>NC_046186.1:44158469-44795969 GCF_011004875.1 Balearica regulorum gibbericeps
CTAAACCTCCTGTCTGGAAGCAGATTAGCTGGGTTTGAGCATATGCTTGATTGCTGTCTTGAGCTAGGCTAGATTAAACCTCTAGGTCTATCAAAACAGAAATATTTTAAAGAGAACATGAAAAAATAATCCAAAATAGGGACTCAGTGAAATTCCATCAGCCACAATTTTTTTTCCCTTGTGCATGTAGAAAATGAACTGGGTCATTCAGCATTCAGTGACTTTTTTTCTTACATGCTTTACCACACACAGTGATTGCTAGTCTAGATTTAGATCACAGTCACAGGAGGTTTATTAATTTAATATTTTAAAATGAAAGTGGCATTCCAAATTAAAGGGGCACAAATACTATTTGAATATGGCAAATACTGATCATATAATTACATGGTAATTAATTTTCTTGTGGTATCCATCTGATTATGAGATGAATAAATGACTTTTCTGTCTTCTAAACAGCACTGCAGCTTACTAGCTAATTACTTTTATATCTGCTTAGTGTAATTACACTGTAATCCACAAAAGTCCATACATATTCTGTCATTACTTCATGTTTACTAATAACAGCACCAAACTGCCTTAGGTCAGATCTTGTCCCTTCTTCTTCAGCAGCCTGACAACTTGGCATAGGTGCTTTTCTTTCACCAAGGAAAAGGAGTGCAGGAATTTGTGAGGATTTCTTGGGGCCTCCACATCTTATATACAATATACAATGTACTCCAGTTCTACTGGGATTTCTTGCTCTGCAATGTAATTAGATCTCCAAGCTCATTGTTATAATTTGAATTTTGTGATTTTGGATGTAGGATGAAGAGAGGGACGGAATAGTTTTGCATCCATCCAAATACATTTTTTATCTGAGTTGCTTATATTTAAATTGAAAATACTTAAAATCCTCTGCACTTCCTCCAGGCTTCATGTATCACCAGTTCATGAAAGTATCTCAGTGACTCAGACAAAGATGTAGTTAAGTTGAAGAAATAGAATCCAAATCTCATCAGACAACATTTCCTTATCCAAGAGAAAGATCCTCCCACCTGCAGCTGGAAGAGTGAGGGAAGGGCAAGAATGTGCATTTTGTTGTTCTCTGTTCTTGCTGGCGTTCAAAATTAGCAGGCTGTTGTTCCAGTATGAGACAGGACAATGATGGGCATTATCCCACATATGATATAAATGGAGAAACAACATAATAAAACTATAGTAGCTGTATATAACACTTGTGCCCCGTGGTTTGAATAGTTGCTTAGGGCTCAGTCTGTGTGTATTGTTCTTATTGTGCAAATGTAACTTTTTTCAAGGGGAGAGAAAATGCTGCAAGGCATTTGCATTTATATTTGTTTACCAGATCCTCTACTTCACACTCATGCTTAGATATGTAACTTAAGCTCCTCACAGTTATCTACATCTTATCTAGGTCATTGTGCATTACCATGTTTTGGTAATATTGCTTAAACATAGTACAAAAAAAAAAATGAGCTAAAAGAAAGTGTAACTAACCCTTTTATGAACAAATCAATGGGGAAATTACTTTTTATTAAATCAAAGGGGTGCGAATCAGGAGGTTCTAGATCAAAATTTTGAGAGCCATGAGATACCCTTCCTGATGAAAGGAAATGCCAAGGGAACTGACTTCCAACAAGCTATGTGAGAGAAGCTATTTCCTCTAGAGTCAAGATTCATAAATCATCTTCAAGGCAAATCATGATGTCTTGTCTGTGATGGCAGTTTCAGCATCATAAACCATACATCATTCCAAAACAAATGGCAGTTTCTGATCTCCTTGTTAATGGCACATTAATACTAGATTTTTCCTCAGATAATGAATTTTCAACGTATCCAAACTTATGGCATCAGACTTCAGCAAATCCTTGTTATTATGTTTCACTCACTAAAGTCAACAGTGTTTTAAAAATCCTTTTAAAATGTTAATTTATGCACTGGAAGTAAGATATGATTCACCATCTGTCACAGAAGGTCACTGGCTATATTTGGATCCATTAATAAATTCCTAGGTTGCAAATGAGTAGAGGTGAGCCACCCCCTGCAGTAGAAGAAGCTGGCCCAAATCTTTGCCTTGTTTCTGGGCCAAACTCATAAAGTTCATTCTGACTCAAATAAATTACATAGGGATGGAAAAGATAAGTTAGTCACACTGCCTGCAAAACAACCCACCCAGATGGATCACTGTTGGATTGCAGGTCTGGCAGAGACATGCCAAGTAAGCAGGATGACACCTGACCTCCAGCTGTGAAGTTCAGCATGAGCTTCAGGAGACCCACAGAATTTAAAACCCTCTGAGGGCCATTGTGCGCGTTTCTTCACTTTTTAAGTTTGAAGTCTGAGCTAAAAGGTCCAAAGGTGGCAGCAGTTCCAACCTTTAGCAAGGAACAGACACCACTTATGTCTCTCCCTGCCGTTACCTAATTGCATCATTGTTAAGTATTTCTGCTTCCTCCTTTGGTTTCTAATTGGTCTGCCTTTTGAAGATATTTACAACGAAGGGAACTGCTTTTCAGCCTAGCATTGTCTGGGCAGCACAAGATGTCTCAGAGATCACATTAGTATGATTTAAGCATTGGTTTTCTGGGTGCTTTTCTATGGTATTTCTGAAGTTCAAATAATAGAGGTAATTGGGAGATCAGAGAAGCTAGCGGATCTGTTCAAAACTTTATCCATTCTCCTCCATGAAGAAAATTGCCGGAGATAAAACTTTGGTGGGAGACAGTTAAAGAGGGATTTTGGGTGGTCTACTTTAGCATTTTATTTTAGATCAGGAGTGCATTTTTGAAGAAAATCTCCAGATTGTCCTCATTCACCATGATCTAGTTCACAATGCAAAGCAGACTCAAAATACAGGAACAGGACTTCTTTCAGATGACATTAAATTAGGAGGTGAGCTCCATAAGTGCTCTATCCACTAAAGCACGGTCAGTCCACACAACCAGACTACACTTAGTCTGATGTGAAATCCCCTGGTACATAAACAGTTTGGAGATTGGGTTCTGTGCACCAGCTCTACGAATCTGATCCTAATAGGTTGCACAGTCTTCTAACATAGATTCAGGGGAGATGTATCCCCTGCCCACAGGCCCAGGAGCCCCATTCCTGCTGAGTCTGGAGTCATCAGCCCCTGCCCCAGCAATGCCACAGGAGCACCAGTCTCCACTCCTGTGTCTGTCCTAGGCCTCTGGATGAAACCAGGCCCTACGTTGTAGGTAATTTGCTTCTAGGTTGGATACCTCAGCTGTATGTTGTAGCTGTGTCAACAGTCCTGACTCTGGCCTTATGTCCTCCTGTTCCTGGTTGGATTTTCTGGTTGGACCCTGGACCTGGTTCTCTGCTTGCCAAGTTGGGGGCTCTTGATGGACCCTGTTACCAGCACCCAGCTCTGCCCCACCGTACTCAGACCCTGTGGGATGGTGCCCCATCAGTGAGGACACTGCCTGGGCTGGTGTCATCCTCAGCTTCCTGAGCTGTCCCTCATTGCACCCTGACACTGACAAGACAAAACTGAAGTTTATGTATGCATTCCTCCTTTTTATATAAAGATTTGCTTTGGGTTTATTCATTGTATGTCAGAAACAGGGACTTCTAAGTTTAAAGACATAAGCTGACATCAGTCTGAGAAGAACTCAGTACAGTTAACAGAGGGCAAAAGCATAAAAGAGGATTTAGATATATTTCAAATGATGCTGCTTTCCCCTCTTGGAAAAGAAAATTCACAATTTGTTGCCAGCTTCAGGTTTACAGTAGTCCATTATTTTGGAGGAATTGTGCTCCAAAGCTGAGGAGCCTGAGAGCTGGAGTCCATCAGGTAAGTAAACTGGCAAAAACTGGCAAATTTCCAGCTGAAGGCTATGTGTCAAGAAGGGGTCATTAGATCTATCTCACAGTTTCATTAGAACTTCTGTGAAAAGAACTATTTTTGAGAAACATTTAGATTTCACCAAACCAGCATGTAATGTCAAAAAATTTCCATCTGATCCTTATCTTGAATTGGCTCTTTTTCAACTGTTTACCACAAATACAAGAGGCCAACATCACACTAAGCCCATAATCTGGCAATAAGGCATAGTTTCTGGGTCAGAATCGGAAAGAAGAGAGACTGAGTTAGATGCCAATGAGGAATGATTTTCTTGTCCAAGGGAAAAAGAAAGTAAACAGACATAGGTGCAGTAAGACAGTCTCCCAGTAGTGCTAATGATTCCATGTGAAGAACAATGTGTGCTAACCTTGTATGGAAAATGTTAGGTGCATCTTTCTAGTTTATATTAAACTATCACATTATGAAGCTTTAAAAATTTGACTTTTCTGTCCCTGGAGTTACAGATACTCATCTGTTTAAACATCTGGAAAGCTGTTTTCAAGAAAACTTAAACAGAATCCAGATGAAGGCATATAACTTGAGATGAATGTATTAGGGATAAGGATTCATCTCACCATTCTGCTTTCTCTGATCATGAATGGCAAATAAAATTTGGTTCTTCAGTGCTAACTTCACGTAGTGAACGTACCTTAAAAAACAAGGTTCTTTAGTTCATACCATGCTTGACACCATAGTGAGAATATCACTGGGATAACTTATTAAATATATACCTGAAAACTGTATTGAACTTAGTGTTATTAGCAATGAAAAATTCAATAAAAAACCAAACTGAAAATCTGCAAAGCATCAAACACTTCAGCTTAAAAGGGAATGAGCCAACATATTCTTTGTTGCTGTTAATCATCATTTTGCCTCTTCAATCTTTAATGGCAATCTGTCACTGGCAATATTGGGCATAGAAGAACATACCACATGCTTGTATGTAAGTCTGACTGTGCACATGCATATATCAGCATGTGTGGGCAGGTATTTCTTACACACACACACACACACATGGACATAGGTAATCTGAAGTTGTTTGAGAAGACTGTAAACAGAGAAAGTGACATTTTCACTTTTTTCCCAGGAAAGAGTGAGAGAGATCCAGCCTCAGAAGTGTCTCTCTCTCTCTATGCTTTGTCTTTCTGTGAAATTCTACCAAAGAATGAAGGAAATGATACTTTCATCCACCTCTCATTTGCCTTTTTCTCACAGCATGCTTTGCAACCTGGACTAGCCCATCGTCAGATTTTTCCTCTTTAGGCAGGTACTATCAGCTCCTTCCCATCAAAGCTCTTATGATAATCATCATGTTGCTATTAGGATTATTCTAGTCCTAAAGACCAGTATCTAAGAGTGAGTTTTCCCTTTGCACCAAGATTCATCCATTTTTCATCTTCACGTTCAGAGGAAAAAAAGGCTTATGTGATCTTGTCTCTGTGTTGATCTATGTATCTATCATTGAAAGTATTTGAACTCAGAGGCCAGTTTCTACCAAACTTGACAAAGAGGTAAAAGCTCAAAGATACTCACTTCTGACATGCTTGGGGGTGGGGTTGAGGACAAGCCAAGTAGAGGAGACATCTCCCATTTGTGTTTCCACTGCAATGAAGTTCACCCCTTATTAGATGTCAAAACAAAGAAACAAATCCATAGGAAATCATGACTGCTCTCATGAGGGAAGTTTCTGTCACCAGCAAAAGAGAACTAATTTTCTTCACTGGAGCAGGGAACTGTGGTAATTTAGCACAAAGTACCCAACAAAAGAGATATGAGAGATTACAGCCTTTCTCTTCGTGGTAATAAAACCTTTGTTTATGTTTGCCAGCCTCTGCAACAGGAATCTCCGGGTATGAATTCTGCAAAAAAACAAGGACCCTGCAGTAAAATTCAAGTCCAGCCTGCTTTAGAGTAGGCAGGATTTTGTTTTATGAAGATACAAAAGACACAAAACAAAGAAGTGGCTAGAAGATATGCATGTGAGTTCACTGCTTATTCCTTTGAGAGTTAACATTTCCTGGCTAGCACTAATCAAACAATGCAAAAAAACCACATTTGTGAGTAATGTATTTTAGAAAAGAGTAATAAAATTGTATATTACATTGCACTAGAGTTCATTTTTTTATATATGCAAGCAATGGCTTAGCTATGGAGTGTGCAGGTCCTGTGTGAGAATTATGGGCTGGAAAATCCTCGGCAGAAAGGCAAAGAGAGGTCAGAGGCAGCTAAAGAAAAATGAGACTTGGTTCATTCCCCATACCAACATGCAATGACAGTTTGTAAGAAGGACTACGACTGGCTTTACATCATGTGTCAACTTCCCTGCCTGCTTAGTCTTTATTGGTGTCAAAATCTCATTGTTCAGACTGACAGACAACTTAACATGACTTTAAAGGGTTGGGGCAATGGATTCAAGTGTGGTTCCAGCTGATTTAAATCAGTGAGTTGCAGCATCCCTGATTCCCCAACCTGTTGTCTCCCCAACCCTTACACTGGCAGTCATGAAACCAAGGAGCCAGATAAGTGATCTGATTTAACTCAGCCTGTGCTTATATAGGTATATATTGTGGGGGGCAAACCAGCTATATAGTCAGTTTTCCACACAACTTCCTCAGCACTGGTGGGGAATGTGGGAACTATGTGACTGTAGGGAGAAGATGGGGCCATGGGACCCTGGCACCCTACTACCCTACTCTGGCCAGTTTAAATTCTGGTGGAAGCACTTCCTGAGAGTATGTGCCAACACAGCTAAATGCAACAGAAGAAAAGAATATACAACATGCAAGGGCAATATTAGGTACACAAGCAGTTACGCTAAGCAGTGTTCATGCTCGCAGAATAATTGCTTTCCATCACAGATTTTTTTTTTTCAAAGTTGTCTTATTTTTTTCCTGTCATTAACATAAACATCGTCCTGGTTGTTCAAGTGAGGTCTTTCCCTAAGAAAGCCCTGCAATAGCTAGTAGTTCCTTTGTGCTCTGTCTGCATAGGCACAAGCTCTGGATAAAAGAGTGGTACTTTGATTGCCAGTCACACTCTGAGGTACAGTAAAAAAGATTTCTCTTACATTTAAATGGAACCTCCTGTGTTTCAGTTTGTGCCCATTACCTCTGTTCCTGTATGTGAGCACCACTGAGAAGAGTCTGGCTTTGCCTGCTTACACTGTCCCATCAGGTATTTACACACATTGATCAGATCCCCCTGAGCCTTCCCTTCCTCAGGTTGAACAACCTCGGCTCCCTCAGGCTCTCCCCATTGGAAAGACGCTTCAATCTCTTTATCATCTTCATGGCCCTTTGCCAGAATCTCTCGTCTGTCCCTTGTACTGGGGAGTCCACATTTGGACCCAGCACTCCAGATGTGTTTCACCAGTGCTGAGTAGAGGGGAAGGATCACCTCCCTCAACCTGTGGGCAATGCAGGGGCTGTTGGCCCTCTTTGCTGCAAGGGCACCTTGCTGTCTCATGCTCAAATTGTTGTGCACCAGGACCCCCAGGTCCTTCTCTGCAGAGCTGCTTTCCAGCTGGTCAGCCTCCAGCACATACTGGGGCACGGGGTTGTTCCTCCCCAGGTGCACGACTTCGCATTTCCCATCAAACTATTAGCATGTAAAAGAATATTAGACATGAAAATCACTCATAAGGCTGCATTATGTATCTCAGAATATTAAGTACTTGAGAGGGCAGATGCTGTCTGACCATGTGCAGATAATTTTCATTCTGTTAAATAAGTATAGAGTTAAGTCTCTTTATGTGTCAGAACTTCTCACCTTTTAAAAAAATGCCAAAAAGGAGAAGAAATCAGAAGAAACTGGTAAAATATCACCTGTCCAGTCTGAGTTCTATTGCTTACTTAATGTAAACCTGAAGTGGAAAAATAAAAAAAAAAAAAAAAAAAAAGAATTAGTACTGTGTGACAAAACAAAATACCAGTTTAGTTACACAAGTGAAAAATGTGAGAATAAGTGCTATTTTTTTTAAAAAAAAAGGTTTTATTTCTTGATAATTTCAATTTCCAAGACTTCCCTTTTAACAGAGCTAAATGAAAATATTATTAAATAATTTTCTTGTTGCACTTTCCCAGAGTAAAAGGTAGAAGTAGAACCAAAGACCTGATTCACTGAGATGGTAAGTGCTCTCAACCCCCACTAAAATGAGCTTCTTCTAATAGATGGAGTGCCAATTGTTTTACATAAAATACTGGAGAAGGAAGCCTAACACACCATGCTTTCCACATGGGAAGGCACAGACAGGAGACCGCAAGAATGTGATATACAAAAATTCACATGGTGGTCTGTTGGTTGTTTGTTTTTTTCCAAAATGAGGGTACGCACTCCAACTCCTTATGGATATCTGCAGGCAGTTGTGGCGTTAGTTTGGGGGGTTTTTTGGAGGGGAGCTTTAATTTCAACTCTATTTCCATCTGTGGTGCTTGATTTAGCATTGATATATGAAAAGCTCAGTGCCATAGAGATGTGTAGTGTGCAAAGACAATAGATAAGATAATATAGATGGGATAAAACACCTTGAAGGCTTTTTACTTTTATGTTGATGCTTTTATGATGAGCCTTGGAAACTCAAATCTTGGCACCTGAGACCTCAGCTGCTGAGCAACTGTCATCTCTGGCAGCTGGTATGAAAGGCCTCAGGTTTAATCAGCCTTTTAAAATGACAGGCATGAGAAGGTTGGTTGTAACTGTGGGGATTCCTTGCAGTGTGGTGTTCTTGCCATGAAGACCTACTTCTCCTTCCTCCAGTAATACCCAGCTCTTGACCAGGATACACTGCAAAACACCTCCTGCCTCACTCCTCCATCCTGGAGAACTGCAAAACTAACTGGGATAACTTTATACAGCAAATTTCTAAGTGCTGTCCCAGAAGCCCAAGTAAAACTTTTTCAGCTCTTTCTATGTCATGATCAACTTGAACAGGTAGGTGTGAGCATAGTGGTTTCCTGTGGCTCTATGTCCTGTCCATGGATGAGCCAACATGTACTGAAAATGTGAATTTTGCTAAAAGCTTTTCCTGCAGTTAATTCCTATCTCCTTCTCCCATACAGATCCTCTGGTGTCTTTAATAAAGTTTATCTTTGGTTTCACCTTTTCCTTTAGTGGAGAACTACTCTGGTTCACTTTCTTCTTATCTTTCTATTTCATTGCAATTATAGGAAACAAATATCTTTCAGACCTTTATCTGTCTGTCAAATTTAGTTAAAATTGGCCACAGAGATTACAATCTTTTTGTGGGGGAGGCCAAGAGCAGCTGACAACTAAGCATTTTCTGTATGGAATCTGGATAGAAACATCTAAAAATATATAATATTCTCAGGAACTCTAAAGCTTTACATATGCTAGATGATGGAATTAATTTCTAGTTTTTTTTAAATAACATTAGGAAAAAATCCAAATGCTCCAATTTCCATATGAAAATATAATATCTTTTATTTGATGCCTGAAACAAATGGCAGATTCATTTTAAAGGGTGGGGTTTTTCCCCTTTCTTAACCCAAACCATAGGAAGTTACTGTTGTTAGAAAGCTTTATCCTTTCAACTTAAGGCCTGATCCAGCAGTCAAAATTGCAAATTGCAGTCCAGTTACAAAAACAGAACTGTAGACTGCGCAACTGTTGAGCTTTTTAATCTCTGCAGTGTCACACTCTGGTTCATGTTACTATTCATTAAACAGGAGCTGTTAATGTTATTTGTTGACAGCAAGAGTTATCACTATTTGACAGTCATTATCCTGCAGCAAGGCTCTTCAGACCTTTTTGGACCCTTTCTCTGTGATTATGCTGTACTAAATTTTTTTCTGTTTGCAGTAGCTCATTCATCATTTCAATTGGGAATTACCACAGAAGCCCAATTTCCCACTAAGAGTTACCGGTTAGGAAGCAAAAGAGAGTAGTAGTTTTGAATTAAGTTCAGTCTGTCATATTTCAAATAGGAAAAAAATAATTATATTCTCCACCTAGGCTGGTAGTTTCCCTTAACAGGGTTTCAAATGTGGCTGTGTTACTTTCACTGACCAAAGCTTTTTCTGGTAAAGGGAAGAAGGAAAGAAAGAAAGGCATGACTCCTGATGCCTGCAAAATTCATCACTTCAGTGGGAGGAAGATAATATGAAGAAAGAAAAAAAAAAATTTAGTGGGATGATGGAGAAGGAGGGAATAAGATGATCTAAGGGAGCCTGTGAGTCAGGTTGCCCTTTCAGTAGGATTTTGTAGCCCTTGGAGTACCACGTTATACAGCAAAAGTAATATAAGCAAAAGTTTGAATTTCTAATCCTTTGGAAAAGCATCTTCTCATTCCAAATCAATGTCAAAATATTGAGGTTTTTTCTCATCAAAAGTTCAGAAAAACTCTGATTCACAAGTAGCTAAATATTGTGTTATGAGTCACTTTGACATTAAATTGGATTATCTGCTATCCCACATGGTCTCACAGGAGCTGTATCATCACTAGCTCATAATCTACTTCATAAGCAGTGCTCAGTGTCAGGACTTCATCTTTCACAATGTACTGACACTTATGAATCTTCACATGTTTCAACCAAAAGGCTACTATATGGCATCATGAGAGTTATAATCCATCTGGGGAACACAGATTACAGACTGTCTAGAGGCAGGACTCTAAGCACCTAATCTACAGATGTTATGAAATTTCAGTGACGGGGGGAGAACCAGGTTAATGCTGAACTGAAGCTAACATTTCAAACTTGGCAAAAAGAAGTGTTAAAGTATTCCTAATGGTTTGGTTTTTTTTTTTAATCATGACCACAAAAACATGGATTTATAGAAAATTTATGCTTTGTATAAGTTGTGTTCCTCTACCTAAAAGAAACAAAAATTTCCTGGCCCTCTCTTGGTGCAATGCAAGTTGATGATTTTAGACTATGCAGGAGAATAGGAGATAGTTATATAGAATGAAAGAACTTATTTCCTGCCAGAATCAAAAGGAATAATAGTGTAGAACCTCTACATGAGGCACTGTCACAGAAAGGCAGGACAGGTGTTAATAGCTGGACTATTAAAGAAAGTCAGATGGCAGGATGTAAGGCAACATGGCTGGAGTATTCCGATGCTTGATAACTGTAACTGAAATGATCTATTTCAGGCTGGATTACTAACTGATTTAAAGCAGCTAATTCACTTCAGCAATTAATTTATCTGAGCTTTACAGAATCACATCAGCAAAGAACTATTACATATCAAAGCATAATAAAATTGAGAATATGTTGAGAACAAAGGGTCACGCAGTTGTTGCTTTATGCTTTATCCCCATTTAACAAAAAAAAAACAGAGAAAAATAATCTTCTAATCAGTCCAATGTGAAAATTGGAGATGAGAGGTCTTTTTATGTTCTTTGATACTTTTGCTATGCATTTGCTTTTCTAACACCAGAGTTCTTTCTCAAAAATGAGACAATTCCTGGAAAACTTTCAGCAGTGTTCTAATTATAAAAAATATACTTTACAGGATATTTTTCTTGCTTTTTTTTTCCTTTTGTTTTGGAAAATTTGGAGGAGAATGTGAGAGTCATGTCTCTTTCATTACACTGCATTCTATTCTTAGCAATTTCATCCTCTACTGCATCATGTTTCCTATCTGATGTAATAAAGTAACTCATCATTTCTTAATCATGCCCCTTGCCTTTGCTATTATGAAAAGGTTGGAACAAGATGCAGTTAAGAAAGAATTAAAGGATAAGAATACATTTAATGTCACTTTGTGTGGCTAGAGGGAAAATAGGTCTTGTCAAATGAATAAGATTTCATTTTGGCTGAGATTACAGGTTTGATGAAGATAACTGCAGATGTATAATTGAATAGTTAAGTATTGTCATCTAAAATTCTGATTTAAAAATTATGATTTATTATGATCAATGAATTAAGAATCATCCAACTGACAAATGCCCAAAAGTCAGTGGAGAACGTCACTGAGTGCTTCTACTGGAACAGAATAGGAAAGGCTTTCCCATCTCTGACAATTGTGATGTAAAAAGCATTAGCATTTTGTGGTAGAAACTGTTACAAAATTAGACAGACTTCTCACCACAGAGGATTTTTGTCCCTCTCACCCAGTGAATATTCAGCTATATATATATAAAGCAGAAAAGAGGTATCGCAATGTTTCTAAGAATGACTACCATGTGGTAAGAGATTTCATTTGGGATGTGGGTAATCTGGGTTGAAATCCAATGTTTAGACTGAGTCAAGAAAAAGAGAAATCTGCACCTGGACTTTCCAAATTCCTAAGAGGTGTATTTCTCATTATTCTGGAAGGCAATTCTATCATCTTTCATTTTCATTACACACTCCTGAGTCTGAGAAATCTCTCTGCAAAATTCTCATTGAAAGCAGCACAATCTATGAAAATTACTAATTCTAACATATTGATATAATCCAATGAAAAAGACCTTTAAAAATACCTACCTAGGCCTATTTTCTATGGAAATTCTGCAGGGTTTGACAATACAGCTGACACTAATTAGTATCTTCTTCGGTGTTATGGAAATAACATACAACCACTGCTGATAAAATCATTTCAAATGATGCAGAGGTAAGTGGAATGCTAAATAATGATGAAGAAACACCATCGCACTCAATAAATTGCTCAGTAAACTGAAGTCCATTCAGGCAGGATACGTTACACTAAAATGTGTAGGAGGTGCAATACAGAAGGTACAGAAGTACAGAAGGAGGGACTATTTTGCGGACACAGCAGCTGTGAACAGGGCTTAGGATTCCCACTGCCTGAGTCAACTACTGCAGTAGAGCGTGGATGCAGACCCTGTTCAGATGGCAGGTGACTATTTCAGGCTGTATCTGTGTTTCTGAATGATGTTGATTTACTAAAGATCTCTCAAATCTAACAGAAAAATCCAGTCACATTCAAACTGGAAAAAGTCCTACATTTTTAACATGCTAAACACCAGGGAAATGGTGAATTCATCCTCCCTCGCTCTCTTCAAAAGACTTGACATCTTCAAGAGAAATAATGTTTCAGTCCAACAATTTCCAAAGTTTCCTTAGGTAACATTGCTTCTGTGTTCATGATCCCACCTTGGATTCCCTGGGAACCACCGACATCATAGCTAAAAACAAGTTATTAGCCTGCAACATTTCCAGAAAAATGAAATGTATTAGTTTGTAAAATACAGAAGGCTTCATGAGGTTCAGTTCTTTGAGGTATATCAGACAATTCAAGTATATCATGTGCTTCAGCAGTCAGTTCAAGTGATAAATGTAGCACCTCAAGCTGCTCCACTGGATAGGTACTTTCCCATTACCGATATGTGTAATTCTGCCATACTCCATCATCAGTGTCAACTACATTATGGATCAGTCTTATGACAAAGTAAAAATTCACTCCAAACAAGCATGTAGTTCCACAGGCTCCGGCACTGAGGAAGCCTGGCTTCCCATGAATTTTTAACCTCTATCATAGATTTTGGTAAGTAAAAAAAATACTAAATTCAGCTGGAAATTCAATCTCATTCCCACATGGATTGTCCAGTGGCTCCACTGGGTGAGCTCCTAGAGGTGCTTTTGCCTCAGGTATTGCATATGCAAAGTACTTTTCCTTCACTTATCCAGCTATTTTCATGAAACTGGAGAACTAGCCTGCACTCTAGTCAAGCAAATTCAAGCCTGTCATTTACAGCTCAGT
This sequence comes from Balearica regulorum gibbericeps, assembly GCF_011004875.1. Classification (NCBI taxonomy): domain Eukaryota; kingdom Metazoa; phylum Chordata; class Aves; order Gruiformes; family Gruidae; genus Balearica; species Balearica regulorum. The sequence goes on from NC_046186.1 coordinate 44,171,998, forward strand.
TTTAGGCACCTAGTGATGCTGTTTAAGTGCTTTAGCACAATAATCACTGAATGGAATGAAGTAGGTGTTTCTGAAGGCTTTTAGAAGCACTTATTGTCCAACTAACTTTCATGCCCCAACTATGGTCATCAAGATCTCTCCCCACAGTGATCTCTAAAGGCACCTGTTCCTCTGTCTTAACTCTACAGGGAATTTAGCCAGCTGCTTTAAGAGCACTTCTTTGCTAGGAGTGAAAAGATAAACTCTTCAGTTGAGACTTGCCTCTGAATGCTAGTCATCATCAACTGTATAAAAAATTATCAGAGAACAGCAGAACCCCAAAGGCCATATTAGTACACAAACAAAGCATATTGAACATAAAATGTTTGATTTTTAATTTCTCTTTTATTTTTATGTCTAAAAGAAAAGCTTCTGCATATTTTAAGGTAGCTGACATCCAAATTTTTTGAACAAATTTCTATTGTAAGGAAATTTGAGTAAAAAACCTTTCCCAAAGTGTAGCATTTTTTTATTATTATATGAAATTCTTATTGATATCTTTATTTGTCCAGAGAACAGTGCTTTATAAATATCAACACCACTTCATCACATTTTTCTAAGCTAACATTACCACTTACCATTATCGCTGAGATGATGTTAGAGCTGGCTGAACTATCCAGCAAGAATCTAACTGATCACCGGACTGATCTTAAATACGTCAGTAGAATTGCTGGCAGCAAAGTCTGTGCACTGAGAACATATAGATCTGCTAGACATGCACTTCTGTGCATTATAAAGCTCCACATTTTCAGTTGGTGTACATAGAGAATTTTTTATCCCTGGGCTACCTGCAGTTTAGGATCTGACTTGGATTTGTTTCCCTCCCTCCTCTATGTGATAGCCCAGAGGATAGTCCTTTCTCTTCCTGAATTTTTTGTTGCTCTTTCTGAGGGTTGTTTTCTCCATTATTCTATCTTTGTGCTATTTCTTGTCTTTTTAGCTTGATACACTTGTTCCAAACTGACGGCTATTTTACTTCAGTGCTCTCCCTGAAATTGAATAGGAGACATCTTTATAGAGATAAAGCTGCTCCTCTCATAAATCTCCCTGGTAGGCTGGAATCACACACTCCACAAAAGATTCAGCCTTTGATTAGAGATTCTTTTCTCTAAAATCATACAGGAATGGAAAAATTCTTAACTGTGCAAGTTTTTGGAACATCTTTTGATCTGCAGTTTTTGTCTCAGAACTCATCAAATTGCACTCTCCTGTGCATTTCTAACAATGCTATCCCATTTATTTGCTTTCTTTTTTCTCTCATCAAAATATTTAAAAGGTATTATCTCAATTTTTTAAAATCTTTATCACAGGAAGCTTTGTGTACAGACTCAACTCTTGTATCCATTGCTTTTATGCACAGATATTTGGTGGTTCAGCCTGAAGCTGTTTGATTTTTTTTCTCAGGATTGTAGCATTCAGCTGTTAATCACAGTCTCTTCCTTAGCATGAATATCGCAAAACTGAATATTGCTACTATTTTTCTTGCACTGAATGTTAGGTAATTTATAAGAAGTTTCATTTTTCTGATGGCCCATTGTCTGTTTATTAAGACTTAGAGATACTGTGCAACTGTAGCCAGTAATCTAGCCACACATTGGCTTCTCAGTCTCTCTTTCAACAGCTTGCTTCTGCAAGCTGGATGCTTTTTTCTTTAAGAAATTTCCAGAATTTTTAATTAATGTAAAGTTTACTAGAGGGTAAACAAGCAAGAAGCAGTGTTGCCAATATTCAGTAGCTTTGGTTCTCCTTCTGGACCAGTAATTTAGTAATCCCCTGCACATTACCAGTACATGACTTCCCCTCTGTAGTAGCAGCTGAATAGCAGCTGATAGGAAAAAATTCATTGAACCTTCCTGGAAATGCCACAAACTCATCTGGAACTGTGAATCTCCAAAACAAGACATCCATGAAATTTATGATGAGAGGGTCTACCACAAATCAGAATCTCAATATTGTTTAGTGGACCTACAATTTCTCTTGCTATCTCCGCACTTGGGACACAGATAATTTGGAATGATTCATAAAACAACTCTAAACTGCAAAATCAGCAGAAGACATAAGAATGTAATGATATATGATTACAGTAAACACTTGTGAGGTTGTTATGTGTAAGGTAATTAACTATTGAACAAGTGTTTGAAACTCATATGACTGCTTGAAACTACCAACATTTTTGATCTTTACTATTTGTAGTGTTAACTAATAATTGCAAAGTACCTCAAGGCACTATAAATAAGTGCAAAGCATCTTCAGTACTTTCTCAGTCCCTGTCTCAAACTGACAAAACAAAACATATCTCAGATACCTGAAGAAAATAAACAGTAAGCACAAATGATTAGTAGTAAAAAACCACAATAGTACCAGAGGGGAGTTGAAGCTAAAATATTAAGAATTGCCCAGGAACAGCGTTGGTTTTTTCAAAGGTAGGATCTAATTTGAGCTCATAAATTTGTACTCACAGTTAGGAGGAATGTGGATCTCCCATTGGCAAAGGCTATTTCACTGAATGTAACAAGTAGTCATATGTGCAAATCGCTGCTTCAGCACGTCAGTACCCTTTCTCAAGCTGATGCTGCCCATTTGGGTGTACAGCTGTGAGGCAGCAATACACACCTTTAAATTGTTCACCAAACTTTGAAAACAGTAATGCAGCAAGCCAGCTCCTCAGCTGGGAAAAGCCACTGGTGGTCCTTCTCTGAGATCCTGTTTTCTAACTAGTGGCTGGAAGCCCTGAAACTCTTTCACATCCAGAAATTAAAAAATACTGGGCTGCTTTTCCATACCTCAGCTTTACACACTTCCTGTTTGGAAGTAGAGCAGAAGAAGTGGTAAGACCTTGCCCTATCTCTTTTCTTTCTGTTTGTCTTCTCTTCAGTTTTGCTCAGCAATGATTTTTTTTCTTCTGTAAGTGAAACCACATCAATGACCCTTGTTCAACAAGGACCACCAAACTTATTAGAAGTGGTGACAGAAACAGAGCCTGAGATATAGGTTTTAGAAAAAAATCAAGATATATTGTTTGTTCTGTTTCTCTTCACTCCATTTTTTATCATAAAATTGTCACATCATATGTCTTTCCTCAAAAATATTGCTTTTTGCCTCCAGCAACCCACAAATCACAAGCATAGATTGCTAATGATGTTTCTGTCTTCCTTCCTTCCTTCCCCTCAGAAGTAAATTTTTGTCTGATATTCTCTCTTCAAGGAAATGATCTTTTAACAAGTGTGGTATGTATTTATTCTGAGATAGTCTTATTCTATCATGCACCTCTCCCAAGACTGATTTTCCACTTTGTCGACTTTGTTTTTTATGTCTTTTAAGACTTCTGAAAGCTTACAATAGGCATTGCAACTTTTGCATGAGCACAGATTCTGGTGGCATAAATTGCATTCAAATCCTCCTGCCCAGCATTTTCTGTTCCCAGCTGGCAGGTCCTCAGAGATGAGTGGCTAATAGGAAGCACTGTACAATGAGACTGAAGTGGAATTCACGTTGTCAGAACCTGCATCTTTATGCTCACAAACTTGTAGTCTCAAGGAGACTCTTTCTTCTGTCTGAACTGAGAGGGCTTTGTACTAAAATATAATAGCTAGGACCCTTCAAACCTAGAGTTAGTTTTAAATGAGTCAGTAACCTTTTAATAAATTATATGCCTTTCCAGGTTTCTCAGGGCAAATTAGCAATGAGTACAAGACATTGGCTGTCTTCTGTAATGTCAGTAACTCATCAAAGGCCAGTTCTATTACCACCACATATGCCTATGTGGAGCATGCTGAACCCTTATGGTCAAGCAGACATTTTGCATGCATTCATTTAGCAATGTAAAATATAAATGAGGTGCAAGTGAAGCAGGACTACTAATTTTTATTTATTGTTCTTGTGTTCTTGATAAGAATTGCTCCAATTTATGCACAGAAGATCAAGAATCCAGCCATATTATTGGTTATCAAATCATCCGTAGTAGTTGGACAAGTAATTTTATGCAAGGGCTCTCAGCAAACCAGTTTGGTTTACAACATACTGGGTTTAAAGGATATTCAACTCACTGCAGCTGTTAAAGTCATTGAATTGGATGGAATTTGCAGTTCAGGAAGCTTGCAGCACTACTGACTAAGAGAAGGCACGAAGAAGGAACAGTCTCTAATAATTTTTTGCTTTAGTCATACACTACTGGAAAGCAAAAACAGGACTCCAGCCAGCCGGTCTTTTGTTTTGGCCACTACGTGCATTCTTATTGTGAGCTACCGCTATACTTGGGCATCCTTTCAGCTGCTTAAAGCTTTCAACATATGAACAGTGATAAAGCTATTCTGGTATGAATTGCTTTAGTCTGCTATTAACTGGTTTAGTCTGGTTGCTGACTACTATATGAATGTTCTGGGCAGGATTTATGAAGGAAGAGAAACAAGGGGCAAATCTTAATAGAAAGTGCCACATCTATCAGCTGGACACAGTGGGTAGTTGAATTTATTTTTCATAGAAAGCAGGTGAACTGTTGTTGGGATTTTTACTTTTCATTCCTTGGTTGGTGAAAAAGGAGAAAGCAAACAGAAGTGTTTCAATTGATGAGAGGACATAGCATAAATAAATATTTGTGGTAAAATTCATGAAATTAGTGGGATCTGCAAGACTTTTCACACATACTAGAAATTCCTCATTTTTTTGCAAATATTTACATACAAAGCCACACCTAACATTTTATTCTTTGACATATTTGTGACTTTCTTTTTAGATGAGCAGAAGCCATATACCATGTCCCATTGGAAGAATTTCAGCGTGTATGTTTATCATTTTTGGGTAGAAGTCTGTTGTAATTCTTCCGAAATCCCATTCTCACCAATACTGCTCTAGCTTAACCATGGAATCACGGAATGGCTGAGGTTGGAAGGGGCCTCCAGAGGTCATGTTTTTCAATCTCCCTGCTCAAGCAGGGCCACGTAGAACAGGTTGCCCGGTATCATGTTCAGACAGCTTCTGAATATCTCTAAGGATGGAGACTCCACAACCTCTCTGGCCAACCTGTGCCCATGCTTGGTCATCCTCACAGTGCAAAAAAGTGTTTCCTGATGTTCAGGGGGAACCTCCTGTGTTTCAGTTTGTGCCCGTTGCCTCTGGTCCTGTCACTGGGAGCCACTGAAAAGAGTCTGGCTCTGTCCTCTTTGCACTCTCCCTTCAGGTATTTATATACATTTATAAGATCTCTCTGATCCTTCTCTGCTTCAGGCTGAACGGTTCCTGCTCTCTCAGTATTTCCTCATAGGAGACTTGCTCCAGTCTCATAATCATATTTGTAGCCTGTGACTGGACTCTCTTCAGTATCTCCATGTCTCTCCTCTAATGGGAAACGCAGAACCAGATGCAGTAGTCCAGATGTGGCCTCATCAGTGCTGAGTAGAGGGGAAGGATCACCTCCCTTGACCTGCTGGCAGTGCTCTGCCTGCTGCAGCACAGGATGCCATTAGCCTTCTTTCATGCCCATACTGAATAATATAAGAAGGGAATAAAGTCCTTGTGTTTTCTCCATAGAATACAAAATCTTAGGTACTTAAATCTTCTTATTAAAAAGGAAGCATTAAGGAAAAACAGCTCATCAGTGGTCGTTACAAGTGAATTAATCTTCTTTATTACCATCCATAAATATTGCTAATGCATTAGTGTTTCACACATTGAACTCAGAGATGAGAAAATATAAATCATTAATACATCCAATATTTTCCAGCCACCTCATAACACAAAAGCCTGATGTATCTGTTCAGTACCTTACAAAAATTGTGAGACTCTCCATATCCTACAGAGCTGAGAGACCTATGCAAGGTTATTTGCAGCAGGCTGCTGGTTGTAGGAGGACTTCTTAGTAGATTCAGTTCCCAAAGGACAGATCTGTCAGTATTCATAAGCCTCCTGGTATCAAAAGCAGACCAGTTTGCTCCTCTACACATTGTATGTACCTGAGAAGTATGCTCCAGATACGGTATCACACAGGTGTGAAGAGTACACTTGTGCCGTGTTTAAGGGGGACACATGTCTCAGTCCTCCAGCAATGTCATACAGCTATCCATTTTTTAGTTTCATCTGAGGTCTCACTCTGCTTCTGCCTATTACAAACCTTTAAGTTGCTTCCTGTTCCCTTTCATATTTTTCCAAACCATATCCTAATGGAGAATTCCCCTCTCCCTGTGAATTGTCAACTACTCCTTTTTTGTGCCCTTTTGCTGGATTTGTGGAGCTGATGAATGAGGCAGATGCAGCAATCAAAGATCTGGCTCTCTATTTTGGCTACAAGTAACTTGCCAGCGGTCTGAAATTTATAAGAAATGAAACTTAACTAGGAACTCCTGCATGTATTTCATATATATCCATAGTAACAGAGCTCACAGCAGACTTTTTCACTTGGTCAGCCACCCTGACAGTGGTTGCTATGGATGTTTTGATGGTTTCTTTCTGACTACTTGGCAATTAAAAGGTTTTGTAGAAACTGATTTCTTTGACAGTATATAATTTCTCTGAGGTGAATTTCACATTTGACTACATGCTATTGTGGCATTCCTCTAAGTACCACAGTAATCATTATACATACACACATACATAGGCACAAATCAAATAGCAGAAGATGCTTATTTCAACCAGGATGTTTCCCGCACGTAGTTAATGAAAACACTCCACATGCAGATAATAACCAAAAGTGAATATGGGCAGTCTAGTTCAATGCAATTGCGACCCATCTTCACTATAATTACTGTCTGCATGGCAACAAGGCATCGCACAGCCTTGCAGCAGGTCAGAACCCAAACCATGCCTCCAAAGACAAAAAAAAAAAAAAAAAAAAAAAAAAGAAGAAAAAAGAAGGAAAAAAAAGAAAAAAAAGAAAAAAAAAAAAAATTTGAAATAGCATCTGATATCATTTCCGCATTATTTTATAGCACAATGCAATATTTTGTGGCTTTTCATTCCAGTGCAGGAATTAAACCGGAGAATGCTAGTACCAAGTGATGTGTTGCAGATTCGGAGCACTTACAGATGAAAAACAGCCTATATAGCTTTTGGATAAAGTGAATAACTCCAAAGCTGCAGAATACTATCATGAAAAGGTTGGTACACTAACAGATTAATTAAAATTTTACTTTACAAGACAGATACCTTTTATTAGTTCAAATCTCACCTGATTTTATTCACCTCTTTCTACGTATCCAATTAAAATAAGATGAGCAATTAATATTAATCAGATAAAAGATTTGAGTTATTCAATCAAATAAATTTTCCACATTTTTCCTCCTTCTAATAAGTTCATTACATTGTAGGTGTTCCAGCTGAAGAGCACAAGCATCATTTTGCATTCAACCTTTGTCTCACTTAAATGTCAGGAAAAAATGAATTTTTAATAATAAATAAAAAACCATTACCATTCACAGATATACAAAAACCAACAATCAGTCATTCATGTTATTATGCAAATCAGATTATTTCCTCCCCATTTATATTTTAATCATCCAGGAATAACTACAAACATACAGCATAATGGATATTCTGGACACAGAAGACATTTTAGTACTGCAAAACCCAGCAATTTCATCATGACTTGCAGTCATAAACTAATAATGAAGATAATAAATTCATGATTGTTAACTTCCATTGTTTGTTTCCATCACTGTATTCATCCTACTGTCTTTCAGATACGTATTTGCAAACCAGGTATGGAAGCCAAAGCACATGTAAAAGTCTCAGTAATGGAACTGAAATGTACTCTATACTGTTCTCAGCCCACGTTGGAAGACTGACTTAGAGCCATGCTGCTCATTTCAGCAGGCAGATATGGAATGGCTTCATTCATACTTGGAAATGAGAAAGAATACAGAGCGGGGGAAGTTAAACTGAATTTGCTTTGAGGAATCATTAAAATTGGGTAGTATAAAAATGGTTGTCATGTGAGTTAACAGATTCTAAACAGGAGTGAAAGGCAACGGCCTACTGATTGGCTTTGGAGATCAGTTAGTGCTGGTTTCAGTTAGCTCTTCAGGGGTGATGAAGTAGATAGCGTGAACAGGACAGTAATTTGAAAACAGTCCTGTTGAACGGAGCTGTGAAAAGCAATGAGTTAAATGACATGACACAAGGAGACCTAGAGAGATTGGAAATCCGTGCCTTTCCAAAAAAAATGCAACCTCATATACCTGGGGAAATCCAATTAAAAATTGATACAAAAATACTCAGTCTGGTGGAGAGGTCTGGGTAAGATTAATGATACAGAAGTCCCAAGGGTGAAAGCTGAAAATGAATGAGACTGGGGTTGGCAGTGTTATATGGCTGCAAAACAGATTTATACAATTCAGAGTTGTATTCACAAACGCAGCACATTATGGAACAACAAGGCACAGGATTTTGATAGCACATGGTGTACTCCACGCTCATCTCCCAGGATTTTAAAAAAAAGAGATGCTGACAAACTTGAAGAAGTTCATAGAAAAGCAAGAGCATTTGAAATTAAATTAAAGATTTAAAGAGCATAAGGTATGTTGCTGTGGAAACAGAAAATTGTAAAGACCTTTGACAGGCTTGGGTTTAAAGGGCTGCAGTGGCCACTCTTTCATATTCAAGAGGAGGTAACTTAACCTAGGAGAATTACATGCAGAACTTAACACCATTAGGAGATAGTGATCCCAGTGCTCATGCAAGGCACTTTTTTTGGACAGTTCTCCAGTCAGTTTTAGTAACAGAAGTCATTAATGAACTTTTCCTGTGAAATTACTTGATAAATAACAAAAACACCATTATCTTTGCTCAAATGTATGTATGTTCATATGTATACATCATATAGACATACAATACATAATTCCTGTGTAACAGAATGTATGAATTTATACCAAAGGCTTGTGACAAAAAATTCTCAACAGATACTCTTTGCAAATATAGCCCTTAAAGGGGAAGTATATTTTTAATAGATACAGAGATGTTGTTGGACACCTATTATCTGAAACCATTTAAGAATTTGAGTCATCTTATGTATGAACTGTAATTCTACAAATAAGATCTAATTAATATTTCAGACCACGAGAAATGAATAGCACAGTATGTATTACTATATGAACATAACTAGTGTAATAATTATTCTCCATATTATGTTAGAAATTAAGAATCTACCTCAATTTTGATTACTAACCCTTTTGTATTAACAAACGTTGCAGAATATAGGTCATTCAAATATATAAAGTTGTACTGATCTTTGGGAGAGGTTGAGGAACAAAACGGAATGTCAAGGCTGAAATCCCCTTTTGCCATGTTACCTAAAATTATAATAGTAATCTCTGTAAAAAGCAAGTTTTCCTGAGTGCAACCCTTGCTAATCAAAAGCAGTTTAAGCTTTTATCTCTGGACACTACATGAAATTCATAGTGTAGATCTTTGATATCAAGTGAATGAATGTGTCACAGTGATATGGAACTTTCATTAAAATCTTGAAACATTTTGCAAGGGGAAACAATATACAGTTTTAGTTTGCTTTCTTGAACAATGATTTAATACATAGCAAATTTTCATTGAGTTATATCTATTTTGTGATGAAATCACAACTAATATTAGAAGTGTCACAGCAAAAGTTCAATTGGTGAAAGATTCAGATTGTCCTACTTGTTTCTCAAGTGCTTGATCCAGCTTATAAATAAAGGAAATCTTTAAGACAATAAAGGACACATATATATGTGTTTTGAGTTAGATTTGATTTTCATTTGAGAATCCTTAAATGCAATGATTTGGAAATGTAACATGGAAGAAAGATGCACAGCATTCCCAGTTTCCAAAGGCAAGAGTCCAGGCTTCTTTTGTATTCCTTGAACTAGCTTTCTTCAGATAAATGTTGAAATATTTTTCTGTATTTTCATGTACCTGCTAACAAGGAAAAATCAACTCTGTCTCATCATAGCTGAGAAATTGCACACAGTGTATAACACTTGCAAGGACCTACGTAATTCAGAAAAAACACCTGCTTGCTCAAAATAATCACTTCTGTCAGAAAGCTAACACCACCTGGGAGGAATGACATGCATGAAAGTATGCAGGCATCTGAACAAGTTATGCAAGCTGAGGCATTGGGTGAAAAGGTAACTAATTTATCATTTAGAAGTCACCTCATTGTTGCTGAAATCCCGGCTTCCTTACGACTATGGCAGTTGACTACTTCACTTCCAGATAGAAAGATTATATTTTGGCGGAATCTGAAGGGACAGGGAAGAGATGGGAAAGGGGGGGCAGGAAAAGGGAAAATATTCTTTGTTTTATTAGCTATATTCTCTTAAGAGTTTTGAACAAAACTCCCACTGGCACTACTGAAGACTCAAACACAGATAAAACTATACCCTTCCTTCAGTAAACTTTTAACAGAATTTTATTCCTGCCACTAACTATACCTAATGGTTAAAAGGAAAGCTTCTTCAAATATGCCAGCTAGCACTGCCAACGGCCACAGTCCAACCCATAATTCTCTCCTAAGCTTCAGAATAGTCAAGCCGTTTAAACAAAATATGACATTCTAGTTAGTTATGTAGGAAAAGAATAAAAATATTATGCAAATACTATCAATAAGGTGCCTAACCAGAGAAAAGTGCTTTGCGTAACGTTATTTCTATGCAATTCAGAAAGAAAAAAAATATTTGTGCAGTTCTTTACTCCATCAAAAAATTCATCCCCTCAAGTCAAATTGAAAATATCACAGATTCAAATTTATGGATACTTAATTTTGTTCTGTACTGACAGCCCTACAGGTCTGGACTTTCCCACAGATGTGAACGTAACTTGCTGGGAGTTAAATGAAAAGTGCTATTAACCAATAATTTAGCAATGGAAAACCACTCATAAGCAGATAACAAAAGAAGCAAAAAGAAAAGCACAGATTTTATTGAAAGAAAAAACATTTTGCATACTTCTCTACCCATATATCAAGGCAGCAAAGAGTGTTAATTTTACCGAAAAACCAGCATCACTTTCCACATCTCAATGATGGTTCTTATAACTGAGTACTACAGTGTGCTAACCTTACAACTAAGTGATTTAAGGACCTGGCTGGAGCTGTCGAGGGCTCCCAAAAATCCTACATGCATGATCGTCTTTCTTACAGAGCGCAGCCTATAGTAGAATTCAAAGACAGTTTTTCCCTAGGAGCAAAGATGCCAAAACCGAACAGAAATCCATGCTTCTCCCTCAAATGTTTCTTTATCATTCTGTTTTATTAATGACACACAATGCTGTCACAGTGCAACATGTATTATTTAAAATGTTACAGAGGTAGCATTTAAAATGGAAGTAAAATGCTAAAACAAAGAAATAACACCTAGAGATACAACTGTAGGATGATAGAGCTGGAGAAAGAAATTATGAACACATAGAATTCATACCTACAAACACTGCACACTAGCACACCGCACACACGCTGGCTAGCTGGGGGTAGGTTAACAAATTAGTACACAGAAAGATACAAAATACAGAGTTCCAGTGAAAGGGGTCTGGAAAGGGGCTGACAAAGAAAAGTGTGATCTGCAAAATGATTTCTGTACTGAGAAAATTTTGTCTGGGAAAGGGTTGAATTTCCTTGCCATAATTTCCCTCTATTCTTAGGGTTAAGGTTGGAGTTGAGACAAAGAGAAAACTCACAGCTACATTGTCAAGAAAAAGATCCTACAATGGAAAATAAGAGCTGAGGCTGAATAGGCAGAACAGTCCTCAGATGAATACAGCACCTGTGATGGAACTGGTCTAGGTCCGTAAAAGTAAGGAGAGAAAGGGAAACCCCACAGGTACAGCTTTAAGGGCTCTGGAAAAGTTCCAGCAAACTAAAAAGGACAGTTTGATGCAAGAATTCTGGTATGGAAATAGTTGAGTCTGGGATGGGAGCAGAAACGGTAGCAACAAGGTCAGAACACGGTCAGGTTATGACTTATGACACAGCTGATACCATCACCAAGTGCAATGGTTAGGAGTTAGGTCTAAGAAAGAGAGAAAATCTAGAGCTCTTGTTGTAATAGGGCTACAAAGTAAAGCCAAAATAAAGGGGGAGGGGGGGAGGGGGCAAAGGGTGGGTAAAAGAATTAGCAAATTCCCTGAAAATTCAGCTTTGTCTGGGAACATGGATATAAAGTACAGCATGTGGCTAGGTTAGGATTTGGATCAGGATACCCTTAGGGGTAGGGGAAACAGGAAGCCTAGAGCTCCAGTTGGACTTGGGCTGCAAACAGGCTGAAAAAGTGGGGGGAAAGCTGTAAGAAGAATTGTCCACTAAGAACTCTGCGTCTTGGTCAAAGGTTCAGCTGAGGCCAGGAGCTTTGGCAGCCCCTCCGCACCACTCCAACCGCAGCACTAGGCTTTCTCTCTTTCCTAACCATACTCCTAAAGTTTAATCTTGACCTTGACCTTGTCTGGATCCTACCCCAACACACTGAGCCAGAGTTCAGGTGAATATATTCCCAGAGGACAATTTTGTTTCCAGCCTACACCTTCCTTGGGCAGCCCTTTGCAGCTGCACTCCAGTTGTGGCTTTCTCCCTTTTCAAACCCTTGGCCTTGGCTTTTGTTTTGGCTGAGAACCAGTGCCATGGCCCAGATGAAAAAGTTTTCCAGTCTTTCTGCAGCCTACACCTTTCTTGTGGCAGTCCCTTTGCAGCTTCACTCCCACTCGATTTCTGTAGTTATTTTTTTCTTGAACCCTAAGAATTCCGAGTGATAGGCTGACCGCCCTGGCCCTGGTTCCTGCTCCTATCAGGGGCTTCACACTCCTGAAAGAAAAATTCAAGTATCAGCTGTTTGTTTTCTTAGAGGATTTTCCAGACTCCTAAACACAATTATGCCATAGTTTCTCTTTTTTTCTTAACTGTAATTTTATTCCTAAATATAATCCCAACCATAAAATAAGCCTAGACACTATCCTCCTTCATGTTACCCAGAAAAGGATTTACTCAAGGGGGAAATCTAGCCTACAGGATTTTTTTGCAGACAGTCCTTCTCCTGCACCACTCAAGCTGTAGCTCTAGGCTCTTTCTCTCAATCATTAGAGAGCTGTTAAAGGAACTGAGTGGTGCAAAAATAATTGTTTCCTTAGGAATTTTTCATCTTAAGTGGCATGTTTTTGCTAAGGTTCATTTTAGGGTTTGGGTTAAGGTTATTTTTGACTGAAAGTCCACAGCTAAGTTTGACTGCATCTGGACAGCAGCTAACAAAGAAACCCACGGGCATACTCTAATATCCTCCGCAGAAAAACACTGAATCTTTGCATGGAGCACTGTCTTTGGCATGTGCATCAGCCAAGCATTTGTGTTCAAGCTAGAGGAGGTTTAGTGAAAAAGGGAACCCAGAGATGAAATTATAGTGGGACTGCAACATAGCCTCCACTGTTAAGTAAGAGCTTGTGCTACAACTGTGGAATTGCATCATATTTATCTAAGCATATTTCTGAATGGAGAGAGTTTCCTCTCCTGTGTTCCAGGCTAGGCTTAGGGTACACAGTTAAGGTTAGGTTTGTTGAGGAAAAGAAGCATCCCGGAGCTTCAGAGGGACAAGGACTGGAAAGGAGTTGCCAAAGGGAACTGGGAGTTCTAAAAAAAGAATTCTGTTGGCCAGCTGTCACTATGGATAAGGTCCACCTGGCCTTTTGTGACACTCAGCTGAAGTGTAGGATTTGGTGTTAGGGCTTTGGTTACTGTTGTGAGAAAGAGGAACCCTAGAATGACACTTCAGAGGCATCTTTTACAGTTAAGTAAAGACTAATGTGAAAATCCTTTTCTTGGGAATATTGATTCTTGTTGGTTGGAGTGTTAGCCCTGTCCTATGGATCAAACTAGAGTTATTGTCTAAGGCTAGAGTTGAGAAAGAAATTTCATAACTGCACTTGCAGGGGGACTGGGAATGGACTGCCGAAAGAAAATGAAATTCTCCCCTGAGGAACTTTTTTTCATGACTGGGCTGGCATGCTTTTTTCTGAGGCTCACCTTGCATTAGGGTTGGTGTTGAAAGAAACATGGTAATTTGTTTGAACATGTAAGATGTTTCCATGCATACATCTTTACTAGCCTTAAATAGCTCGCAGAGTAATAGTGCATTTGTGTGTTTGCATGGTACCATCAGTAAGGATTCCTTGTGCTAACCACACAGGCATATATTTACCTAGACTAAGTGCAAAAAGTGTGGAGGAGAAAGTTGCAAGGTCCTTTGTAAAGGAATGGATTTTTTTTTCCCCATTTTCCAACATACAGCAGCAAATACTTTCATATTGTTAGTATTATTTTGACAATGAAAAACGTATTTGTTCTTGTTTTGTATCATACTGTTTTCTTGACCCTGTGTTGCATTAAATGCGTGCTCATGCACACACAAGTCTGCTCCAGAATTTTCTGTTGAGATCTGCAACAACTAAAAAGCCTTAGAACTATCAACAGTAGTTAGAAGCAACTGAGGGTGTTTTCAGTGACTTTCAAGGAAATAAATAAATTCTATATAATTACTCTACACAATTATTAATTGTATAGTTTCACTCATGCTCATCATCACAGAATCTATGTGTTTATGTGTGCTATATGCTACAGCAAAGCATCAAACCAACAGCTTTAGGACTGTAAATCTAGCACACATGACATAGCTTATATTTGAGAGAACGTAACTATAACTTTTTTGTTGCTTCTGGCTGCATGGATAATGTTCCATAAACAAATTGAGGATGACTGCGCAATGTTAGCCTGAGCGTGTCTATTTAGGAGGTCTTTTGTAATAAAAACCTCCTTTCTCGGGGAGAGGCTTATGCCTTAGGCTCTCCTCAGTAAGAACCAGAATCTAATTTTCATAACTTGAGGGAGCTCAGATTCTAGTTTTTAGTTTATTTCATTAAGAGCAACAGAGACCCACATCCAAATATGACCAAATAGTGCATTCATACTAGGACTTGATTGAGACCTATCTCACCTTCTTGTCTAGGTATGAGCAAATCAGTGTAAGCGAAATAAGGAGCCTCTGTGAAAGGCTCTGACATAAATAAGGATGGTTATGGCAGTAATGGTTATGGGAATAATCCTAACAGTATTGCACTGACAGCTCATATTTGGTTTGCTTCTTCGGACTAACTTCTTCCCATGAAGCTGACCCAGTTTATGCCTATGTTGCTTACTGCTTCCTTGAGCATAGTATCCATTTATCAAGTCAGAATTCAGACTAACATTTTGTATTCTGCATCAGGCATCACTTGAAATATTCTTCCACCTTCTCCATGACAATCTTTAGAGTTTTAAAGAAATATTTTGAGTAAAGTATATGAGCTCGTTACTTCCCAAGAAATGCTTGCTGTTAACCTCCCCATTTAACCTCTTTTAATTATTATTTAAATATATGTATACGTGTATACAAAATATTTAACATCCTTTTATTCAATACTGTATATATTCAAATAAAAACATAATGTATATGTGCTGTGCTCCATGTACAAAATAAATCCTATAAAATTGCACAGTATCACTGAGCATACCCCTAATGATTGCAATTAAGATATTACAGAACAAAAAAACCATGATACAGCAGCATTCAGCTAGATGATATTGAAAAGTTCATCAGATTGTTTGCTTATTGCCTAGAGCATAAGACTGAGGCAAACATAGGTATGTGGTATATTTTGTTGTTCTTCCTGCATAGGAATCCTGAGGATTCTAGTCTGTAAATCTACGCATGCCCAGCCATATGCTAATCACAGAAGCAAGAGTATCACAATGGAAAGACTGAACAGATGTTAACAGCTGGAAAAAAGTATCCGTGCCATTTTTAAGTCCTTGCCTGTTTGGTATTAATGAAAAACAGAGATATTTTCTGAGACAAACAAAATTTTTAAGGACAAATATGAATTTTAACAGATGATATATTTCATATTTTATAGGTTACAAAGAGTAGCTTTCTATTTACATAAATGTGGAGGTAGGTGAGCAGGAGTGTTGGCTGAGAGTAATCAAAGTTCAACAGATTTTGCTCACATATCAAGCTCACTCCCTTCTCAGTGCCCATTCTGGAACATCAAGCAAGTAAATTTAATCATCTGTTTTATTTTATGTGGTTGTATGTGTGAGTGTACACATGTGGATAAGGGTTTGGACTGGTGTCTTATCTACACATTTTTTTCCTTTTTTTTTTTTTCCTGAGTGCCAGTAGTGCTGTGTGGCATTGTAACTCCATATTCCTACAGAAAAACTATTTTGAGGCTGTGCTCATGGCACCCAGGGATCCAATTGTCCAGGCCTAAGGCAATATCTGTACAAATGTTCTAAATAAGGGATTTAATCACTACACAGTATCACTGGAAACAGCCCAAAAGAGATTTATCCATATAGTGAGAGCGGTCTTGTTTATACTATACCAGGGCACAGGCTTATCCATGTATTTGCCCTATCGCAACAGGACTATAATTAGAGCTGTAGCTGCTGGATTAAAAGAGATGCTGTCACACTCAAACTCTTGTTGTGGGCAAAAGGGAACACATCGTATAAATGAAGCTAAGAATTTTTATTTCAATTAAAGTTTTAGTAGTTTAACAGTCTGAATTAGATAATTGTCACGGCCCTCAGTGCATCAACAGGTTTTAATTGCTTTGACTTCCACCCATACCCATTGGTCCAGGAACTGTGGTTAAGCTCCTTGCCTGAATTATGCTGTAGATATGTTTGTGTTCAGTTCTGCTCCTGGCTTGTTTTGGCTTGTGCTTTGTGTATCTCAGATCACCACTAGACTGCAAATGGGTCTTCTGATTGTCACCATCCCGACATTTCTCAGGTCTATGCCTCTGTCGGAATGGATGCTGCCCCTCTTCACACTGTTGTTCATGGCTTGTTTTCTCTTGTGGAGCAGCCCCACTCTTGTTATTCCCTGACTGTACTACATCAGCCTTTTTCATAGGAGACCCAGAATTATTTTAGACAAAATGAATTTCTAGTATTTAACACTTTTCTCTGCTGTTATGGTCACCCTTCCAATGTTATCCCAGATCCTAGAGGAGAGGAGCTGAGTGAGTGACAGCATGAGTGCTCAGCTTCTGGCTGGGGTCAACCCACTGCAGGTGGAAAGGGAAGGTCATGTACCCCAAGTACAATACACTGCTACTGTTCTAGTTTCAACGTGTGTCTTTAAAAATGGTTCTGTCCTTGTTCGTTAGCTGCTGATACCCGAGTACACCTTTCAATAGTCAGACCTAGTTCAGTATCAGATAGCCAGATACTTGGTGAGAGCTAAGAAGAAATGGAGACTTTCTTCCCCTCCCAGAAAAAGCTTTGCATACTGGGAGGAAAGAATGAGCATGGAATGAGATCCCTGTTTCTGCAGTGCCAATCAGCTTAATCCTTTATATATTCCCTAAGGCTTTTTCTTAGAGGAGATCAATATCCACCTGTCCAATCTGACATCAGGACATTGTGCAAAAAATAGTTCACATTCAATAGTTAGACATTCTCTAACATTCCTTCACTTCCAGTACACTTAAACAGGGACAGCTAGAAAAGCCCCTGAGCATTAGTTTTTGTGGTGGAAAAGACTTGCATAGATATGCCCCCAGCCTTTTATAACCCTGACAAGGCATCATCTGTTACAGCATAAGCAGCCACTGAAGAGCCAAGGCACAGAGATGCACCTTACCTTCTATGACAGCAGTAAAAATGCACATTTTTGACCCAAGCATTGTCCATTCAGTTCCAGACTAGGACGGCTGAGTGTCCTGTGCTGCTGTCCCTCATCTGTGCCTCAAGCTGCAGTAAAGAACAGGAGTCTGCTCTGAGCCATCAGGAACACTCTGTTAACATGGCAATCTGAACTATTTCAACACTTGTATGCTACTTACATTACTAGGTTTTATAGGATGAAAATAAAGACTAAAAGGAGCAAAGAATAAGTGCTTTTAAGGAAGACTAGTCTACAGTGGTTATCGATTGAGATATGTTTGAAACGAGTAGTTTACCACAAACATCTAATATTCACTCACATATGCTGCCACCTAGAGTTCTACATTGTGACATTATGAAAACATGGATAATAGACTAACTTTCAAGCAAAATTATTTTATTTGTGTGGTTATTTTAAGAAATAGAGGAAGGTGGAGGTGTTCATATTCAGGGGAGTATGTGGCAGGAAAAGGTGAGAGAGCAGACAAGCAAGTAGCAGGTAATCTTAAACCTGAATTTTGTAAGGATCTTCCTTACAAAATCTGTAATGGACTAATTCAGATGTTATGCTGAAAGGTGGAACGGTGGAACTTAGCATGGGAAAGCAAGTCAGAGCTGATATTATGTACTTTTATAAGAATACTTTAAAAACATATTTATTTCCAGTTCAATTTCCAGGTCTGCAAAATAATGGTCAGCAGAGTAAGAGGTGTTCTAGTTGAGCAGCCTTGCCTTCAGTTTTGATGATAAAGCCTGACAGTTTTCAAGAAAGTCTTAAAGATAGTATATTTAAGCTTCTCTCTCTCCATCAGTAGAATATTGCAGAAGACAAAATATCCCCATGAGGTAGCCTAACTGGAAATACAAGGCAGCCTGGAAAATGAGTTATCCTGCTATGCTTTAGAAATTGCAAACAGCAGCAACCCAGTTTCTCAGCTAACCTGAAGGAGCTGGCAGCATTTGCTACAAGATGCCTAATTCAGTGCCTGGACTTTCATACTGTGTGTAATTTGTTTAGAAATGAGCTATGAACTTGGATCTCAATTTGCGCAACAGGATATGGTTTGATTGAATGTGTCTGGATGCGTTTGTAATGGGATTATAGATTTCAATTAGGTGTAAGCAACAATCATTACAAGGTAATACTTTTTCATGCATGTTTTAACAAGCTGAATTGGGGCAAGAAATAGGAATATGATGGAAAAATCCCCCGTTTCTTTCTCCCCTCCACAATAGTGTTACTGCTTCTTCACACTCAAGTAGTATTTTTTTTCCAACATCACCTTATCTTTCTTTCCTTTCCCTTTCCTGTCCTGTTGTCAAATCTGTGGCTTCTAGTTCCCCTGAGCTCTCAACATGGCCATGCTCCCAGTCACAGGCTGATCTGCAGCTCTTCTGCCTGCTAGTGAATGACAGGACTAAATCCTTACTATATTTGATTGCTGAGGCAGAAGGGTTAAGCCAGTTGTTTTCAGGCTGTTTCCATGCCAGGGTACTGCTTGACTGAACTAGCCACCATTCCCTTACCTGGGCTTCTGTCTACGCTGTGAGGTGGAGAACAGGCTTGAGAAGAAAGCGTCTGTTCACTGAGCAACATGATCCTCACAGCTGTTGGTAGCTGAAGAAGAGCCAGCTCCCAATACTTCCCGCTCAATAGGTGACTGCGCTTCACTCATACGTGTCAGACTGCACCTAAAAGAGTCATTCTGCAGAACCACACACACTCGGGTTCTCTCTTCACCAGGAAGCTCTAGAACTTGGACTGATTTGGCCTGTGGGGTGCCAGACTTATCCAGGCTTGTTGGTGCCGAATACAGGGCCGTTATGACCCAGCAGAAGGGGCCCTGGGGGAGTCCAGCTTGGGCGAGAGCAGGGATTGAGCAACTTGCTTATCTTGCACTGATAAGCACTGGACCTGAACAGGGGCAGGAGATGAGCAATTTGTTCATCTTAACAAGATGCAGCGCCTGACGGGTCTGCTCCTTAATCAACTAAGTGACGCCTGGGGTGAGAGGGAGCCTTCACAGCTTGACGTTACTTTGGTAAAACTAAACAGACCACCGCTCCTCTGTACTGAATGCCTTTGTTCTCTGCCACTTCCCCCCCCCCAGCCCCGATCAACTGCACAACAAGCCTTGTTAAGGGCCAATCGACACACAATACCTGACTTAGTCCCACCTCGCCAAAAGTATAAATCTGGCATTTAGAATCCTCTTTTCTGAGGACGAGAACTCCAACTATCCGGACGGGTCGACGGGCCTGGACCTCTCTCCTCCCCAAGCAGGGACGCCTCTTTGGTAAGACTTGCGCCTCCAATTATGTCGGATGTTACCCCGGGAAAACTATCATTAACAAAAGCGCTGAACTATTAACTTGAGCTCAAAATCGTTGCAGTTAGTGCATTTATCAACGGCAATTCCAAACTTTTATATCTGTCGCTTCAATAAATTACCTATTTTTTCTTTTCAACTTTGCGAAACTGTTTCAGTGAAAGTCCTTAGTGGGGCTCTGACAGGCAAATGTTGACTCTGATAAGTGGCTACACACATAACCCTTTAGACATAAACCGTTGACCAAGTCTGGGACTAAGACTGGACCTGGGACTAGCCGCACCTAGGCTCCTCTCTGAGAAGGAGTTTAGAAAGCAAGGGGGTCCTTTCTGAACCTCGTGACTCAACGGGAGGGCCTCCCTCAGCCACATATCAGACTTGTACCCTTTCACGCGACATGGCCCCTTAGTGTAAAATTGAGGATTTACAGCATGGATTGTGGTCAGCTCTCTCCTAATGAGTGGACTCAAGCCTCTGTTGCCTGCACTAGAGAGAGACTACTGTCACAGAGGCATATGACAAAGTACGACTTGCAATCGTGCAGCTGAATTTTCTTTCCACCAAACAGGATGGCCTCATTCAAAAATGGAAACACTCCCTGGCCTATACTGCTCTCCAGACCATGCCCAGGAAGTCTGAGAAGCTGTTACCTGAGATGGGCAAAAATCATGTTAGAAAGAGTGTTAATAGTGCTGGACTTGGTAGCCATGGTCCTCAGAGAGCAGGAGCTGAAGGCAGTGGTTAAAGTAGATATTCAACTGTTCCTGAATAAGATGCTGTTCCTTTTTTAAGAAATATTGTTTGTTAACTGCCTGTTAAGTGCCCTGATTCCTCCTGTGAAAAAAAATAGGAATGCTGAATGGAGAAGGTGAGAACAAGGCAAAGCAGATTATTCTGCCTGTTTCCTTCTAGAGGCTTTATAAATAACCATTACTGATAGAAAAAA
This sequence comes from Balearica regulorum gibbericeps, assembly GCF_011004875.1. Classification (NCBI taxonomy): domain Eukaryota; kingdom Metazoa; phylum Chordata; class Aves; order Gruiformes; family Gruidae; genus Balearica; species Balearica regulorum. Next base: position 44,192,966 of record NC_046186.1, read on the forward strand.
TAATCACTTGTGACAGGCAAGAGAGTAAGTTTGTAACATATGTTCTACAGGCATGCTGTCAGGAAATCCAATCAGCCCCATACAATATCCTCTAGGGATTGCTAGGAATGGGACAAGGAGGGTAGGTGTTTATGTTAATAAACTGTCAACAATTTACCTGATATATTCCTTATGGGACCTGGGTGAAGATGGGATATCAGAGACAGCAGCTATTCCTTTATCTTTCTCCATTCCTCCTAATCTCTTGAAAAATTAAGCTCCTTAAGACTACTAAATGTAAGAAATCATACAAACTGATATATAAAAATGCATATATATATATATGATTACGGTCCTGACAAAACCAATATTGCCACTGCCATTTCAGACAGTCACATCCCACTTTGACGTGTACATAAACCCTGAAGCACGCAGATGTGTCTACTTAGTTACATCACTTATCTGAACCACTCTTCTCCTCACTATCTGATGGTGAGCAGCTATAATATAACATTATATTATGTATAATTTCCTTCCTCAAGAAGTGTATAAATACACTCAAGAAACTTTAAAGGACATGGCAAAGAGTCTTACTTTAGCAGACTCTTCATTCCAAATAATAGGCACCCCAGAAAATGGAGAGGAGACCAAGCGAATAAGAACAGGTTTGATGGGCAATGATTAATGCACCTATCTGGGTACAGTTATCTTTTTTCTTCCTATATCACTGCGATGGTTGGTGATGTTTATTACTATAGAGACACCTGGCCTGGTCATGGCATAATCAGTCAACGGATTGCACATGCTCAGACTCTATTTCAACCTACAGAACCAATCTGCAGCAGTTTGCATTGTACTGGAAAATGCCATTTGCATACACTGGCGCAAACAGTATGGAAATGATTCACAGGCAATGCACTAGTTATATTTTTTGCCAAATGGGACAATGTACTGGCAATTTTGTTGCATCTGCCATAATATTCAGGCCAGCTTTCTCTTTTGCAAAGGAAAGCAAACAGTCTTCCAGACCGGATGAATTTAAAAGGAAATATGACAAATTCTGCCCATTCATTCCATTCATATATTTCTGTTCACTAGTTACAGTATGTATGTTCATCACTATTTTATTTATATCCTGTAGAGTAAGGAAAGATCTGGTGCCTCTACAACAGTGTTCTGGACAGCTATTACCAACCCATGGAACTGAGCAGATTACTAAGATCAAACCCCTTTTCTATAAGAACAGCATAAAACTATGCAGTCACTTAGATGCTGATCATCTAGTCCCTTGCCAATCCTTTATTTGATGGAGTCCTAGTCTGAGTGTATATTTCATTCTTTGAAATATACAGAAGAACATAGGGAAAAAAGTTGGAGTTTAGAATATAGAGAAATGGAAAGCTCATTGAGGGAAAAAGGACAAGAGAAAGTGAGACACACAGGAAATATTTCCAAAGCCTCACAGCAGATTCACATGAGGAATTATCATTAACTGTAGCAGGAAGGAATTAACTATATCCCAGAGACATCTCTGATTACTTCAGCAAATGAGAGAATGGGAGGACAAAGAGCTGATGAGTTGCAGTGACAAGAGAGAGTGATGAGATTAACTTATCCTGAAACTCAGTCCACAGGGGAAATAAATATTGAAAGATATAGGTATGTTTCTGAAAAGCTCCCACCTGTATGCCATTTTCCAGGATCACAAAGCACATGATGTTAGAGTTACTTTAGACATGATTGTCAGAGGCCATAAGCAAAACAAGTTTTAATTAAATATAAACTGACTGGCCAGAAAGAAAAGATTTCGGAATGTCGCCAGAGGAGGAGGTGACACGTGCTGAAGAAGCCCCACCATATAATAAACTAACAGAAGATGAGAAACCATATGCCCTCTTCACTGATGGGTTCTGTCGCATTGTGGGAAAGCATCGAAGGTGGAAGGCCGCTGTATGGAGTCCTACACCGCGAGTTGCAGAAGCTGCTGAAGGAGAAGGTGAATCGAGCCAGTTTGCAGGGGTGAAAGCCATCCAGCTGGCCTTAGATATTGCTGAAAGAGAAAAGTGACCAACACTGTACCTCTATACCAACTCATGGATGACGGCCAATGCCCTGTGGGGGTGGTTACAGCAGTGGAAGCGGAGCAACTGGCAATGCAGAGGCAAACCCATCTGGGCTGCCCCACTGTGGCAAGATATTGCTGCCCGGCTAGAGAAGCTAATTGTAAAGGTATGTCATGTAGATGCCCACGTACCCAAGAGTCGGGCCACTGAGGAACATCAGAACAACCAGCAGGTAGATCAGGCTGCCAAGATTGAAGTGGCTCAGGTGGATTTGGACTGGCAGCGTAAGGGTGAATTATTTATAGCTCGGTGGGCCCATGACACCTCAGGTCATCAAGGAAGAGATGTGACATATAGATGGGCCCGTGATCGAGGGGTGGACTTGAGCATGGACGCCATCTCACAGGTCATCCATCAATGTGAAACGTGCGCCGCAATCAAGCAAGCCAAGCGGGTAAAGCCTCTGTGGTATGGAGGGCGGTGGTTGAAATATAAATATGGGGAAGCATGGCAAATCGACTACATCACGCTCCCATAAACCCACCAAGGCAAGCATTATGTTCTTACAATGGTGGAAGCAACCACTGGATGGCTGGAAACATATCCTGTGCCCTATGCCACTGCCCGGAACACCATTCTGGGTCTTGAAAAGCAAGTCCTGTTGGTGACATGGCACCCCAGAGAGAACTGAGTCAGACAACCAGACTCATTTTTGGAACAATCTCATAGACACCTGGGCCAAAGAGCACGGCATTGAGTGGGTGTATCACATCCCCTACCACGCACCAGCCTCTGGGAAAAATGAAAGCTACAATGGACTGCTAAAAACTACCCTGAGAGCAATGGGTGGTGGGACCCTCAAACACTGGGACACACATTTAGCAAAATTTGTTTTAAGAAGATCAACCCATACCAGTATCAGTCGCCCCTATACACAAAAAGAAATACACAAGGAAATCAGTTCATTTAGTGAAAGATGATGATGAACTGGGACCATCATGAGAACAAGAAGAAGAGCCAGAACCAGATATGATCACCCAACCCCTGTCCCTGAGTGAGCTGCAAGATATGCGGAAAGATTTCAACCGCCTTCCAGGGGAACACATTATTACCTAGCTGCTCCGCTGCTGGGATAACAGGGCCAGTAGCCTGGAACTGGAGGGCAGGGAGGCCAAGCAGCTAGGATCCTTGTCTAGGGAAGGGGGCATTGACAAGGCAATTGGGAAGAAGGCGCAGGCCCTCAGCCTCTGGAGGCGACTCCTGTCAAGTGTGAAGGAAAGGTATCCTTTCAGCGAAGATGTTCTATGTCGGCCAGGCAAGTGGACCACCATGAAGAGAGGTATCCAATATCTGAGGGAATTAGCTGTGCGGGAGATGGTTTATTATGATCTGGACAATACGCAGTTGCCCACGCCCCCGAAGAGACTGGATAAATATTTAATTAAATATAAATAGATCAGATGATATCACTGAAGGCATTCCCTTCAGAGGGTATTTCCCTTATGTCTGAAACTGAAATCTGACCTGCAGATCCTCCATTCTGCCCAATTTCCCTACCTCCTTTTAGCCCTCCCTGCGTCTTGCTCACCACTCACAGATACCCTTCAGGAGAAAGATGTCAAAGACTTACAGATCAGAAGCCAGTGTGGCCAGTAAGTTCAGAGCACCTCAGGAAACCAGCAGACTGATAGAGAATGCCTTAAATGGCCTGCGTGATTCTTCCACACAATTTAAGCTAGCTGTCTGCCTTAACACTGACACATCATCAGGGAAAGTGAAGCAGTGGAGTCAATGGGAGAGTTTTGAAAGGGACCACTCTTCCACTCCCCTTCCTCTTCATCATCCCTCCAAACTCATATTTCTTATTTAGCATTTTCCTAAGACTTTAATTTACATTGCAATACCTTTTATAATAGATGCTCTTGCACACCGTTTATAACAGATTCTTCATATTCAATCCTTTTCTCCAGAGTTAAAACTAAGAAAGAGGGAAGTATAAATATGATGGGATTCACACAGTGATAGAATTAACATGTAAAATCCAAAAGGCAGCTGCCTGGGAGAATGAAATACCAGCAGTTAAGAGCAGTAGTATATTCTGAAAACATTTTTTTTCCCTCAAAAAAAAGCTTTAATGATTTAAATCTGAGTATATTAAAGTTTTAGGTGGCTTTTGGGGGGTGTGGATTGGGGGGGGTTGGGGTTTTGTTTATTTGTTTAAAGCAAATAGAATGTATTTCCAATATTGCATAGTGGAAGGAATATTAATTTCCTTTCATTTTACAGGATCAGAGAAGAGAGTATCAGGTCTGTGTTCCCAGTAACTCTTTTCTGCTTCCACTGAGCAACGGCAGTACTGCTGTATTCTATGTGGCAGTATAATGAAGTTCTTCAGGCCCATATTTATTTCAGTGCACCATTTTTTAGAGCTGTTTTAGATAACAGTTTTGATCTATAATTCCCTGTGTGGTTAGAAGCCGTTGTTGCTGTTCTCGTATTTTTCACCAGCAGTTGAAATCAGCTAACCCAACAGCCACTTTGGTGTTAGGATGCACAGCTGGGGTTTTTCAGCAGTTACGCTTTAGAACTTACCCTTGATTCAATGAAGCTGAAAGATATCTGACTTTCAGTTAATAGGGTGAGGCAGACAGCATTTTTCATGGGACTGGAAGGAGATTTCAGTGGGATTGCCGGCATATAAGAGAAAATATCGTTTTCTTCAGAAAGATAATTAACATGTTATGTGAATGAGGACATTTCATGGACATACACTCCCTCTGCACCCTACCCTCAAGGAAAGGGCTTCACTGTTCACGTGGCTAGAAAAGCAGAGGCAAATCCTTCTCTGGGTTTACAGAGCCATTAGCTCCCCAGTAAGTCTACACCTGTAAGACTGTATTTAATGTATTTAATATTTCAAGTGCAGAAGACTGTTTTCTAAACATGTCCTTATTAAAGCATTTGAATTGCTCTTTACCTCACATGCCAGATACTTTCAAAAGTTACAAGATTTTAGCACACTTATTCTTTCTTCATATTCACCTTTGCTTTGATTCTTTATTCAACAGAGAACTGGAGAAAAGTAGAACAATGTTAGTGTCTTTTGGGCTGTTAGGGGAACTGAGATGATCAGCATAATATTCCTGACATGCACTCTGTCAAGAACTAAAATAGGTAAAAAAGGATGACCAACTTTCTGCTCCAGGTCAGCTGTGCCTGTTCAACACTCACAGCTTTACTACTTCTGACAATGCAGTACTAACAGGAAACAATCAGCACTTACATCTCTTATACATCTTGGGTAACTGTAGACTGCGTAATCCAGATCAATTCACTCCCGCTGGGAAGCATGGACAAAATACACATTTGCAGGAATTACAAATTCTGACTTTTATTCCAAACAAATTTCTATGACAGATCTCGCATTTTAAAAGATTTAAGAAAATTTTCATCTGTGCTCTGGGGATGTAAATCTTTCCATCACATTAATGTATGGTTTTGCCCAATGTCTGTGGTCTCAGATTTCCCTTTCTATTCCTCTTATATAGTGTCAGTCCCTTTGATTTGGCAGTCATACTCACCTCAAAGTCATTCTACTAAGGCAGCTGGTTGGCCATGGAAAACATAAGAAAAATAAAAACAGCAAACAAAAACCCAGAAGGAAATATGTTCACTACCTCAGGGATCTTTCATTTTATACAAATAAGCAATGCTATTTAGATTCATAGAATATGAGAATCCAAGCTTCGATTCCAATTTGTAGATGTTACTTCTTGCAGAAAAGCAAATGTGTTTAAGTGGATAACTCTTTTTATTTCAGAATTAACTTATAAATTTATAAATGGTTTCAATTTTCCTCTACTTTTAATCAGTCTTCTCTATTGTGAATTTATTTTCTATAATACAGATGTTTGAGATTCTGAAAGGTTTGGGGATTAAAAGCTGTACTATCAGTGTTGAGCTGCAGCTACTCAAATTCCTTGGCATTTAAGTTACAGCTTTCTCCTGTGCAAAATCCAGGAGCAAAGTAGTGGAACTTATTTAAAAACCATCGAACCTGCTGTCAGTTGGATGGTTATAAACCATGTCTTTCATTTCTGTGCACTATGTTTTCCAGTCTTTTAAAAGATTATTGCCTCAGCTACCTGAAAGCTGCATTCTTGTCATGTAACCTACACATCTGTCATGGTTTAACCCCAGCTGGCAACTAAGCCCCATGCAGCCACTTGCTCACTCCCTCTCCAGGGGAGGGAATCAGAAGAGTAAAAGTGAGAAAACTCGTGGGTTGAGATAAAGACAGATTAATAGGTAAAGCAAAAGCTGCACACACAAGCAAAGCAAAACAAGGAATTCATTCCCCGCTTCCCATGGGCAGGCAGGAGTTCAGCCATCTCCAGGAAAGCAGGGCTCCATCACGCCTAACGGTTACTTGGGGAGACAAACACCATCACTCCGAATGTCCCTCCTTTCCTTTTTCCTCCCCCAGCTTTATATGCTGAGCATGACGTCATATGGTATGGAATATCCCTTTGGTCAATTGGGGTCAGCTGTCCTGGCTGTGTCCCGTACCAATTCCTTGTGCACCCCCAGCCTACTCGCTGGTGGGGTGATGTGAGAAGCAGCAAAGGCCTTGGCTCTGTGCAAGCACTGCTCAGCAGTAACGAAAACATCTCTGTGTTATCAACACTGTTTTCAGTGCAAATCCAAAACGTAGCCCCGTACTAGCTTCTGTGAAGAAAATTAACTCTATCCCAACCAAAACCATCACAACATCTCATAGCCCATTGCAGAATAATCTGAGTTTTAGAAAAGCATATTTAATCCATTGGCACATGTATTTTGCTTCATTAGGTATTATTTCATACTTCATGTCATGAGGTGTTTTTTACTATATTGAACTACAGTGTCTGGGTCCCTGAATTCATTAAATAAACTTTGCTACAAGAAAAGGAAAAAAGGTTTAAAGAAGTCATAGCTGATTTCTGAAATTTCAAAGCAGCAGCGAACAGATCTGGGTTTGTTATAGGGCACTTGAAGTGAAATATCAGATTTTGCCTCTACCATTAGGCTTCTGTGAAATCCACTTCACTTTTTTCTCCAATTTTTTTTTAAATTCCATTCCCTAAGAGGTCTGCCACAAGATAGTTTTTGCCTCTACATGTATTTCCTTTTCCTACAGGAAAAGTTGCTACCAACACTACAGGGAATCTTGTGCTGTCTTGACAAGCTTTTCCTGTTACTACATGGTGAGGCAGCTGAGGATAAAGAATAGATTAGGAAAAAGAATCAGTGAGGACCTTGTTCAGTCTCTTCACCCAAGATGGCCTATTCCAGATTTGACTTGTGTAAGGCCACTGTAAAATGTCACAGATGCGCCTTCTATCTTCATGAAGGAAAATCAGAGGAATTACAGGCCAGTCAGCCTTACCTCAATCCCTGGGTAGATGGAGGAGCAACTAGTCCTGGAAAACAGTTCCAAATATATGAAGGGCACGAAGGTGATCAGGAGTCATCAGCAAAGATTTACAAAGGTGAAATCATGTTTAACCAACCTAGTAATCTTCTACTGTGAAGTGACTGCCTTGGTGGACAAGGAAAGAGCAGTGGATATTGTTTATCATTACTTTTTTCTCCCATAACATCCTTATAGACAAACTGATGAAGTACAAATTGGGTGGACATTGAGGTGGATTGAAAACTGGCTGAACAGTTGGACCCAGAGAATTGTGATCTGCGCACAAACTGCAGTTGGAGCAAATCACTAGTGGTGTACCCCAGGGGTTGATACTGGGGCCAATACTGTTCAACTTCTCCATTAATGACCTCGAGGATGGGACAAAGTGCCTTGCAGCAAGTTTGCAAATGACGCAAAACTGGAAGGAGTGGCTGCTACACCAGATGGGTGTGCTGCCATCCAGAGGGACCTTGACAGACTGGAAAATAGGGCTGAGAGGAGGATCATGAAGCTCAACAAGGGGAAACACAAAGTCTTGCCTCTGGGAAGGAATAAATCCAAGCACCAGTACATGCTGGAGGCTGAGTGGCTGGAAAACACCTCTGCAGAGCAGGATTTTGAGGTTCTGGTGGATAACAAATTGTCCATGAGCCAGCAATGTACCCTCATGTCAAAAAAAAGCCAAGAGCATTCTGGGCTGCATTAGGAAGAGTGCTGCCAGCAGCCTGATGGAGGTCCCCTCTATTCAACCTTGGTGAGGTCACACCTGAAGTATTGTGTCCAATTCTGGGCTCCCCAGTAGAAAAGATAGGGAGCTACTGGAGTGAGTCAAGTGAAGGGCCGTGAGGATGATGAAGTGACTGGAGCACCTGACATACGAGGAGAGGCTGAGAGAGCTAGGGTTGTTCAGCCTGGAGAAGGCTCAGAGAGGATCTAATCAGTGTATATAAATACCTGAATGTAGGGAATGAAGAAGAGGGAGCCAGGTTCTTCTTAGTGTTGCCCGCTGACAGGATAAACTGGAATACAAGTGATTCTATTTAAACAAAAGAAAAAATCTTTTTATTCTGAGAGTGAATGATCTCAGGAGGTCTCTTCCAACTTCAACCATTCTGTGATTCTGTGAAGACACCTGCCACTGAGATGGAGGAAGCTGTCTTTAAAAAGAAGTCTGGAGTTCTTCTCCTGCTTCTGGTTTTAGAGTTCAGAACCATGAATTCCATGAAATCTGGCATCTTACTTAGACTTTAATTGCACAAGTTTAAATTTTTATTCTTGGAATAAAGAATAGCTTCTGAGAAAATGTAAGGAGTGAACCAAAATGACTGTAAACCAAGAAGGCAAATAAAGAACACAAAAATATTCCTTTAATAAAAAAGAGAAAAATATAGATAGAAAGGTAAAACTCATAATTTTGGGGCTAAGCTCCAGTTTTGCTGAACATTAGGGACCACTATTGCTCGCCCAATTGCCAAGAAAATTATCTGCCAAGTCTCTGTGCTCCTGTTTGCAGGACTCCAGATCACTGCACTCCTGAAATGCCAGTTAAAGAGCAAAAAGGTGCCAGGCACAGGCATCTCCTACTCCTGTACAAGACCTCCCCTCAGCAGGTTCCTTCTTGTAAAACTAGACATGTCCCCAACATGCCTCCTGGACACAGCTCACTTAGCTCATGAACACCATTACCACCACATGCTCCGTCTGCCCATGCTGATCTAACAGTGAACTCAAGTATAATAATAAGGAATTTCAAAGGAACAGAGATATTGGCTACAAATTAAACGTACACTTCTCAATTTTACCTGGTGTGATAGTGTCACTAAGTGCCAAATAAACAAACACAATATTTTCTTTTTCCAGAATGCATTTAAGCTGTTCTATACAGCTTTGTTATGGATTCTCATGGCTGAGTAACGGACAAACTTGAATAATTTCCTGTGATACTGCTTTGGAGGCAATACCAAAAGACCAGTAGAGACATCTACCATCTGTAAGCCAAATCTGAGCATTCAGTGTCAGTGCAGCTTTGATGAAAAGCCCAAGAGCTTGTTAGCCCATTCTCAGCTGTGCACATTCCAATTACAAAAAGGAAGATTAATATCAACTTCAGTCACCTGAAAGTTAGTCGACTACTTCAAAACGAATAACCTTAAGGCCTATGTGTATCAAGGGAATGAATGAGACACCTCCAGAGGGTAATTCATCTCATCTTAAGTCTGGCGGTTTAGACAAGATGAATCTCTCCCTGCAGACACTTGATTCATTTCACTGACTACAAAACCCAGAGCTTATACTTAGACAACTTCCAAGATTGCAAGTCAGGTAGAATAAAGGTTGCATAAAACGTCTGTTATCTGAACTCTGTTATATCAGACATCTACATGGGCATTTTGATTGGGAATATATGTCCAGAAACACCTAGAAAAGCAGGCTCCATAATGACAGGGGAGTTCTGGGTGCAAACCTTTCAGAATCCAGCACAGTTGTTATATAGCCAGTAATTACTAGTATCTGAAGACATTACATAGTGCTATATAATACATATGAGCCTTCAGTAAAAAAAGCACAATTTTGCAGAATTCTGCTAATAAACTTTTCAAATATCCTGTTTCAGACATTGCAAAATGAGGAAACATAAATTTCCAAGGAGTGGAGCTGTTAACAAAGCTGCAGTAGTTAGAGAAACTAAACAAAGCACAAACTCTAAATTTAAAATGCCCAATTTATTTGTGGTTTTACTCTTTAAAATGTATTATTCATTTTAGTATCATCATGCTTGGAATTCTGCATATGCAAGGCACGACAAGGTAATTTTCCAGTTTTCTTACACAGCAAACGCCAAAAGTACTGATACCATAAGCATGTGTCATGAGAGAAGGAACAAGCATGTAACATGACAGAAGAGCACAGAGGTATTACGGAAATAGTTAAGGAGTTGGCTCATGAACCCTTCAGACGGAAGTTGTTAACTTGTTATGTTAACTGGTGTTATTCTTTCTGATAAAAGGTGAACCATCCTCTGTCAGTCTTTTTGTCACTGCACACTGACAGGAATTGGAAATTTACTTCTGATTGCAACATTTTGAGGCCATCTTAGGAAATGTTTTTCTTCTTGTCCCTGCATATAAAATGGAAATACTGGCTGGGATTCAGCTTGAAGTTAAGAAAGCTGGAGAGCAATTCAGTTGCCCAAGTGCAGACATATAGCGTATATATAATGCTTTGAGCTATTCGACACATCTGCATAGGGCTGGTGAATATGACACAATGCTTGAGGAAGACATATGCTTCTACAGTGGCAGTGAGAGAGCAAAGGAAATATCCCACAGAGCCTAAATGGCACTAGGGATCTACATACACGGAACTGAAGCCTTCCAAAAGGTAGGTGCCTACAAGTATGCTGCTTCCTTAAGCTCTCGTTGCAATCAATAAAGATGTAATCAGCATAAGCAAAGGATCCTAGCAAGTATCATCTCACTGAGTATATACTGACAGCTTTAGTTGCCCATCTGTAGACACCTAGCATTATTTCAGATGTCATAAGTATATAAGACTCATGGCTGCCAAACACGACACGGGACATTAGGAAGACCAGTTTCCTTCTGGAGTGGTGGCTGGAGGCCAACAGGGTAGCTCTTTAGTATCTCAAATAGCACTAAATATCTGTACAACTACCCCTCATGGCTGGTCTCCTGAAGCTTGCTCTGGGCTCCACTGAGTATATTGACTAGACGCTCATTTTAGTTACCTAAGCATAAGATCCTAATACCATCTGAGATGGGTAAAGGTCCATGTGACTTCCAGAAATGCTAAGGCCTTTTGTCATACTTACCAGATCCATGCAGATATTCTGGATTCTTTATAGCGTCACAAATGGCTTTTCTTCCCTTTATTTAGGTAGCTGAATCGAGGCCTAGGTCTTCATTGATTATAGAAGTAGCTTAGCCATCTAGTATACCTATAGGTACCTACACACACATGACAAATTTAGGTGTTAATCTCAAAGAGAATCCCATGCAGGGTCCCTTATCTAATACTTTAACTACCTCAAAGACTGTTAGAAGAGGGGAAAAAAGAGGGAATGAAGTGCTCAGGAACTTTCAGTTGAGGGCATTATTTAAGGTTATGCTGTTACTAATAAGAAGAGTGAAATTTGTACTTGTGTTATGGGACCCAATGTTATGCACAGAGCTTCAGTTGCACATCAATGTAATTGTCGGCTCCTCCTTAGACAAGAGTGCATTCCTCCATTTCTAAAAACTGAGTAACATTGTTTTGCTACTTTGCACCCTCACAGCTGTAAGGCACTCTTTGTCCCAAACTGAGCCTCCATTTTATTATGTGATATATATAGCCAACAAAAGGACAAACCTCTGCCCTAGGAACTTGTAATCTATTAATAAGACAGGAGATAGCAGATGGAGACCTGCTGGCACAGAAATGAAACACAGTGAAACCACGACACAGCTTTACAATGTCAAGTGCTCTCTGTATACTGACAATCTAACTGATACATTCTGTAAGAAAACATGATTTCTATAAGACGTTCATAGTTCCTAAACTGATCTAAATGCCTTTTCCATATTTAAAAAAAAACCTACCTCAGAAACAGACACAGAGTTAAACAGATATATTTTTTTTTTAATTGTAGATTTTATTATTGTTTGTACCAGAAAATCCACTACTCCTGACATGATTTCCCACTCCAGAATAAAGGGATAGGTAAGACTAACTTATGAATTCTAAGATTTCCCCCCCCGCCCCTTTTTGGGGGGGAGGGCTTTCAATCCTCCTATCACCCCCCCAGCAGCAGTTTTCTCTGTGCTCTTTCATTAGACTGACACTATATTAAAGACGGTGAGTTCTGTGAGGAAAGAGTTAATCACGTAATATCCAAAATAAGGACCGAATGTGACATGTGGAGAAAACAGAATAGGAAAATATCTACAAATTAATTTTCTGAGATTTAAAGTTTACATCAGTCCTGAAAAAAAAAGCAGTGCAATAATAAATATATTGTGCAAAAGACCAAAATCTAAGGGATATTTTTCCTACCTAAATATCTGACTTTTTAGCTTCAGTGGTTATTATTTGAGCACTTAGGAAGATTTATTTTCTCAAATCCAATATTTGCAGATGCAAATTTAGCAAAAGAAGGTTTGGATTTTTTTGTTTGGTTGGTTTTTGCTGTGTTTGTTTCTAATAGAAGGATGAATTTTCTTCTCAGCATGCATTGGCATTTCATAAAGATCCATCTGAAAGATACTGGAGTTTTTTTATCCTAGCACATCTGTGCTATTTGCAGTGTGTGCAACATGAAGGCACCCTCTAACAAAATGATACAGAATGGAATGGATTAATATTTTAAGCTAAAATAGAACACAGTTGCTCTGCTTGAGCATGCCTATAATTTCAGAGGCATGGCACAGGACTGAGTTGAAACAAAGAAACCCCATATAAAATTCACATTAACCCTTTGAATGTTTTCTCCACAAATATTTTTACTCCTTTGAGTCCATTTAACTAGTTTTCAAGAAAAATGTTAAAATTAACTTTTTCAAAAAATGTTGTTGTTCAGTTCATAAAAGCAAAGCCAAAGTGTAGGATTGTCTATTTACCTTTCAAATGTAAATGAAATTTTGCTAGGAGTAGTCAGGAAATGGATTGGCAAATATAGTACACAAGACCACAATCAGAAGCATTTGGGCTACTGCAGCTTGGCAAGTTACCACACATTAGCTGAGACATGATGATTGACCACTGCAAGCTCCTAGCCTGTCCCAATTGTAACATAAGATACAGTTGTTCCAACTCTAAATTTACTTTCTTTCAGTTGGAGAGGGTTGGAACACATCCATCCATGGATATTATGCTTTTTGACTGTGTTTCCACTCACAGAACCTGACTTAAATGTAGCATGAAGCTATGTAACTTATTAATATCATGAGATTGATTTACTAGGGAATTCAGAATCACAACACATTTCAAATTATCATATTAGATTAGATCTTGAAATGCATTGATCACCTTCAATTTCCTTTACTCACATTTACAAAATGATCAGATCTCTGAATCATATGAGCTCTGAATCATTTGTGATTCATTTTTCCTACAAAACCAATTTAGTACATAAGACTACATATGAGAAAGAGAGCTCCTACAGTGATCCAGAGCCTGGATATTTTAGACAACTGAGTCTCATAATTCTCCCTTAGAAAATTCCTGTTGAAAACCAGTTCAGTTGTTTGCCTCATAACTCACATCTTGAGGTAGTTCCAGAACCTCATTGTTCTGGGGTTTTGTGCCAGTTTTGTCTCTAACTTTATTATAGCTTTTCCCTATAGGTCAGTTGTTTACATTCTGACTAAAGGCTCACCTATATTTCAGTGTTTTTAAATTAGACAGGACAGATCCTTCTTGTTAAACAGACCCTCCATTCCCCTGTCCTCATAAACTGTACCTACAAATCTTATGAGTTTTGGGGTTTTTTTTTTGACTTAGACACTTAGAATGGTACACAAATATTATACATTTTTAGGCCACACTGATTCTGTGAGTGACTAATTCAACTCAAGCCCTACAATGACACAAACACTAATGCTCATTAATTTATTCAGTCCGGAAATTAGATGATTTCTAATGATCTAGATGATAGACTGACTCCAAAACAGCTTTCCAGAGGGAAGAGAGTGTGAGGGAACAACCCAATTACTATTCATGCTTTGAAATGAGAAACATAATGTAGTCACCTATGAGGTGACACAAGAGAAGACAAACCGGTGATTCAAAGTCCCTATTCTCATTCAGGGCTGAAAGCAGCCCAAGGAGGATGGGAGAGAAACAGAAACTGAAGTCAAAAGCCTGCTCCCTTGTAAAATTATGGAAACCACATGGTTCAAAGGGGCAATTTCAGAGGGCAGGAGGAGGCAGAGAGGCAGGTGGGCTTGAAACCTGGTTCTTCCCATTAAAATTCCCCCTCCTCATATGAAATACAGAATGCTATACTTGCATGAAGTACTCTTCCATTCTGTGGCAATAGACTTCCAGCACCTTTGATACTTGAACCCACACTATGCCCTGAGCTGGCACCTCTGCTGATGCTTCAGTGCCTGCCAAGAATATGCAAAGCCTCAGTTCACTGCTGCTTTAGGATGGGATCAATGACCCCTCAACTGCAACGTAAGCTTAATACAGAAGTATCACAAAAAGCTATTTGAAAACATATCGCTGTGAAATAAGTATTCTGGGTATAAAAATACCTGGTTTTCTTTTTATTTGCATGTTTGTTAATATTGCATTTTGAAATTATATTAAAAATAAATCTGAACTTCCCTTCTATCTTTAAGTATTTTTATTTCTCTGGTCTTAATTGCTACTCAAGTCTTTGCTTGGCATTGCATTTTGAGAATTGCTGTTGACAGACCCCTTAAAAGTTTCTCTGTTGCCTTTGCTAGTATAAATGCTTGTTTATTTATGCAACAGCATATATTTTATATTGTTTGCAATATTTTACAAGTGCTTCTGGTTTACTATGAATAAAAATTTTATATACTACTTCAATGCTCTGTTCCATGACAGCTCAGTATATCAGAATAAGATATACTTGATGTTTGCAGTATCTCACTATGTCATGCTACGCTATTACTGACAAATTGGTCTTCTATTTAGCATTAATCAAAATATTCAGTTGAATGGCAAAATATGGGTATTTACAGTGCCTTTTGTTCTTTTCAATTTGTTCGACAAATACAGCAGTACAATTGATTTTTAACTGGGCATATGGCTGAAAACCTGCAGAAATATGTCTTTCTTCCCCTAAATATTCTGTATTATGTTGAAAGACCAGGTGAAACAAGCAGTCACTCTAAATTCTATGTATTATGCTGAAACGTTCCTCAAAAAAGATCGAAGGGGGTTTTGTCAAACACAATGTGGGAATTTGCTCATTTAAACACTTAAGTACATTTAGTCTTCTAATCCAAACAGAGAAAACAACCTTGCCAAACAAGGATATAAACTGGACTTAATATTTTGAAGCTGAGAAAATGTCATTAGCTCTATACATATACTAACAAAAAGAAAACAGTTACTTAAAACAGTAAAAAACCCTGGTATCTGTATGCATATAATTTTCTGAATACACATCTGAACCACATGCATAAAGTGCATGAACAAGGTTTATGCTGCTGGTGCATTTAGTATTCAGTTTTACTTGTGAGACTTTCCACATGCATGTGCTGTTTCATGCCCTGTACATCTATAAATATTTTACTAAGGGAAAGCTTTATTATTGATAAGAACATTCACTGCAAAGGAAGAACCAAGTGAATACCAAATTTCTCCTATCTGCAGTTAGGTAGGTGATCACACTAATTAATTGAAAGTATGGTATATCATAACTAAACCAATTATGTAGAAAAGGCTGCCTGAGGTTGAACTAAGCACCCTTCCATTAGCATACAGCACAGCCTCTGTGCGACGGGAAAAGAGTAAAGAGTACAGTGAAAAGCAAAACATTATTATGTTATTTATAACTGTGCATTAAAGAAGGACTGTGAAAATGAAAAAAGCCAAACCTCCCTATGGTGCACACAGCCAGGGTGAAAACCCTGTCCTTCTAATATATGCCAAATATCCAGTTGTTATTTTAAAAAACTTGTGCTTTATCTTGCCAGCTTGCTTTGATAAAGGAACAGCTTGTTAGACACCTGTTTCTTCATCAGAGTAATCCCTCTGAATCACCGCACAAAACTTACTCAAATTTTGTATACCAGCACAATGAAAACCAAATGAGACCCGACCTTTTCAATTGCTAAAATCAAAGTAAGCACACAAATGAGCAAAACCTGATAGCAAAACCTTTTAAATTCACAAACTCAGCTGTTTGGTAGGAAAAGATGACCAGCAAGTGATGAAGATAGTATCATGACATATGTGGAATGAAAGAACCGCTTCCTAAAATTCTAATTTATACTCCATTTCATCCAGGTTACAAACTATTTTTAGACATCCTGTTGAAGAAGTATTTACTCATTTCCACTTGCATCTTTCCTACTTTCTCATCATTACAGTGGTTACCCTGTTATTTCCTGTCTTTGCAGGTATCTTAACAAAATGCCCCATATCACAAACATACAGTTTGCACATGGTCCAGTCTACCAAATTATCACAGCTTTATGCTTTATCCCCCTGTTAATATCAGATCGATTCCATTCCTAGATGAACAAGGGGTGGCACTGCTCTTTCTGAGTGAAAGGAAAATATACTATGCATATCATAATTCCTCTAATTAATTTTTTTTATGCCAAGTAAAATGTTTTCTGATAAACCACACCTCTCAGGAACTTTGTTCTTCTCTATTTTGCATTACTTATTCTTTCTATGCATTTTCTATATACTGCTAAAAATACTTTATGGGGTCAAAAAAACCCCACTTACTATATTATCAGTTTAATTTGTTTATACATTATGTTTATCATATCCTTTGCATGTTAATTTAACATTGTAGCATTGTCCTCGCATCCTGTAATTTTCCTTTATCAATAGATTCATTTCCTAATCTACCTTGAGATGAACAGGAGGTATACTGAGTGACAGAGAAGTCATTTAATATATTATCCCTAGCTATTCAGATTTCAATGGCATAATAACAATACCTTTTCATGACAGGTTTAGTATGGGAGGCCTGACCACACCTTTACTTTCTCTTCTTTCCTAAATAAATACTAACAATTTCAGACAGTATCATCAAAGTTTGAAGAGTCTGCTGTACAGTAAAGGAGGCATTTTTGCTGGATCACTAATTACTTCAAACAGACATTGCATCAATGCCTTCTTTCAATTTTCTTTTTTTTTTTTAATCAATTAATTTCTTTTCCAGGATAATAGCTATAAAGTAACAGACAGATACTATAAAACATGCAACCAAAGTATGTGTGTACACAGAGATCACAATGGAAAATAGAAAACCAGAGATTTTTCAGAACTCTTGCCTTCTTCCAGGAAGGCTTCTAGAGTTGAAAGGTGAGTTCTCAAAAAATTAAAGGAGACTCCTATTTGACCTTAGGAGCCAATGTATGGAAATACACGCACCTGGAGTCTTTTGACACAATTCTGAAGCAGGACTAGGTGTTTCCACACAAATAATAACAGAAGTTTGTGTACTTGAGTTTTATGTTTGTCTCTTGCTCTAAATGTTGTAATGACTGTATGAAAATATATTCTTCTTTTAGCTGGAAGACAACATCTTCAGCTGACTACAATGAGGAACCATTAGATATAAATTTCTGTAATACTTGGCAGCCAGCAGTGACTCAGTCCATTTCTTTATGTTTTGCTCTTTTGGTCATTAATGCAAGTCACATCAGCAAATAGGAGCAACCACAGAACTGAAAATCTGTTCCTTTAGCTCATGCTCCTTCAGCAGACTGGTAGAAATTCCAAGTTCCCCAAGGACAGTTCAGAATAGTGCATAGGAACAAACATGACTATTACAATATGAACTTTTATAACATACTTTATGTCATACAGACATCATTGATTCATTTTGACAGGATTAATAAGCTTCTTTTATTGTCCCCAGTTAATACAGGGTAATTGATACACCCAGAGTGAATCAATGCAATATTGTACGTGGCCTTCATAAGAAATTATTTGCTTTGTTTTGTGTCAATGAAATGTGGTCATCAATCCATACTATAATTGTTAGGTAAAGGTTTATTTAAACCTTTGCTATCATTAGAGCTATAAAAACCTTCACACTTAGTTTATATATCTGTAACAACAAAACAAAAACATTTCTGTTACTATGGTGGCTCTGGAATCAGTAATCTTTGGAGTACTGTAATAAAAGAAATTGTATCATCAACTCTATTTTTAAGCAATATACTTATTGCATAAAATAGATGCTAATAATGCTAGAGTTCAGTTAACTGCAAGAAGTTTGCACATGTATAGTAAAATGTATCGGTTACTATATTTTTAACAGAAAGTTTAACTTATAAACTGTCTAAAGAAAACATTGATTTCTACAGCAAAAAAAACTGAATTGTTACTTGAATAACAATTAGGTAGAGAAAATATTACCACACATGTTGCACACATGTACATGCATCTTGAAAGAAAAGAGTCCTTATAAAATCTCTTTGATTGCAGAGTCAAACCAGAACCTGCAATTTAGAAACATTAACATGCTTATAACTGTTGTGTGTTTGTATGATTTATCTGCCCCTTCTTTGCACGCTGGTAAAACACAACTCTAACAAAAAAACCCCAACGACCCAGCTCTATTTACAGATAAATACTTCCACAGATCTTGGAACTGTGGCTTGAATTCAAGTAATACACACATAAGTGAAGGTCAAATCCATTATACTTCACCTTTGGATCCTAACTACAGTGCCCAATTTAGCCAGCCCAAAGAGAGATTCAGATTTTAGGTAGGATTCTCCATAGCCTGTAGACTATACTCATAATTAAAACACTTCAGGTACATTTAAGGTTAGATAGGAGGAATCCAGTTCTAAGTTCTCAGTTCTTTTTCCTGATGTTCCCTATGATAACCCGTTTCTAGGTAATCTTCATAAAAGTCACTCCCACAATTACTATCAGATTTTTTTCTCTACCTATCCAATGCACTATTCATTCCACCTAAATACTGATGTCTAAATCAAGGATCTGGCTAGGGAATCTTCCTTGCTGTCTTTGTCGTCTTCAGCAATGGAAAAAACCAGGCACCTCCAGTGAGTATTTAGTTAACTTGTCTTAGATGTAGGTTTTAGGAAGAGCTGAACATCAATTTGAGGAGCTTGTCTCACTGTCTATGAAGAGCTCCAAGACCTCAACAACTAACTTCAGATGCCTAAGCTAAATGAATCCTGCCCCTAGTTTCTCATCACAAAGAAAATGACCAGTAAAACTGAAGCCACACACTTACCCCACTATAAACATGCTTTTATAATTTACTGTGCCAGTATCTTGCAAACCATTTGTTCACACTGTTTAAACTGCACCCAGCACGGCACAAATTATGCCAGAGACATTTTCCCGTAAGTTTTGGTAGGCAGAGAAAACAGCATCAGTGAAAACAGTAGCTATGCTGGATCCATGTCCACACAGAGAATTTTGCCAGCAAGAAATACTGAAGCACAGTGACACAGCCCCAGCAGCACGGACCGCTTTCGGGCAGCTCACGGTCTCCTGATGCCGTTTTTCACTGGGTTTGATGACTGACGCTTCCTCCGCTCGCCCTGCAGCAGGAGCACTCTCGTGTGCAGTACTTCCAGTCATTGCCACAGAGACAAGTCAATCTCATCTAACAGCCAAAAAAGCCTTTAAAACTGTGTGGCCGACCTCTGATCCAACAGCTAAATAAATTCAGCTTGCCCCTTGCTGCAGGGTAGCGGTGCCATTAAATGGCGACACTATGTAACTCATACCCCACTTCTAGTCTGACAGAGTTTCATTTCAATATTTAGTAACGTCAGCTCCTAATGTTGCTCATATATCCACAAATAGGCCGAAAGCTCGGCTTATATTTTAGACCAAGTTTTAGCCCTGGTGGAGACATCACCCTCATGCTGACAGCGCAGCGGCCATGAGTGAAGCACGCTGCCCGGGCCTGAGCTCAGGACAGCCTCGGGGCTGATAGCACGGTTTCATCTGCTTTCGTGGCTATGTCCACTGGGCTCCAGCTGCTGGAGTCAGGTCTACGTGGGGAAACGGCTTTTTTTTTTTTTTTTTTTTTTTTTAATAATGATCATGGCTGCAGCGAGGCCCAGCAGCGCGGGGGCGGCTCCCGCCCGACAGGTGGCGCTGCGGACGGCGGGCGCAACGAGGAGGTTTGTCCCCGCTGGCTGCCCGTAGCCCTCCCGGCGGGGCTGACGTGTAGCGGCGAGGCGGCGATGGCGGCCGCCTGGGAGGAGATTCGGCGCTTGGCGGCCGATTTCCAGCGGGCGCAGTTTGCCGAGGTGGCCCACAGGTGAGCAGGGCGGCGCCGGTACCCGCCGCGGCCTCTGGACCCCGCCGCCTGTCGCTGCGGACCGCCTCTCGGTGCCCCCTTCCCGCGCCTGCGTCCCTCCCCTCCCCCACTCCGTCCCCACGGCCCCCGGGCGGGCTCTGCCACGGCCCCCGCGGGGTCTGACCCACGGCGGGGTCCCGGGGGCTTCACCCCGGCACTGCCCCTGCGCACTGCCCCTGTGACTGGCGCTGACCTGCGTGTCAGTGCTTGTGGGCCCGAAGGGACGTCTAGGGCCTCCCCATATGCAGGTGCATGAAAGTGCATGGGTGTGTAATCGCCGTTAAGCTCAGGCTGCTAAACATCGTCACGGCTAAACATCGTCTGTTTCTCCCTTATGTGTTGTTGAGCTGTTTAGGTTCTTGCTCAGAACTTGTTGTTTACATATAAAAAAGCAAACCACAGAGCCAAAATAAACCCCAACCCAAAACCACACTGAAATCCTCAAGCACAGAAGTATCAAAGACCCAAATTCTGTAAGCATGCCCATTCATGGGCAGGTGCAATCTTACAGCAAAAGGGGCTGACAGCTGTTCAGGAAAAAGAGTAAAAGTCGTTTTAGAGAGATGACGCCCATAAGCGAAGCCATATGGATGATTTGGGGGGCAATAAGTAGGATCCTGAAATTAGGTTTTTGTTGTAAAAACTATTCACACATAACAGAAAGTAATCTGCATTGTATTTCCTGTGTTTAGTATTTCTGAAACACCAACTTAAAGATAATTTTAGCAAGTACTTTCTTAGAGTAACTGGTCATTCTTTGTGCTATTGATAGATTGTCAGAACGGAACTGTATAGAAATTGTCACTAAACTGATTGCAGAAAAGCAGTTGGAAGTGGTGCACACACTTGATGGAAAAGAGTATGTCACTCCAGCACAGATTAGTAGAGAGATCCGGGATGAGCTTCACGTTTGTGGCGGTAAGTGTGGCATTGGCTTTCTTCCTCTGGATTTGGAAGTTAATTTTGAAGACTACAGAAAGAATTTGAAAGTTTTCTTCAGTACCCTTAATCTTGCAAAATAAGTGAGCTTGCTTCCTATTGCTTCATGTACCTACAAATTCACCTACAGTTATTTTATTTTCTCTTCAAATCTGTATTAAGCTTATAGGTAAGCATATCAAGATATGTTACTTGGTTCATTTTAACCCATGCAGAATTTCTGAGGTAGACGTTGCCTAAGAACCCTTTTGAAGGAACTTTGGCATTTTAGTATGGTTAAGTTTCTAGTCCAGATGTTTGGCATTGACTCAGAATTTCAAAATCATTCTTCTTTCACATCATTAGTAATAATAATATTTTTAAATTGTCATTGACGGGTCTTTTATTTTACCAGTATGAAGCGTCATCTGTTTTGTAAGATCTGACTTAGATATATAAGGAAGCATATACCCTCAAAACTGCTTTTTGTTAATGGTTTTAATGAGAAGGCATTATATTGGACTTTTAGTTCTATTCAAGGGTGAATTTCACAGCATCGTGTGTTTGGAAAATTAACTTCCTTATTATGTTCATACAGATTAGTCATTTTCTTATGACTACCACAAGTGTGCCTCAGTTTTTGCTATGCCATTGTGTATCATATCAATATGATAGCTTGAATTGAATTTAAAGCTTCTGGATTTTGTTAGTAGCATCATGCAAAGGTAGAAAGTTTTGGCAATCTCCATTTTGATACTTGTAGACTAGTGGCCAAATCCAGATCAGCATCAAGGCAAAAACTAATTGGGAGGGAGTTTGAACAGTGGTTTTTACTTCTGGAGTTTCTGTATTGGATTGTCAGCAAGTCTATAGGGTAGAACAATATAGCATATATATGCACTGACCACCTGTGATTTCTGTGATTTGACAATATATAAAGCTAAAGTTGGTTTAATAGGTCTACAAAAAAAGTAATGAAGAAATATTTTGTACATGATGAACTATGCTATATTTTACATGTGTTTCAAACATGTTTTATATACTAAAGGTATATTTGTACTTTTTTTTGAAGGTCGAGTAAACATTGTTCACTTACAACAGGTAACTTTTTAGTAATAAAAAACTATATACTTCTTTATTTTCTTCACCATCTATATTGTAGATATGGAGTCCATCAACTGTTTTCCAGCTAAGTTATTTTTTTAAAAGAGAAAGACTTTATGAAAAGCTGGTAGTTCATGTCAGAGTACTGCAGATTACTTAATCTGTCCATGTACTGCTTTGTTGAAAGCTCCTCTCCGCTTAATGATAATCTACAACCTCTGAAATCACCATTAAAATAATACAGATTTTCTTTCTGAGCTCTTCCTTTGTAAACTAAGGGGGTCAAACAGAAAAGAAATATTTCCCATTTAAATTTGAAGCTGCAGGAGCATGCGTAATTAACTTTGCATGCTTCTTTGGATCTTCCCTCTACCTTCATTAATCTCGTCTCTACTAGTCTTTATCCTCCAGTAGTCTTCCTCTGTGACTAATTTTCCCTTCTGGCTTGAGTAAAATTACTTGGAATACGAAAACTTTCGAAAGACAATTTAGTATTTTCTGTTCATAACTTCCTGGAATTTTTTGTTACATAGGTTTCTTTTAACCTTGTCACAATTGTAAAGAGAGTTTTTTCCCCCTAAACTGCTTTAGTCCACGTCACAGATTAACTGCGTATATATGCAATAGTAGAAAAAATTAAAAGCAACTTTCCTCAAAACATAGGAATGTGTAAGTATAATATCTCAGTGTTTGAGAATTAATTTCAATTTGAAGTTCTGATAAGAGATTTTGGTGGGGTTTTTTTTTTAAGGTAATAAATGTGGACCTTCTGCACATCGAAAACAGAGCTAACGACATCGTTAAATCAGAAAAAACTATTCAGCTTGTACTGGGACAGCTTATAAATGAGTGAGTACTTTCAGGAGCATTCATTCATTCATATTTCTTTTATTTTTTAAAATGCAAACTAAAAGTGATACCCAGCCTTTGTTGCTTCTGAAGTAAAATACATTTTCTTTGACTGCTACTAGGGGTGCTTACTGATCAGTGCTTCTTTTCCAAATGGTGAGTGAGGCCTCTCAGCAGAGCATCCAGTGAATCCATGGAGCAAAGGCCTTACTGAACATCTCTGCCCAGTATCCTGCTCTTAAGAGGCTTAATTTCTTACCCAGTGTCTTTGTGTACAGCAGCCAGATCTCATTTGCTCTGTGGCTTTGCTATCTGCCTCAGCTATTGACAAACCCTCTTATTTTTTCCCACCTTTTGCTTTACCTCACAAGCCTAAGATGTATGAGTAAGTTATTTCATGGCATTCAGACACTACCAACCACTGAAGTAACGCTGTTATGGGGTTGTGTCTATTGATTGCGCTGCAGGATTTATTCTTGGCAGAGAATGTGAAGTTCCTGGCTCTCTTGAAATAATTAAGACCTATCTCGCTCACCAAAGCCCTTTTCTAAGTCTCGTTGACATACAATGTTTTCCTCTTCCTGCTTTTTGACAGTTTCAAGCAGGTAAATGATCCATTTTAATACTAGCTACAGGGTTAGCAGTCATTTAAAAAACCCCACGTTTTCACTGACATCATTCTCTATTCATTTGAAACAACTTCCAGTTTATTTCTGCAAAGATGCAACAGAAAGAGGTGTAGCAGCAGGTCAGTTAGTAATTCATCATGTGGATAACAGGTTGATCCTGAATTTCACACTTAATGTGTTGGGATTTTTTTTCTTGTTTGTAAATAAGGAGTTACCTGGATCAATTAGCAGAAGAAATAAATGATAAACTACAGGAAACTGGCCAGGTGACAATATCGGAACTCTGCAAGACATACGACCTTCCGGGAGACTTTCTGATACAGGTAATGCAAACCACCAACCTAGCAAATGTAGAATTGATTGTGTTCACCTTCTTTTGTCATCTTTGCAATACCCATAGCTTTAATTGTGGTGAGCTGCATGTCATTCTAAGCAGAAAAGTATTGGATACATAAAGGTTGCAGTGTAACAGCGATTCACAGATTGAGGTTGATGTTTGCCTTTTCACTACTGGGCAAAATTTCTTCAGAATCTTTATGACTGTTAGAAACAGATTAGGATTAGTAATGTTAGGAACAGGTTAGATTAGTATAAGATCTGGAAATTTATTTGTTTGAAATATTAAAGATACAGGGGTAATTTCACCAGTCTTATTAGCTACCCAGGAAGCAGAAATACAATGGTAGAGACCTTTCAGTTTATTCAGAAAAGGTAAAATAAACGTTTGTTTCTAGAAGCTGAAGCCAGACATTCAGAGTAGAAACAAAAAAACCTATTTACCTTTGTTAGTGATTATTGATGTGTTTAAAAGGATTAGGGAGAATTCTCTTACCATTGTTGAATTTCAGTCAAGGTTAGATTTTGTTTGGAAGATTTGTTTTTCAAAGGGTAATCCTGTGGCATGTGTTAGGTGAACAGTCATTTTGGGTACAAAAGACAACCTTATTGACTCTCAGTTTGTGAAGAGATTTCCTCTAACATTTGTTGCATGATCAGCTTCTACAAAAGCATTTCTAATATATGAAAATTATTACATGGTTTCCCTTTGTTTCCTGGGCAATATTTCCTGGGTTTAGTTCACTTTGCAAGTATGCACATTTATAAACTGTTTGCACCTCTTTCTTTTGTGTTTATTGTTGCTAATTTTTGTCTTGACTTTTTGAAAAAATGAATAGTGAATTCCTCTGCCACTGTTTCATACAAAATTAATACTAATGTTAAATTTTAGTTTTCATTGTGCATTTCCAAACCATACTTAACTTCTTTCGCAAAATTTTCTTTTATCATTAGATACACATATATCTGATAGAAGAGGGCATTGTTAAGAAAGCTGAATTCCCTGAAGTTTGGAGTGTGGGCCATAATGGCATCAATTTACATATAGTAACACACGTTCTCAATATACCTAAATAATAATTTCCACTTGTGGACGTCATCTCTGAATATTTTGTCTGTCTTAGCAAACCTAATTTGCTGATCTGTTAATACAGTTTTTTGATTAATTTTTGTTTAACATCGTTAATATACAATTTTAGCAGTCATCCCAGCTTCTATTTACAGGCATTATCCAGGCGTTTGGGTAGAATTATTCATGGACAACTAGACCAGGAAAATCGTGGGGTGATTTTTACAGAAGCCTTTGTGTCCCGGCATCGAGCACGCATTCGTGGTCTCTTCACTGCGATTACTCGGTAAATTGCAACACCTGGAACCACATATTAAAATATTTTTACCATAGGTCTTTATGGACCAAATTCACCTGTGATTGAAAAAGTAAAAAAAAAAAAAAAAAAAAGACCTATGGATAGATTTCTTTAAGTGTAGTTCAGTTCTTGGCATGAAATACTTAGTTATATTAGACTCACTTTTTTGAAATAGGGGCCTCCTTTTAAAAGGAGAGCAAGGAAAGTATAACAATATACAATATACAACATACTTAAGTGTTTTGACTGAAGAAAATGTTAATCATCAGTTCTTTTATTTGTTTGGAGAGTGTTTATCCTTATTGTTATTCTACTGCTCCCCAGCCAATTACATATTGATGTCTACATAATACATGTGATTATAGATAATTTTTTCTTATTAAATCAATAATCTTCTGTGTCAATTTGTATGAAGAGAAAAGTTTGGGAGAGCAAATTATCGTAGCTTGGTTATAAGATACAACTTCGTAGTAATTCAATATTAAAACCTTGTAAGCTGTGTTAAACATCAGTGTAGCACCCTGGGGCTAAGATACTATGTAGTTTTTTCCATGTGGAGTAACTTCTTATTTCTAGATTCTCCACATCAATTTCAGGTCATTAACTTTGTTGTTTTGTTTTTCTTTTTTCCAAGGCCTACACCTGTAAGTAACTTGATCACTCGGTGTGGATTTCAGGAACATTTACTTTACTGTGAGTTTCATTCAGACTATTTTGTATTTTTCTTAGTTCATAGTTAATTCATAGATTCTTCATTACTAGAAGTATGCTTTCAAAGAAGCATTTTACTATATAGCCTCAATTCTGGAATAAAGAACAATATGTTTCTTTCTAGTGTAAAAAGTGCTAAACCTTTAGTGCCATCCATAACTGAAGAGATGTTCTCTGTATCTAAAGCAATGAAAGCATACATTGATGACATGCCTCTGCAGGCAGAATGATGCAGGAGGAACGGTACTCATATTGTCATCTGTTTCATTATTTGCCCTTAGTTACTGGCGCTTTTATCAGTGAAGCCCACATAAGGGGACAGATTTTATGTAGCCAAATGGCAAAACTGGGAGGAATGGCTGATACACCAGAAGGCTGTGCTGCCATTCGGTGAGACCTGGACAAGCTAGACAGTTGGGCGGAAAGGAACCCAATGAAGCTCAGCAAGGGCAAGTGTGGGGCCCTGGAACTAGGGAGAAATAACTCCAAGCACCAGTACAGTTTAGGGGTTGACCTACTGGGAAGCAGCTCTGTGGAGAAGGACCTGGGAGTCCTGGTGGACAAGAAGTTCTCTATGAGCCAGCAGTGTGCCCTTGTGGCCAAGAAGGCCAATGATATCCAGGGGTGCATTAAGAAGAGCGTGGCCATCAGGTGGAGGGAGGTTATCCTGCCCCTCTACTCTGCCCTGGTGAGGCCACATCTGGAGTTCTGTGTCCAGTTCTGAGCTCCCCCGTTCAAGAAAGACAGGGAACTACTGGAGAGAGTCCAGCGGAGGGTTGTGCGGATGATTAGGGAACTTGAGCATCGGTCATATGAGGAAAGCCTGAGAGAGCTGGGTCTGTTTAGCCTTGAGAAGACTGAGAGGGGATCTTATCAATGCTTATAAATACCTAAAGGGCGGATGTCTAGAGGAAGGGTCCAGACTCTTCTCAATGGTGCTCAGTGACAGGACAAGGGGCAACAGGCACAAACTGGCACACAGGAAGTTCCATCTGAATATGAGGAAAAACTTCTTTACTCTGAGGGTGCCAGAGCCCTGGAACAGGCTGCCCAGAGAGGTTGTGGAGTCTCCTTCTGTGGAGATACTCAAAACCCACCTGGACGCGATCCTCTGCAACCTGCAGTAGGTGAGCCTGCTTTAGCAAGGGCGTTTGATGAGATGATCTCCAGAAGTCCCTTCCAACCCTTACCATTCTGTGATTCTGTGATTAACTGCCCTGGATTTTATTTATTGACTTTTCTCTGTGGTAGCAGAGGCAAAGTTTTTGTGATGCTCTTAGTTAAATGTCTTTATATGCTGAGAGATAAAGCATATCCTTAAACAGTTTGCTTTTATTTTCTGCAGTTCCTTTTTAAAATAGAAATTCATAAACTGTCCAACTGCTGAAACTTAGGCAGTACTTAATTGTTTCTCGCTTCTAATGTTGCAGCTTTTCTTTGACTACCAGGAATCCCCTCCCGTCTGTCCAAAATGCTACTTCAAGCATCATTAGCCTTGTATGCTGGCTGACCAAGTGCTGCTGGTCTTTGGAATCCTTTAATGGTTTTCTGTCTCTTCTCATGAGAGTTTATATTTCTCTTTTGTTTGATTGGGTCTTTTTGCCTTCAGGGCATTGCACACTTTAGCTCTACTATAATCTCTCTCTGCTTACCTTCTTGTTCTTTGTGACAAGCTGATTCATTAAAAATTAAAATCTTAGCATTTAAATGAAATCATATAAACACTCTACTTTCACATAATCAGTTTCAGGTTTTCTCTTTTTTTGGAATGTGCCATCTGGGTATTCATAGATTAAAAGGAAAATCTGCTAAACTGCATTAATGTTGTAGTACCGAACACATTTCAGTATGCGGTTACAATTCAAACAGGCCCTGCAAATGCCTGATCGTGTATTGCTCATGTACAGTGTTAATGTGAATTGAAGTTCTAGTGTTTTCCTGTCAGCAGTAATTGTCACAATGCCTAAGTGTATTTCTAGTACTTTCTTTTTCTTGTTTGTTTTTTTTAGTGAGTTTGTTCATCTTTTTCTTTAGTTTTTCTTACTGTATTTCATTTCCTCTGCAGTTTCATGAGTTCCAAAGAACTTTTTACTCGCTGTCAGAACGCATTTGATTTTATTCTATCCATTTTCTGAGATACCATTTCAATTCCACAAATGCTGGAAACTTGAAAAATATCTTTTTTGTTATGTTACTTATACTGTTCTCTTTTTATGTTTGTCATTATTAGCAATGTGGTTTAAAGTGGTCTTTGTCAGTTTTGTGTCTCTTCCAGGAAAAAAAAAAATTAAGTTCAGTGTACTGTTTGTATAATTTACAAACAGCTAATTATTTAATCAACAGTTAGTATCAGACAAGATAAACAGTAGTCTTTGTCACGTAGCTGTGGTGCTACTCATGTTAAGCTGACATGACTTTATGATAGAAAATAAATAATTTTAGAAATGAGAGACTGTTTAAGTTAAAACTAATTACAAAGCATAATGAAATTACAGATGTTCTTCGTTTCTGAATATTGGGTTGCTGACATAGGACAGGCATGGAGGGATGCTTATCGTCTTTGCCAGACTTAAGAGACCTAATAGGACACTACAAACTAATCAATCACCTTTAAAAATACGTGTGAGATTAGAGTAGTTCTTCAAAGGTCCTGTTGTTTTGTTTTAAAACAAAAGACTATCTAGGCATAATTGTAGTAGGGGCTGTGAAATCCCCTGTGAAAGTACCTTCTCTGCCCTGGAGTTTTAGAACTGGCAGTTAAAATAATACAAAAATTAATTGGCATCTCCATTTCTCCCTTTTCTCTCTAAAGACTCTGATTTTTTGCTAGTGCTCCACAAAATGAATTGAAATACCTATAAAAGTCTTACTCTGTTTTTTCCCCAAAACTTTGAATAAAACCAAGTTGAGATTGCAAACTGCATTGTCTGACAATTTTTTAATTAGAATAGCCATGTTGACTCTATTTTCTAGGGTAGCTAAATTTAATAAGTATAAAACTCTAATTAAATTTTCAGAATGTGTCTTATAAGCTCCATTTTATACAAGGTAATTGAACCATGGCAGAACATGATTTCTAGCTCTTGTCTTAGATTATGTAAAACTGTATCTGGTTTAAATCAGTTTCTCTTTCTTCTACATTTTTTCAGTGTAACTACTGTTCAGCTTTGTTAGTGGCAGTCATGTTCAGTAGCTGCTAGCTTATAGAGATTTGTCTACACTATGGGCATATCTGACAAAAAAAAATCATGGTTTAAAATGTAGTATTTCTTCTGGAACCAGGTTTTTCTGTGTAGGTGAGCTAAACCTCCATATGCTGTACTAAGCATGTTGAAATGTTGACTGCAACTCATATTTTATGAGGAAGGAGCTGTGCCATGTGATACCATTTAACATTCTGTTCCAGGGTAAAAATCTGTCTTTTAATGAAATACAAATCAACACGAACCGAAGGTAAAAAGGCCATCTGGCAAAGCTCTGGAAATCAGTAGAGCTTGGCAGTTGATGTCACTGATTTTTTTTAATTTATCTAGTGACTTACGAAAAGGCAAAAGCAGAACGTAGAAGGCAAATCAGATATTCCTGTGCGCCTTTAATGGATTGAAAACACTTTATTTAGCATTGAGAAAGGCGTAGTGTTTTGGTACTACCAGTTACCAATTCATTCTTTGTCAGCAGTATTTGTTCATTATCAGGAGGTTATTATTGGCAACAACAGTGTGAACATTGTAAACCGTGGAGATGGTCACCAGTAACAGGTGCTCACATTTATGCAATTTAGGTAGCACTTTTTCATCTCATTTTAGTGTGTTCAAATCTCTCTTTTTTCTATCTTTGTTATCAGGCAAGCAATGAATTCAAAGAGACCATTATTAATTAAATGCACATATATTTTATTGTCTGGCCAGAGAAAGATTCTTTTATGACTACTTTTTCTAAACTAAAAGCTCGAACTGCTTAGATACATATAAAAATAAATATTTCAATAAAAAGTGTTTTGATCCTGCCACTGTTTTTAAACATTGTATGATGTCCAGAGCTTTTATCAAGACATTCTCCTAAGTGTTAAAAACAATTTATAGAACTCAGAAATGTTTTACTAGAACAAGCACTTGTAGTTTGGTCTTCTTTCAATTAATAGTACAAAGAAAAACTATTAATGGGTGGGGAAAAAAGAAGAAACAAAACATTGAAAATAAGTGTTATGTTTTGATTAATGGCTATATCAAAGTGGAAAATGTCGCTTCATTTATTTTCTTCTTGTAGCTGTATTAGAAGAACTTGTTAACACTGGTCGTCTGAAAGGCACCGTGGTTGGTGGGAGACAGGATAAGGCTGTGTTTGTTCCAGACATCTATGCCAGAACGCAGAGCAACTGGGTGGATTCCTTTTTCAAGCAGAATGGTTACTTGGGTAATTAATCTTTATTCTCCTAGATAAAATACCTTTCTAAAGCTAGTTTAGGTAGTTGGTCTTACCCTAATATAGCTAATGTCTAGAGTGAAGCCTCACAAGAATAAGTGGAAATCAATACCGTAGTTGATACTCCTTTGTTAAAAGACTATCTTGCTTATGTTGATGTATGTTACTTTATGAGAAAGAATCATATTTCAGCAGAGAGAACCATACCACTAAACAGTGACTTTATTTCTCACAGAGTTGCAGACTGCTGTTGTGAAAACATTTCTTAGACTGCTCATTGTAGACTTTTCATATGATCACGTTTGACCTGCATGGTTGGAGTTTCAGTCCCAGCATCCAGATTACAACTAAACTTTGGCTGTTAATGGTCCAGATAGCCAAGCGTGCAGTACACAGGAAGAAACTTTTCCAAAATGAGATTTGTAGAACTGGAGTGGGTAGCGCCAGTGTCCCGGTTGGAATCGAAACAAGTCTATGTAACTTAAAGCTGAGTGATGCTGGATGATGGTGTTTTACAACAGGAGCTATGGGAAAATATGAAACTGAATAAACAGAGGAATGTACCCTTATGGTCCCAAAGGGCCAGTTCCTAAATAACAGTTAGTCTTACAGTTTGAAAAGGTTTGGCATAATTTACCGTAATAGCATTAAGTGTTTCTGTATTATTGCTTGTCTGAGAGTCTTTGAATGTTTCCAGAATGTCTAAGTATAGACTGCCAAATAGTTGAGATGCTTTGCTTGTGAGGCTTTGCACAATTCTATGAGTATATTGGAGTAACTTTTGAAAACAAAACACTTTGACATAGTATATATTGTAAATATTGTTCATATTGTTTTAGAATACTTGGAAAGATATAATTACAAAGATAATGGTATAAGAATGTGAAAAAAACATTTTTTTAACCAAAAGTCAGACTAAAGTCATGTCCATGATTTAATGTTCATATTTCTGTTAACTATGTTTAGGTGTAGCTTGTACTGAATGAAGTTTTAGGTCAGCATCAGCTTGAGGCTGCATTTACTTGTATAAAAACTATATGTAATTCTTCATTTCCTGCTTTCAAAAAAAAAATTACCACATAAGATCCTGTATGCATATGAAGGTACTTAAACGTAACAGATATCTAACTATTTTATAGAATTTGATGCGTTGTACAGACTTGGCATCCCTGACCCAGCAGGCTACATTAAAAAAAGATACAAGTCCACACAACTCTTATTTCTGAGAGCAGCTTGTGTTGGTCAAGAAATTGTGGATCAAGTTGAAGCCTCTGTAGAGGAAGCCATCAGCTCTGGAAACTGGATAGATGTAGCAGTAAGGAATCCTTTCAGTTGTTGGATTTATTTATTTTGTCTTATTTTTGTGTCAAATGATACTTTATTGAAACGACGTATATGTATAATGAAAATTCCATGTTGTCAAAGAAGAATATTCAGTTTAAGTAAAATAACAAGTAAAAAGATGTTACTTGCCTTTAAGTTGGTCTGAACAAAAACATGGGAAGGGCATATCAGTATTCAGTTGATAGATAAGCTAAGATTAACTTTCATTTCAAAATTAGTGCTAACGTGTTCTGCTAGAAAGCAATATATTTCTGTGGGGGTTTTTTTTGGAAAACAGTTTAAACTGAATTCTTATCATAGTTTCAGTAAGCAGAGGGATATTAGCCATTTTGTCCTGGCTAAATCCTACTTTTAGGCCTTACAGCACTACTTTGTCGCTTGGAAGGAGGCCTGCTCTTGTTTTGTGTTTGGTGTTACTCTGTATCTGTTGAGCTGCACTTTAAGGACGTTGCCATGCCTTTTCCGAGGTGTAACACATACTCTAGAGTAATGGTGATTTGGGATGTTACAAGATTTAAAATAGTGTTTAAAAATCACTAGTTTAATTTATAAAGTGCAATATATTCTAAGTAGTTAACTGATGTCAAATGGAGTGTCTGTGGATTCTATCTACCCACATACAAGTATGTATGTCCATTCTAGAACAGACTTATTTTATGTAAATTATTTTTATTTTCTTTACCCTAGACTCTTCTGCCCAGTTCATTGTCAGTAGAAGACATTGGAATTTTGCTTCAGCAAGTGATGAGATCTTTAAACAAAAATTCTTCAGGTTTAGTCTTCAGTGACACCATTGTGGTCAGTGAGAAATTTCTAAACAGCTGTGCTGATCTATTTTCTGACATGATGCAACAGAAGGCTGAAAAGGTACAGGGGTTTTTTTTATTGGTCAAGATGCAATATACATTGAGTGTTGGAGTACAGTGTATGTGACTTTCTGTTTGCTGTTGCTGTCTCTTTACATTTCATCTGAAATACAGCTTGAGAAGAAGGGCAGAAATTAAGAAAAGGTTTGTATATGTAACCAGCGTAATTTAATGTATATTCAGTTGCACTCAGGGAACACCATCACACTAACAGTATGATCAGGTGCTGAATTTCAAAGAGAAGAAGAAATGTCTTTTCATGTGTTGCACTTGGAAAACATGGTGTTAGCTTACTGTACTTAAAAATGGCCAAATGGTCTAAATGTTTCCATATGTATCTTTTGTTGCTGTGTGTATCTTTTTGCTATTAAATGCATGTTCTTAATTTTAGGAAATGAAAAATAACCCTGTTAATTTAATCACTGAAGAAGATTTAAAGCAGGCTTCTGGTTTAGAGAATTCATATGCTAATAAAAAAGACAAAAAGGATGAAAGAAGAAAGAAAGCAGCAGGTAAGACATCGATATTTAGCTTAAGCTTAAAAAAAAAAACAAACCAGACTTGTTTAGCCTCGGAAATATTCAAACAAAAAGTTACTATATTTTGTAGTCCATTCGCACCTCCAGTCCATTGCTGAATATATTTAAGAAATAATCCATCCACTTATCATCATTATACTGTAGGTGTAGGTGTAGATGTATCTGAGCTACATCCATAAGAACTAATTTCAGATTAGAAGTGCAGAGGAAGTACCATAAAGATATCTGGAGTTCATCCAACACAACGCAGCTGGCTTTAGAAGCAAGGAATCCGTGTTCGTTTATTAGTGTGTACAGTACGGTCACATAAGATTGAGTTGTTCACTCTGGACTGACCAAACCAGTATTAGCTTGGGAATCTCTGTACCATTTTTATTTACACAGTATAGATACACTCTTACTCTCCACTTTTCAGGGATCCAGGAAAACAAAAATATTTCTTCATAGTCTTGAGAAGTTACTTTCAAAATCACTCTGTCAAAATTGAGAAATGAGGTACTAAGATGGGGTTTTTTGGAGAATATTGTACATCTTTTCTGAGAATCCCATGCCAGACAATTTTCTGTTGTTTGCACACATAACAGTTATTAGAGAGTCACACAGTTTACTTTAAGGTGTATTCTAGGTTAAATTAATCCCAAACCTTACTCCATTTTTGTGGTGGCTATTTGGAATAGATCTTAATCTTAGGAAGAATAAAAATGTGTGGGTTTAAGCCTTTCAAATATTTCTGGTTTTTAAAACATTATTCATCCTAGAGTCTGTATTTTCAGTCCCAAAAACCTTATGTGGCTCTTGGGTTGCTATAGCACAGCTGAGTAATCTATGTTGAACTCACATGCAGTTTTATGTGCTACTGAAAGTAACAGAATTAGAGCACTGATGCGTCTATCTTAATTGAATATACTCATCTGAAAAATAAAACATTATATTCTACTCTTTAAAAGGCTGTAACTGAGTTGGCATGGAATCTAAACTTACTCTTGCCACAAGAGACAGCAGATTTTTCTAGGCCAGAGCTGAAGCAGAGAGACTTGAACTTTAATTGAACTGTCATAAATAGAATGACTTCAGTTTCCAGCCCTCTGAGGAGCGAGACTCCACTGAGCATGTACTACCTGTCTAGACACATTCATATCCACAGGTAACATATGCTGCACCATCAGCAAGCACTGCCATGAAGTGGTTTTTTATGGACCGTTAGGGGTATTGCCTTAAAACAATCAACATCACGGTTTAAGGATTAGGTGTTGTTACTGCATAATGGCAGAGTGTGGCCAATGTCACATTGCCCATCTTAAGGTCTGTGTGTGACTATATCAATATCTGCTGTTTAAGTGTAACCTGACATGATGTAGTGTTAATGCAGTTCATTACAAATCTGGATTCTGCCATGTATCTGCCATGTATTGGATTAATGAAAACTTTCAAGATAAATTCTCCATCGTCTGTTTATAATACCATTTGCAACAGTGTTCCGAACAAGTATTGGTAGAAGGATGTACTCTTGTAATCCTATGTGTACATTACAGTCAATGTATCCTGTTGTCATAAAATACGGCTTTTCTGGCAGTAGTCTCTCCTGCCTCATCTCTCTGTGGATAAGATCTTGACTGAAGATTGCAGCTCTTTCTATATGGCTGTAAAGTAGAATACAGACTGAAGGGAGCTTGTTTCCAAAATAACTAGTGTATTGCACAGTTGACAAACAGCTTATATCTGCTCAGCTGAATGCAGTCACATTTCAAATAAGCTTGTGAAAAACACCAATTCTTTTTTTTTTTTTTTTTTTTTGAGCGGTCACAAACTCAGAAGGTCTCACAAGTACACCATCCACTGCTAGCTGCAAGTCAACTAATTTGTTGTTCCTGCAAAGTAATGCTTAAAAATCCATCTGTATCTTAACATAACTGATGCAGTTAGCTTTGTGAGTAGTAGCATCTTGTCTTTGTGTTTCCTTTTCTTAAATGATAGTGCTGTTATGTAATGTAGTTACTTGAAATCTTGGACCTTACATTTAAATGGAAAAATGTATAGAAACAATTATTCGGGAGTTTATAAAGTTCTTTCAAGTGAAAAAAAGAAAGGAACAAGCTGTGATAAAGGGAACAAACAGCATAGCAGCTTACCTTGTGGAAAAGGACTGTATTGCAAATTGAGATCCTGTCTGCAGTGTGAATACGTGGATTACAGGACCTGTGAACTAAGTAGTTCGTTACATTCGTCAGAACTGGAACATCTCGTTGCTTTAAGGTCATCCAGGAAGAGTCAAAAAAGAATTAGTATTCTAGTTAATTGAATGCACGCTTCCAAGAATATTTTGGATAAATGCTTACTATGTAGGATTCTTTCTCTGAAAGTTAACAAAGTTACATTATCTGGATTATTTTTGAGTAGCTACGTTATTCAGCATCACTGAATAAAAATGCTAAGGTGCTTGCTAAGATGCTTACTAAGATGCTATTTTCAGCCAACATAAATTCTCCCGTTACATTATGGACACTGGTATCTCATCCGTTTTCAGCTGGAAAAATACACTGTTTGGGAGTTTTTTTAATATGTACATTTGATACAATTAGTATTTGTGTTTATTAATGACATTAACTTAAACAGAGCTTTGACTCAGTTGCTTACTGTTACTACGAATGAAACTTACGGCCCTAAGATTCTGGAATGTGTATTCTAGGTTACATTTAGAATTAGGTTGGGTTTTTGTTAAATTCATCATTAACAAGTAATGAAGATAAATTACCATAATATTGTAAACTTTTTAAGGGCTAGAACTTTACTGTGTACTAAGCAAATAATTCTCCACCAGAGGGCAGTGGAAGCGTGAGAGGAGGAGGAGGTGGTAATGCTAGAGAGATCAAGATTAAGAAAACCAAGAAAAAAGGAAGAAAGGATGCTGACAGCGATGAAGAGTCCCAAGCAACTAGCATTGGTTTGTCATTTTATTTTGGGCACTATCTATTCATACTGACAGGTTTTTATCACTTGCTTTTCTACATCTTTGTTCTTCTACACTGTCTTGATAAGGTCAGGTAAAATATCAAAAATGAGAATACTGTTTACTTGGAATTGTATCAGTGGATGTGATGTTGCTTACATGAAATGGACATACCATGTTCACTGAAAAGTATAACTTAGTCTTTAAACCAGAAATTTAAGTAAAGGAAAGGAGACCAGATGATGTTGGGGGTTTTTTAGTTTGATTTTATGTAAGAAAAGCCTTAGATTTTGAGATGGGTATTGTGCTTGGTTTCCTAACACCTGCTGAATACTGTACAATAAATGGAGTTCTTATCCCATTCCAAAGCTTAATTAGCTTGATTAATTTGAATAAACAAATCATACGAATGAAACAGTACTTAGATGTTTTTCCTCATACAGTTAAAATGTACAGTCAAAATAAAGTTTTAATATTTTAAATAAGATTCATCTTGCTTAACTGAAACTTTTACATATGAGCTAACTGCCTTTATAACTATTGACTTTGTAATGCAGGAAGGTAGGTATTTTGAAGGCCTAGTCTGTCTTGCTCATTTTAGATGCATATTAGAGGATGACTTTGAATTGCTCCCTACTGGTGCCCATTTCTCTACCTTTACTGTTAGGAGAAGGAGCATGGATGGCTTCCTCAGAAGTAAACACCTACATCGTTAGACATTTAGCAAACAGTGGTTGCAAATGAAACAGTCATAATTATGTGTTATTTCTTTTATTTGACGGATTACCAGTAATGTGTACTTCCTGTTTATATATAGTATCTAGATTCCCAATACTGACTGAAAAATACTTTTAAACATGACATTTGAAGTTGTGAAGTACAGCATCTTCATTTTGTATGATACTACTCTTATAGATATCTGTAATTCACATGTAAATGAAGTGATTTTTCAAGACTGGTCCGTTACTGTGTGTTAAGTGTTAAATCACCCTTTTTTTTTGATGTAGCCCTTCACATTTTACAATTGTTGCTGCTTGTATTGCTGTATTGTAATAGATAAACTGAACCAAAATCCGAAGATAAATTCAGATGTAGCCATTCAAATATAAATAAGACCCCTCCTATAAATAAGAACCTGATTTAAGCTCCCTTTCCACCTGTTTATATAGCCTTGTATGTTGTTCATTGCTACTGTAGCACAACTAGGAACATCATTGATTTCCATTATGCAGAGTAAACCTGTTCTATGCTGCATCTGGAACATGGAATGCCTGTCCTTTTCTGGTTCCCTGTCATCATCCTGTTTTCATTCTTATATGTAAAAACTAAATTCTGCAGCATGCACACAAACTTCATATTTTGTCCAAAACCAAAATACAGATGCATTTATTCATATGCATTTACAAGCAGCATGTAAGTTGATTTTATTACTTGAACTTCTTGTCTGTTTTGATATTCTTGCTTCTCAAATTCTTCTGTCTCACATTTTATACTGTAACCTCAAGTTTAGGATAGTCTGTTACATGATTGTGTAGCTTACTAAATGGGGTTAAAAATAACCACAACCACCTTGTGAAATCCTTCAAATAGGAATGTTCTATTCAGTTTTGGCATTTTAAAAAAACTATTTGGTCTTGGTGGCATTATTGTTTCTAAACTAATGGATGGACCAGGCAGTTTGAAATCTCTCACCAAAAATACATGTCCTCTTATACTACTTAAGTTGTCTATTACAGAAAATAACTTCTAAGTGATCAAAAAAGAAATTTTGTCATTTTTTCCTACGTGTAAAAATTTAATTGTCATGTGTGATCATCCCTTTTTTTATATTGTTGGTAATGGATAACTTCTGTGGATGTTTGGACTTTGAGGCATTTCAATGTCTCATGCCACAGAGTAACTGCAGCAAAACTAAATATCATGTTTTCTCAATTAATATTGCTCAATGGCCGCTACAGGTAGAAATAAGCAGCCAGAGTTCCCTTTCATATCACAAGAGGAAATTCAGGATGTTTTAAAGACCCACATGAAGGATTGCCCTGAAGAGCTTATTACAGAACTTGCTGAACATCTAATAAGGTAATTGCAGTAATTCAACTGGAGTTAGAATGTCTGTGATTCACTTCAGATGTATCTTCTCTTCAGTCTATTTTCTTGCTTAGAAAGAAATGTTTTGATGATGAAAGTGAGCCACGATATTCTTTTTCTGTATAGCTCCGTGTTACTTGCTTATGTATTAGAAAGCTGTGCTGACACAGTAATGAGAAATAATGCTTCTGCTTAGCAGTTGGTGGTTCTGCGTCCTTTGTCAGCAGGCATGTTTTCAGGTTCATGGGTGTATTTCTACCTCCTTAGGCTGATTGATGTTGGGGTTTCACCAGTCCCATCTTCTGTACAGCCGTCGATGTATGTTCATGTACGCTGTCTTTTGTGGCTCTGCTAATACCTGTGTGAACTGAGTAGTAAGCTAGGTCAGCAAACTGACCTGTGCAAAGATGAGTAACTTCTTTTAAAAGATGTTCCGTCCAAAACAGAGGATACGAATATGTGTGTTCAGGGCAAAAAGGGCATGATAGGACTGTAACAGCCCAAGCTTGAATAAACTTGGAGTGTGATGGTAACTGCATCTTTAGAAGGGCCTGTGCTATTTTAATGCAACTTAAGTTTTCCCCTCTTACAGTTCTCATTGATCTGAAATCTGTCCACAGACCCCTGAAAGAGTTTGCGAATAGCGTTGCTTCTGGAAATCTTTTCTATGTTTCATCTTGTTCCCGTTTAGTTGTTGTTATGAGTTAAAACCTTGGCAAGCATTTTGATACCATCCATAGTGTACCCAATAGCACTTCTGCAATTACAAAAGTACATTTCAATTTCCTAGTGCTTTTTTTCTGATTTCAATTATTTGCTTTTTATTTGTCTCACCATTCTGTGGCACTCATGTCCCATTCGTTTACTGGGTAATGCGGTAGCTTTCTCTGTTGCTGATATATTTGGAATATATTTCTGATATATATTGCTGATATATTTGGTATATTTCTACAGTTTTACATTTTGCTTAATGTTCCCTTTTTCTCCTTTCTTCTTGCCTCTTCTAAGACCTTTAACAAAATCTTACCAGGAAGTTGTGCGTTCTGTTTTTACGTCTTCAACATCTTCCTCTGGAGCTAGCAGAAGACAGACTATGAAGGACTTGCAGGAGGAATTCTCAAACTTGTACAACAACATTCGGTTATTTGAAAAGGGAATAAAGCATTTCACAGGTACAATAAATATATATTCTAAAAAATGTATGTGCTCCTTCAAGGATGTTGAATTTATTCCAGAATCTACATTCAAGGTCAAAGAAGAGCAACAGTTCAAAAAGGAAAACCTTAGAGATGTGTTTACATTCCCTAACACTGACCTTATGCTGGAGTGCATTGCTTTGCACACTTACTGAAATACATTCTCTTTATTTCATATCCATAGTCTCTTACATCTTCTGTCAAGATAATTATGGGTTCTTGTCCTTCCTTCCAAAGTGTTTGCATCCCTTCCCAGTTTTAATTGTCCGGGGGAAAAAATAATTAAAAAAAAATTAGCAAGCTTACTTCATTCTATCACCTGTGCTACTGATGAAAGAATTGATACTGAAAGTAGCTGCTCCTTGATGGTAATTTTTCAAAAAGGTGTAGATTCATTTTGCAGTGGGTTACTTTGTAAGGTGTCTTCTTTAGCTACCTTTATTTTGTGACAGAAAAGTAGCATTAGGAAAATATTGTAGACTTTTCGAAGATTCTCTGCTATATTCAGCTTTCTTCTAGAACTTTCTGTGCAGAAAACTTATAACAAAAGGAAACACTGGCAAACCCCCCCAATATTCCTGTTTAGGAATAAATGGACTAGCTTCCCATTAGCCTCTGTTCTTGTACATGTATTCCATAGCTTCTTTTTTCTAAAATTTTGCTGTTTCAGTCTTAAGTCATGTGCCTGCTCTTCTGTTCAACTGCTTGTCTTGTAGATTTTTCCTTTATATATGTTTTACTTGTTGATGGATAGCAGTGGTTGTTCATCAGTGGTTCAGGAGGACTGTACAGGGACTAGTTTACCAATACACCTCTGAAATACTAACAGTGCATTAAAATGCACTTACAGACCTGAAAGCTCACATTTTTCACTGAAGAATGTTCCATAAGCAACTGCAAATGAGAGATGTTAGCTTCATGTATCTAAACTTTCTCATACTACTCATGGTTGATGGAGTCCACATTTTAGCAAGTGCTGTGATAACTGTCATAGGAATCAGATAACTATAAGAAGTTATTTTTAATCACTTTTTTTAACAGATGAGACGCAGACTAACCTTGCCAAACACCTGTTGAAGACTGTTTGTACAGACATTACAAATCTTATTTTCAACTTCCTAGCATCCGATTCAATGATGACAACAGAAAATTATTCTACAATCACAAGTGAGGTACACAGATAACAGTTCCTTTTTAACAGTCTCAAGTAGATCAGTGCTGTTTATTTAATATTTAATTCTCTTCTGTTTAAATATGCCTATAGCTAAAATGGTAATTAATATTACAGATTATTTCCATTCTTCTCTCATACAGGTCCGGACCAAGATTTTAGGTAAATTAACCGAAGACACCAAAGGTCCTTTAACTAAGTTGCATACTTCTCTGAATGGCAAGGTAAAGTGATCCAGAATCTTTAAGTTCACATTTTCCATACTGCTGATACAATGCTAATAAACAGCTGACAGACATAGTGTAGTACATAACTGCTGCTGCTGTGAAGGATGAAGGCAAAGTCATCTTTTGAATTTGTGTAAGTCAGTGAGAGTAAGTACATTTTCATATCTGTCAATTTTAAGTGGTGAAAAAGTGATCTTGCATTTTGATACTGATAGTCACCTAGCTCTTTGGTTCCAGACGGAATCCTGTGTGTCTTTTACGTGCAGGTGAGAAAAGAGAGAGAATCTGCAGTTGAAAGTGATTTATGTTTCTTGTATTTTGTTATGAAGTTCCTGATTGTTCTCCTGTGTATTTCTTAACTAGTGAAATCCTCAGTATTTAAAAAAAACCCTTCAGATTATGGCAGTGTAAATACAAAGGAAAGAAATTTATTAATTCTTTTATGGAAAAGGCCAAACTGATCTGTTTCTTAAGAAAAAATATATCAGTAAATAATTGTAGAACTTGTATTCCTTTTTTAATTCAATTTTTAAGACTAATGATTTATAGTTTGTTTTACGATTTGAGTATATGAACTATTGGAAGAAGAATAAAGTTAATTTCTACTAAATATTTTTTATTTTCTCTTTTCTTCCACAGTTTATTCCAAATGTATTCACCGTCATCCATTCGTGTGATTAATTGTGAACAGTAGTTAACTTTTTTTATAATCTGCTAACACAGATTAAATATTTATATTGTTTTTTAATAGAGTGTAGAAGATTTTCTTTCATACATTGATTCTGCAGTGGATATTTGTGGTATTATGGTGAAAAAAGGAGACAAAAAGAAGGAAAGGTACCTTAATTTTATTTATTCTATGGACAGTATGTGAAATGTAGTGCTCTTGCTGAACAAATGTTAGATGGTTAGATTGGTAGCAGTCCCACAGGATGTGTAAGAGGCAGTCTTTCTTTCCAAACTGTTTAACTGAAAAATACAAAGTCAAGCAGTCCTAATTCTATCAGAAAAGGAGGAGGAGAGAGTTTGTATGTGGTTAATTTGCTTGACTCACTGCTACAACGTAGCTTAGAGATTCTCTAGGGGGCTTTCAAAATCTAAGCTATACCAGTGTTGGTTTTTTTGGTGGGTTTTTTTAATGTGGAATTTCACATAAAGAAATGGTCAGTCAGAGGAGCAAATTAAAATTAATTGAAGTTAGATATGTTTTAGAGTCAATTATCGACTACTATAAGACAGAACGAGAAACATATTTTTATATAATGTATTCCTGTTTCTTAGGCAAGTCCTATTTCAGCACAGACAAGCTCTGATTGAACAGCTGAAAGTCACCGAAGATCCAGCTCTTGTTCTGCACCTGACATCAGTACTGTTATTTCAGTTTTCAACCCACTGTATGCTTCATGCACCAGGAAGATCAGTACCACAGATCATTAATTTCCTAAGTGGCAAGATCCCAGAGGTATTCCTTTCTAGCATTTTAAGGGGGAAGTACCTTTTTTCTGTGCCAGAACATAAACGTTGTGCCTTATACCATTTCTGCTGCCTAAGACCAGCACCTTTGTGTTTTATGTCTGATCGTTACTTTATGTACAAATATATAGTTTCTCTGATTTGTATTGTATTTCAAACCTATCATAATTTCAGGGATCTGTCTTCAATATTCTTTTAATAAAATTAAAAATCAGTCTGTTATTAGTACTGTAGCTTTTGCCTTTATCCATAGAGACAGCTATGTATTGGGGGATGTTGTAATTCTTATAACTGAAAATTTTTGCGCTCTCTTTCCTCCCAGCTGGAGCATGGTTGCTTTTTAAACTTTTCTAATTCAGTTTTAAAGAAAGATATAACTCTTCAAAAATAAAAATACTGAAATTCTGTATTCTAATCTGCCAGAACTGGTGGTGTTTACTAACTGTGTTGGTTTCCTGCTTCAGTAAATTGTCCTTTTCTTGCAGCATGGATGTACTTACATTTTTCTGCCTCTTTGAATGTCACTCAGAATTCAGGTTGCAAAATACCTTGATGGAAATATATTTATGTGTCACTAACTCTCTTTAGGCAAGAACGGGAGAAAGCTTTTTTAAAAATTTAATTTTTAATTAAAGGTCTGAGTACCTGCTCTGTAACATTGACACTCCTTTGTTTTATTCTGGTTTTTCCCCCTCAGGATCAGCATTCTCTGCTAGTCAAATATCAAGGATTAGTAGTGAAACAGCTGATCAGCCAGACTAAGAAAACTGAACAGGGAGACGGTGACACAACAGAAAACCTGGAGGAGGAGGAAGGAGCAGATACCATTCGGAAAGAGCTCCAGGAAATCACTACCTCTATCAAGGATCTTGTTCTCAGACCTAGGAAGTCTTCTGTAACAGAGGAATAAAATTATTTTTCACTGCATCCACATCCATGATACAGTTAGAGTTTTTTTGGTTTGGTTTGGTTTGGTTTTTTATCCTGAAGGGAAGGACAGCAGAAAATGCGTGACAAACTTTAAAATTTGGATTCTAATAATTGCAAATCACAGCCAGGAAACGTGCAGCTTGTTGGGTCACGGTGGCAAATGGAGTTTTGTTATGTGCTGCTACAGTGTACATGTAACACATTAAATGTAGATGTGACAGAGCACAGTTGTGGACACTTTGGGTATGAAATTAGTGGGTTATAATTGGCATCTTCTTCATCTGAGGCCTGAAAAAATGGTTATTCTTCAAATCAGTGTATTCTGTTCCATGCATTACACAGGCTTACAGTTTTACTTCTCTGATTTAGATTTATAGTGATCTGAGGATTGCATATACATGTATATAAGCCTGTATATCTTAATTGCAAAGACTAGTTTTGAAACATATACTGATAGCTAATAACGTACAAATGAAAGGCCATCTTTACTTTTTGTATTATTAGTGGATGTTTTCAGCTTCTGTTCCCTGGACTGCAACAGCAAAAACATTGAGTACAAGTGTATATTGCTAAACTTAAGTGACCCGATACTAAATTTGAGTTTCTAAATATACTGAAAGCTTATGAAAATCAGCACACGCTATTAATGTATTCTGTTAATGTCTGTAATAGCAGTTCATTTAAAGCTTCTAATTGGAACAGAGGAGGTGATACCCTTTTGCACTGGTATTTTGGGAGCACCTGCCATATTTTACATGCTATGTGTTCTTTCAGTGGACTTGTTGAGTTCTTAGTCCAGTTCCCATAGTAGTTAGAAGCACTTACTTGCATTCTGTCAGCTTCTTAAGCAAACTTGTGATACTCTGTTCATCCTGAGTTTCTTGAAAAGAATTTAGTTTTATGATCTTTCTGCATAAACTTTATAGACCAAAATATTGGCTGAAGTGTTTACCTCAAGTTTTTTACCAGCCTTATTTTTACATGAGCAGTACTTTATGTCTTCAGGAAAATGGAAGAATGTGTAGAGTTCTGCCACTATTAATGGCATAATTCTTGTATGTCAAATATACTTCTAACTTATTTTTAAGAGAAGATAATTC
Source organism: Balearica regulorum gibbericeps (assembly GCF_011004875.1). Taxonomy (NCBI): domain Eukaryota; kingdom Metazoa; phylum Chordata; class Aves; order Gruiformes; family Gruidae; genus Balearica; species Balearica regulorum. Next base: position 44,237,698 of record NC_046186.1, read on the forward strand.
TCCAACCGCAAATATTTTAGTTCTATTACTTCAGAAATGCCCATTGATTTCATGTGTGTAATTTCATGTCTTTATGTAAAATCAAGTTTGAGTAGTAAGACAAGAAATAGAGTTCACTAAAGTTGTCATTCACCCATTCTTGCCAAAATTCTTTGATGCTGAACGAAAGCAAATTCTATGCAAGCCCTACTCCATTCAAATATTTCTGTTTTCCAACAGCTCATGTATTCAATAAGCTTAATCATAAATGTACCCAAGCCTGAAATTGCAACAAATGAAAGTTGAAGAGGCCAGGTATGGAAGCTCAGTAACAGATTAACCAAGGTTAAGTTAATTTAGGTAAGGTAAAAAGATGAATTTTATACATATATAAAAGGCAGTCATGTTTAACAATGTTCACATCAATGTTGGTCTTTTACGTGTTTGCAGGGAGAAATGGTTTGCCAGTTGTGAGGCAGAAGCAGAGGTAGTGGTTTGTCTTTCCTTGGCTGGAGGCTATCATAGCTGACAATAGAGGACAGTGAAGAGTAAGAGATGAAAAATACACAGGCTGTTTAACTTTGCTTAAGAAATAGAGTTTGCAGATGGGGAATAGGTTTAATTTCTTGTTATGTAGCTAGAATAATTAAGTTCCTATACTGAATGTAAACAATTTTATATGACACTGAGCTATTTTGTAAATAATATGCCATATGACATTCTGTATGCAAATATGAACTTATTTTAATAACATTAAATGATGAAGTATTTCAATTGCATTCTGTTGATTTAACCACTGGTTGATCGTCTTGCAACTTGCAGCTTTCAAACAGCAACAGGTAATATGCACTATTTGATTTAACATGCCAGTCTGAGTGTCCTTGTATTTTATTTTTTTTTTGACACTGTCTTATGCTGGAATAATAATGAACTTTATATAAATGTGTCATACATTAGACTTGCTATACTGTAGCCAAAGTTAAAAGCATGATTAAAAGAATACATTCTTCTGAGTAGGTAAGAGGAAAGCACTAAAATTCAGAGATGTCTTCTGGCTACTAACAGAATTCAAGGAGACACAGGTTGGAAAAATTTCCCAGGTTTTGGGGTTTTTTTTTACTCTTAGATGTGGAAATCAGTCTTTAGCTTATAAAATCGAAGTATTTTGCAAGACAAATATTCACAATTTCCTGAATATGTTGCTAGTTCCTGGATTTTTTTCCTCTCCCTAGGAGGATTGTATCCAGGAGGAAGAGTAATCTTGTCTTAGAAATCAGAGGTTCAGTTCACAAAAAAAAAATTGCCCTTTGGAATATCTAGGAAAATGAAAAGCAATACATTGTATACAGGTCAATGCTTTTACTTTGGTTTTAAGTATTTAGTGTTAATGTCTTGTCCCCTTCACCTATGTTATTTAAACATTACCATTATATTTTTATAGACTTATAAAGCTGATGTATATATTTTTGTATGTATATGCACACATATATTTGTAAACATGCTTGTCATAGCCTCATTTGCTGCTACTCTCAGCAAATTGCAATTTGGTGCGTTAGAAAAGGTAGAAAAATACCTTTCTCCGCAACAGCCTTTTCTTTCCCTGTTTTTAAGTGGCAAAAGGTGACTTTTGTAGCTAGTTATTTGCAAGTCTTCTGGAAAAAAGCAAACTTGCTCTGTTAAAACTTGCAGCCTTCTTTCCAACTCCTGTTTCACTGCTTCTTTAAAAAAAAAAAAAAAGGCACAAGTTTCTCATAGCACTGGGATTTGTTGTCTGTGTGAATCCATCTTACAGCTTGTTCGGATAAAACTGTGGTATTTCTGTCTGTGTAGCCTCATAAGTTGGCTACTGACTGCTCCTTGAATTTTTTCTTCTATTTAATAAGTAACAGTTACATTTTTCTTAGGCCAGGAAAATGGAAATTTCTACAGAACTGGATAGAGTTTGTTTGTTTGGTTTTTTTTTAATAGTTTAGTACTCTTGCAGAAGACACAAGATTGTACTGGGTCAGATCAAAGGTCTGTGTAGCCCAGTGTTGTGTCTCCAGCAGGGGCCAAAAGTGGATGCCTAGGGAGGAATATAAGAACGAGGCATGTAGTGATTTTTCCCTTGAGTACTTTCTGAGCCTCCAAATATGTGCTTCCAACTTTTTGAATGATGATTGTACTTTAAACATAGAAAATGGTAATTATCTGAAGCTTTTGGATAAACAGGATACTTGTGAGACCAGAATTCCTTTCTCTGCTGACCCAAATAACAGAACATATTCAGTAAATGCCAAAGATGTTTTCTCAGGGGGAAAAATAAATAAATAAATAAATTATTTATTTAGGAATTGTTAAGAAATTCTTTTTTTTTAATTTTTTAAAAAAATCTGAATTGCGAAGAGCAACTTGAGTAGTTTAAAGAGAAACACCATTTTGTTGATGAATTTCCCAAATCCTCAATGTGAAGAGGAAGCTAGGTCAAGGCAGGTCGTATCTGGGAACAGATGAAATAAGCTGCTTTTTATTTCAGGAAGTTCAGGAAGAGATGTGAGAGCTGTAGGAGACATCATCAAACTGATACTCTGAAGAAGCAGCAGTATTTCTTGTTGGCCTCTTCAGTTGTACTCAATTTGCACCTCCTGGCAAAAACTCTGTTTTAAATGCTTCTCTGGGCATGACTTCTATTAACATAGTTATGATCTCTATCGACAGTTGGACAAATATGAGGACAGCCTTTGATATTTAAGGAAAGTGATATGCTGGAGGAGGTGTCTGTAATTCTCATCATTTCTGGAAAGAACGTATTGTGTTAGAAGTATTTCTAAGTGTCAACTTTTGACAGATCTGTTTGGGTAATACTTTCGTCTTGCTCTGATTTGTGAACTTCAAAAGGTACTTGGTCAAGAATCGTGCTTTCACTTTTTTCATTCTGGAAGTAAAGGCAAGAGGAAGCTACTCATGATTCTCATTCTGGACTGAAATTCACACCTAATGTCTTCTCAATCTGCAAGAATCACAAGCTTGAAAAGTGCTTGGTGTAAGAAAAATAAAAGAGCTTATAGCTCATATAAAAATGAGAGAGAAGAGTTCAGTCTTGCTCAAGTATATGGGAAAATCAGTGTCTGCAGAGGTTTGATAAACCAGTCAGCCACAACTAGAGATGGTCAGTTCTTGGCAATAAGAATCAGTCTTAATTGCAAGATATACTACCTAGACACAGATAACCTCCAGAACATATCCAGATTTGGGAATTTTACCGAAGTCTTCAGATAACGCTAAGACATCTTTAAACCATTTAAACATTTCCTTCTTTCTTCTATCTGCGATATAAAACATCTCCCACCCACTTGACATTATAGACTGAATGATTCAGATCTACTGGCTCTTGGTTGTGGAAAAATCTGCATGGAGGTCACTCGTGGTTAATACCACAAGCAGCCATCCTGTTTTTTCACTCTGCTTAACTTCAGCCCACGTTTTTAAATGGACACAATATCTTTTCAGCCGCGATTGATTGAAGGTTTGCATTGAGCCTTCTGCAGACCGTAAGCACTTCTGTATGCTCCATGCATGCGGTAGACTGTCTGTGAAAGGTAGGTGGCCCCTGTTCTGTCCAAGCAAAAGTAACAGAGGTGACTGCAATTCAGAGAAGGCCAGAACTGAGAAACACCGAGAGGGAACCTGGAGGAGGCCATTGCTGCCGCTCTAACGGTAGCGCCGTATGAACGCCTTCCTGCCCGCTGGCAGAGCGGCAAATTGTTCCAGCCCAGAAATTGCTGCAGTAGTGGCAGAGGACTTCTGCGGGGTCCCCGAAAGTCTTTTCTGAAATTGGAAAAGCATTTCTCCCCACTCCCCATTTCCTGTACATGACAGTCTGACTTCAGTAATCATGACTTTTCTATTTCTTTTCTGATTTACAAGCCCACATGAGGTCTTTTGAATTCATTATGCATCAACCAAAATGTATGTGGGAATGAATGATGATTTTTTTTTTTTTTTTTTTTTTGCCTTGTACTAAACAGTTTGGGGTTGGGGGGGGGAGGTTGATTATTTTTTTAACAGAAGTGCCTTTTTCCTTTTGACAACTGTCTGAAATATGTTCCTTTAAGAACTCCTACATGGTATGTATTTGCAATTTGTAAACACAGTATGTCAAAGAATGATTTGATTCAGTGGTGAGGCAGCCAGCTATTTGCATGTCATAAGGTCTAAGGGAAACAAACTGACCCTCAGCCTTCCTCCATCCAGCCAAATTCTGATGGGACCTTCAAATAGCTCTGGCAAAGTGTTCTGTTTCTTTTGGACTTGATGAGTGCTTGTTTCTCTGAAGACATGTAATTATTTCTTCCTTTATTTTGCTGCACAAGTTACCAAGAGAAGCAGCTCAAAATCAAATGTGAGTATTGAGACTCTTTTCTGTTATTCCTTTATTTGTATGTTTAAATGGGGTAGTATACAAGGTACCTTTTTTAACATTTTGAGCAAATAAGCAGGAACTTTTTTCTTCAGACACAAAACTGCTCATTAAATTAGATGCAGAATTCTACACATAGATATTTTTTTAAATTATTTTCTTTACCAAAAGAAATTCCACACTTTTTTGGATGCAATTGTTTTCATTTTATTAATTGGCTCATTAATTTATGGGAAGATTGTTTGGGGTTCCTTTATCATGAGATGAGGATTAATTTTGTTTACTCCAAAGAACAAGCCAACAATAAAATTGTATGCTGTTTCCTGTGACATTTGAATCACCATTTTTGTCTCTTAGCAAGATTTCATAGCTCTTTGCTACTGCAAGAAAACTTTCTAGATAGTGTCTTTTCTGATCAGGTAAGTCACTTGTTTCCAGCATAACTAATTTTAACACCTAACGTGGATTCTTCTTGCCTTTTTTGTGAAGTAAAACCAGTTTCCAAGCTGGTGTTTATAGCAATATTTTGACTTGTTATAAGAATCAAGTATCATCTCCAGATTCTCCCTCCAAAAGACACTCAGTTTTATCTCTTAGCCACCACATTTTTAGGATTATAATTTTGGTTTGGAATTTGAAGGGAAAGAGTAGTATTGAAAGGATATACCGCTTTTTACTGAAATGGTGCTGGAAATGTATGCCTATATTGCAGAATTAAAAAAGAAGTGGAAATATTCCTTAAATTTAAGTCTATGTATGTTAATTGTACTGCTACCTGATTTTATAATGGCAGTCTTTTTGATAATGAGTTTACAATTAAATTTGGCCAAAACTATCAACTATGATTTCCATTTGAATAATGTAAATGTTTGAAAATATATTTCTTTAACTGTCTCTGTTTTCAAAAGATCAGTTTTTATATCTGGAACTAGGCACAAAATCTCTTACATTTAGAAAACAAGTTTCAGATGCCTTTTTTTGTTTGTGGTTAATATTTTCACCCATACTTTTCTTCCATTTGTGTGATGAGTTGACATTTCTGGAGTATTTTAGCAGAACAGACTAACAGATGTAATATATTAATGTTATAACAGATTGCTGATGGTCTTGCCATGTAATTTTATTGCGGTGTCACAAAAGTCATTTTGATTCAAAGTTGTGCAGTTGGTAGAAACTTAAGATGATGTACTAACTTCTTGTAAGATTAGAGCAAAATGAAATCAAAAGCTGCTTGAAAGAGATTCTGATCAGTTGTGACCTATGGTATCTCCAGGTTATTTGCAGGCAGGCATATTTTATGAAGTGTATATTTCTGCTTGACTTGATAAGACATATGTTCTGTGGGCTACATATCAATTAGCCCAACATTCTTGATTTTTTTCCCATATCTGAGTTTTATTTCTCAGAAAAAAAATTAAAAACTTTTAGTATTGCCTAATCACGGACAGAGAGAAAGAAACATGAAAATCTTAACCAGCGTGCTTCCAAACGTTAAGCCCAAAATCAGAGGGTGAAATTCTGACCCTGTTGGAATAAGCAGCCCTCCTGTCGACTAAAGAAGCTCCAGATGCTGTTGAGGCTTTTAGATCACCTGGGGAATAAAACTGATCTGAGTTTTTCTGCACACTTTCCTGCCGGTTAAGGGTAAGATGATGTTTTACAACTAATTCTAGGATGTTCATAAAATTAATGATTTCCAGTTCAATTAATTTCTATTAAAATCTCTAGAGCGCCAAATTTGGAAGTTGGCACAGCAAAATGCTGCTGATGCTCCACTTGTGCTCCTGCAGTGGAATTCATTCTTCTGGGGACGGGGCACGCAGCTTTAGTGAAAAAGGATGCAGTGAACTCCTTGTTTCGTACATTTGTATTTTCCTGTAAAATGTAAGAGGGATGAAATGGTTTTTTAGAAATATGCAAACATTACTTCAAAAACAATGAAGTGATGTATTAAAAATAAGTTAATAAAATTCTGTAGCAGAGATACAGTGAAGGACAAGACTATTACAAAGCCTAACTAATCTCACTGGGTTGCCTCTATAATGATGTCTAATTTAAGTTTCTGGTGGTAATCACCCTGGAGAGGAATTTCTCTCTCTCTTTTAACTGTGAAAAGTGCCCTGTTCATTAGCTTCAGTAGGTTTAGGTTAGCTTTTGTGAATATCCCCATTCTTCTCTGATACTGTACAGCGTACATCAGCTGTCATCCTTTCTTGTTTCCCTTTCTTAGAGTAAGAGCTTTCTTTGATTTGACTTCATTCATGCTAGTAGGTTACTTTCCTCAGCCATGGTTACCTTTGAGTTTGAATTTTTCTAGGTCCGTGTATAAGAAGTGGTAAATTCTTGCACATCTCAGCATATTATGGATAATGGATCTGAACTGGCTGCTCTAGTTCATTGATGGCCTCACACTTGGATGCTATATAACTCAGAAAAATATTTCTATTATCTCCTATAATGTGTCTTTGTGCATAGATAGCAGAATTGATAGAATAACCTAGTGACAGAGCATGGCATAGTTGTTGGGAGAGCACATATGCAGGAGACCAGAATTCAGTCCCGAGTGACCTCCAGCAAATTGTTCTGTGCCTCAGTTCCCCATCTGTAAACCGGGTTTGTTACGTTGAGGAGAAAAAAACTGAGTTCAAACCCGCATTATCCAAAGCTGTCTGGAAACAACCCAAATTGACTGGAAAATCCTTCATAATTGGGAACTCTCTCAACCACTGCAGCCCTGAGAGGTTTGATGCAAAAGTGGAAAAATTCCACCCAGAACATTTTGTGTAAGAACATTAATCATAACCTCAGTGTAATTAAGGACAATTGCAAAGTGCACAACTGGAACATTTTATTGATTCAGCTAATTTTAGAAGTGCTTTCTACCTTTAGCACTGAAGGTTGACCACCCAGCAACCTTCGTACAGTGTTTTTAACTATGCCGGGCCAGTGCCATGGATACAGCCCAATGAGCAGACCCATCTAACGGCACAGGCGTAGCGACTGGCTTCTTGTCTTCCCGCTCCTCTGGGTTTGCTCTCTGACCTTGAGCAAGTCTATTACTTTGCTTTGACAAGTATTAACCTTTTCTGTAGACAAGTATCTCACAACTGTGTTTTAGCATTACTTTATTATTTTTGTTAGAAAAGCATTCTGAAATCTTTGAAGGGAAGGCTGTAAAATACTTCAGAGTATTGGTTATAATTCAGTTTATCAGAAGCTCAGAACAGTATTAGGCTGTAAATCTATTTATCAGGACCCCAGTCTTCCTCAAGTTAGCTCTTCAAGTTTCAAATTCAGCCACATCATGATTCACTTATGTATTATAACATGACAAATTGTGGCATAATTAGAGTTCTGTGAGTATGGGATTCCATTTGCATGAAAAAAAAAAAAGGAAAAGATTAGAGGAAAAACTGTTTCATACTGATCTTCTAATTGTGAATCTTTGTTTAGTTTGGTGCTTGAAAATTGAAGAGCATTGAGAAACAAATTAAAAGCTCAAAACATTTGTGGGTTTTTTTTTAAATACAGTAGCAGAATTCTTAATTTGTTTAATCACTTGCTTAGACTTTTTACTGAAAATATTTACCGTGTTCAACATAAATTAGCAAAAAGGACTTGAACTGCGTTTATTCCTTAATGCAGTTTCTGCTGCTGCTTACCAATCTCCTCCTCCTCAGACCGATCCTATCCCCCACAGCTGGCCAGAGTTACGGACTCTGGGCATCATCTCATATTGAAACCAGCCAGTTCCATTCTAGGTTTGCAAAGATGGTTGCTCTGCTATTGCTACGTGTCAGACTTCACATCGTCACTTGAATAGACTTTACCAATTTCAGTGGACTCATTGTTCCAGAATATCCTTGAGTTAAATAGCGTGTTCTTAAAATGTTGCTAAATGTTAGAAAGGAACTTCTTCATTCTTACAAAATTTCTTCCAGAATTCTAAGACTTTACTGATGGTTTTTATTTGTCTGAGTCGAATGTTGACTGTCTTGGGTGTTCAGATAAACATTAGCCTTAATTTTCCTTCAGTCAGAATAGGGCAATCCTACACTGGAACCAGTTTTTAGATAGCATGTATTTATAATTATAGAAAGAAATCCACTCTCAAAGTCATAGTGCCAAAAAACCCCAAAAAAGGCCTTCTTCACATGCCAGCCCATTACAAAAATCCCAGCAGGGCAGTAACTGAAGGGTCAGTAACCTCACTTCATAGTAAAGACAGAATACCATAGTCTGCTCATTGCAGGGTCTAATTTTAAATCATAGCCACTTTTAGGAAGATAGACTATGTTAAAATAGAAAGAAATATGTTTAACGTCTGGCAGAGAGATTTTAAGGCCTAAGGGAAATATTAGGATACCCAGTCACATAATTGTTCAGCAGACCTTATCTCCTAAGTAGGCAGAACAGGTAACGTAAGAGGCACAAAGATTTCAAGTACATGGCAAAGATCACTGGCAGGACATGAACTGAACCCAGGGCTGAGTCTCTCTAAGGACTGGTCGATGTTGCTGCTCACAGGACGTGAGGATTGAGGTTAAAACAGAGTGGATGCCGTGATACACTCTATCTTGTTTGACACGACATTATCTGCTCAACTGCTCAAGACTCAAGAGGTCTTTGATTAACATTTTAAAGACAAGAAGAAAAACAACAACAACAAAAAACCCCAACATTTTTTTCTATACTCAGTCCTCGTAACACTGTTATTTTTCCTCTCTGGTAGAGGATGAACAAGAAGCTGAAGACCTCCACTTCCTGCCCTTTCTCCCATCAGCCCTACTCCTAAAGGAGTTCACTGCATTCAAAAGTCCTCTTGTCAGCTCTCTTCTAGAACCGAGTTTTTACATTGTAAGTCATATATCCTTTCGCTGTGTTGGAATGAAATGTGCTGGTTTACTATCAAGAGTGAATATAGGATATGTTATAAAAAAATGTGCATATCCGAATATTTTATCTTCTTTTTTCCCCAGACCAAAGACCAGCAGCCTGCCCTTGATGCACCTGCATATTTAAACTAATAAGGTTTTGCAGCTTTACGATGCGTTTAAAACAAATACAGGACAGAGAATAGAAGGAAAAAATCACTGTCGTGGTTTAACCCTGTCTGGCAGCTAAGCCCCACGCAGCTGCTCTCTTACTCACCCCTGGCAGGACAGGGGAGATAAATGGAAGTGTAAAAGTGAGAAAACTCGTGGGTTGACATAAAAACAGTTTAATAGGTAAAGCAAAAGCTGCGCACACAAGCAAAGCAAAACAAGGAATTCATTCCCCGCTTCCCATGGGCAGGCAGGTGTTCAGCCATCTCCAGGAAAGCAGGGCTCCATCACGCCTAACGGTGACTTGGGGAGACAAACGCCATCACTCTGAACATCCCCCCCTTCCTTCCTTCTCCCCCCAGCTTTATATGCTGAGCATGACATCATATGATATGGAATATCCCTTTGGTCAGTTGGGGTCAGCTGTCCCAGCTGTGTCCCCTCCCAACTTCTTGTGCACCCCTAGAAAATCCAAAAAATATTAAATCATCTAATTTGACAGCCATTAATTGAGTTAAATTATTCAGCTGCATTAATTTGCATATATATGCAAGCGTTCCTGGGGTCCTGTTCTAAGAGATCACAAAGCAGGCGTTCATGTAATACTTAGGGTGAAGTAGAAGGAAGTTAAGTAAGTCTGCTTAGGAACATCACACTGTATTTTCATGTTGGTTGGTTGTTGTGCGCTTTCCTGGAAACCTTTCTCGCCCTTTATCTCAGTTATATTGTATCACCAGTTCATTACTGTAAGAGCAGTAGAATACAGAGTACTACATCTTTCAGGTTTTCTCCACTGGATTAGACCTTTCACGGTCTGTCCACCTAGCAGATGCAAGGTATGCATATGTATTTTAATAAGGCTGTGTTGTTATTGGATCCCTGTATTCCAAAGGGATCACAACTGTGGAGGATCGTTACTGCTAGGTCTTGTAGCAGTGCCTACTGTGTTAATTGTTATTAAAAATCCAGAGTGTGTAGGTAGTCCTTGCTTTGAGATCAGGCTGTTACTGACTCTACTCACTGTTTCTGCCCATTCCTTCTTTATTTGATCCTGTCCCTTAGGACCACCCATCATGAAGCCTGCTTTCCCTTGGGAAGGTCCATGAAGGCACATCATTGGGTTCCTCTCCATGAAGAGGAGACTGCCACAGCAATGATCACCCTAAACAGCTCGTGTATAATGTGAAGAGAGGGTATACATGCTACATTTCCAGTTGCAAGCGTTTCCTAGACTGTACACAGCAGTGGCTTCACAAACTATGATTCCTGTGGGCATGATAAGCATTCCAGGTCTTGTCTGCAGAACCATGTCATCTCTGTTTTCAGTGAAAAGTTCGGTAAGAAGGTGGCAGCTAAGACTGATGGAGCTCTGCAAGCAGCAAAACTGGATGTTCATTGAGCCTAAAAATCTAAATACCTGGGAACGATAACTGAAGTAGGGATCTTACATACCAAGTAGGGATCTTACATACCATACATAGTCCTTGCAGTAGCCTTCGCTTTTCCTAAGCTGTAATGCCATCTAGCTCACGACGATCTTTTAACAGGGCTGAGATTGGAAATCTTTAGATTTGGTTCATTTTGATAAGGTGTCATATTTTTATTACAGAAATGCTGTAGCTTGGTTTATTTTTTTCCTCAGAAAACTAGGTCAGGTTGGCACAGTGCAGTTGGGAGAGAAAAGGAAAAGGCTGTGCTGCTGCTGCAGATGCTTTATTAACACTTGGGGGTTTTATGTTTGGTTTTGGGGGGAAGGAGGTCTTTTTTTTAAATAGGGTAATGAAAATCCTTTCCAATTTTAGCTTGCTGCTAACAATGCTGCTGCTAGCGCTCATCTTTTTCTTACTGCTCATTTTATTTCTTAAAGCAGTTCTAAAGTAGGTCACTGTCTTTTAAAGAACCAGCTAGAAAAAGTGGCACTGTGCAGTCAGTTGTCATTATTTTTTTAAAAAAGGATTTTAATTCATGTGATGTACCCATTCTCATGAGACACAGTACTCTTCATCCACCTTTCTGTCCCTGAAATAAAACGTAAGGGTGGGGGAAATCCAGTCTCTGTAGTTGATGCATCTGCAAAGACAAAGAAACAGCCTGTTTTTTATTAAGATCTTAAAGATCACAGGCAGCATCAGCGTTGCCTATTGAAGCTCTCTTACCACCTGTTAGTGGCAAGGCTGTTTCGTTGCACGGCCTGTGAGCACTTCACTCCCCGCTGTATCACAGGCATCATTTCCTATTGCTATTATTTCCCCCAAGAAAGCTTTCTGTCTCAAAGGCAAGCTTGTGTCATTTGCAGGTAGATGTTACTACATTGCTAAGATGCTGCTGTTTCCTTGGTGGACTTCTGCTCAGCTGTGCAGGCATTAGTGCATTGCATAGAGGGCAACTGGGAGGCAGATGTTTGATGTGCAGATGCTGTTGTAGCCGATGTTGCTCAGAAGTGCCGCTCTGATTTGCACACTGGGGATAAACTCACTGGTAAAAGTCTCAGATCAGGGCTTCAGCACACGTCTTCTTCTGTAAATTTAATTTCCTTTTTATTTAAGCGCTTTTAAAAGTATTTTGCACGATTAGGGGATTGTAGGTGAGGGTGGAGGTAGGAAAGGGGACTGGGAGGGCAGAAAGGGTGATGGGGAAGACTTTGTATTCATTGCCCAATGATGTTGTGACCTCAGTGATCAATTCGCATCCTGACCAGCTCAGCCCTAAATATTTGTTTCTTTTTCTCTTTCAAAGACATTTAGTACTTGCTGGGTTGTAGGCTGATAGAAGAAAAATACATTAATATTTCCATGCAAGTACAATATGTTATTCTCTACATTCCCACCATTTTAATTGAAGAAACTGTAGCCCAGCATAAATGTCCTCTTGCTACCAAATTTCTTCTCTCAAAATGAGATGACTCTAAATCAGATACCCATCTTGTTTATAGAATAAAGCATAGCTAGCTACAAAATTGCTTCTCCAAATGAAATTTTTAACTTTATATCAAAAATAAGTTTTTACTAGAAATTTTTCTATTGAGAATTTGAGCTCCATTTTTAGGCCAATATTTTTCAGTCAGATTTCACTTCATTTGCATCCTACTTTTCTAAAACAAACTGACATTTTCCATGAAGTTGTTGGGGTTTTTTATCCATAGAATTTTGCATTAAAATACATCAAAATTTTAAAAATGAAAGTGTTAAGGTGTTTTGGATCAAGCTTAGTGCAAAACTCCTTTTCCTTCCAATACCCTGATGCAATAACTTTTCTTTTAATTTATATTAGTATTGGAAGTTTATAAACACTCAAGTTTCAGAGCATGAATTTAATCCTCTAAAAGGGATTAGGAAACTTTCCTCATGAGCAGGTTGTTGCATAGCCATCTCTTTTAAGGTTTCTTGCATCTTCTTTAGGATGGTTCTGCCCACCGAACTAAAAAAAAAAAACCACCTTACGTATAGTTATAGTCATTTTCCTTCACACAGCGTGTAAGTCATCGCAAAATAATTTTTAGATCTGCTTTCCCTGCTGAGTTCTGGTAAAGAGTGTATTTAGTGTAGACGTCCGTGCCCCAAACACTCCTTTATTCCTCGTTGTTCTGTACAGAGCAGTGGCTGAGCGGAGCAGTGCCTGCGTTTCTTTCTGAGCCAAGTCATCGAAATACTGAGGTTTACTGATGGCATCCAAACCTTCACACCTCTTCTGTAGGCTAGTCTGTAACAATTAACACCAGCTTATAATTTAAAATGATCAGTAAGGAAAAGGAGTTTTGACTTGCACCAGCCTGCAACAACAAAAATAATAAAATCTTCTTTACTGTAGTAAACCAGATACCACAGACAAACCACTAGCTCCTTTCAATCAAAAAGAACCCAGATTTTGGGCAGTACTCATACCTAAGTATCAGAATGGTTGACAAAGGGCACGTTGATCATGTTTCACACTGTGACGACACAGAAAGTAATACGAATCTCTCAATTTCACACGATTGGGACTTGAGAACATTGGAAGTGATTTTTTTCCCTGTGGAAATGATGAATCTACTGAAACTGGGTTTTTTTTTCTTTGAAAGAAATTATCTAGAATCACTGGTTTCCTTTGTTCTTTCCTGTTACTGAATTTGTGCAATTCCACTGAATGTATTTTAATTAAGAAGGATTTAGAGACTATGTTTACCAGAGTTGAAATATCAGAAAACATTGACATTAATGTAATGAATAACCTAATTGCTGATATATACCTTTTTTAATCCCAATTTTTTATTATCTTTGAAAATATCTTTCAAAATCCGTGCTCCAAGGATATAGGCAGCAGAGCTCTAAAGCGTGCATTCAACTTCATGTAAATATTACAGCTGAAAGTAATAGCATTTCTTATGTGTTTAGACTGTGCACGTCTAGCTCAGATGTGGAATCACAATGTCATCTCCAACAGACCTTGTTATGGGAATGACCCCACTCCTGCTCAAATGCTTGTAAGGGCATACTGAGGTATTGTGGACTCTTTCCCTCTTTTATCATTCAGCAGTGATAAACTTTCTGTGGTCCATCACAGAATCACAGAATGGTTGAGGTGCACAGGACCTGTGGAGATCATCAAGTCCAAACCCCTGCTTAAACAGGGTCACCTAAAGCAGATTGCCCAGGGCTACGTCCAGTTGGGTTTTGAATGAGACTCTTCTCACCCCACTTCTCCTGGAGAGGTTTCTCTGGATACACACATCTGGTGTGTCACCCACTCTTGCCAATTCTGTGTCATCTGCCAATTTGCTGTGGGTGCGCTGTGTTCGATCATCCAGGTCATTAATGAAGATGTTGGACAGTATTGGCCCCAGTATCAACACCTGGGGTACCCCCCCCCAATGTCATTACTTTAAATTGTCTCCTTTAACACTGTACCTAGGACTCACTAATGATTTCTCATCCACATCTTAGGCTCATGGCTGCTTTGCTTTTGGAACTCAGGCAGCTGAAGCAAATCAGTTGAAAACTGTCTAAATGCCTTCTAAGTTTATCACTCACCAGCTAATTTGGGTATACTTTATCACATGGCCATTTTGTACCAGATGCAATACTCAAACCTGTTTTATGGTTGAATATAGAGTAAGACTGAGAATACTGCCAAGTTTTTGCATGAAACTGTACACCAATGCACAGCTGAAATATTTCATGGCTTCATTTTTTTCTATAAATCTGACAGTAGTCGGAAAGAAATGAGCTCCATAATGAAGACAGGAGAAAATTCTGGCTCTACCAGACTATGTGAAAACCTGTAAAAAAATGTGGATAAGAATGATTTCACAAACATGAAAGAAATTATCTAAGCCTTAGCATTAATCCTACTTTCTTTTCGTGTACTTCTTCTGGTGAAGATATTGACAACACCCAGGAATCTGAGCAGATGAAAAGGATTTGTGTTCCTGCGTAATAGCTTGGGAGAGACTTGAATCAATACCGAGCACTCCACAGACAGTTTGCCTCTACTTAAACATGGAGCTACGTTACTGACCAACAACGCTGCTGATCAGCCAAGCTTGTTGCATTCGGAAGAACAGGGCTAGTTATTCTGGGCTGGAATCTCTGGGCACCAGTGCTTTACTTGTATTAAATGATGAATTGTGCTCCTCGACTCTCACGTGTTGATTAGTTTAAAAAAAAAATATAAAAATCCAGCAAATAATCTAGGTGTAGTTATGTAGCCAGTTAGCAACTTTTCTGTCTGCCCCTTCCAAAAAACCTGCTTTCAGCTACTACATTTGACATGCTTATCTCTGCCCTCTAGTTTCTCTGTACAGTGGGTTTACTGTGACGGTAATTCTTGAGTTTTGCTAGCAAGGCTCACAATAGAGGAAGAATATCTACTAGGAGAGATACAGAGACATTAATTTGAATTTTGCCAACTAAATTGCTCAGGCTGACCTTGGTAACAAGTTTTGGCCTTGTATTGGACAAGCTGGATGCTGCTGGTAAAAGTTCGGTGGCTGAATTAAAGGAAATACCTAGCTTGCCGTAGCAGCAATGGGGCTAGGCTATTCCAACCCACTCTGTAGCTTGTAAAGAGAGTTTGAGGGACATAGGCTAGTCAGGTCTCTTCTGCAACAGCATTTCTGTACGTCTGCACCACTGTCAACGCTTTGTTGACGTACTTTCACTGCTTTAATTTGTCCTAGTTTGAGATTTAGATAAGTAGCAAATTATGCTGTTCTGGGATAAAGTAAGAATTTAGATGCCTACACCCATGTTTGAGTTTGCACGGTGCAATACCAATTAAGGCAGAACAGAATTCCTGGGATGCTCGATCCCCTAGTTAAGCCAGAGCTCTTGCCCTTTTTGCTCGTGTTGTGTGCAAACACGGTACAATGCAGTGCGGTACAGTTACCAGATCAGCCTCTAAATGAGCTGCTTTGCCTAAACGGTCCACCAAAACCATGTCACTTGTAGACCTTGAAGCAGCGTAGTCGTATTGTTACAGCACAGTCTGGGTTGGCATCCACCCTGGCTGCTTAAAGCAGAACTTCATCAGCGAGAGCTCTGCATCCACTCAGATGCTCCCAGGACCTGACTGTTTATTACTGTGCTCTGCCAGGGAGATAAAACAGCTTGTTCAAAGTTAAAACCTGTGTCTCTGCTCTCCTGTAGGTACTCGTTTTGACTTGATCTGTAATATATGCCCTTGGTTCCTACTGCTTCTCTCACCATTTTTCGAAGAGCAAAAATTCTCGTACCTTTAAACACTCAAGCATAGCTTAAAGGTATGACTGGGGAAACTGCAATTACTCTAAGAGTGGGAAGAGACAAAGCAAGGGTATTGCAAGTGTTTTGAAAATACAGTATACTTTTAACAGTCTTGTGCGTTCATTTTTCTCAAGGGGTCCGGTCTTTTATTAGGTCTAGTCACAATAACAAAATAACAGATTTCTGGAGGGTAGCAGGCATCCAGAGAACTGTGATCTCTGAAATGAGGAAAAATTTCTTTGTAGAAACTTGTTAGAAACTTTTATTTATAAAAGAATTATATTGTTAGAAATTTTTCCTTGTAACAATATTGTTAGCTTTATAATGCGGTTGTAACCTTAAGTCCCTAATGTATTTTGCAAACGTGTGATTAATTGTTCAGGAGCTCTCACAAAAAAAAAAAAAAAAAGGGAAAATGAAGTCAGCAATTCATGTAAAACCATGTCCTAAGATAAAAAAAATTACTTAACTGAAAATAAACAGGTGTCTGGGATGGCTTGTAGGGGTGTGTCCCTCATCACAGATCAGTTTGTTTTTCTTATCCTTCAGTGTTGTTACAATTATTTGTTTTGCAATCTTTTGTCTGTCTTTATGCCTCCCTAATAGAGACCCTTGTTCTATTCATTATATGTGCTTAAGGAAAAAGATGATGCAGTTCAATGGCAGGCTTATTTAGATTAGAAATACTCCATTAGAATTGCAATAAAGCAAAAAGTGCAATATTTTTACATGTATGTATATACCTACATGCCTATGTATATTAATTCCCATCTAAGTAGGATTAGTGTTTATGGGCTTTTTATATTTCTGTAACCTAAGGGAGATTAACATGCATTTATACACAATCACAAGACAAATTATTAACAGACATAGTGGCTGTGCATTTCAGTTCCAGTGAGAAAACAAACGTTCCTTTCCTGATGGTTCCACATTTACCAGGTTTCACAACTTCATAACTTTTCTTATGGCTCTCTTCACTGGAAGTCTTCTACTGCTCAGCATCTTATAGGAAATTATTTGACTCTACAGAAAGTCCCTCTCCTAACTTGTTGTAGCTAAATTCTATCTTGAACAGCAGGCAGACTAGCCAGCTCCATTGTTCTGTTTTCATCTGCTTTATAATTGCTACCATGAGACTGCTGCTTTCTCAAATGTGACCCTAGGGACTCCAGTTGCAATATCCTCACATCTTTGGCAACATCTCTCTTCTCCTCCTTGGAATATTCTAACACTACAAATGGTATCACGTATCCGTGCCTACTAGATACATAAAAATCAGCGGTATTTAGCTTTGTTTCAATTTAGATAATAAAATCCTCTTTGCCCAAGGAGTGAAGACATCGCAATCTTTCCCTGTGCCTAGGACATGAGTTAGCAACTGGAATGCTGGAGTCAGCGTTTCATTCCATGAGAGTGAACAGCATCAGACCTCCAGAGATTTCTTAACTGACCTTCAAAACACAAAGTCTAGCTTCCAGCAAACTTAAAGTAAACATATTTCTCTAGAGATTAGGATCAAAGCACAAGAAAAACATTCTACTTAAATACGTGGTGCTTGTACCATTACTTATTTATTGGAGCAAGGGTAAGTGGTGCTGGGGGAGATGAGATTCACTCTTTTTGTTGCATTGTCTAATGGTAAAAGTAGTCCACAAAGGTTACTCAGACCTTTGCCAAGACGTTTGCAAAAATCATCATTCTTTTTCATGCCATCGCTGCTTTATTCCCAAATATGGTTTTATATCATCATAATCAAATGCTGAAAACTTTTTCTGAAACAAAGCCTTGGATGACTGCTAGAGGAGCAGCTCAAGGACATTGCCAGGCTTTGACTCTGGTCTTGAGTGTACTCTTTTAATGTTCTCAAGCAACCATTGTCATCTGTAAAAGAGGAGTAATGGCACTTTGTTCCTATATCCATAAAGGTTTTTTCGGAGGATAACTACATTACAAATTCAGACATTCTGGAGTATTACAATAGCAGGTCTTGTATGTGTATATAACCCAGGGTTTCCTGGAACAGATTGGCTTCCTGGAAAGAAAAAAAAATAATCAAGAAAACTACTTTTTGAAGAAAATTTTTGGGTATGCAAAATTTTCAGTAACTTAAAGACCTATCACCATTCATTAGAATGAAAAAAACCGGACATGTATCTTCAGATATGTGAAGCTATTTGTTGGTGAGCTTTGTACAACAAAAAGCACTATAAGTAACAGATAAGCTCTTTGTGCATTCCCTGTTAGGATTTTCCTGTCGCCACTTTTAGGCTGAGACGAAACTGTGTTAGGAAGCTGGGGTACTGATTCAGCAGGGAGGAAATCAGAAAGGGGTTTGCTCAGGGTTATCCTCAGAGGCAGCTCATAACTCTAACTCCCACAAAAAAAGGAATGAAAATTCCTCTGAAACCCAGTTTCAAGCCTGTCCTATGACCTTGAATATGGAGCCCAGTTAACCTCAAACATTCCTTGATTGTCTCCGTAGTCACCAATTTATACTGCTTTCCCAATATAGAAAATGAGCAAAACTTAACCTTGATTTTGGTGATGACTATGTAGTGATCATGCACTGAATTGCTGTGCTGTGTCTGGGTTTTATGTGTCACATTGTGTAAATGTCCACACTGATGGATGTCATTTTCTCATATACATGGGTTTATTAGGTTCACATTCAAATCTCTGTTTGATCTTAAGAAAATGGATGTCCAAGCCCTGTTAGACTATTATTCCAAAGATACAACATAAAACACATCTATAATATTTTTAAGCAAGCATGTTCCCCACTGATCTGAGTTACAGATTATTTGATTTCTTTACTGGCTTGGCTAACAGAAAGATTTAGGGCAGTCAGAAATACAGTAAATCAATTCAGCTCAAAAGATTTTTGATTTACAGGAACAGCAAGTTTTCCATAGCTTGTGCCAGATGAAAAAAAATCATTACTTTTGGTCTGAGATAAGCATTATAGCCTCTCTCCCTGTCCCCTTGCCACTGTCTTACTACTATCCCTCCAGGAACAGATTAATAAATGCCTGACCTTATGTATTGGTGCCAGTGGAGACCTACAGTAATTGTTCTTTCTCATAGTTCAAACAATCATTTTGGATTACATCTCACAAAGCAGTAACCCAGAAAAAGATTAAATGCCTTTTTAAAGCTGAACCATGGGTATAAGACAGGCAGTGAGCACATAAAATCAAATATGAGGGAGTAATTCCAAATGGACTAGATCTGAGCTCTGTGACGGAGGGTGCTCCCTCGAATCTTGTTCTTCATATATTTCTCTTCCTTACTCTCAGGCTTTGCATTTGGTTAAGATAAACTAATTTGCACTGTTATTCAAAGTGAAAAGATTTCAGCTACAAAAAGTCACTGATATGTAAATATTTTAGGAGACCTTCCCTGGTTGTTCTCAAATCCTCTAAAATTTATGATTGCTGGCACCAACTGCAGCGACACTCAATGAGTTTAATGAAGAGTGAAATCCAATGAGTCCAGCAGATGTTTCTGGGTTTGCTTCACTGGGAACTTTCTGGATTCTTCCCCCCTCATTCCCAGGAATGAAGACCCAATTTTAGCAAAGTGCTGATGATCCAACCGGCAACCAGAAGACTGAAATAAGTCTTCATCTCCACAATCCTTAAAATGTTCAGCATTGCAGATCTATAAGAGGCTGAGGTTTGGATGCTTATCCAAGCCTCTTTAGCCTGGAAAACTGAAGGATGGGAACCTTTTACAATTGACTCTCAACAGATTTGTGGTATTTCCTGCACTCGTCTGGCACAGAAATATAATCTATCTCACAGTATTTTGGCACTGCCAACATGGAACCTGGCAATACAGAAATATGTAAGAAAAGACAATCTATTCCAATAACAACAAAATAAACTTGCTTTGACTTACGATTTTGCTTGGATTTTATTTAGTTTACTTCTCTTTTCATTTTGGTCTTCTGCTACCCAGCAGTATTTGTGTCACTTTACACTGCCACCAAATGTTAACAGCACAGCTGAGACTATTTAAAAACCAGCCATATAGCTGGGGGTCCCTTGTCTTCTGTCTGTTCAGTCAAATAGAGGTGAGGGTATTTTGTGAGGGAAGGAATGAGCAGAAAGACAGGAATGGCAAGAGAAAGTCAGGAACGCACTACAAAGTGCTTGCCACTTCTCTTTGGCCTTTTAACTCTGCAGCTGGTTTAATTTTTGAACTATAGCTTCTATCTCTATTCCCTGATTTCTGGATAAACCATGCCTCACAATCTAGTACATAATGCTCATAATGTCAGTAGTCGTATGTAAAGAATGTGAAGACAGCTTCATTTTCAGGTACCTGACCGGTCAGTGTAAGTAGCATTAGGTTAAGCTGAAATAGTCTTCTTGCTGCCCATTATGTAGGTAACAATACACAGTGTATGTTGTTAAAGACTACTATTTTGCAATGGAATAGCCCAGCATTAGAAATCCAGGGTGCTGCAAATGACCAAGGAACACCTGTCCTAACTTTCACAGGTAAAACAACGTTACTTATTATTTGGGCAAGCAAACAGTCATCCACTGACTTACATGTTTTTCCATCTTTCCAGATCACGTGGAGAACTCCACCAGAATGACTAGCAATCACACAGACTGTCATTACTGCCTGCAGTCTCTTCGTGGAAGGAAGTATGCATTAAGAGATGAAAACGCTTATTGTGTTGCATGTTATGACAGCCTGTTTGCTAACCCCTGTGAAGAGTGCAAGCAACCTATTGAGTGCAATTCCAAGGTAAAAATTTAGCTTTCACTTCTTGTCCTTTGCTAAATTATACACAAATCCCATTTCTTTAATAGCAGATTTTATATCCAGCCCTCTGTATAACCCTGTGCTGGTGAAGAGACCTAACCATAGTGATTGTACATCTATGCACAGCAGAAACAGTGCTATTTTCCCAGAACAGGAAAGCTCCAGGGCCAAAGATTAGGAGATCTGCACATACATACACCTCAAACATACGGCAAGGCTGTGGTGTATGTGTGGACCACAACTAGACTCCATCCTTCACCTCCAGTCAGTCACAGGCTGCAGAGACTGCTCAGTGCTTGAGGGAGAGCAGGGTGCTGGTGTAATTCAGTGGATCAGGTCAAGTGAAACTTTGGAATTTCTGAGACATATCCATTGAAAAAAATATTTTGACTATTGTATACTTTTACTGTAGGCATTGACATGCCAATGTCAAGCTGAAAAAAGCCCATGTTTATTATTTGTATATTATTCCCTCTATCTTTTCGAAATGAGGTATATTTTAATTTTAACTTAATTCCATGCTTACTTTGCTCATCTCACAGATGGCATGTTAGTGGCAGTGTTTCCGGGCTTGGCTTTCATTTCACCTCACCCCTTTTTCAGAATATTAATTAATAATATGAGTTCCTCTATGGTCTTTGATAGGGTTTACAGTAGCCCATACTTCAATTTACAGTCTGCACACTTGACTTGGAACCTGTCAAAATGCCTTTGTTTTGCCAAGATCAGGATGTAGTACTTACTTACCTTCTCCCCATGCTCACTTTGCCTAAATTCTTTTGAAATAAAAGGTCAGAAAGTTATTAAAATAAACCTCTCAGGAGGCCTTCCTGGCCAAAGCACTTCATGGTTTTCAAAGCACAAGGAAAATGCTGATTTGGATGAAGACTCTTCTCAAGCTCTCATCAGCATTTTTCAGGGGCAAATTTGTATACATAGCTTTAATCGAAGTCACGTGGAGAACATGTGGTCTGCGCTCACTAATTACAGTTTAAAATTTGAAATTAAGTGGCAGGACCACCAATGTCAAAGATCATTAACAAAAAATTATGTCTTTGGACTGAGTAGAAGGAAAAATTCGGAGAAAAAAAGCAAGCGTAACAAGAAAGGAGTGCAACAGGCCAGAGTCAGCTAGAAAAGGAGCCCGCAGAGATCTGCAGCTGGTTGTCCTACCTCTGCCAAAGTGCTAGAGCTTGGCTTCCTCTCCATCTTACCCAGTCTTTGCCTTAGGCTGCCTCTTTTCTAAAAGGTTCAGAGTGCTAACTGAAGCAAATGAAAGTGCTAAGCACTCAGCACCTCCTGAAATGAAGCATGGTATGTATTTAAGTTTTAGCACTTGAAAGGGTGGGGATCTGAAAAAGGAGAAAAAATGAGAAGGGATTTGTGTCCTTTTGTGCTTCTTTCTTATAAAGGAGACCTGGAAGGGTCTGGTTTATTTTTTAAGGTGGGGGATTTTTTTGGTGGTACATTTTTCCCTGGTTTGTTAACCTTGGAAAAATAAAATCTGCTGTTTGCTCTTTTTTTTTTTTTAATTCTTAGTGGAGGTCTCGTATATATGCTGTAGCTTTTTCATCCCCTAAGCCTGCTGAGTCTTAAACATTTTTCTGCAGAGTTTTTAGGAGGAGTTAAACAAAAAAATTAGGTGTAAACAAAAGCAATGATTTTTTAATAATCTTCCTAAGAATAATTTTGTTCTCAATGAGATTTTAATTGCTTGTTTTCTGCAATAATATGATCTTTCTTTAGTGTTATGTAGTGTCAGCTGGAAGAAAAAATAGTAACGTTAAAAAATACATGAAGTTCATTCCAAAGCCTGTAGAGAATGCACTTCTTGTCAGGTGGCCTGCGCACATTAAAATGTTGATCACTTGTTTCCCCTTGATGGCCAACTGTAAAATATAAAACAGTTCTTCCAATAAAAACATATCTCTGATGTTACATAAGGAAGGACTATTGCCTGTCCCAAAGCAGTCTCTAATGGTCTCTGCAAGAGATCTACAAAATATCCCGACACAGTGATGCTGAGTACTTATATTACCTCTAAGCATACCTCCTGCCAGATGCACATGTCATCTCTTCAAGTCACCACTGCAGTGCTCTCCATTTTTCACTTTATTTCTGGGAGGAGCTGAGAGATAAACACATTAACATGGACTTGCTTTCTCCAAGGATCTGGCCTACAAAGGCCGCCACTGGCATGAGAGGTGCTTCAAGTGTGCCAAATGCAGTCGCTCGCTGGTGGAGAAACCGTTTGCTGCCAAGGACGAGCTCTTGCTGTGTACTGAATGCTACTCTGATGAGTATTCATCTAAGTGTTTCCACTGCCAGAAGACCATTATGCCTGGTAAGACAACAGGGACCCTTCCGTGAAAAATGGAACTGCATTTTTAATTATAACCACATCCTTGAATAATTGAGCTACAAGCTCCTTGACTTTCAGAACAGCTTTCAGGTGACTACTTCTCCTTTGAGTGTAGTACCCTCCCAGCAGTGATGAGAGGGCAGGCAGATACCTTTGGTCTGGCACTGACAGGGCTTATGAATCCTTAGAAAGCATGTTGGAGTTCAAGATGATAGGTTAAAATATGTTTATGTTGAGTCCTTGATTCTGCTTGCAGCTCTTAGGAAGCGTGTCCTGCTGTGCGTGTAGGTGGACAAACAGAGCTATCATTAGCAGGAGTGCCAGCTTAGACAAAGCATCTGCATTTTGTCTGTCACATTGACCAGACCTTGAGTATCAGTCACGGCTCATGTTCTTTATACCATTTCTTTCACTCAGAAATTTTTTGTTTAAATTGTTGAAACATGACGTTTGATGTTCAAATCATTATCAGCATTTTTACTAAAAAGAATACAAGTACAGATGTGTTTACAATGGGTTTATTTCCTGCCTTTAGCAGCCCTGAAAATTCTGCACTTTCCACCAAACTACTTTTCAGCTTTTGATCAGGTCTCCTCAGGACATTCTCTAGGCCTTTCGTTGCTACTACACCAGTAAAGCTCATGCAGCAAAGAGATTGCCTCTTCAGAGGCATCTAAGAGAAGCAACAGCACTGCATGTGGCAAAATTAAGTAGGTTGCTTAGGAAAGTGGGTCACTAACTCTTGGAACAATGAACTACCCTCAATGCTTGAACCTTTTTACAGATCACATCTATAACTCCAAATACCAGCTGCAAACAATCTTCCATGGCCTCATGTCTACTAGTTTGCAAACCTTTGACCAAAGACATCAGTAAATTTGGCAGTGACATAGGAATTTTATTTTTCAGTAGATCGTAATGCCAAACAATAAGATCTGGGCTGTACAGAATTATTGTCTTAGTATAAATACCAGGTCACTGACGTCATGGTTCAACCTGTAGCATTGATGCAACTATGTACTTTTACAGTTTATTTCCTTTTCATTACAGGTAAAAGCTGTATTAGTGGAAATAAATGTTGTAGCAATGTAGTTGTGTTCAGTCTGTGGGTGATATACTGCTTAAATCTGATATAGTTAAAAGAATGTTGTCTAACAGGCACTCGATACTAGATGTGATGACAATAGCACCAGTGGGGTTTGCATTATTGTCCTCTGGTGTATATCCACTTTGCAGATTTTGCCCCAGAATCAAGGAGACTAAATCCTTGCAACAAGTGCTGAGGGTAGGAATAACAGGGCAAATAGAGAACTGAAGTGGCATGGTGTAGTGGGTTGACCCTGGCTGAGGGCCAGGTGCCCACCAGAGCCGCTCTATCACTCCCCTCTTTCATTAGACAGGGGAGAAAATGTACAATGAAAGAAAACTTACGGGTCGAGATAAGGACAGGGAGAGATCATTCTCTAATTATCATCACGAGCAAAACAGACCGAACTTAGAGAGGGAATTCATCTTATTTATTACTAAGCAAAACAGAGTAGAGGAATGAGAAATAAAATCAAATCTTAAAACACCTCCCCCCACCCCTCCCATCTTCCCGGGCTCAACTTCACTCCCGGCTTCAACCTCTGCCCCCCTCAGCGGCACAGGGGGACGGGGAGTGGGGGTTACGGTCAGTTCATCACACGGTGTTTCTGCCGCTTCTTCATCCTCAGGGGGAGGACTCCTCTCATTGTTCCCCTGCTCCAGCGTGGGGTCCCTCTCACGGGAGACAGTCCTTCACGACCTTCTCCAATGTGACTCTCCTCCACGGGGTGCAGACCTTCAGGAGCAAACTGCTCCAGCGTGGGGTCCCCCACAGGGTCACAAGTCCTGTCAGCAAACCTGCCCTGGCGTGGGCTCCTCTCTCCACAGATCCACAGGTCCTGCCAGGAGCTTGCTCCAGCGCGGGCTTCCCACGGGCCACAGCCTCCTTCAGGTGTCTCCACCTGCTCCGGCGTGGGGTCCTCCACGGGCTGCAGGTGGAATCTCTACACCCCCTCATCCTTCCTCCATGGGCTGCAGGGGGACAGCCTGCTTCACCATGGTCTTCACCACGGGCTGCAGGGGAATCTTGCGCTGGCGCCTGGAGCACCTCCTGCCCCTCCTTCTGCACTGACCTTGGTGTCTGCAGAGTTTCTTACATCTTCTCACTCCTCTCTCTGGCTGCAAAAGCGCTCTCTAACTGTTTTTTTCTCTTCCTCAAATATGTTATCACAGAGGTGCTGATTGGCTCGGCCTTGGCCAGCGGCAGGTCCATCTTGTAGCCGGCTGGCATTGGCTCTATCAGACACAGGGGAAGCTTCTAGCAGCTTCTCACAGAAGCCACCCCTGTAGCCCCCCTGCTACCAAAACCTTGCCACGCAAAAACCAACACACATGGTGATGCCAACCAGTTTCTAAATCATTAATTTCTTCATCTTCAGCTTGCTACCTCTGTGTTGATACAATCCAGTCGTGAAGTCAGCCTTCTGGTTACTGGGAGGAAGCTGCAACCCTTTTATGTTGAAATGCAACCAGCAGTTTCTCTCTCCACTAACCCCACAGTCCAGGAAACAGGTATTAATCAGTTACATGAGCAATTCCCTTCTTTGCGTGGAAAGGATGGTAAAGTACCTGGCACTTCTCTTTGCAGTGTTATGGTGGACAGTCACTGGAAAAATTGTTCTCAGATATATGTGCATATCTTAGACTTACACATCTACATTAAGGTGTACAGACCACCTGTACACAGAGCTAAGAGCTCTGAAACTCCTCTGGTAGATACTTAACTGAGTGACTTTCTTTTGGGATTGTATCTGTCCTTCCGCTGGATCAAAAGCATCAAGTTGAACATGATAAAAAGAACAGTTGATCTAGGACAGAAATGATGAGCTATAAGAAGAGACAGTGCAGTGTGCTTTATCACAGAAAAGATATCTACTTTAAAAAAAATTGCCAGCTTAAGATGAATAAGATAAATAATGCATTTGTAAGTGAAGGACTCTTAGTTTAAGGAAGACAAAAGACAGGACATTAATAGATATACTAAACATCCAAGTAAATTCATCTTTAATTTATAAAAGCGCTGTGTACCTGAACATCATCATTGAGTTGACTGGCCTAAGAGAAACTCTGAGCAATTGAAGCATATCACAGAGAAATAACCCTAAAAAATTAATATGACAGACTCTAAAAATCACAGCTTACATAACTTAGCACATTTTTCACCAGGTGATCATATGGTGCTTAATGTGTTCTTGAAATTTCAAGTACATACTTAAAACCTCTATTAAATTGATGATAAGTGTTTTCTTAGGTAATACAATACTGAGGTAGAAGATTAAAAACAAGAGTCCTCCTGGCATTTAAAACCTATGTTACAAGGCTATATGTGGGGGGATTGTTCATTTTGGGTTTTTGCAGGTTCCCGTAAAATGGAATTTAAGGGAAGTTCCTGGCATGAATCCTGTTTTGTCTGCCAGTATTGCCGGCAACCATTGGGAACAAAACCATTGATCACCAAAGACAACGAGAACTACTGCGTGCCCTGTTTTGAGAAGCAATTTGCTCACCATTGCTACTCCTGCAAAAAGGTAATTAAACGTACAGAGGAAAAATTGCCCTAACGAGGCAATATTGCTCATGGGGGAAGGGGCTGAATCATGCAAAATGTCTGGTGCACTAGGAGTAAGAGGGGAATCTTCCTTTTAGCATCAGGCACAGAAAGGCAACTGTGACGGTGTCTGCTGTCCCCTTGTAGTTAATATTATTATAAGCCTGATTTTGTTTGAAATAAATTTACTGACCGAAACAAATACTGTAGGATTCTTTTGTTGTTGATTGCAATTTTTAACAAAGGTTGAATTTTTCATTGAAATTTACGTAAAACTCTTCTTTCCTGATAGTATCTGATTCTGCCTTTATAAACATGCCTCCCTTTCCAACATATTTCAGATACATTCACATGCATAATAAGTCACCTAAGCTGAGCAAAGCATTCACAGTCTTGCCTGTTTTTCTCTTGAAATGCATCAGGCAGTAAACAGATTAAGTAGTATTCAGTTGTGATAATACTAGTCAAGAGTTCCACTGTTTCAATACATGATGATTCCCCTGTGGGTACCAGCAAGCTTGATTTCAAATGAGTTTTTCTTTTTTCCCCCAAATACAAATAAATCAATTCCTCCCTCATTTTCTCATGTTTTAAAATTGTCTCTGGTTGATGAAAACACTCAAACTATCACATTATTCTAGAATCATCATAGAATCAATGAATACCTCAAGGATCATTTGATCCAAACTTTCTTGGCAAAAAGTGTGATACTGTTCTCTAGGGAAATGTTTTAAGCTGCTTTTTATGGCAGAATTTAACTTATTCTTTAGTACCTGTATCACTCTGGAATTAAAAAAAAAAAAAATCACTTTACCAAATAACTTATAATTATATAACCCTATTTAATGTTTATCTGTAAACCTCTACCTCTTACAAAAAGCTTTTAATTTAATGAAAATCTGCTGCTTATTTTTTTCTTCAGTAGAAAAACAGTACTTTAGAAAGTACATTTATATATTCCACGTCTCTACATCTAGCCTTTAATTTGCATTAAGTGATCACATGGCAAATATAGTAATTCTGCTCTCTGTAAGAGAAATTGAGGTTAGTAGCACTTATGTGAAATAATCAGGATTTGCTGCTTAAAAATTCTAGGAATGCAAAGATTACCCCTATATAATAGCTAAAATAATTTTACTACATAAACTTGTATCAGTTCCCATAAATAAGAATTGAGCCTAAAGAGATTAAATTGCCAAACTGGAGTCTTGAATTTTGTGCCATAAATTTTGAGATTTTAATGGAAAAGTAAACGAGAGTTAGAAGTAGCCCAATACTGGAATGCTAAGGCAATCAGGAGCTATTTAAATTTTTACAGAAATTTCTCTATACAGTCTCTTGCAAATTCTCTGAAACCAGCTCTTTACCAAATATATGGAAACCATAGAGCAACTGGAAATTTCCCTCTTCAGAAACAGCCAGTGGAGAGCTGTGAGTGAGTGGCCGGGAATGAGAAGTTTGATGACACTGATAAACACTGTTTTTTCTTTTTTTGACAGTACAGATCTTCTTTCTATCTCACTTCTGCTTCTTTATTGTCTCTTTCTTCCTACTTAAAATACTGTTTCAGTTGTGAGACAGCAAAATGCCAGTTCCAGTTGGAGATTAGCCATAATCTCAGCATCGGTTCTCTCATCCACTGTGCGTCACTGAGAACTGCTCTTCAGAGAGCATGCCTGATGCTAAGCCTTTATCCACACATGTAACAAAAACATAACAAGCTAGCCTGTGTATTACAAACTATGAGGTTATCCTGTGATAGAAAATGGAGAAAGACAAACCAGTGGCATGGTCAGCTCAACTGCAGTTAGTCAAGTTGATATCCCAGATGAAAAACTGTTGACGCAACCACAGTCACTTGTGCATATGGGAAAAGACAAAAGAAGTGGAAAGACTTGTGAAGGAGTGGATAATCCTTCAGGATTCACACCTTTGTTTCATTGCTCTGTCCTTTTTGTCAATACATTAGGTAATAACTTCTGGGGGAGTGACCTACCATGACCAGCCTTGGCATAAAGAATGCTTTGTGTGTGCTGGGTGTAAAACCCAGCTGTCTGGACAAAGGTTTATTTCCAAAGATGAGTATCCATACTGTGTAGACTGTTTCAGCAAATTGTATGCTAAGAAGTGTTCTGCCTGCAAGAAACCTATTACAGGTGAGTCTCATCTTCTAGAAGGGACGAGACACTGATGAACCATCAATCTTTCCTCAAATGAGCTCTTTACTTCAGAAAACAGCATTAAAAATAGTCCCATTATAATGAAAGACCAAGGGAGTTAACTACTAGAGAGACCTCTCCATCACATGTAACACGTCTTGCTAGGACATACTGATCACGTGTGTTCCCTGACTGCTGAATTGTTTCATGTGCTGAAAGGAGTCCTTCCATTGTTGGCTTTAGTGCTTTCTGCACTAAAATTCACCCCTAAAAAAATATGAAAGGGTACTTTTTGGCTTTTCCCAGGACAGTACACACAAGTCCCTCATGCCTGTAATTTAGAATCATTTAGGTTGGAAAAGACCTTTAAGATCTTCAAGCCCAACCTAACACTGACATGTCCACCACTAAACCATGCACCGTGAGTTTCATTAAGAACCATAGAAAAGCAGAAAGCAGATCTGCTTGCTAAATGATACAGGCTTTCAGGTTAAAGTCTAAAGAGCAAATTGCAATAGTAGGAACATGAAAGAAATTTCTTCAGCTTTGTTTTTAAATGCAAATATGATCAAATTGAACATGAATTAACTGCCTACTGGTAAGGCACACCTGCCAAATTAGAAAGCTTGCCAAATGCAACAAAGCTCTATTGCACACATCTTTGTGTACTTTGATGGTTTATAATTAGACGTATAGGTCATAGTTTATGATAGCTGAAGTTTTCTGAGAGCATTTGCTAGTGTTCTGCATTGTAATTCTATTGTGTGTGGACGCAACTGTTGCAGAGTACTGCCTGATTGTTACAGGTGCATGCTGCTTATATAAGTGGACAGAGATAATGATGAATACCCAATAAATGGGCATGATTTAAAAAAAAAATCAAAAAAACCTAAAAAACCCCCACAACCAAAAACCACCAAACAAACAAACAAAAAACCAACCAAAATCGAACAAAAAAACCCACCAATGTTTTATTTCAGATACTCATGCTACGAACTCCATGATCTGGTAATTTCCCAAATATTCAATCCTGTAGAAACTGTAACTATATATGTGGAAATAATTAAATTTCACTCACTGAAGTATAGAAACTATATGTATCTGCACACTGCAAATAATTTTCATGAGTTTGTTGGGAAGATCAGCAAACCTGAATGGACATATTGATAAACCCACTCTGTTCAGAGATGATAATGGGATATGACAAGCAACTTGTAGCATTGCTTCAAATATTTCTCAGTGTATTTAATTTAAAAGTTGTGTTTTTTTCAATTCAGCTAACAAAGGATATTTCTGACTATTGTTTTTTGTTCATTAGTTTGCTATATGAATGACAACCTGATCACACATCAGAAAACAGTATCTGTTGCATTTCTGAACCATGTCCAGAAATACTGGATTCACATCTTCTTTCTCATAATCTCTTTTAGCTCTCGGAGGTGCCAAATTTATCTCGTTTGAAGACCGCCAGTGGCATGGGGAATGCTTTAACTGTGCGAAATGCTCTGTCTCATTGGTGGGCCAAGGATTCCTGACTCAGCAGGATGATGTCCTTTGTCATGAATGTGGTTCTGCTTCATAGTTCTGTGGAGAGCTGTACAGCTGCATTATTCTCGCTCTGTAACGATCTACTTCATTACTCTGCAGTAAGAAAATCATCTAAAAGGTATAACAGGCATTTAGTCATTCAAGTAACTTTCCAACAGCAGTTTAATTCTATCATAGTTCTCAACTGCTTGTAAAAAAAATTGAAACAGCCCTTTACTAGTTAAGAAAGTAATGCAGAAAAGATTCGTATATATTTTAAATCTAACTACACTATGTTTCTCCTTGTAACACACTGCACTCTGCTGTTAGAAGCTTAAAAATTTACATTTCATCTCCCATGTAACAAGGAGGATTGTGAAAAGTCTCTGTGGCATATAACTAATGATGAGGCATTAGCAGTGCTTCACAGACCTTAGTGTGGAAAGCTGGGCATGTACATAATATTGATGAGAACAACTTATAAATATCAACTCCCTCCATACTTTGGGGGAAAAAAAAAAAAACCTGCTGAAAAAGCAGGCAGAAGGTAGGAGGAGAAGGTACTTTTACATGAAGGACCACCGAGTCAGAGAGGTCCATTCCAGGGCCAAATAAAGGGGGAAAAAATGTCATTATCTTCTCCTTACTGAGATTGCTCCTCAGAAACATAGTCTTTAGTCATCCAAAAAACTGTGTGACAGGTCCTTCCCCAAAATTGGTTAATTGTACTTAATTTTTCAGGCATAACTGCTTTAGAACATAAATAAACCTATATTTTGAGCTACTGTAAGAGGTGAGGATTGCCCAAGACTGGATAGTGCTGATGTACACTTTCCCATAGCTAATATGCCTTAAGGGTCTGTGTCCATTGTCTTCACTAGACCTTCAAATACATGCATAAAACATATATTTTTATTAGTAGGCACAAGAGCCAACTCAAACTTGTCCCTTTAACCTTGTACTTTTCCTCCCTTCAGAAACCATTTGCCAGCAATCAAAACACTGTTAATGGCCTTACCATTTGCACCCTGCTAGGCCTTTGATTCACAGTCTATCCTTTCTCTTGTAAATGCCTGCTTGTCTATAGCAAGCTATGAGCTATTCAGAACCAATATCTGATTCATTTTGCCATGTGCCACATGCATTTTCTAATATGTCAAGAACTGGCAATGTCATTGCAAGCTAGGCTGTCCTCGCTTGTAGTACAAGGTACTAGTTTCTAGGTAGCTGGCTTTGAGAAGGTTATGTCTGCTTGCTGAGCTTCAGCACTCAAGTGTTTGTTATTAAAGGCCATCTAGAGCTGAGTTACAAGCATTTCTCTTCTTCCTTCTTCCATACTGTATGTTAGAGTGGCCTGATTCGTGTTACAGTGTCTGTACTGGGCTGTTGTGAACAATGCAGTGGTATTAAGGATGGCAGATTCCGCACTGCTCGGCACTGTTTCAGTCCTCATCTCGCACGTCTTTTGAGTTGTACACTCTCCTTTAGACTCTGACCTTCAGTGCATAGTTATTTGGCTGACTTGAGTGGGCTTTATTCATACTGAAGCCAGCCATTACTTTAGGTAGAGAAGTGAAAAAAAGAGAAAAGAAAAATAAAAGAATGTGTGTGCATAGCTAAGCCAGAGCTGAACTGCAGTGGCATGAAATCAATATGGATAATGACTGACCAACAAGTACATAGCAGTCTGTTGTCCAGTCAATAAAATATTGATCTTTGCTTTACATGGTGTTTTGTTTTTCAGTTTCTTCTTTCATGGCAGGTTTTATTGCAGTCTGGAGTTTTATTAGTTTATGCCTTTTCATTTTATATCTCAGCTGCCTCCTTTTCTATTTTCACATTTCACATGGCTGATACAGGTTCTTGGTAAGACTTGGATTCCCATAAATAGAAATATGTTTCATTGCCTTAAATATGTATATATCTCTACACACACACACATATAGTGTTCACAGTTATGTATGATGTTTTAAATATGTGCACCGAGTTATCAGAAATTGGTCCATTAGTAAATGTTAATTGTCTAAAATTTTTAAATGAAAATGATGAATCACCAGATGCAGGTTTGTCTGTGGGGTGTACCTTTTGTTTGTTTTGTGTGAAATAACACCAACAAATTGCAAGAATGTGGTTTGGGCCCTTTATTCAGTCTTGTCTGAACAATCTTCCAGCTTAATTACAAACTGACGTAAGAATTACCAGGCAGAGTCCTAAGACATGAGAGAGTCATGGGTCAGACACACTGATCATGATAATCCCAATCTTCAAGCCTTAACATTTAGGAAAATGAAATTCTTCTCTGACTCATCAACTAATTATATTTTTAGAAATACCAACTGAATTATTTATTTCTCCTGCAGTAAATACACTACAGTTAAATCTGAAACTGAACATTTTCACTTCAGACTAATAATAAGAAATAAATGTGACTGCTATAAATAGTTTGAATAAAAGTTAAGCTAGATATCAGATTGATATTTCCTAGTCTCAACCACCAGCTACCGATGTATAAACATAAATACAGTAATACTCTGCACAACGTGGGTCAGCTACGCTCATGTAGATGAAAGCCAGCTTGAACAGGTGCAGAGGAGAGCTGCAAGGAGGAACAGTGTGTCTCTGTGGCGGACTGTGGATCGTGGAGGGGATTAGACAGCTGCCATAAACCAAGAGACTACATTTGGTTCAAGAACAAAGGCAAGTAAACTCCTCAGGACTGGAAACAGGAAATTAGAAGGAAATTAGAAGGAAATTAGAAGGCGGCAGCTGCTGCTGAGCTGTGATGCTGCAGGAAAACCTCTTTCCAGAACCGAGAGGGGAACAGCTATGTGGTCAGTTTTAAAGTGACGCTTGATCGGTGTGTTAAATGGTGTATATAACGATTGCCTGAGATAGCAAAGCACTGGGCAAAATGAACCAGATGGTCAGCTTCAAGTCTTTTTCCTAACATTTGATTTACTGCAGGGTGATCAGGGTACAGACTCCAGTGCAATTCAATTTTCTTTAATAAACTTCAGAGAATGGAAGTTCGAGAGATTTATTTTTAAGTCAGTCTTTCTTAACGTCATGTGCTTTTCTTTAACGTTGTACTGTTTTATGTTAAAATACATCTAGTTTTTCCCTGTGTATTAGCTGCCCAGCTCTAAGCTAATCACATTGCTTTCGTTATGGTCAAGCTCAATTATCCTAAGGTGCAGTGATGTCTCTAATGCCCTGATCACATCTCCACTGTGCTCATAGTTATCCCAGGGGACTGGGAGGGATGCTGCCATTTGGGACTAATTTCTGAAGACGGAAGTATGTGCCCTACTACCTACCTCAGTGCTTAAGGCTAACATTTAAGTTCTTCAACCACTGCCTAACCATCAGAGAACTCCTGGAGGTGACGTGCGTAAAATACAAAGACAAGCCCTGAACTATTAATACCAAGTGACCCTTCTCTACCCGTATTTCACATTTTTCACTCTAAGACAATATAGTGAGAGTGAGATATCAGCCTTTTCCTGGACTACTACTTTTAAAATCCAAATTTTAAAATGTTTTCAGTAGGTGATGTAGCAGGCAACACACAGCAGCTATAACTCAGAAATCCAGGATCACTTCCCAGCGTTTCACAGATGGAGGCACATGTTCCAGACTAATGACTTAGGTCTAGGACAAAACCCAGACATCCTCCATTCTGACTCCTTGTTTTCTGGATTTCTGGAAAGAAAATCTGCGAGCCTAGGCTGGGAAGAGCTAGGGCCTAGTCTGGCCATATCAGTGAAGCGGGTGTCACATCACAGGGTAGTTTTTCTGCACTATCTCAGCACATGCAAGTTCAACTGGTTCTTGTAATCTACTGGTGGATATCATCCCAGGCTTTCCTCATGGTAAGAGTGGCTCAGGACAACCACAGGGGCATTAGGAAGGGAGTGGTAAGGTTTTGCAAGACCTTCTGGACCTGTAGTTTCAAACACTTCACAGGACCCCTCACGGGAGGGGAGGTACCTGTTTATACCCCACCAAGTTGACCAGCAATTTCAGCAACGGGTCAAAGTTTTTATGAATCTCACTTCATTTAATAGAATGGATGTAGAGCAGTGTATTGGATTTTAGGAAGACAAGTAAAAACACAGTGATATTTATACAATGACAGATATCTATAGCTGAAGGAAGTAATGTTAAATTACTGCGTAAGTGGAAGCTAAGAGATCATTTCTGTAAATAAAAAAGTTGGATGGGATTCAAGCCTATAGCCAGAACAAACTTGTTTACTAATCAAGGAGGAATGCTGCAATAAATCCTCTACATTCTTCTTAACAATATCTCAAAGAAAATGTGTACGTCTGTGTGTGTGCATGCTTGTTCACCCTCAAATTGCCAGAACTTGAACGGACTGAGTCACAGGAAACCTGGCAACTTAAACCAAAGTACAAAACACCTAGGATGGTTACAGACTGCTATTTCCAAATCAAAGTTTCAGTTCATCATATTCAGAAGTACCAGGTACAAGTACTTTGATACGAAAAAAGGGCAATAAAACCTTTGGAGGACAGATATGGCTGCAGTTTTCCTATCATAGAGATGTTATCCAATTAGCAATACACAGCTACGGTGGAGGGTATCTAGAGATATCAGATTTGGCCTGAATCAGAAAGCTTTTCTTAGCTTGCTAGAGAGAACATTTCCATAGACTTTCATCCTGCGTTTTTCACCCAAGTCCTTCCTGGGGCTCCTTGAAGATGAGGCCAGACAGGAACATCTCTATAGTGCAATCACACAGACGTGCACAATGGTTAGCAAATACAGCATGTGAGAACCTGCATTTGCTCAGTGAAAATTAATTACATGTTAGAAAAACAACCATTGTACTGCATTACATCGAAACTAATAAACCCTATATCTGTCTTGGATATAACCCAATATCTTTTTTTATCAGCTTGTGCCTCTGCTGTATGTCTTTTACCGTCCTCTCCAGTAACATATTCAGTAGAGTAGATGCTCACCTGATTCACTGCAGATTTTTTTTAGCACTAACTATAGTAATAAGTTACTACATACAAGAGACTGCACTACAACCACATCTTTGAAAAAAAAGGGAGCCATGAGTCCCTTTCATGCATAGGCTGTGTGAGGCTTTGAGAACCAATCGCATTAAAACACCAAGGAAACTCAGCTCCTGCCTGTAGCCTGGGCACAGATATGAAGGTGACCACCAAAATACTGGCAAGATCACTTACAGAGCAAGCAAAGCAGCACAGCCTCAGATGTTTAAGAACTGAGTAAAGCAGAAAACTACATAGCAAATTCAAGAAACAACTGAGAAAGTTTTTGGGGGTTCAGATGTTTCACTCCAGTGTCTCAGCTCCCTCTCAAGTCACTTGCTAGCTCTCTCCCAACATCTCATGTCCTGATCGTCCTCAGGTACATTCCCGTAATTTCCACGTGTGACAAGGAGAGCAGCTTGCTGGGAAAGGACCTCGGTCTGGCACAACTGCCCAGCCTCAGGAATCTCCTGGGTGACTTATTTAAATAGAGGATTGGCCCAGCAGGAGGTAGCAAAATCCAAACAGCCTTAGATGGTTGCTCACATTTGAATCCCAGTGCTCAGAGCACTTTTACAGCAAAGACGTACCTCAGGTAGCCATATCCACATTGCTCCTGGATGAAGATCCTCATTTGACCATCTCTGTTTCCACCTTAGACTTTGGATTAGATTTTGCTAGACTATTTATCAAATAAATAAATAAATAAAAATAATCTCTTCCACCCGAGCACAGTGTTCCTAGATTTTAAAAAAAACAGTGTAAAATAATATAAACAGTTTATTCAGTTCTGCTGAATTACATTTTTTGTTGTTCTTGTTTCCCAAAGGAAAAAAAAAAAGGGGACTACTTATTTCTTGAGAACAAGCTCTTTACTTATAAAAAAAGCAAATCAAGCCCTTAGTCAAACATTTTCATTGGAAGGACAGCAATCTCAGTAGAAATTTCTGGCTATGAAAGCAGATGGCCATAAAAGGCTGCTAATAGGACTTACCTAAAATAATAGAAAAAATGATAGCAAATCTGTAACAGAAATGGTAGCCTAGCATGTACTTTGTGAGCCTGTGACAGATGACCAGCCTCAGGACACCAGTCTGCTGCTGGGGGCCAGCCTGTTCTCATGTGGCCTTGGAGAAGTGACAAGTTGGGTGACCCTAACATCACATTCCAATGTTTTTAAACATGTGGATTTCTTTAACCTTTAACTCTTGAATTTCCTGGCTTTCTCACGATAGCCATCTTATTCCTTGTTATCTTGATTTTATTTTTTTCTTAATTTCTACAAAATCTTTATTTTAATCTTAACTCTTAACTCACTGGAAAGTAAACCCACCTCAATTTTATCTTTTTTTTTGAGGGGGGTACAATGTCTGTTATTGTCTACTGAGGTCTTCGATTTGAAGTGTGTTTTCACTTACCTATAAAACATTGTCAAAGTTAAATGCTTTGAGCCAAGCTCCATTCCAAACTTTCTCAGGCCAGTTCCTTCTTTCCTCTTCTCCTTTTTCATTTTCATCCTCAGAAGATTTCAATCAAAACCATCTTAACAAAACAACATACAGGAAAAAAATACCATGTTTGACCTATACTAAAGAACTCTGAACCAGTTATTTCAGGAGTTCAGGTGCTTCCCTTGATTTTGGCTCAGGAACCTGACTGACAACAAAAAAGAAACCTACTCTCACGGAGATGTTTCCTGCCATCCCCACAAAAATCCACCTGGCCCAATTATGTCTCTTTTGCGTCAAGGAATTGCAGACACAATTCCCACCCTGCAGATGTCTGGTCCGGATACTACATGCTCGGTGACCACCACCTGTAAGCATTTTAAGTTGGGTACATATTTCAGTTCCTCAGCTGTAAAAAGGAGATAACTCTCTACCTTGGCGGAATCAAGTTAGATAATTGTGAAAATTGATTAATCTAAAGCGCTGTCATACCACACTGCTGGTGACCAACCTGACGAGGCCAACCTCTGAGTAAAGCTCAGAGTAGCTTTCAACACTGAGCTGCATAGTAAGCAGTGCTGAGAATCCCAAATGCAGGACAGTGCTCGCTGTGAGAGAATGATCCCCCTCTGCACAGATGATGGGGAATGGGTTCCCTAGGAAAATAATCGTTCTGAGCCGTTTTGCTTAAAGGCTGTGCTATGTGGGAGAGGTAAGGGCGCCGCAGAGGCAGCTCTAATTCCACTATTTCCTCACTGGGATCAGAGACAAGCTCTGAAAAGTCTAACCCAAATTAGCCAGGATTAGCCAGTTTTATTTTTGTTTAATATTTTTGGCAACCCGCCAAAGCCCACAAGGCTTTTCGAAAAAGGGCTTTAGTGGGATTTCTGTCCTCTACCCATGCCAAGGAGGGAGCGGAGGGCTGGCCGCGGCTCCCAAACAGACCTTCCTGCCAGCCCCCACTGCACAGCATGGCACGGCATCCTGCTGGCCTGCGGCTACTGCGATGCAAACCTGACACCGACCGCAAAACTTCATAAACCTTTACACTTACACAAATCCAAACAAGTTTCCCTCACTTCCGAGGCAGGGATGTGCTCCGCAGACACAGACTTGCTGTACATTTAATGCGCACTGCCTTGAAAATGCAGCGATACTTATTTTCTGGATTTAGTAACACTCGCCTGCTCCTCCTGCTTACATGCTGCTGTCAGACACGGAGAAAGGAGGTGCACTGCACCCAGCTGCCTCTCTCCCCCTATGTGACCCCCACTGATTTCCACAGAACTGTTTCTGGAAGACAGAGATTTCCCATCAGAAAGCAAACCGCAGGGCTGTTGACTATGGAAAAAAGTCAGAACATGAGGCTGTGATACTGCTCTTTATGGATATCTAATTGGTTCTCATTACTGAAATTAAAGTCACTCGGTATGACAAAAAGTAATGGTCAAGGGCAGAAATTCAGCTGCATCTACATTCTGATAGTTAAACAAGAGTAACTTAGACGTGCCAGAACTATTAAAGAGGAATTTAAGCTGAACAAGATTCCCACCTTGCTTTCCCTTTGCCGGGAGGTTTAGGTAGCCTGCTGTGTTCCTGGTGCAGAAACAATTGCTGTTGTTTCATCGTGGGTGGGAAGCAAGGTCACATCCCTGTTCTACCCTGCACACTTACTGGCATCATACATAGTCATGTTGCTCAGCTGGGAAATCTGGAGCATCCGTTTCCAGCTGCAGCAGATGACAACAGTCACTATGTGACTATATCAACCAGCCCCAAGAGCCAGACACTGATTTGTTGGGATGCAGGGTTTTTTGCAGAGGAAAGGCCACTTCTGCAGAAATTCATACAGCAGGGCAAAGCCATTGTTAGCTTCTCTCCTCTCAAGACTGCACTATGGACATCATGGTACAGATTCAGCTGAGAGATCCCCTCCAAAAACAACTGAGCAGGTACCACTACAACCAGTTTCAGCATGGTGGTACACAGTCAGGGTTATTACTCAGTAACATTAGCTGTAATATTCTGAGCAGTTCACTTTATTTTCTCAGAACAGTAAACATCAGAAGCAAGAAATTTAGCTCATTTATCCATATTACCAATAACACTATGATTTCAAACACTGGCCCTGATGGGAACTCTCTCTCTCCTGAGAAGCAGTAGAGAAGAGGGTTTGCAGAGATGCTGCTGGGACAATGACAAGCCAAGGGCCAGTGGGGCCCTCGATAGCGGTGGAAGTTTGTCATGGTCTACATCTGACCAAAGAACCTGAGAGCTCCTTTTGCACCATCTTCCCATAGGTGCTCTGGAAGTGGTGATTCATACGTTTTATCAGGCAACTAGGAAACCTTTCGAACTTGTCTGCTTTCTGCTTCTCATTCTATGTGGCCAGATGAGAATTTTAAAATTACATAGAATGGAAACAGTCAAGAATAACTCTCAGTTGGTCTGTTTCAGGAGGAATTGCTGGGTTAAGTAGGATTACTTTTACTCTATTGTATGATTGGATTAGACAGAAATAGACTGTCCTTTACAGTATCCCTGGTGGGTACTAAGGTGATATAACTAGTAACAGCTTGATGAAACCTATCCGAATATAAGGGTATGGTGTAAGCAATGAAATAAGGGTGTATTAACAGAAAAAGAAAAAGAAAAAAAGAAACAAAAAGAATGAGAAGAAAATAGTCTGTTGTAGCTAGCTCCAGCTTTATTTATCAGAATAATCCTTGCAAGTACTGAATCAAAAAGATATATGCAATTCCTCTGACCATCAACTATTAAACATGCACACCATGTTCTAAGAGTGACAAGCATAGTAACAGAAAAGCGAAAGGGAGTAAATGAAACATAGGAAAATAATAGTAATCTATCAATCAGTATTAACAGCAAAACTTCTGTATATTAAAATGATGTAGCAGTTTAGTCATGGAAAGATGATGTTAAATCTAAAGACTTGGCACATGAATCAGTCAGGTTCATGTGAAATACCTAAAAAAAAAATCTAAAAAGCAAAGTCCTTTATCCTATATAACTATCCTATATTTCACTCTATTGTCTATTGTATTGTCACAACAGTCCCTGGGTGACAAGTTAATGCAATAAAGTGTTGTAAGAATTTTAAATGCATTTTTCCCTATAAATCATTGATATATTTTCAGCATACTTAGTATTTGCATCACTTAGGCCACATATAGTAGAGTCTGTGTAGATGCCTATCATTATAATCCAGGCTAGCTAAGATTATTTTCACTTGATGAAAACATTTTATGTTACCACACAGATTTCCTTATCTTGTTAGCTGGAGAGATAGGTAATGTGTGTGTGTG
Source organism: Balearica regulorum gibbericeps (assembly GCF_011004875.1). NCBI lineage: Eukaryota > Metazoa > Chordata > Aves > Gruiformes > Gruidae > Balearica > Balearica regulorum. The sequence goes on from NC_046186.1 coordinate 44,278,102, forward strand.
CATTTATTTCTCATTTGTCTCATAGCCTTCATAAAGAAAGAAGGGAGTTTTCTTTGTTCTAGTGAATCTATGAAAAATAAGTCCTTCAATTTTTTTTTAGTCCTGTGCCCAGCAGAAACAGGACAAAATTTTAAAGAGGCTTTGGCTACCCAACCTTATGTCCACACTCACAGTTACAAAAGCAGTCCACAGTGACACTGGAGTCATGGAAAATGTCAGGAGAGTTGGTTTTGCACCCACACAGTTTAGGAGAACTGGCCTCTTCGTTCATGAACAGATGATCTCGGTCTTACCTCACTGCATGCAAGTATGGCTAGTCAGGATGTAAGCAGCTTGCACAGCTTCTCTGCAGTTATACAGCACAAAGTTACTTCTAATCCACCCGGTCACAATCCATCCTCTACTGTGTTCAGATGAGTCTATAGTAAATTACCTGCCACCGAAGATGCAGGTGCAGTCTGTCACACAGCGTGCACCAGCCACATGAGGCGGCTCAGAGACACACACACCCATCTTGACCTCGTCATACAAAGCCCCCCGCTGTCCTGCACGTCAAGCCGGTGCTGCACAAGCCTTCCAGAGAGCTCTCTCCAGTGAACTCCAAAACCTGTTTTGTCAGGTCACCAAAGAGAGGTGGTGGCTCTGACAGGTTTAATGGAAAACCAGAGCGAGTGGCTTTTACGCTTTTCACATCAGCCCTCGGGAATGACCAGAAACTCACCTTTCAGCATGAAGAAGCAGAAATGCAGGTCATTTCCCATTATCCTTCACAAATTCAAAACTCACTAAAGAAAGCTGTTGAGAGAATGGTCTGTTAGAGTTGGTTAAATGTCACATTCAGCACAGTAGTTATTTTCTCCTACCAGAGGAATGTCGTTCCTGTGTCCATCAGATTAGCTATGGTACCTCTCACAAAGGATTCTTCATACAGCCCATCGTTTACATCCAGAGAACTGCAGCTAACTCTCATTAACTTATCTCTAAGTTTATCACAAAGCGCATGCCACTTCCTTGGAAACAGCAAATATTCAAAGTGACACACTTTTGCCTTTTCTACACTTTGGGGGCTGAAAGTGAGCTCTCTTTTGAAACAGAGTTGCTTAGTGTTGCTATGTGTTACTTGATAGGCAGCCTGTCAGAGAAAGTCCATCACCTCAAGACCACCTATAATCTCGGGACATTGCCAGTTACCTGAAGGTTTACCGTGTGACATCATTGTGTAATGGTAAAAAATGACAATATTTTTCTCATTTTCCTACCAACTGTCATACAAGCCAGTAATTCATGATAGATACCACTTGGTAAGTAACATTCACTACCTTTAATGCCAAAATCAAACACAAAACCATCATGAGCCAGGAGCTGCTGCTTTGCATGAAGGTAAGGTCCTGCCAATACTGACTACGAGCACATCTCCTCTTTGAGATTGAACTCCTACTAGCAGTCTGTCAGCACACCTAAGCTCTGCTTGTGTGCTCTGCTTAGGAAGGAAAAAAAATGCACTTTGAGGCAATCCTCAAAAGCTGCAGACTTGTGGCCGTGTCATGAGGTCTACTCAAGGTGAAGGGAACTCTATATTAGGCCTGTCAGTACTGGCTAGCTGGCCTGGGCTTGGTTTTGAAGATCATCAGGAGCAAATGCTCATGAATCAATTTATGATGGGAGAGAGCATGCTTTATTAAGACCGTCATAAGAAATAAGATGATAGAGGCTTTTCTGACAAGGATGCATTTAGAATTGGAGTTATGTTCATAAACACAGTTCTTCAACTGAGATTTTCCTTTTTTCATATCCAAGACATTAAACTTTTATTTTTAAATTCTAGAAGCACAAATCTGTATTTGGTGCTATTTGGCAGTTTCTCAGTACAGCACTTCACAGTACTTTGGAAACATTAATGACTTTTAATGGTGCAGAATAGCAGCTAAATAAGTTGATTGACATATTCATAGAGTCATGGGCAGTTGGGAAGCAGAGGGGGAAATGGGCACATAGCTGCAATTCTTTACTCTGGTGAAACAGAAATCTCACCTTCATAGAAACCTCAGCATGCAACATAAACCCAAAACCTTTAGAAACATAGTGTGAATAAGTTAAAACACAAAAATACAGTTCTTTTAACCATGCAGACACATTTTGAGACTCTTACTAGACCTGGTATTGCTTAACTTTGCTAATGACCTAGGTAACGGGAGAGAATTTACCTTCAGCAAACTGTGGACTGCACCAAATTGTAGGGAGTAGTTCATAGCCAGAGGGCTGAGTTGCCATTCAGAAAGCCTACATGGGCTGGAGAAATGGGCCCACAGGAACCTCACAAAATTCAACAACAGGAAATGCAAAATAGGCCAGAACAGCCCCATGCACCAGTGCAGGCTGGGGTCCAGAGTGTGACTTTGTAGAAAAAGACCTGGGGATCCTGATGCTGAACATAAGCCAGCAATACAGCCTTGCAGGGAAGGAGGCCAAGCACATCTCAGTCTGCATTAGGAAGACTATTACTAGCAGGTCAAGGGATGTGATGTTTTCCCTCTCTTCAGCACTCGTCTTGGGTCCAGTTTTGGGCTTCCCAGTACAAGAGACCTTGCTAACCTGGAGCAACTTCAGCAGGCAGAGGGACAGCAAGTCAGGGGCTGGAGCACTTGTCCTGTGGGGAGAGACTAGGGGAGCTGGGCTTCTTCAGCCTGGAAAAGAGACAGCCAAGAGATCTCACTGCTGTCTACAACCACCTAAAGCGAGGGGATAAAGGAGACTGAGCCAGACTCTTCTCAGAGTGCATAGTCACAGGATCAGAGGCAGTGGACGTGTTGCAAGAAGGGAAACTCAGAGTCTGTGCAAGAATTTTGTTTGGATTTTTGTATACCATGAAGGTGGTCAAACCCTGGCACAGGCTTCCTCTGAAGGGTTGTGGAGCCTTCATTCCTGGAGGGACTGAACTCAACTGGGCACAGCCCTGAGCAATCTGATCTACCTGGCCCCACTCTGAGCAGAGTGTTGGACTGGACAACAGCCCTTCCAGCCAGCACAGCCTCTGTGTCCGACAGCAATCTTATGATCCTCAGAGCACCTCTTTGAGGGAAATGTATATATATGTCATACACCACAGGGGCTGAGGGAAACCACGTGAAACACAGCGGTGATGTATTCAGTATCAACACTATATCGTGGTTGTTCTGAAGCAGACACAAACACACAATTAACTAATTCTAAGTGCAAAAAAATGTACAACATTATAGGAAAAGCAACTGCAAAGGAGTTCAAGTCGTGCTGCTAAAAAATTCATGTGAACTTTAGTCATGCCTCCAAGACAAAAAAAAGGAAGAAAAGACACACAACGTGGTAACAGGAGATGCACCCCAACTGAAATGATTGAAAAGGTTCGAATTTCTTCTACCCAATGATAACACTGTTATATTCTCCTAGATAATATTCATGACAGTACTGTAATTAGTCCTTACTCCTAAACTCTCAACTCCAGTAATTTCAAAAGTTTTAAATTACAGCCAGTTATGAAACTTCCTGAATTAGACACAGTTATGCTAGATTATAAAAGCCCATCATTCGTAACAACTTGCTATGGAGATTTCAACAAGCTGCACTAGGACACAGAGAACTCCACTGGAAGACTTCCCTATTCATCACATACTTGGAGCATGAATTACTTTGTATAAGCTCTCCTTGCCCGGCTAAAAATTGTACAAAAGGTGAAATCCCATTTAATATAAAACTGTTGGATAGAAGTTATAACGCTGTATAAAACTTGTGAGGATTTGGGGGCATTTATTGCTTTACTCTTGGTTCTGTGCAGCACAACTATTTAGCCAACACTCTAGAAGTGCCAGAAAAGTTTGCAACGATATGCTTGTCCATATGTATCTGTAAATCATGCCCACGGCAAAACCAACACAATTTATTTTCCTTTCAAGTTGTGATATCGCTAACACATTCCAACCTGTTGCAAGAACTTTCTTTTTTTAATCCTGCTGAGTCATCCTGCAAATCATCAGCTATGAAGTAACTGAGTAGTGCACAGAGACAGCAGTTTGTGACCCTGACCAACCTTTACCCACACTTGCTATGGCATTGAGGAGACCTTTGCACAGTGAGATAGCGCTCCTACATCGGTGTGGCGGAAGGAGAGATTCCTGCTGCTCTGGGGAGCCGTGCCTTGCTTCATTCGGCTGAGCGGAGGAGGAAGCCCAAGGTCTGGAAGGGGCCCACATCAGAGTATGAGTGTAGCCACTAGAAAGGAAGACGCTCAAAACAGCATGGAAAAACTTCAACTCCTCCCTCTACACAAAGAAAAAAAATGATGGTATCCCATAATGGGATTAACAGGCTAAAGGGGAAAGGATAGAAGAAAATGTTTCAGCAATAAGAATGGGATAGGGATCTGCAACCCAAGCCCAAAAGGTCAATTGGAAAAGACATTTCCTAGGTACAAAACAGGTAATAATTTCCTGTAATTATCTCATTCTTTTAAAAAGAAAAAAAAAAAAAAAAGCCCACCCATAAAACTCATCCCTGCTTCCTACTAACACTCCTTCAAATTCATCTAAAAGGAGAAAATACAGAGAAGAGCAGAGTCCACACCCACCAGAAGTGGTCAGTGACGCTTGGCTACACCCACGTCTGCAGATGGCTTTCCAGGGGATGCTACTGAACAACCACATCAACAGCTACTTCAAGGCCAATGAAATGGTAGCTCTTTTCCTCCTACCAGACAAGTTTGCTTTTTCTTTCTCTTTTCAGAAAAGTGACAATAGCCACATAAGTAGTAAAACAGCTCAAGTATAAAGGACTTTGCATGCTCAGAATTGGCAGCACAAAGCAGTCAGAGCTTAGATTCCTTCATCCTTGGGTTTGTACAGAATTAATAGCTACTGAGACTCAGAAAAAAAATCTGTTAAATTAGATGTCTGATTAAGCTCTTCTCCTCCATTTGTTGCTTTAGGATTTACTCGAATAATAGGTGAAATGAAAGAATTTTTTTACTTCTTTTAGTAAGCCAGACCAAGCCAAACATGCTGTCACAGCACTGATGGTGGCAGTGCACCATTAATCTAACCCTTGAGTAGTTTCAAAACTTTTTAGTAAACCTTTGCTTAAAAAATAAACAGAGGCTACTGTATAAGTTCCTAAAAAGAAAATACAAGACTAGGATTATTTTATGTAAAGAGTATTCATCCAAAGGTCAACAAGAATTAATCAATTAATTAATTAATTGTAATATCCTGGTAATACTTATTTTCATTTCAAAATAGGGGGAAAATGTTTAGTTTCCTTTTCATGTGTCCCAGACTACAACAAATGGGTTTTTTACATGGAAGTTGCGTGTGAGAGCATTGACAGATGAGGTTTTAGGTTTGACGATATTATTACTCTTCCATTTGAATGTCCATCTTTCTGCTTGTGGTTACCACAGCTAAACTGAAAGTATCCTGGACAGGGTAGAGAGATTTGTTCTAAAAGACCATGCTGTGATCTGGGAGCACCAGTGGTTTTGCTAGAAGTAGCACCAACACTGATTGTAGCTGCCTTCCACTCAGACAGCAACGTTCTTCAGAACCTTCCTGTTATGTCTTCTGCTGGGCCCCAAACTCACCTTACTATAGGAAAGCTTTAATAAATCAATGAGTGTCACACAACATGCTGCTCATAGACAGGATTAATCAGTTCCTCCAGTAGCTCATTCCAGATACATCTCAGAGGCAGCAGCCTCCCACCGTAGACATTTAATTAGGTCAGCTTGGGGCTGATTCTTTCATGAGAATCCATTGCGAAAGGCAGGAGTACATGACCCTCAGCAAGCTGTTCACAAAGCCCAGGTTTTGAGAAATGGCTTCTGTGTGGTCAGTCCAGCTGCGCTCAGTTTTCTGCCAGGCAGCCTGACTCGGACCCAGATTAATCATTCTACATATGCTTTTAGTCGTATACAAGTGTGAACATGCTAGCAGCTGTCTTATGACCCTCTTTTATAGATGGTATTAGACTACACAGGCTGATGCATTGCTTTCCCCTGTTTTTTTAAACCTTTTGCTCCTATATACGTTAGTGAAGCTTGTCAGGTGCCGTTCAGTTCAGGCATATATTTAAACTCACAGGGTTAAAATTGCTAATATACCTCTAACTTCTAAACCAGACCATGAGAACTGCTTCTGCGCTGAACTTAATCTACAGTCTCTTGTCTGCAAAATACTTGCATACATACATATAGATGCACGCACAATGTAGAGTTGCTGTGTTTTCAAGAGCTGCTGCAAAGCTAACTAAGCCCAACTTCATCTAAAACTGTACTTGCACCCTTTGATAATAAAAATTTCCTTAACACCATTGATAAAGCTGAAGCTATGCCAATTGGTGCCCGTTAATACGGACATTTCTTTCTTCCATGTTTAAACTTTCTGGTTTATTTCTACTGACATATAAAGGTTAGCGTTGTCTTTTATTCCTACAGTGAAAAGCTTACCCTGAATGGGACCTCAAACTTGTATTCCAACATATTTAGCATAACGTTTCAGACAGTGATTCAGCATGGCAATGTAACTTTCTAGATTTATTTGATCTGTGTCTTTGAAGCAAACAGTTAAGCTGCCTGTCTCAAAAAGAAAATAAAGCACTTGAACTCTTGCCTTGGTCCTAATTTAGAGTTCTGTTTGCATGTTTGTTTTAGCATCTTCTGGGAACATTCTGTCTCCTCAAGAGATATTCTACCAACATAGAAACACAATTTGATTGAGGGTTTTTTTCATAGGCTTTGTCAACTTAATTTGCTCTTAAATATGCAAAATGCAAGGATATAAATTATGCTTGGCATTATAAACGTATACGGCCATAAATAGAAAATCTCAGCAACTGCTATGCTGCCACTATATATGAATACAGTATTTGGACGCTAAATGGGATGTCAGCTAGAGATTTATTTAGAAAAGCTGAAAGAAGTTCAGTTTCCACCTCCCTAATAATTTTCCCCACAACACCTAAATACCTGTGAGACAATAACTAAGTGCAAGATCACATTTTTATGGACTACTTGCTTCTGTATTTTTGAGCGTTAATCACACCTCATTGATATGGTATTTCACCTTCTTAAATTACTGCTACAGAAAGCCAAAGGGAGCAGTTCTTTGGATTTTGATAGTCGGATCAGTAGCCAGAGAGTCAACTTAAAGCAAGTTCAGTGAGCTGTAGCATTATAGCCATATCAGAATACTTTATAGCATGCGAGAAGTTTGTCCTTATTGACATTATGGACACAGCAAATGTCTGCCAGGACTGGAAGCATTATTCTCCATACATTAACATACTTGTCACATTGCAGAATCACATAAAGTCTCACTGAAGGGCGAGTCAGTTGCATGAAGACATGGGAGAAAACAATTCATTACCAAAGGCTTAAAATTCAGAGACAACCAAAATGGGATGGAAGTACAACAGGATTGACTGAAGAATGGGGCAAGCTACAAAGTAAATCCATTTTGGACCACCGTAACACGTTTTCACCGGATGTTCTCGGATGTGATCCTCAGGGTAATCTCAGTGATAGCCAGTCTGTCCATACGAGGTGTTTGCTTTGCAGCTGTGCCAGCACCAGAGGCTGATCTTCTACACTAGCCCAGCGTGTCAATACTGTATTTACACTACTGATCCAGAGTTGATGTAGTTTAAACCATTTGTTTTCTAATTGCTGAACAGCACTTACTCGTCTCTTGAAATTAATGCTAATGCTGGAGTAAAATTTTTTTTTAAAAAAAAAAGCAGTTTAGTCATTTCCTTTCTATTCTACTGGAAGAACTGGCTGAAGCAAGCTCAGCACACAACGTCTTCCTTTAGGTGACAAATAGACAACTCATGTGCAAGATAAATGTAAAGTGGGATGGGACAGAAAGTTGGGAGTATTTCACAGGTGAAAAATTGCCTTTTCTGACTCTCTCAGCCAGTGATACTCAGCTTATTCCAAGTTCCACAACATCACAAACCTGATCAGGTGCCACATACCAAGAACCAAATGACAGCTTTCCATGCAGGGGATGGCAGCAACAATGTGTACCCATGGAAAAAGCAAGTTGAAGTATCAGCTGCCATCGTGAGTGCTGGGGGAGGAGAGGTAGAGGCGGCTTGCAACATAATCAGCTCTTTCAAACAAAGTTATTAAGATCTAAATGTACTAAAAATATATAAAGTAGAAGGACCAAGACTTGAACACCCCAGAATACAATGCATTTTAGGACTACATGAACAACAACAACAAAAAAAAACCCCACAATAAAAAACTATTTAGTAAATTTATTTATGTTGAGAATTTTTTTTAAAAAAAATTAGATATCCTTGACATAGGAGAAATTCTGTGATCAGAAGTCTGTTGATATAACAAAATTGCAAGGGATTTAGACCCAGCACGTGAGCTTCAAGTTGACTTACCACCAAATAAGCTTGTCTTCCCTCCTGTCTTATTAGATAAGATAACCTGGGTGAAAGATCCATGCTTGTTCACCTATTTACTCTTTTGGTGGAAATAAGCCAGTCACACTTCTCTTTCCTTTGTAGGTCAGCCACAGCTGACAGAACCAGCTGTTCTCTATTCCTCTTTTCTCATAGGTTTTTCCTGGCAGAGCATCTAATTAAGTTTTGCTTGAATGCAGTTTATGTGGTATTGACTAAACAAACCCATCTATTTACTAAAGTGAAAGAAAAATCCCATTGTCTGGTTGGATCATGCTGCTTAAATCACAGCTTGGAGCCGTCACTATATCCCATCTAAAACTGCAGAGAAATAAACATCTGAAGCCTGGTGGATGATGGAGCTAATGCTAAGAAGTACATAAACTTAGCCAAGACAAAGCAATATACTGGAAAAATGGATGAGAAAAATGGATTCTCAGTCACTGTGAGTATTCACTACAGGAAAGGCTGGGCTACATCATCACCAAAATAATTTTTAAAGTCTCCTGTGATTAATCCTGTGATTTCTAGGACAGTAAGTCCAGTGTCTCTCTCATTAAGCCCACAGCCCAAATGTCTGGGAAGAAGAGTAGAAAAGCTCTAAAGCAGGCAACGGAACATGCTCTAACTGAAATCTGCCAGTTTATTTCTAATATAGTAGAAAAGGCCTTTTCTAGAGCCAATGGGACCAACTTACAATTTGTCATCTAGAGAGCTGACATTCTTGTCAAGAAGAAAAAAAGAAAGATTAAATGAATAAAAACCTGCTGGCAATGCAGTAGTATATTTATCATGAAATCCAAAGTCCACATTTTTCCCCTTCTAAGTCTGATGTAATTAAGGCTTTTCTGGCGTGCAGGGAAACAACGCAAAACAAAACAAAAGAGTTCATGGTAACAATAGGAAAACAGCAACAATTGAAAAGTGGTGACTCTTGCCTGAAAATAAAAAAAAGTTTAATGTCGAGAAAAAATGTGTAAGACAAGAATAACCAAGCTTCAGACAAGACTTACAGAGGCAATTCATGTTCAGTTCACATTAAAATTAATGAAAACCAATTTCAAGTCACTTATTCAGATACTCATACCTTTTAACCTAGAACGACATTTCTCCTATTAAGTAGAGGAGTTCTATTATAAAGCTCCTACTTAAAGATGCAACAAAACGCAATAATAAAAATGTATTTAAAATACATCTGAACTAAAATGAAAAATAATTCTTCATGTCTTTTTGTATATGAGAACATTTGTTCCTGCCAGTAAGTGTTTTTCCAGTTTCTTAACTGGATTCTAATTTTGGAGTGGGGTAATATTCCTTCACATTTGTTTCCACGCTATCCAAACACTATTAGTTTGGGCAACAAAACAAAGCTTTTGCTGTCACCACCTTTCTAAGGAAAGTGTAGCCTAAAAGTAGAACATAAAATCTCATTTCAGGGAAACAACCCATTCTGTACGTTAATGAGCTCTACTGAACAAATGCACACCCTTCCAGATCATATGGGCTTCCTAAAAAGTTCAGACAAATTGAAGAATAATCCAATTCAGTTATATCAAATGCCACAGATTATACTAAATACTTTCAAGTAAATATGTTCAACCTAAAGCCTTGACAGCTCTGATTATCCACAATAATTGTCTGTCCCTCCTCCTACATCTTCCTTCAGCCTCAGCTTAATTGCTCCCAGCTGTTTTTAAGCTTCCTGTAACTTTTCACAACTGACCGTCCCTCATTTCTCCTGCAGCATCTTGCAATGCTCTCCAAGCCATATACAACCCAGCTTCCAAACAGGTGTTAACAAACTTCAGAGCTAGCTGATTACGATGCATGTGAAGCATTCAGTCCTTCACCAAACTGGGTTTCTTTTTTCAACAGGCTGTGCAATGAGCAGAAATCACTTTTCAGAAGATAGTTTGTAAAAGCCCTGTGTTTGCTGGTGCATTGCTTTTGGAGTTCAGTGTTGTGAGCGACTGGATGCTTAGCAGCTGTGTCTGATTATGGAGTTCTACCTCCCCACAGTTCAGCTTTACTTTTCTTATTGGGAACAAACATACATTAGAGTGCATCCAAAATTTACACTAATTTACAGCAAGTTCTTGTTGGCAATCTAAGATTGCCATCACAGGTATTTATAGGTCCCTGGATGGCCTCTGGAGAATTTCCAGGAGGTGTCATTCACCAATAACTTGGGGATCTTATGCATGTGCCCTAGGAGGACTGCACCACTGAAATGAAGGCACAAGTTGTGCACCACATTTAGGCAGATGATAACCCTCCCTTCATTCCCTCCCTCCTCTTTTGCAATCATTTCTGTTGAGATGGCTCTTTTTAACCCAGTCACCAAACCACCCAGTGGACCTGAGCAGTTCTACGTAAATGAGCAGATTCAGGGAGCATCCTAAGCTTCTCAGTTTGGGGGAGCCCCCTAGGCACGTCTGTACCTAGCTCCATGTCAGGACAACACCCAGACGCATGCGTCATCTTTCTTCCCACCTTCCCCTTCTCCTTTCTTGCACTTTCATCTCACCAGAAGGGAATCCATGGACTCAAGTCAGATAGCTCACACTCATCACTCAGCACGGGTGCCAGCAGAGGCACTTGACCTGTGCCATGTTAGGCCTTTCCCTGAAACACAGGGTGCATTGGTGTTGCTTAGTCAAGGCCTGAATGGCTTTTTAGATCTGTCTTAGCACGGTGCTCTTCTGTAGCAGGGCTTTCACTTCTTGAATGCATACCAAGCCCTCTTCTTTCCTCCTTCCCTTCAGATGATGAGATGTAGCTACATTTAACAGAGCTGCATAGAGTATGGCCTTTTTTACACTGTTTGTGGGTAGAAATAAATTATGAATATCATAATGAATAGCTTCTGTTACAAACCGATTGCTACAAACAAGAGAGACAGTATCAGAGGCAGTGCTGAAAGAGCATCAAGGGCAATTCTATGAGTGGTTTATGTCGCCTTCTCCCTTTCCTGTTTGGACCTTTTGTTCTCACTGTCTCCCTGCAGTTGTCGGTAAGGTAATGCAGTTCTGCAGTAAGACACATCAACTGACTGATTTTTTTAAAAAAGTTTATTTCAAGCCAGATCAGCAAGATCTCTGTCATAGTACCAGCCCAAGGAAGGCGGTTAAGCAGGAAATCTTTATTAATGAAATCAGTAAACTATTAAAAAATATATTTCCTGAGCAACATTCCACATGCGTCTTAGTTACAGTTTTAGCATTTATTGCACATTTTCTGCAGAGTGAATTATGCTCCTTCATGGACAAATCTTCTACCTTGGGCTAAATTGTACTCTCTTAGATTGCCGGGATGAGAGCAGGCTCTGGTAATATGCAGTACGGACTGCAGATGTGCAGGTAATTGGCAATTATTTTTAATGAAAGAAAAAAGACAATATCTGTCCAGCCTGGGCAACTTCAGAAAGCAAATGCTGAAAGGAAAAGCTTTCTAATATAGCCAGATTAAAGATAAAGATAAAAATAAGTCTAAGACTGTCAACAGTTCCAGTTTTAAACACAGGTACTGGTTCAGATGAAAATATGCAAACATGAAAAGCATGGGGAGGGGAGAAGTGCATGTAGGAAATATTTTAAAATTTGTATATTTCTAATTATCTTAAAAGCCTGCAAATGTGCCAGTTTTAAATATTGGAAGTTTATCTCTGCCTTTGTTCACCCTGTGTTTCTTACCCTCTGAGAATGCTCTCAGTGCATAGAAAGCAGAAAGCACATTAGAGGATCCTGACAGGAGCACTGAGCACTCTGTAATTTGCATTCCTACACTTATATTTTATTTGATATTTGTGAAATTGTTGGACATCTAATATTCACAAAAGCACAATTCTTCTTCTTCCAGTCTGGTACGAGTTTTCAGGCTTAAGTGCTTTCTGGCAAGGACTTTTAACCTAAAACTTGCAAACTAACTGACAAGACCCCCTCAACGGTGGTAGTTGCCCTGGTTTTCCAGAATGCCATAAGATCATTCCACCCCAGCAAAACACTTTGGTCTGAAGTGATTTTCCATTCCCTTCTGCAGGAGTATGCCCTCATCAAAACAAATGGATACTCATTTTGCAAGAGGGATCCAAAACCTATAGGATACAAAATAAAGCTGTTGAGATAGAACATCTCAGCTTCTTCAGTACTTTGAAGCATTCACTGGGACTCAATCAATTTCTCCCAAGACACTACTTCTTTCAGTTGGTCAAGAAGCCTTTCCCACCTCAATTTGTAACTGCTGCCTAGGGTGACAGGAAGTGTATTGTTCCTCACTAGCTGTTTCTAGTAACTCCCAGCTTAAGAAATGCTGATCTGGAGCAGCCAGGACTACAGTCCACTCTCTAGTGATTTATCTTATAAAACATTTCTCTAACTCCCTCTCCTCCCTTACACAGCTAGTAAGACTCCCTTCATTTTACAACCCTTTATATAACTGATTTCCAATGCAGTGTCTTTATCATCTTCCTCAAGTGAAGAAGGCTCCTTCCATGTGACCTGCTACTTGGTTTCATTCCTAACAAACAGACTTCTTTCATTGATCATTTTCCTTGTGGTGTCCTCTGAAATTAGACTTTAAAGTCTATGCTGCCCCACCAGAAGGCCCAACCCCACATTCCAGCCTTTTTTTCCTTCACCAATACTAACACCCCTTTGGTCATCAGACAGCTATATCGTGGAGTGTATCCACCTGAAATTGTTGCAAGAGAAAAAAAAAAAATTAAATTAGACTTCATAAGCTCTTACTTGTATTAATCCCTTGACTAACTACCCCTTATGAGGAAAGGTGCATAAGAAAAAGGCCAGCACGACATAAAACAGATCCAAAATAGAAAGATCCAAGTGGACAGGTCCACATTAAAGTCAAATTTGCATTCCTGAAATCTTGGGGGTTGTCATGGTTCCTGACAAAGTTTATAATCATTGGCTCACTGCTAGCTTACAGTCTTAAAAACAGTTCCCCATGCACAAAGCTACCATTAACTGCACTTAGGAAGGAACATAAGCCCTACCTGAAATCTCGGGTTTCAGTTAAACTGTTCCCTAAAATTTTGGTTAGGCCCTTCACGGAAAAACCCAGCGTAATGAAATCTTAACAAACTTGTAACTTTCCTACTCACTCAGCACATGCTTCTCAAGAACAAAAAAGATCTGTTTGCAAATTGTCATTTGTGAATTCACAGATTCTCACCTTTTCACATGTGCAGTGCTAATTAATTCAGAGCTATAGTGCAATTATTATAAATACCGCACTCTCAAGAGGTTTACTAGGACTCCAGGCAGGTCTCTGTATACACACATGAAAAATAAGACAAGGGAGTGGAAGTATTTTGCGGAAGGGCTGAACTGCAGTCAATCCAGACAGAAGAGGTTTCAAAATCCCTTTTGTCTCACTGATCTTCCTGTCAACTTGCCAAGAAACTTTAAAAAATATGTATTTAGGGAGTATGGCAAATAGCAGAGAGTCCAAAATTGTAATTTTTTATTACTACTGTAGCTTTTGCTAGTATTCAGCTTTCAAAGTCTCCAGTGGTTTGACTCAAATTGGAGGGATGCTTCTCTACAGCGCAGAGAAACTGAAGCATGCCTTATCTTTTGTAAAACACCTGATATACTCACTGAATCAGCCAAAGACTTGGTTATTAAGAAAAAAAAATCTACATCACAAGCCAGGCAGGAAAATGGAGAATAGTGGCAGTGCCGCATGCCACTTTTCTCATCCCTCCCAGAAACACTGACAATTTAATTGACAGTGAAAAGACAGAAAGAAAGGACCAATGCCTGCAAGGAGCTGCTCCTGTTTAAGTAAGTCCTCTGCAAGTTGAACTTCTGAGAGCAAAAAATAGTCCAAAGTCTTGATTTGGTAGCAAAAAGCAACCTTTTGATACTTACATATTTTTGTGGTCCTCTGAATATCAATGTAACTCCCACAAAGTTGTAGAAGCCTTTGAGCTGGTTTAGTCTAGGCTTAAATAGGAACACGTATTATTAGGATGACAGTTTCAGTAGGGTCACCCACCAGCCTTACAGCCGGTTGTCTTTGGAGTACCAAAGAACAATCCAATATCCAGGCTGGGTGGCCTCTTTAAAAGCATCCTGGGATTCTTCTCCATGCTTGTATGCTGATTACCCCTGTGTGTGCTAGGTATTGTGTCTAATCCTGAAAACTAATGAGGTCTATCTCCAGATCCAAGGCAAGCTCATTGTTCTCAGTCTTCCTGAACTGACAAATCTCCCAGGGACGTGGCGTGAGAGAGCTTGCTGGAATAACTAACAGAAGTGCCAAACATTACTATAGCAACTGGGGAAAAACAGAGGCTCAGCATATATCCCAGCTATATTTTCTGTTTCTTTTATCATTCATACTCAATCTTTACACAACTATACCACAGTCCTTTGGCATCATAAGCCTTTATATTTATTACAAATAAAGTAAAACAATGTTACTCAACAAAATTGCATTTCCTTCCCTCGAGATTCACCTTGCACATTCATTGACAGGTTAGCTCCCTTTCTCTGTCAACGGAGAAAATTAAAACTTTCTGGTGAACTGAAGAAGAGTAGGAAGCAGCATGACAGAATGTATAATGAAAACATTCTTTGAATGTAAATCATAGAACTTCTTATTTTTTTAATGAGGTGTTTCATAGTTTTTTACGGGGAGACCTGAACGCTGAATTTTTCTTTTTTTTGCAGCTTTAACATTTCCCTGGTAGGTATTTGAAGCAGCACAGGATATGGTTGCATAACAATATTTATTTATTCCAAATAATTTTTTCTTCTTTCATTCATTTATACATCTAAAGGTCCTATGTTCAATGCAGAGTATTTAGTCTGTCAAAGAGTGTGCTAAGGGGTACTGCAATACCTAGGAATCCAAAACTGCCTGAGACTAGGGACCAGACCCCAGATTTCCCCTTTATGTGAAAGAAACTATGCCAAGAAATTGTACTGTCTGAAGAAAAACATCTCAGTTTTCTCCATTATTGCTGTATGAGTTTCAGCGCTGGATTCCACTCACTGTTCTGGCAATTCTCTCTAGCTTCATCATACTTTGGTGAACCATGCCACAAAACCCAGAAATCAAGTCCAACTGCTTTCCAGCCATATGAGCTAGGTGCTTGGGGTTTTGTGTTGCACTTCAGATCTCAGCAGGAGAAGGTGGTGATGTAAGCTCCACATGTGTCCTATACAATGACTCCTTCTTGTGCAAAAAAAAGCCTTTTATGGTTATTACCACTTTTTCTAGATAATGTTTTGTGGAGGTGGGTGCATTTATCTCAGATCGCACTTGATGAAATAATTCCCATCTTTTATCATACATGTTATCTGAGTTTTGGGATAGTTCTAACAATTTTCAGACAGGTCAGACTAGGCACATATTCTAAAGAGATTTTAAAAATTTATCTTTAAAATTAATAATCCTGTAATCTCATGTTTGGAGTCATCAGCATCTGCTCCACTGTGCGGAATTGTTTTTTCACTTTTGTTTAAGGTGATTCTTTTAATATTAATCCTAATAATGTGCTACCCCACTTGCTATTTGATGAAGTGATTTGTTAACCAGAGTAAAAAACAATGAAGATTTTGCTTTTCATAAATATTGATTCTTTTGTAATTAATAACTGTCAATGTATGACTAATTTGTTTAATAAAGATAATGTTATCATTCATATTCATTGACTAAAGCATAAATCTGGAAAAAGACTTAATGGGTTCAGGATAATTTTGAAAAATATAATCTTAGCAACTGGAGATGGGTCATAAAATCTAACATACCTTGACTATCTCTGAAAACTTCAGAAGTTTTCTTTTATAGGCATATGTGTGTTATATGTCATGCCAAATATAATTCATATAGCACTAAGAATAATCATGCTATTACCTAGAAGAACTCTAAGCCTGCCTTCATAGTCAAGTAGCTCCCATGTGATTTTTTCAGAGTAGATTTACATTTTAAATCATGGAAAATATCCACTGTTTATAAGTAAATACGGTAAAATCAGAGAGAAAGAAAATTTATGAGTAAACATGAGAGTAAATGGCTGAAGCAATAACAAAATAAAATGCTCCATGAACAGAGAAACAGAAGAGGCCTGGAAACATGAATTTATATTGTGTCTCTTACCTCTGTCCTGCTTCTTACCCCAGCTTGTCCACATGCACTTAGAATACACCCACTGGGAAAAAAAAATCAGTGACTATGACTCATCTGGAGCCGGGTCCATGTGGACAGGCCAACCAGTTATGTGCATGCCTTATTAGCCAGGAGAGATTGTTATGAAAGAGCATTACAATGACTAAGCTGTGTCTTCCTCAGAAGGTTCATAAATTTCTGCTTTATCCTAATAGTTATTTCCATTAGACTAGTAGGAACATTAACATCCTTGAGTACTCTACCCTTTTTCAAACCTGGTTAAAATTAGCCAACATCAAAAACAACAGGGGGAAGGGACTTTGCAAAGGGATCAATGCAAAAATTATTTGACGATCATTTTTTTTAGGAATTCAAGCCTACATGGATTATAACTTGAAGCATCCATGCTCCTTTTTATTATTAAATTCTTTTTTACCCATTACAAATTCAGCAAAATGAAATGTTGCAACTTGAGACCATTTCCTCTTGTCCTTTTGCTAGTTACTTGGGAGAAGAGACCAACATCCACCTCACTACAACCTCCTTTAAGGTAGCTGTAGAGAGCAATAAGGTCTCCCCTCAGTCTCCTCTTCTCCAGACTAAACAACCCCAGCTCCCTCAGCCGCTCCTCATAAGACTTGTGCTCCAGACCCTTCACCAGCTTTGTTGTCCTTCTCTGGACATGCTCCAGCACCTCAATGTCTTTCTGGTAGTGAGGGGCCCAAAACTGAACACAGTACTTGAGGCGCAACCTCACCAGTGCCGAGTACAGGGGGATGATCACTTCCATACTCTTGCTGGCCACACTATTCCTGATATAAGCCAGGATGCTGTTGGCCTTGTTGGCCACCTGGGCACACTGCTGGCTCATGTTCAGCAGGCTGTTAACCACCACACCCAGGTCCTTTTCCTCCAGGCAGCTTTCCAGCTGCTCTTCCCCAAGCCCGTAGCACTGTCTGGGGGTGTTGTGACCTAAGTGCAGGACCCAGCCTTGTTAAACCTCATACAGTTGGCCTCAGCCCATCGATCCAGCCTGTCCAGATCCCTCTGCAGAGTCTTCTTACCCTCCAGCGGATTGACATTCACGCCCAATTTGGTGTCACCTGCAAACTTACTGAGGGTGCACTCAATCCCCTCATCCAGATCATTGATAAAGATATTAAACAAGACCGGCCCCAAGACTGAGCCCTGGGGAACACCACTTGTGACCGGCCGCCAACTGGATTTAACTCCGTTCACCATAACTGTCTGGGCTCGGCCTTCCAGACAGTTTTTTACCCAGCGAAGAGTGCACCTGTTTGAGCCATGAGCCACCAGCTTCTCTAGGAGAATGCTGTGGGAGACCGTGTCGAAGGCTTTACTGAAGTCCAGGTAGATAAGATCCACAGCTTTTCCCTCATCCACAATAGTCCAGAATAGGCAGGAGCATTAGACAAAATACTGAAGGACCCCAAATTTGCGAAATCTTTGAGGATTTGGGCATAAACTGGGTGTGTTCCATCCAGCATTCACCAGAAAAATACTGCCAGCACCAAGAGTTGTAGACGTGAAGAATTTGGTAAGACTTCAGTCACCGCCAGGCTAAGAAACATCTGATCCACAGGATCTAGATTTTTAACTTGGCTGCTTAAATACCAGACCTATATGATATTTTAGGCGCTAACATCCTATGTATGATTTGATCTCTCATAAAGTCTGGAGGAGAGTGAGATAGGGGACACCTTTCTCCCATCACCTAGAGCACTGGCCCACCCACCCAAGCACATCAGCTTGCAAACTAATAACATAATTCCAATTTAGTCCCTATTTGCTTGATTCTTTATTCTGTTTTTATATTTTCTCCTCTAGAAATGATTCTCAGAGAAGTCTAACCTGGCAAAAAAGAGGTATGTTTAAAGACATCAATGGGGAGACAGACTTACTGGGAAGTGAAAGGCAAAGTCATTGCAAGATTGGGTGAGTTTCAACAGTACTCATTTGTGCAATTGGAAAGTACCGCTCAGGAAAGGTCTTACCTCCTTTAGTTCTGGTACCAGGACTGATGAGTGTTAAATGCACTGGCACTGCAGGATGATTACTGAAAAAATTGAAAAGCAAAATAAATGGCAGTCCTTACTCTCCCTAATTAAAACAGATTAGTTACAGCAATTTACTCTCAGGATTAATGCAGCATCAGCCAGGCAGATGTGATCTATTAAACAGCTCTGCTTTTGCCAAAAGGAATTCATTCAGTACAACTGGATTTTATAAAATCTTCATTGCATCTAAACATCTGCATCTAAATCTTTACAACTTTATGGCATTTTTTACATTCCCTTTTCTAAATGTTTTATTACCAGAGGGTATTATAAGCTTTAACAGCTTTATAAATATGCATTCCTTTATCTGTGTCCTCTATTGAGAACACAGATACACTGTTAGGCTTTGTCTAGATCACCGTGGCAATCATTTCAATCTCATCACTAACAGGAAGAATCAAGAAAGCTACAGTTTTCATGGCACTGGACCTCCATCTAGTGAGAAGAAGAATAGTGCATGTTTCTGGGGCATAAAACTGGCACAGTTCTTGTTTCCATGTTAAAAAATGTTTCCATAAGGGGATGTGTGCTGAGCTGCCAGAAGAGATGTTGATATATTTACATAAAATACAAAGGAAAATGTTACTTTATATTGTGAAAACTTCACAAACTTCATAGTCTCAGTTTTAATTAAATGTCAGTGATTGCTCAAAATCTCAGTAAAGGAAACAGACCTTGAGAAAATCCTGCTGTAGTCAGACACATGTAACAGCTGATTTGTATTGCAATGTCATGCTCCACTGTTTATCCAGCTTAAAGACTGAAAAGGCCAGTCTAAAGGCCCTCTTCTGAGGTGGGGAGGTGTTATCACCCCCATCACACAGATAGGGAAGAAACACACAGACCAAGGGCTGGATTTTAAAAGCTTAAAAACTTCCAAAGGTATAAAGACAGGCACTTACTGAGCTTTTCAAATATGCCTAAATCTTTTTTTTTTAAGTCAAAGTGTTAAGTGCCTGACTTCTCCTAACCATGAAGGCAGATGCCTGTCTCCATCTATTGCCACATAAATGCCTTTAAAATTTGTCCTGATGTGCCAGACTGATACTCTGCTCTTCTTCATATCCAGAGGGTGACAGAATTGCAGCATTAGTATCTGCCACACTGATGCGCCTGCAATGGTGACAGTTCACAATCGTACAATTGTGGAATCATAGTGTCGTGGGTTAACCTCAGCTGGTAACCGAGCACCATGCAGCCACTCGCTCACCCCTCCCACCCTCAAGGGGATGGGGAGGAGAACAGAAAAATAATAGGATAACAAAGGAAGAGAATAAAAATAATAATGATAATAATAGTAATAACAGTAACAGTAATAACAACAAGTGAAGTACAAATGCAATTGCTCACCACATACAGAAGGAGAAAAAAACAACCTGATGCCCTGTCTATTTCCAAGCAGTGATCCCATCTCCCAGCTAGCTTTCCCATTTATATACAGAGCATGACATCGTATGGTATGGAATATCTCTTTGGTCCGTCTGGGTCAGCTGTCCTGACTGTTCTCTCCCAGCTTCTTGTGCACCTGGCACAAGGGCGTGAGAAGCTGAAAAGTCCTTGATTTAGTGTATACACTACAACTACCTAGCAACAACTAAAACATCAGTGTGTTACCAACTTTATTATCGTACTAAATCCAAAACACAGCATTATACCAGCTTTTAGAAATAAAATTAACTCTATGTCAGCTGAAACCAGGACACATAGAATCATTTAGTTTGGAAAAAACCCTTAAGATTGAGTCCAACTGCTAACCTAGCACTGCCAAGTCCATCACTAAATCATGTCCCTAAGCACCACATCTAATTCCCCCAGGGGCTTGCATTGAGGAAATCTTTAAAGCATGCTTCATGAGATCACTGTAGAAGTTTTCATGACCTTTTTACACAAAGGACAAAGCCACCATGAGCATCTGAATGCCCAGTTTTTTCTGATACATTAACTTTTAAACTGTCCTTTTGATTTTTATTTTCATCTGCTTTTTCGAGATCCAGGTATCTGGATTATTGCTGTGAGATGCTATACTATAGAAACATCTTTTTCAAGATAGGAGAAAAATCTTTGCAACAACCTGCCTCAGTGTTTACAGGTCATAGACAACCAACAGTCTTCAAACAAGCAATTTGCTTTAAAAGTAATTAATAAAACCATATGACATTTTTGAAAGAGGTTTGTGAGAGGATGCAAAGCACTAATGTTAACATAAATCCACTCCTACTTTTCAAAGCCAAAATTTGCACATAAACACAGATTCTGTTTTAATGGCATTAGATTTTTTTTTTTTATTTAAAAAATAAGTCTTGTTTCCCAATTTTGTTAGACAATATCATTTCTTCTAAATCGTATGTTTTGGGACTACACGAGAAAAGCAATGAACTTAAATAGTATGCTCTACATCCCTGGAAAATATTGTTATATACCTAATAAATATTCTTCACATAGTACAAATTTCAGGTGAAATACTGCAGTGGTGAAATTTCAGGTGAAATAAATTAATTTCTTTACTTCGATATATTTGTCTGGACCAGACTCTAATATTTCTCTAGTTGTGATTACAAGAGGTTTAGACTTTCAGATGCTTGCATACGTTTCATTTACTCTTCCAGACTCACCTTAGTCAAGTTATTTATGGTGAGTGCTTCTACATCATTGCACCTTGAGCAGAAAAAAACCCCTCAATCTAGGAGATACTAGCTACAGTGGACTTTAGTAGTAGACTTCCCCTTTGCCAGAATTTAGTTTTGCTATCCATCTAACACATTTTAGCATGAGATGCCAAAGAACAACTGCAAAAATGTAATAAGGAAATAAATGTTTAGACTCATATTCCCAGACAAGCAAAAAACCACACAGTAAGGGAAATAGGATTGAGAACAGTAACACCGTACAGTACGGTCATAGATTCGGAGCAGCAGGAGGGTTTAAATATTAAAAGGCCCTCCAATTTTATTTTTCAGAGTGGTTAACAGAGTCTTTTATTTTCAAAGGTTATGAAACTTTGACTGAATTTAATTCATGTTCACAGTGTTTTGTCATATGATTCGTCATGATGCTTACGTTGTTCACCTGCATTCTGTGAGACAGCTTCCTAAGAGGAGCAGCTATCATAGGTCTGGCAATATCAAACCCTTACTGGTAACATTGCTCCAGTCAGCTTTTTGGGCCACAAATACCACAGTTCAGTACCTGCTCCTGAAGTGCACTGATCTGTATAGAGCCAAGTGGTTCACAGGCAGTAAGAAGTTGAAAGAGATATACAAAGCTTTCCTGTGGTTCAGGAAAGATATGTTAGAGATTGGAAAACCTGAAAATGGAGCTCTGACTTCCTACATGAGTCCCAGGGATGCCATGAAGTGCTCTTCATTTGATTCCATAGCCCAGTGCAGCCTTACTGCACTTTTAAAGTTTTGGACTTTATCGTAAAATCAAAGGCAAGAGGCAAGCCATGTTCAAAGCAATGCTCAGTTCTCAATTTAAAGGTGCTGTCGCTCAGCAAACAGGATCTCTGGATAAAGCCAAAGTAAGCCCCAGGTAAGTCCTACAAAGAGAAAAAAAAAAAGTCCTTCCTCAAAAAAAAAGGCCCATATCATTTAACAATGTTAATGACTTGCAAATTACAGATCACTGAGATATGTTCATCCAGAGCTAAACTCTCTAAAAACAAAGTTAAAGACGCCAGGCGTTCACTGAACTATGTCTAGAGTTGTTAAATTGCAGGATCTGTATTTGGCACACAAATCTAAGCATTCAGCTTAGTCCACGTGGATGCTTATTGCAAAGTCTTGCCTAATAACTGTGTCCCCTTTTTTTTCTGCATTAGCAAATGAGAATCTGAGGGATTTAGACATTGGTTCTGTGCATTAAGATGCTCTAGATATTGTTTTTTCAAGGATAGGAAATTTATCGTCCTTTTTCTGGGGAATTACCTGATGATACTGGAGAAGTATTGGTGTTCTGATAATCCTACTTTATATGTTCCTAAAAACAATATAGCATTTGGAAAATAAGATATTAGGAATTATTATAGAAAGAATTGAGAAGAAAAGAAAAAAAATCTCGTCAGTTCCTCCTGAACACTGCATATGGTTTTGGTCACTTTATCTTGAAAATAACAGGAAACAGTGCAGGAAAGTATGTCAAAGATGATGGAAGATAGGAAATGGTTGCCTAAGAGCTTTGGAATAGATTCCTGACAAGGAAATACTGACTAAATTAGGCCACTTTGGTTGAGAGGACACAACTGAGAGAGGATACAAATGACTATCCTTTAAGACAGAGTGGGTGAATCAGAAACAATTCTTCACTGTATCCCATAATCTAGAATATGGATGGCACTACCTGCAACTATTAAGCAAATGCTCTGAACGGAATGCTTGCTCACATCATGTGGTTAAACTGGGCTTGCTAGTGCTTCTGAAGGGCATGTTTCAGATGTAGCCTCCAATGCAAGTTGTCTTTCAATTGCTGGTACCAACAGCTGGGAGAATATAAACAGGATCACTTTATGCACGCTCTCTGCTTTATATTTTTTGCAAAGAAATGTTTCCCAGCTGGGAAATGTGAGCCTAAAGGAGGAAAGCAGGCTGTTCTGTGCCGAAACAGAAAACCCTAACAGCTGGTTTGACAGACTAGAGGTTAAGTTCTCTGAGATTTCAGCAAGAGACAGTGTCCTCCATTTGTGATACTGCTCCCGGCAGAGGAACCGAATGACAAACACACCGGCATCAGGCACATCGAATAGTCTTTACCACAAATGGGAAACAGACCTGGAAGATCAAGTCTGGATATAATTCAGCATTAATATAATTTCTTGCACTTTGAAGACAGAGGAACTAATCCAGAGATGATGAATATCCTGTCAGTTTGGGGTTAGAGATCTCCCATCTACCCTTTCCTACCTACTAAACTTCAGAAAGGATTCACGCTTACAAGCTCAGAAAAATTGAACAGGCAGTTATCACCTGAACTCTCCAGTGAAGAAAAATCCCTCCAGAAGGTGTTACTTTAAAAACCAGTGTGTACTGAAGTAATTATGACTTTAGTTGGTGGTGTTTCTGGAAATTTGCAGGGTGGTATTTGCTTCTCTGCAGGCAGTTTCAGAGATGTGACCTGAGGATTAATTGAGATACCGCTGTGAAAAATGCTCACGGTTCAACCATCCACAAGTATTTAAAATATGTCCCTCTGCAGGTCGTACACACCTCTTGCATACTGCGGCTATGACTAAATTAATACAAAGAATGAAACTGCTGGAGTTGCATAACATTCATCAAAACCTTCTGTTTTCTCTCACATTTTCCACACAGCATAGCTTACTCTCCTCTGAGTTTAGCAGTCCTGTTGTTTTCCATTTTCAGATGGGCAGTGCAGGCCTCACCATGCCATTTCTTTGTAAGACCATTAACCCTAAGATTTTCTGGTTTATCTTCTTAAGATAAATCTGCTATCCAGTCTCGCATTTCTGAAGGGAACTATATAAGATGGTTACCCAGGATAGCAGAGGACTGGAATTAACAACTCAGGAGATGTTGTCCTGCCCTGTGTTACTGATTTCTACTCCAATCAGCCTGAAACAACTTCAGCTTAAAGGCCATTATGCTCACATCATACTCCCCTTCCCTTATGTTTCTTCTAGCAGCTGAGATGATTGCTTTCTGAGCATGACATTTGGCTTCTACAGTGATGGCAGGATGACAGCTATGCTGTCCTTCATCCCTTAGATCGTCCCCTCTTCATTCCCTCTTCTGCCCTAGGGGATGGGTTATAGAGTGGACTGTTCACTGTAAAAATGGGTGAAAGAAGGTCAGACTTTGGGTTCAATACCTATATTCTTGAAGTGAGTAGGATTTCGTTAACCACTGGCAACTGTTTCAGCTTGGGGTGAAGGAGGTGGTCCACCATGGTGGCTGGCAGGCAAGCAGGTTGCAAAAGCTGGTTCCTGTGTGAGGGTGCAAGAAAGCTCCGAGGCTTTTGAGAGCAATATTATCAATTTTAGGGCTGTCAAATTAAGACAGGCACAAGCCAAACAGCGTGCCAGTAGAAAATGGAAATGCCATTTAGGATCATCAAAGCTTGACCTTGCCTTTGCTCCTTCCTTTTCTCGTGCCTTTCTTGTGCTGGCGGAGATGGAAAGTCTTCACATGTCTTGGGGGTCACACAAGCCCGAGTAAGGTACCCGTGAGTTTGTTCTCCTTGTAAGGACTGTACAACAGCCGATGCCTGTGACAACAGGCTGAAACTTTCACAGGAGGGACATTGAGCAAAAGCAAGGTGCCAGGCTGTGCACCAGTGGGCAGGCCTTTACAGGGGGGTGGCCAGGCTCACCACGTTCCCCAAGCATAACTGGATTTCCTTCACTATGCTCTCACCAGAACCCTGCCTGGCTTTAGGGTACGCTCATTTTATAACTCCTGAAAGTGCTTTTCCAGAGAAATGGTATTTGTTCTGCCTCACTCCCGTCTTCCTGATGTAGAAATAAAGTCCAGCTGCAGTTCAATTAGCTCCTAGTTAGTATCGGTTTCCATTTTGAAGACCAGTATCACAAGAAAAAAATGTAAAATCTTAATTTTGGGGAAAAGCAAGCTGGCATTCTTCTTTCTGACTCTCTAAGGTTTCCTCAGTTATCCTGGGATTTAAGGAGCTTTTGCAACCCTGCTGCAGTTCAGAAGCAAAACACAAACACACAGCATAAATAGGACAGCTCCAGCCAGCTTTATTAAATTCCTTCAGGTGTTATAATCTTAAGTATTCATAAAAGATGTAAGAGAAATTTACAGAATTTCTTTATGTAAAATAAAAGTATATAAGAAATGTATGCATAAGTCATTAAAATTACCTCTAACTAAATAGTGACAATAAAACAAGGAGCTATTAAAAAAGAACTGAGCTTAACTGCATGCAAGCTGGACATAGGAATGCATAAACAAATGTCATATGCGTCATTAATGCCATGGTATTTTTTTCTTCTTCTTTCTTAACTCCCTGGATACTACGAAGCATAAGCATTAAGAAACTTCCTGTATTATTGTCAGTCATAGGCTTGACAACCTCACTCAAAATAAAACCATTGAAGTAGTATGCTTCTCTTAGTTGAAAAGATTCTCTGTATTAGCAGGACTTTCACGCTACCAGTTACCATTTATACCTTCCCTGCTTCCCTATCCTAATTTAAAACATTACTTTTGAAGGCTGCACAGAGGTAATAGATTGACAGCAGCTTATTAATTGGCATAACACAAAGGAAATCCAAGGCTGGAGACAGTGGAAATGAGATGCAAATGCTGCAAGAACACAAAAATTGTGTACATGAAACCACTGATTTCCTGAGGCTCCTTGCACCTTCCTGTCATTCCTTTTTATGTGCCTTGGCATGTCTGCAACCACCACTACCAGCACATAAAAATATTCATGTATATTTAATAGAAGGAAAATGTGCTAAAGTCTGAGTGCTTTATGTAAAAATATACATTCAAATCTTATCTTGAAACTCAAAAGTCCATGACTGCAAAGAATTACTTCTCGTAGAAATGGTATCTGAAATACGACTGTAAGACTACAAGGCTCTCCAGCCATATGTACAATTATATTCTGCCTTCCTCTAGGTATGTTTTCCTATTCGAAGTTATCTCATTGCTTTGTTATCTTGTGAGGGAGTGCGGAAAACTGATTGTAAATTCACACACATACATGTACTCACACATACACTTATCACTGGTGTATATATATCCTTGCTATTCCCTGGTGTTCATCCATTTCTAGTACAGCTGTCGTACTTCATTACTTCTTAAGTCCAAAATATAACAAATTATTATTCCTTTGCTCTGGTCTGCATATTTTTTTATTTGTTGATGTTTATGTGAGTGTATTATTCTGCATTATTATTATTTACTATTTTATTTAAATTTCTTAATTATTATGCATCTGTGTATTTACTTAAGGCAGAAGAAACACGTGGGGCTTTTTTTTTCTGAATATGGTCTACCTTGTTCCCAGCATATGCAGTAATTTCTTGCCATGTGTTTTTAAATTCCTCACTACATTTCCCTTGTCCTGTTCAGGAAAGCCACTCTTACATACAGCAGACTCAGGTGTGGATTCCTCACAACTATTTTTAGGATGTGCTTGCACTAAGATTTATACCATTCTCTGGAGGCGTCTGTCTGTCTTCGTCGATTAAATTGGCAGGCTGTGTGACTAAGCTTCTAATTTAGGCATCTCAAGGCTGGTTTTAGGTACAAGCTGTTCTCTAGGGTCCTGACACATGCGACATTTCAGTTAGGAAAAATGCCTCCCTTCTTACCAAAAATCTTCACCAACACCTTGCGGT
This sequence comes from Balearica regulorum gibbericeps, assembly GCF_011004875.1. Classification (NCBI taxonomy): domain Eukaryota; kingdom Metazoa; phylum Chordata; class Aves; order Gruiformes; family Gruidae; genus Balearica; species Balearica regulorum. Next base: position 44,305,084 of record NC_046186.1, read on the forward strand.
CAGAAAGTGACAAGTTATTTTGTCCTTGCCCAGCAGACAGCAAAATTCAGCGCTGCCTGCCCTTCATGAGAAGACCTTGATCGCTTTGAGTAGGCACCTCAAATCAGCTGCCTGTGATTTTCTGAGTCCCAGATCGGCATCTCCAGGCAGAGCCTGAATACAGTCAATAAGACTCTGCATATGTGAAGAGTCAGCCTGTTACAAAGCCCACCACTTAACATAAGGTTCCCCTTCAGGCATTATGAGTCAAGAGGATGTTATTGCTAGCACTGCCAGGAGCTATTCTGTGTTCTTCTTCACTTCTTTTATCCCAGACCTTAATAGTAAGAGCCATCCATCATTTACCATTTTTTCTCAATTCATTCCTCATAACTGAAATTTGTTGTGGATTTTCATCCTGGATTTCTTAGATGATTTTCAAATATTGTAGAACTTTGTAATTCAGATAGGGATGGAGCATTTTTAAGCTTCTTCTGTTTCAAACATGAGGAGAAAAACATTTCTGACCCCTTGCTTCTCAACCATTGATGCCTTTCACAATATACCAGTGTACATTCAAAAACCCACAGATTTTCACTTTCAAAGGAAAAGCCTGAAATATTTTTCTCTATTTATTTTTTACATTGCTTTCTCCTCATATCTGTCTAAAAAAGACAATACAGTTAGCTGAAGCACTGGTTTCAATATCCCAACCATGACGAAAATACATAAGTAGAAGAATCTTTGGTCCATAAGTGATATCCCTACTGTATTTTGTGCTATTCAAATGTTTATACTATACATGCTGTTGCAATTACTAAACATCTGTCAGGTTGAATCTTCCGTTTCTCTTTTTGCAGTTTGTTTGGCAGAGTCTCTGGATTCTAAGAGGAATGATCTGCTGGCCTGGAAATCTTCTACTGCATGTACTTGCAGCAATAATTTCCTAAGCTTTCTTTCCATTTTTTTGTTTGTTTGTTTGTTTGTTGGGGTTCTTTTACTTATTTCTCAAGTTTCTATTCCCCTCTGCTCATCTTCAAAAGATCTATATGAACAGTCCGGCATTATACTTATTGCCAGTTGTGCTGGATTGTGCAAGTTCAGGGGAGGACAGTGAGATAGGATCAAGTCAGTACCGTGGCACTCACACGTACCTCAAAAAGTCTTCAAAAAATAGTGAGGCTTGAAATTTTTGCATCTGTTTAAATGATGAGGTTCCCCAAGACATCAGGGACCTCTTGTATGAATTCTGTGGATTTGCACATATTATGGATGAAAGTGAGGCCAATATTTGTTTCTGTTCTTATTTTGATTTTTGGGAGTATGAATCCAGGAGATAAGATGTCCTTTAGAGGGGAAGGCAATATTTTCCTTCTAAGTGGCGCTCTTTAATACGTCTTTGCTTGACGTGTGTGGCGGGGTTATGCTGTAACTATTGCGGTGTAAGAAACTAGCAGAGAAAGCTCAAGTTAACACCACTCAGATCAGCCTGGTCTGCTGCAGCTCAGTATTAGAGGTCCACAGAAATGAGGGCCTCAGGAAAAGCAAATACCTGGACTTCTCTGGCACAAAGAACAGTTGCAAACTGTAACAAATATAATAAGGAAGAAAATGCCTCACACGGTGCATCTGAATGAATCACACACAACACTACATGGACAGCATGTTCATAGTCATGAAAGGCGTTCTTCTTAATACAGCCCCTTGCTGACTCCTTTAAACACTGTTATTATTTCTGCAACTCAAAGCTACAAAAAACTAGCATGAACTGAAAACTGCTGTATCATTCTCCTCCCCCACCGAAGCTTAAAGTTCTCTAAACGTGGATAATCTTTAGATTTACACTATGTTAGATTACAGCATATTTTGCAAACTAAAGCCTTAGGAGAAAACCAATGGCTGTGAAAGCTAAAAAAAGCCCGTAAATAATAAACCCTGCTGAAACACAGAGATTTAGCACTGCAACTGTGCAAAAGCAAATCAAATAATCAGTTTGGATTGCCAGCAGATCAGGACTCCCCAGCGGCTCCCTTTTCAGTTTCTCAATGGAGACCAACAGATGGAAAAAAGCTGAAGAGAGCAGGCTTGCTTTCTCTGCCCACTGAATAATTTCTTTCTTATGCCTTTTTGTCTACCTGTAGCTTATAGCTCTATTTACCCAAAATGATTAGAGCTTTCCGTGAAACAGAAGCTTGGAGGAACAACAGAAGGTCGCGTATATTCTAGCTGATACAGCCACCTGTTGTCTTGCCACATACCCCATTTATTTACTACTGACTTGCTCACCCTTTCTCCCTAAGCCCAGCAAAGCCAAATGGGACCTAAATTTCCCCTTTTCAGTTTTACTGTAGCAAGTTAAGAAAATGCTAAAAGCTGTCTGTCCAATTTTGTAACCTTTCTGTAGTGAATTCTGTCCTATCTTAACCAAAAATCTTCACGGTCTTACCTCCAGCCGCCCACACACACCATAGAAGAAACGTGATGGTGGCATGGGTTTCCAGACATGGGAAATAATTTTGAGTCAAGTGGACAGCCGGAAAGGCATGAGACAGGGAGCAAGGCAGGGTATTTATAATTGCTGAAGATGCTTCACAATGGCAAATCATCTAAAGCCTCTGGTTTATTTTCTGAAGAAACTTGGCTCTCCTGTGGAGATTAATTTTCTCCACAGGACTTTGGCAATGTTTTTAAAGCCTGCTGAGACACTCTGGACTGCCAAACTTCCACACTAGCAAGGATGTCCAATATACTGACATTTCTAGGTCAAGCTGGTTCTGAGATAAGATTTTTATAGAAAATATCACAAGACATTTAAAAAAATGAAACACCTAGGGGTTTTTTAGAGTCCCTTCTCTACAAAATAGACATTGTCCAATTATGTTGAAACTTTTCCAGAAAAACGTACCTCTGACTACAGCTCCACTCTACCTGCCAATTTCAGATGGAAAAGACTTTAAAAAAAAAAAAAAAAAAGGCAATCATTTGTTGATTGGATGGGGATGGAGCAGTCAGAACTAGACTTATAACAGAAAGTGATTCACATTTTATCTTTGGACTGAACTGTACTGCATCTGTAATTTCACCTGCTCTCATTTTGCGGGAAGGTGAGGAGCAGAAAAAAGTGTGAAAGACTGGGTTGGAGATAAATTGAAGGAGGCCACCGGCACATGGCTCTGACTTTCAGGAGAGTCCAGGGGATACGTAAATAACTAGTTTGGTGGCCTTTTGCCACAGTCAGTGTCTCCTACTTCTCAGAGCAGTTGGACAAACTGAGGCATATATTTAAAAGATTTTTCCCAATTGCTTTCAAACTCTGACTAATCCTTCAGACAAGTCATCTCTCTGCTGGACTTCTTCCCTGAAGAAGCCATGTTTATTTTCATTTCCAATCACAAAAATCTTCTTTTAGTGGTTTTAAATGTTTGTGGGAGGATACAGCCTTTAAGCTGCCAATCTTCATTTGTTACTGCTGGCTCTTGGTTTCTGCTGAAACCAGTCAGCTGCCTGGCCTGAAAGAGCAACTGGGCGAGCACTATTTCTTTGGGTTAGACCTCATTAATAATATTTGCAGTGGGAAGGATTAGGCTGGCTGTAGGCACCATCAGCATTTATTTCAGAAAATCTGTTACACGATCTGTCAGATTATATTCACTATTTGAAGTTTTTCAGGAAGAAGCACTCAAATTAGGCTCACAGATATTGCAAAGCATAGAGATATGCTAGAGAGAAACTCAGAAAAAGAGACCCCACTGAGAAGAGGGCCAGGAGAGCTCAGATGTGGTGTTTTATGGGCTGGTAGTAGCCATCTGTCCAGCCAGCCCATGCACAACTCTAGCTTAGCCAGGGTATATTCTGGCTGGCATTTAGAGCCAACACTTCAAAGAAAGAGGAGGCTTCAGAACCCAAATGGCTTGAGCTGGCTCCAGCAAGCTTCATGGTTTCACACATGCTTGGTCCCAGCTCCCTGCTAGTTGAGGAGAGCCACAGAGTAACACTCATTTATTTTCCAGTAGTATACTAGTTGCCAACAAGGAACCCATCAAGGACACATTTTTTTCTGCTCAGAAAGTGTCTGGACAGCAGTATGAGGTCACATCTGGGATAAATCCAGGTAGGGCACACCGGGACAGAGCAACAAAGGAGATTTAATTTTAAAAAAAAAAAAAAAAAAAAAAAAATCATACCTCCTAGCTCAAGGGTTAGGATTACATTTCCCATTCTGGAATTGCACGCCATATCTATCCTCCCAATGAAATCTCTATGAGAAGTCTCTGACAGGAAATCCATTTCTCTCAGTTACAAGATCCCTTTAAAACTCTTACTAGAGAGCCAAGTTTTGGTCATTGCAGGCCCTCTGGACACCAGAAAAGCTCCCTCCTCCCAACCAGACTTGAAATTCATAAAAGGCACCCAGCAAGGAGATGATATTTAGGAGCTTATTTCCACAAGCCCTCTTGCAGAGACTTCTGCGGTGGCCCAGACTGCAGGTGCTGAAAGGACATTTCTGTGGGCATACGTGGAAGGCAGGGAGCAAAAAGGTGAAGAGGCTGGCTCTGCCTAGGGGCACCGCTGTCTGTGATAACAGCCAGTATCGATTCTGGGAGAAAGGACAAGAGAGTAACCTTGCCCTTGGATGATAGAAAGGACCTTCATGGGATACTGGCCCTAAAGAGCGGTCTGTGCCCACGGGCTGGTTCTGTGCCAGCCCATGTAATGTTCAGGGTATCCAGGACATCAGGAAAAAATCCACCAAACTGCAGGTAAGCATCCATATGCATGTTCCACATTGAGGAGCTGATACACAGACAGAGAGCCTGCGGAGCCTGTGCGCATTTTTACAACAAGAAACTAGGCAAAAAGGATGGGTAAGTACGTAGCACTCATAACATCACCAGCTGATAGCCTGGCTTTATTGGTGTTCCTCTGCTGGTAGGAAGAGGTCATTAGCCTGGTGCTGAATCTGCAAAGATGGGACCTATATTTGGCTGTTTGCGAGCTGATGCTGCCCCAGCTCCTGTGGTAGCACTGTCAGAGAAGCTCTTTCTGCTTGCATAACTGAGGCACCCACCCACCAGCAGAGGCTGGGCTATACTGGTATCTGCGACCCTTGCTCATCTGCAGAAACTTTGTTTGACAGCGACTCTTTTCCTTACGCTGCAGGGATGGACGCTGAGGTCCAGACAATGAGAGCAAGCTCCTGGAAGTTGAAATGGATGCCCCAAGGTCGGGCACAGCCTTTTTGCCTGGTAGCTGGGTACCAGCCCTCTGAACAGCGTGTCAAAGATGAGAGGATTTTGCAACCCTTGCCAGCAAGAGTAGGCAGAGTTGATACAAGAGGTGTCAGAGAGGTGATGCAGACAAGCTGGAGGAGAAGCGTGGGCAGAAAACCCAACGTTGGTGAGACATGAAAAGCCAGTGAAACAGCGAGATGGAATTTACTTCTGCCAAGTTTCGCGCTCAGCTGAAGCAAGCTGGAGATGAATGGCTGTGTCTGAAGCGAGTGGAGACCAGAGTGAAAGCCAGGCAACCCGTAGTGCCCCCTTCAATGAAAGAAGGCTTTTTAAAGTTTATGTTTAATCCCACTGCTAGGATAGCAAAGGACTCAAGCTTCCCAGAAGCAAGGGAAAGGAAATTGTAGAATTCAAGCTGTAGTGTAATGAAATGCGCTTTCCACCCACTTAGATCTAAGATTGTGATTCAGTACTGCATTTATGTAGTTTCTGGGATGGAAGGGCATTGCGGTGCATCTAAATCAGATTTCTGAGCCAGTGGTAGCAGATGGACCTCAAGAGAAAAAACACACAGTCAGATAGCTAAAATAAGCAGATACTTTTCACCGCCTCTCTTTCAGTGATGGTGTCACCCTCTGTCATTGCCAATTCTAACAAGACTGGTAACCTCTTTAACAAATGCAACACATGGAAGATAAAAATACCAAGAGCAGAGGTTAGCTAATTTTGTAGCTTCACAGTTTTTGCACAATTTGCATCATCTGTATCACCTGTCTGACACTTTGACACAGTGTATATAGAGACTGTACTCACAATCCAGGAAACCAACCATTAAAGGCTATCTCATGAATATTGTTATAAAAGATTACATTAATAGACATCATTAAAAACTGATGGCAGCCATACTTAATAGTGAACTCAATTTTAAGGAATGACTATAACAGACTGAGAATTTGCATAGTTTTATCATTAATTTCCTTTATTAAAAGACAATTCTGTAATAAAATAAGCAAATGAGGCATTGGAAAATCTTTTATACATAACAATCTTCACAGATAAAAGTTTTATCTACTTTGAAAGTTGCTCAGCCTTCCTGCAAGTTTTGCTTAATGTTTCCCTATTTTGCTTTTCTCATTCCTGCATTGGGAAGTTCTGCACTCTCACTTGCCATTAAAAAAAAAAACCAAAACCAAAAACCCACAAACCAAAAAACCCCACAAAACCAATGAAAAAAGCCCCCAAACAACAAAAAAAATCAACTTGCAGTATGACTGCTTTTATTTGATTGGGAAGCTGGTGACAATCCAGTGTTCACTCAAAGTATGCAGTTTAATCTGAGAGAGACAAATCACTTCAGCATAATGCCAAACATTGCCTGTGGTTTCAAGCAGAGGAATAATTAGTCCTTTCCAAGTCTAGCCGTGGTGGTGATATTAACAACAAATAAATTTAGAGTTGCATGTAAAGGAGAAAAGTTCAGTCATCAAGAGGCAAACCAGAATAGCTTTTAAGTTAGGAGGAGTTATGCACTGATTTAACATTTTTTTGTTTCCGATACTTCCAATTACAGAAATTGTCGTAGTCAAATACGTCATTACCATTTTATTCAATGCTTAAGATAAAATGTGGCAAAAAGCATCCATCTGTTCATCTTTAGCACCCACCCAGACAAAATCTATAGTGCCAATTTCTGCTCAGAAGTACACCGAGGTAAACTAGTAATAACTACTTTGACAGTAATGTATTCGCTCCAGGTTTAATATAGAATAAAATTTGTTTCCTGTTTGGCAGTTCTCAGACTAGAAAATCTCCATGGAGCCCTAATACTTCTGAAAAAAATAATGCTCCTTATCTACAGTAGTGTTTAAGTCATTGTTTGGCAGATAAGTGTAAACGCTCTGTCCACTGCTTAACTGCTGGGCAAACTGCTTTGAGGTATCAGAATTTAAAAAAGCATCATACAATGCCACAGTCTATTGAATATGTAGATAAAAAATTTATGGTCTGGTTCTCTAATTATAAAATATAATATCTGTGGGATATTATAGGAAGGTTGGAATGTTTTATTCTTCAAACATCCACTTTCACCCTACATGAAGCAAAACTACACAGAGTTAAGGTTACATCAGTCTTGTGAACCTGCATATTACCAGTGTCTTCATGGCACATTGACTGAATATTTTCCCTGAAGTGCAAACCTTGACAGGTTTTCTAAAAGCCCTTCTTCTTTGCTTCAAATCAACCCACCTTGTGCCTCAACTGGCTTCGTAAGCACGTGAAACCCCACATCAGATATGCACTACATATCAGACTTTATCAAGAAGAAATGCTTGAGAAAACTTGTTTTCACCCATCTTCTGAGAACATCTGGAGGGAGCTTGCTACATTCCTCTGTACTGGCAGCTAGTGCTTTGATTCACAGAGCTGCCAACAAGTGTTGACATTAGGATAAATTTGCCTGGACAATTTGAAAGAATGGACGTCTTCTCCTGCACAAAGCCTAAGGACAAAATTTTGCCTACTTAACTCCACTTTTTTTTTTCCAAAATTCTGTAAACCCCCTTTATTCCCATCTCAGAGATGGCCCAGCATGTTCTCAGAAAGGTAATACGCAGCTCTGTTCTCAGTTTGAACAGAAGATGCTAACTAAATGCCAGGAATGATATTACAACACAGTGAAAGATCAAGAATTTTAGTCCAAACTCTTCCCTTCCTCATTTATACTTTTCCACAAGAATTCAAAAGGCAAGATGTCAAACGATGATGTGCTGCCTAAGTGGCAGAGCATGGAAAGCTCCGCACATCTTATGCTCAATGGACACTGCGAGTGCAATGATGTCAAGAGACCTTATGGTACGGCTAAAGAATCTGTGATCATTCGCACTCTCCAGGCAAAGCCTGTGGTAAGTATGTTGGTTAGCAGAAACATATTAAAGGGTACCAACAATATGAGTTGATTCTGTTGCCCACATCGAGTTCTGAGAAAAACCCTAGGAAAACTCCATTTGAGGATTTTTCTGATAAGAGTAGTTGGATCTTACTACCAATTTCCAAGAACATTAGTGGTTGCTAAAGGCCCTCCTAATCTTGGACTTCAACACCTCTAATCTAGATGATCAGTATGGGTTCAAATCTATATTCCTAATGAGAGTGTTGATTCAGCTTTGTAACTCAGGATTTCTCAAAGGCAATGACATTTTTAAATGTTAAAAATAAATCTACCGCATTTGTAGTAAATGAGTGCATCTTGAGTTCACTGCTGTATTTTTTTACTTGGCTACAGAAGCAATATATGAAATGAACATCAAAAATGGATTGATGTTAAGTTTTGAAGAACCACCTGTTATTTGATAGCTTCAGAAATCTACTTTGAAACCATGAAACATATCCACCCCAATTCATTTAAGTATTATTAAATTCCCTTAACCCTGAGTATTACAACCGCATAGAAGCACAGTCACCATTTGCTGATGAAACTATACCCAATGGAAATGCATGCCATGACCCAGCGTAACAAGGGAGGTTAAAATGGCAGTGGGATTGGCTAACAAGGTGCTTTGGTTCCTCATGCTTAGAAGCAAAATGAACAACAGGTAAAATACGTTTTGTCTCTCCTTATGTTTCCAACACCAGTTATTTAGGTTAGCTAAGATAAAGAAATAGCTGTTGAAGAAGTTTGCAAAAAAGCAATTGGCACTACCTTATAAAAAACCGAAGGATGGCCTTATGAAGAAGTGGAATGCATGGAAAGGGAGCTGAGAGCACTCTCTCTCCTTTGATGGCTGTTTTGCAGTTTCTGGGGTGAGCTACCCGACCAGAGACAAGCTGAGCTCACTGCAGCAGCCAGCCTGACTCCCAGGGCTTGCCACTGGCAATGACTACTGCACTGCCTCAGTCTGTTGCCTTATTGCAGATGCCCTTATTTTTTTCTCTCCCCCTGAATGTACAGCAGACCCTGGATGTGATGCCTACCAGGATTTTATTCAGATGTAACAGCTTGCTTAAGAGTTTAACAAAACTTTGCTCACTGCACTCCTGCAGTGGGGGTATGAGTTTAGCTCTGTGACTTTGTGGGTTTTAGTGGGAGTTCTGCAGCAATATCTGAGCACAAACGAGTTCATCTACACGTTCCCATGCCCGACTTTCATTAATAGGATTGTGTCCACAGAAACACAGTAATCCGTTCTATTGTGATTCTCCCATATAACAGGATAACGTAATATTTGTCTGTATTTCCATCCACTTTCACCTTTACCTTTGCTTAGACAGTAAAGCTACCTTGACAGGTCAGAAACCACTTCCATATGCACAAGCAGTTTTCAAGAAAAATGTCTTTTTGTAGCCTCAACAGTTTTCAAACAAATTTACCAGTTCTTGCAAGGGCTAAAAAAAAAGGTTAGCCCTTTAGTATCTCTATCAAGGAAGAAGTTCCTGCCCGGTTAGCGACCCTGATTTTGACCTGTAATCAACAGACGAAGAACTAGTTCAGTTCCCGGACAGACCTTGCAGAAAACCCTGCTGATGAGACTGCAAACACGAATGCCAATTAGCACCAGTGTTGATGGCAACTTGTTAAAGCTTGGAAAGAGCTCTTAGAAATTCATCTCGCCTAGCCCACAGACTTGCTGGGAATAACACCACATGCTATGACTTTTGACAGTATTTCTTCTGCCTATTTAACACAGCGCTAGGTTAAAGTAACCTGGACCGTGTACCGCAGTCCCATAGTACATTACAGTAACTATTACAGTAATCATGTACCACAGTACATTACAAGCTGTTTTGTACCTATATTTAGGTCCCAGACTGTGAGGACAATTCTCTGTAGGTGGAATTGAAAGGCTGATTTACTGAAGGTATTAAAAATATCCTCGGATGAAAGAGAGACATGCTGCTGGATGCAGCGTGGAGCTAAGAGAAAAACCTTTAGATAAGCTTTTCTCTGTGCTGCACTTCGTATTATTATTTTTTTTAAAAAATAGCCAAAATAATATCATATACTCTTATATAATTGGGAGTTGTATAAAACAGTCTAAAAAAACTAACATTAACAATACAAGTAGTACATTCAGAATTTGATGGTAGCAACATTAATACTAATAATCATAATACTAAGCATAATACTAAGCCTTAACAAAACCTTTGACTTATTTTTTTTAACATTTGAAAGTCCAAATCGTATGGTAATGATGGAAACATGCAGTAAGTTAGCTACAGGCAAAATTAATGGGGCAAGTTACTGGAAGAAAGTAAAATGTGATGAGTCCTGATAAAAGGGTGAGGGTGAGTGCCTGCAAGGCCTTTCGTAAGAATCGCGCCAGAGAGTCTGAGAACTGTCAGCTAAAAAACTTGGGGTCATCTGCAAGTTTTAAGTAATGATGTCATACAGGAGAGAAACAAAGTGCTCATTCTTTCTGTTGCTCACACGCCTATCCAGAAGCCAGAAAGCAGCAAGGTGAGACAACACTGGCCAGCCAAAATTTGAACTAAAGCAATCTACTGCCTCTTTACACCTCTGAGCAGAGAGGATTGTTGCATGTATTCAAAGCACAGCAGGAATGCCATATGAGATACCTCATTTCCCTGCCCACATAGGATTTGATTCAGTAAAACTATAGACTAAGTGCCACAGAATAATCACTGTGTAATTCTGTGCTTCTCTCTTTAAAATAAACACAACCATGGTGATAAATAAGTCACAGCTGGAAAGGGAAGAAAAAAAATGAGCTTCATCTTACCACACTTCAGACCTGCAAAAGTTGTCTCCCTAGTCTAAGCTTGTCCTCCTTGAGAGTCACTGGAAGCAGGTGGGCATTTCTGGAGAATGACTCATCCTCCTAAAATAAGTTTCTTGGATAGAAGGGATGATTCACAACCTGAAGGTACCTAGAGAGCACATAGGAGTAGCTTAGATTAGATGCCTAACTTATTGGTGCTGAAAGTTAGGTAAAACTAATCTCTAATACAGTAACTGTCTGGTATTTCTCAAAATCCAGAAAAAAAAATTACAAAAGAAGATGCATGAATTTGCCTCACTCTTCTAGACTTACATTGCTTTTCAAAAGCTGACAAATAGTTACAGCTTATTCTTGACAGAATTCAAAGCAAATGCCATTAAAAGATATGTACCAAGAAAGTAAGTGCAGTAACAAAGTACCATTTTAGTGTTTCTCTTGTTTCTCATGTTATTATTACAGACAGGAGACACAAAGTGATCTTGAAATACAGTTCAGGAAACCATAATGGGTCCCATTATTACCTTTCAAATACAAACCTGTTAAAGCAATGTGCATTTCACTATAAGACATAAAAAACCCCACAAAATCACGCTGATCCATGACACTGACACCGAGAACATTAAGAAACATACAGCCTGTTTCCTTTAAAATCCACCAGCCTATATTGACTGGAGATTAAAAAACCCTCAAGCTCAATTCACTGCCTTGTTAAACGAATGTTTCAGCATGGTAGAACTGGGTATAGCTCCTGCAGGTTGTACAACGACGGACGTTTCCCCAGCTCCTAATCCCTACTGGTGCCTTTCCTCTAAAATATCTCAGGGTATAATATATAGAAACTGGAAGTAAGAGGCCATTATTCTCAAAATGAAGCGTCCTCTGTATTACTTTCACATGAGGATATTTCATAGCAATATATATCTCCAATTATTTCTTCAGCTGGAAGAGGTTTCAGTCCATGTAGCCATGCAACTCTTAGTGGGACAGGAGCGAATGAACAGCCAGCGAGGGACTGCCACAGTCCTTTTGCTACACACGAGTCCTGGTGGCAAGGAAAGGTCAGCAAGGTAAAAAATTTGCACATTTGTTATTTTCAATATTCCCTTCAAAAAGAATAATCCAAATTTCTGGCAAACACATTGAAACTAATTCATCAGACACAGGAGAATACTAGGGAATAGCATGAAACTCTGGGCAACCGCATATTTCTGACAGGCATATTTAGAAAATAGTTTCTTTTTTCAGAGATTTAAGCACATTACTACCTAAGCTATGATTGCATTTCCTCTGCATTTGCAGTGATTGATTGCATTACTAGTATTGAATGAAAGGGTCAGAGAAGCAACATAAAACCATATTTTACTACACACATGCACAAACTTGTTTTGAGTTAAGTAAACCAAAGTTTTCTATTGCACTGTGAGCTCAGCGGGGTATCTTATTCTTTGAGGCACGGCTCATATGGAAGACTATGATTAACTATCCCTGACTGGAAATAAGTTAAAATAAAATACCACTGGCTTGGATAAGTTCATTGGAAAAAAAAGTCAAAATTTGTTTTCTCAAGACTTGCTTGCTAAGCACTTTGAATGAATTCTGGATAAGTGACATATAGGTCATCGATGCATTGCAAATACAAGGACTTGGTGCTCTACAAGAACCATTATACTTCCTTGTCTGAAATATGTACCCAGGTTTATATTGTAAATGCGCTTGGTTTTCCCCGTCTGTCTAGGTCAGCCCTCTATCAGAAGATTGCCTCTAGGGGCTCAAAGAGCAGTGCCCGTATCATGATATTATATGATAATGATTGATATGATACAATGATTAAGACTGCTTCACTCTCCGCCCCAAAATAATTAGAATTTTGCAAACCAGGTTGTTAGAAAAGGGTACCACCTTGTTTGGGACAAGGTATCAATTTTCCAGCACCACAAATGATAGCTTTGTCATTTGCTACTCCAACAGGGAGGAAGGCCAGAACAAAGGGCTACTGTCATCCCACTGCCGTTATTTTTACATATCTGAAATGCAGTAGGAAATCTGTAGCAGTGGAGCCTTCCCTTTTCTGCTGTGGTTGTGTCTATCTTTGAAGACAAATTCCAAATTATAGCATTCATTATATGGCGTTTTGTGTGGATAGGTCTGTAAGCATACAGGGATGATGATGATGATGACGACGACGATGACATGTAAGTATACATACACACATGAGAAATCCCTCCCAAAAGTACACTCATCCAAAAAATATTTAATTCTGGACAAAGGAGAGTTTCATACTTTTAATATTGGTGTCTGCAAAAGCCCAGAAAAAAACCAAAACACATACCTGCTCTTCAACGGAATGCACAGAATTTGCTTCTACCCAACTTCAAAATGAGAGCACTTGGAACAATGGACACAAATCATGCAATTCTAATACTAATTTTAAATAGCACTTTAATTTAATCCCTTTTGCCTTCAGAGATCTGTTCTGTACTGATCTGGTAGAGCCAAGTACTGCAGGATTATATTACAAAGTCTCTTGTGAGCAACCACATTGAAATGAATAGATTTATTTCACATTTACAATTGCTATAATGAGAGTAAAAATTGGCCCTCTCTAATGAAGCTGGTCCAGTCTTGGAAGTGAAGATATGGGAAAGGGAGGCCAATAAATTTTGAATATCTGAAACATTTCCAAGATTTTTTTCATGTAACACCAGCCGCACACAAAAATTGACCGAGGTACTATAGAATGAGTTGGAATTAATAATTTAAAGACATAGGCAAGCTGAGTACCTTTTCTAATCATGTTTCTAAGTCTTCCTTCCTAAATACATATAGTTTTGTATTAAAATATATGACCTTGGAGAAAAGGTAGATTTTAAAATGCTCTATGATTCCTTAGGGTGAAAAAATTATGTTATGTACATATCTTTAAAAAAAAAACAACAAAGATATCATTTCTTCAAATATCGACGGATATGCAGCAAACAGATCAATAAGGGGATGAAAAATTACAATGCTTCCCCCCATTTCAAGGGCTCGCAGGTGAGAACTTGCCCTGGTTGGTGGGAATTAGTAGGAATTCCTAAATCCCTGCTTACCTCAGGAATTAAACAAGCAAATGAAACACTCAGGGACTTACCTCTCACACCAAATGGTATGGCTCAGCACATACTCATTCAGTTCAGGTCTCCCTTTAAAATACAATCTCTACATTTGAATTGTTAAACGGCATGGACCCTGACCTGTACCAACCTTTGAGAAGATTTACTGGCCCGTGAAAAATTAAGCACATTAAATATTTAATAGCAAGGATTGTGTTCAGCTGCGTTGCCTCAACTATGCCCTGGCCCATTTAGTGGTGCAGATGATGTCTCCAAGCCTACAGCTCCATGGCTCCCGCACCACGTCTGGGACTAGGTGACCTAAGGTGTTCAGGGTCCGCTGCTCTAGATGGCCACGATACAAGGCACTGTGAGGTTTCCTCAATACATAGGTAAAAGGTTTCATGTCTCTGGAGCCCCAGCTTGCCTGGGATTTGCCGGCTTGGCTAGGGCTTTGCAGCAGAGACCCTAAAAGCATTTAGGGAGTTGGTAGTTTAAGAGTTTTTAAGCCTCTTCATACTCCTCACAACGAGACATCTCCACAGCCTGGTCTGACTCTCTCGAGGTTTCCTGGGATCCCGGATAGTCCGGGAGCTTCTGGAACAGAGATAAATGGCAGCATTTTGTTGAAGAAATAACAAAACAGAAGCCTTCTGCTTTTCTAAAGGGTAAGTGTGTGTGTTTGTGGAGAGAATTTTGAAACCTCAAACTTACCTTTTGAATCAAAACTAAACCACTCTCAAACTGCCGGCATTTCCCACAGAAAGGAAATCTAGGCTTTGACCAGCTCTACCTCTCAACAATTTCAATCCACCTCAACCCAATACAAGAGTTTCACATACGGGATCTTTGCAACTCTCTAGAGTTTCTCTAGATTTTTTCAGCATCTTCACTTTGTCACACTCGACTGTGGAGCTCTGCCTGCTTAGACCTACTGCAGAAACATAACCTGACATTTTCCATGACAGATTATTCTTGAGAATAATATGGATTACCCCACCAGTAGCAGAACTAAGGAATCCTGGTTTCCTAATTTACAGATGAAATATATTTCTACACCTTCTCCCACAATAACCACATGTGTCTCTTTGTTCAACTTATCTTTGTTCCCTACAGTTTGGGATGTAACAAAACGTGCTAAAGCCAGTACAAACAATAACTGCTCTATGTCAGTCTAACACAAAATTTTAAAGTAATGCTAATATCAAAATTTTTAAAAAACAGTAATTTTCTGAAGGTTTATGACTCAAACATCCAACATAAAAGCATCAATCCAGATCTGAAATTGACCTATAGCAACACTGTAAAATTGCTGCAAGACTGAAAGCAATACTGTCTGTAATCAATTAATCAGATTTCCTGAAACTTTATTCCAAACCCCTTGCAATTTAGAGCTTGCAACATAAAATGAGGATATAATTAAAGAACTTATTTCTAACAGTACATTCATTTTTAAAATCCATCCAGTCACTTGATACATCTAACACAAGCAGATCCAGCAGATAGGTGATATTCAAACTGAGCTGCAAAGCTCCTACACAGCTCTAGATGGGAGACATATAAGGGGTTCAGATTCCCAGGCAATTTTTCCCCCCACTATTACTTCATTTACCCTGGCCAAGAAGTCATGGGGAAAAAAAATGGGTCTTTGGCCTCACTAAAAGCTAGATCCCTTTAAATTGCGTAAGGTTTAACATTCAGAATCAGTCACCTGAAAAAAAAAATCCATCATACAAAACTTATATTCAAGATATTGTATGTGCTAGAAAAGGTCTGAGCTAAGTACAGACCTGAAGTTGAACATAATCCTTATCTGCAATTCCAGGTCAGTCCAATTCTATTTTCAAATTATTTATCTGAGTATGGAGACACCCTGTCACATGAGAATGATGATGCCACCATGAAGCACTATCTCCCAGAACAACCTCCCAACTATGAGCTGCAGAGCATTCCTGAGGCAGTACTGGACAGCGCTAAGATACTACAGAGCACTAAGATACTCATTAGTCCAAAACCAGTTATTGCTACCAGGTGCAATGGCTATAGAGGCTTTCTCTAAAAGAGGAGAGACCTGAATCAAGTCCTTCTTTAATGAGTACATGTGTTTTACTAAAGTCCTGGGTTCTTGAGGAAAAGGGTGGGCATGAGATTACTGTATTAGCTCTGCAGGCAAAAGAATTGCATTAAATGCCCAGACACTGACAGGGCTTTGATGCGCCTAAGGCCAGCAAGATGAGGACACAGCTCCTGCTGGGCATGCCCAAAGAACAGACCTCAGGTAGCTTGGAAGTGTAGACACCTGCCAACCCTCAGTACCTCCAGGGAAGGTAGAGATTGTTTACTTTTTTTTTTCCTTAATTAATCTCACTTGTGTCTCATTTCTCACTTTATAAAAATGTGGTTAATAATACATCTTTGCAGTGTCAGAAGATACGTATATTTGGGGGGACCCCCCCGAAAACTATGTCAAAAGAAACTGTGACTGGAATGATGAGAGCAAATTAAAAATATTTGGAGGGGTAGGGAGATCTCTATGCTAACAATGATTTTGGACATTCTATCCTTACCTTTGGGTGTCTGACATTCATGACCAGATATATTTATTATTTAACTCAAACATTTAGAACATTTTACGTATTTCCAGATTGTGCATATCCTACACATACCATGACTACTGAGTTAAGTTTTATGACACTGATATTTTTATTAAAGTTTATAAACTCTATTGAACAAATATTGAAATTCATCTCATGCAAATTTTATGCTCAAACACTGCATCACTTTAACAGTTATCCAAACTAAACACAAAAAAGGCAAGACCAAAGGAACTTACTCAAACATTCACAAGATTATTGAAAGTTTGGTGTGTTTGGGTGTTTGGTTTTTTTCCTTTATCCTCTATCATATGTACCTTGTATTTAGGAAAGCCAGTGGATAAAGCCAAAGTAACAGGACAGAGTGAAATCTCTACCCACAAAAAGCTGAATATCTAGGTGTGGTTTTTTACTTAAGCAAGCTGCAAATATGTATTTCTGCTCTGACACAAAGCTGCATACAAGAAAAGATGAGATGACATCATCTTTTGTGACTTAAGAAAGCACTCCTGTATGTTATTTCACTCTGTCCTCGCAACTAGAATAACCATTCTTTTAATATGGCTAACATATATTACAGCTGCTTGCTTTTCTCAGAAAAATTGAGCATGCTGAATTATATTTGGGATTTTCCCCCTCCACCCCCTTGGTCATGCTGTGGTGTACCTCTACATAGGAGCAGAGGCCAAATCTTGCTTTATATTCACAGTAGACAGTGATATGGTTTATGCTGATCTTTTGCTCCCACAGGAGTTTCCCCATTGGTCAAAGAGCAGCTTTCAAGGAAGGAGACTCCAAAACAGACCCTGTACATGGTAGTATTTGTGGCCTCTCTGTCTGGGGATAATATTTCATCATTTTTTTCACTGTGTTTTGCTTTACTTTTGTACGTACTGTAGTTTCAGCCCCTCAAGAGACACTCCGCAGAATCTGTTGCTTAGTAATAGTAACCTTCATGGAAATTAGCCTGAACTTCAAAAGAACAAAACATCTTTCATTAGTCACAGGTTTTCAGATAATGAATTCCTCTGAGAAAGTTGATTAGAAAAGCCAGCCTTCCAGAATCAAGTAACACCAATGTTGACCTAAGATGAATTACAAAGGTTAGTAATGCTCTTGAAAGGACCATTTCTTTGTACTCCTTAAATTATGTTCGAGATTCTTTCTACCAATACCCAGGCTCACCTTGACAATGGCATTAATAAAGTAAAGTTTTATGTAAGCAGAATCAGCCTCTCATACAGAATAAAGCCGGAAGAAATTACTGTGGTTCTATAATCTGGCCTCCTGTGTAATAAAAGTCACATAAATTAATTATTGTCCTAACAAAAGTGCCTAAAAAAAATCTCAAATATAAAATTCTTTTTGAATTTTTCTTTTTCCTTAGAGACTTGATTTGGTTAAGTTAACTCCTGTTGCATGGTAAGGAGAGAGGGGTAAGGACCAGAGAGGCACCAGAAGAGCTGCAGTCTCTTACCAGGTAGGCACAGCACAGTGCAAGAAGCAGCAAAAGCTTTGTGGGGCCAGAAGAATGAGTGCACAGGAATGAGTGAGATTCTGGTGCCTGGAGACCAGGACACTCGAAGCCTCAGCTCCCACCTCTATTTACAGGATTGCTGATGCATTTCACATCAGGTAATGACTGAACAAAAACTGCAATCAGCTAGGCAGTTAGGACCGTCTTTGAGATTTACGACTTGCCCGAATTAGTAGGCTGCAAAGTCAGCCACCCTCAAGTGAGTCCATAGGCTTCTTTCTTACTTTCCTTTTAGTCTTACAAATGTCATGTTGCTCCCTCTATCTAGTCTAACAAAACAGATAGGAGAGCAGCTCAGTCTACAGAATGATGCCTTCCAGATTTCTAAATTTGAAATAACAGAAATGGAATAATTACCAGTACTTAAAAAAATCATGCTAGAAGGCTGAGTAATTTTAGGAGTGACTTTATAAAGACTTGTCTATGCCTGAACATAAGAAATCAAAAACCAAGTACAAACGTAATGCATTCTAGTCGAACAACACTGAATGCCTGAGTAGAAGCTCTCACACAGAAGCAAAGTGGTCTCATTCCTTCAGAAAAATTGGACCAGAGTCCAATTTACTTTTGCAGGAGAGAATCCACATCATGATTAAAAGTGCAGGTATCCCGTGCCTCTTGTCTACAAAGGAGCACTGGAGAAAGTGAATCAAGTTCTAAAATGTGCAATCATTTTTCCATTGCAGTTATCACCAGAAATCAGAAAAAAAGATTACAGGTAGATTCAGACACTTGAGAAAGTCAAAAGTTAGAGCCTTAAGGCCCTGTTCATCTGCATTTGACCCAAACGTTCATAGGTGCCCAAATTGCCCACATTATAATTCATTAAATGATTTGGGGTGAGATTAATGTGACCAACGGAGAACACGTATCTCTCAACACTCCAGGTTTCCTTCTTAAATCAGTGGAGACATCGGCTTTTCCGGGCCGTTTCTCTCACTCCTTTTGGCAGGTAAAGTTTCATACCTGAAAACATCCACTCATCTCCACTGACTGCAAAGGAGCCTCAGGTAATCAGTGGAGCTGTCTATGCTATAGCTAGCTAAAAGACCACAAACGTATCCCATAATATACATCTGCTTCTGTTAATGTCCAGAAGTGCTGCCGCTCACTGACAGCGGTGAATAGTGCAATGCCCATCTCAGACTAGAATTTACAAAATAGGCTTTACGTTATCTACGTCACATGAGAAAGTCCATCCATAGGCATTTTCAGAGCCCACCCAACAGCTAGGGCTGCAAACCCCCCCATAAACTAAGCCAAAAGTGTTGATAGACCATTCCCTTAACCTAATAATTCAATGGTGAATATATTTAGGAAGGAGATACAACTTCAGTTCCTCTCAGGATCCCAGAGGATTTGAAACCACACAGCTTCTCTCTCTCCTCAATGCTTTAACCTTACCTGAGGTAAGAACAGAAAGGGCACTCTCACTGCCTCTGTAAAAGCCATTACACTTTGAACACAGTAATTTAGTGAAAGAGACAGCAGGGTTTAGGTAGTTACCGCATGCAGCAGCGACAGTAGAGCAACTGGTTTCCACTGCTTCTGTCCCAAAAAGCTAACTGTGAAACTTCACACCACCTTGTATCAAATGGTCACTGGAGCACAGCCTCCCACCTGCTTGTGAGTGCACTCACTCTTTCCCTCGGGCCCGAGGAGTATTAAGTTAGGCAGTATGCAAGAGTCCACAGGAGATGGACTGACAGCATCTCCCACCTCCTCCAGAACATACCACGCTATACAGGCTGATAGAGGGTGGCTTATAATCTCCTCCAGTGAGGAAGAAAAGGAAATCCAAGACCAGGGAGGGAAATTCAGAATTATTCATTTCACAGTTATTAACCCAACTGTTAATGAAGAAGCAAGAAATGATGTAAAAGATGCCACTTCATCTCCCTTCCTTTGAAAGGGATTACTTGGTATTGGTTTGGTTTGGGTTTTTTTTGTTTTGGTGGTTGTTTTGTTGTTTGTTTCCAGAAAAATACAGCACTGTCCTACCAAAGAACAACAGGGCTTAAACTTAAACTAGCACTGAGATTTTCCTGTAAACTTGGCTCCCTCTTGCCATTCCCAGCTGTTCAGGAACTGCTCTCAGCCACCAAACTCTCCCCTCTGTCTTTGACAGAGAGCCTAGGCCTGGTAAATCAAAAGGAGACACTGTTAAATTTATCACAGCAGTGATTACATCCCCTTTGGAGATCATATTAACTCACTCTTGGGGGAATTATTGTCATCTATTTGACTAGATCTCCTCTTTCAACAGACAGGGAGTGGTAGTGGAATTCCTTCTCTTGTTGGTGAACAGGCTTAATTTTATTTCAGGTCAAGCACAGAGGCGTGAATTGCAGTACTCTATATAAGGCAGAGCACAGATTAAACAAGGAGTATGTCTCATTATTGCTATGTTCTGCACCCACACACCAGCAAATCTGGTTATCTAGACAGGATAATAAAATAAAACACGAACAAGTTCTACTCCAATATTTATGAATACTATGTCACCTATCTGCAGTACCATTAGCAATTTGATACCAAGTTGCATTCACTGTCACACAATAAAGTAGACCACCACAACCCAATATTCTGTGCATAAAGTATCCATAACTCCAGTTTAAAAATAAACATCAGTTCTTTAAGGGGCACCCATTACAACTCACATTGTCCTCCACCAAACAGTACAGTCACTGACTTACGGTTCTTTTCCCCCGTCACAGCCAAGAGGAATCGTGATGTCTTCATGAATGCCTTTTTAGTTTGAGAACAAGCTGTAGGAACTTTTGTTCTGAAGGATGCTCACAAACAGGTTCTGTGCCCAGGGCACTCACAGAGACACAAGTCAGCTAAGGCATTCTTATTCGGCCACAAACTGACTATAGACTGTTGTAGCTCAGTTGGTGAGAAGGGTAGAATAAAATCTGTAACACTACTAGGGATAAAACCAGAATCCTGCACTAGGACTAGATGCAAATGTGCTCCTGTAACAGCTCGTCTCTGACAGCTCTAATCTTATAACCAGAAGTGGTAAAACTCACCCTCAGCCTGTCACAGACGGTCCAAATTGTACTCAGGACGGGAGGGAATGGCACTAGGTGCTTGCTGGCTCCACAACTTCTTCATGCACCTCCACCTCCTCCATCCATCAACACCGATGTCTCCTGCCACCACTGCACCAGCTGCAACAAGCGGCACAGAAGGCACTACCTCAGGAAGGTGGAGGGGACCAGGAGAGAAGGGACGACCAAGTGGTTGTTGCAGAGGTACGAGGAAGGAGTCTTAAAATCAGGCATTTGGGCGGCTGAGCAAGGCCGTACCCAGCCCCTCTCACGCATTCTGTAGGGACATGCCTTGACTCTTTATCATTTAGAGAAATTACTCCAGCACAACTTCTGCTAAATCATTAGCAAATTGAAAAAATTCCCCAAAACAGCCAAGATGCTGAACATTTTTCATTCTACTAATATGGGAAGTAATCCATCACAAACATGGAGCACTTGAATCATAAAGGTCACTGTCTTGTGTCGAAATGAATCATGCCACGCAGTACCACTGCCTGCTTTATTTCTCACACAATAAGATGATCTTAATTACTCAGTCCTGGCTAAAAGGTAGTACACCCAGTTCAGGTAGTATTTTTAGGAAGGTATTTTCTTTTTAGGCTTTCTCTCTCTTTTGCTGCATAGTATTTTTTTTTTATATATATTGCCACATTTCTACCCCAGTGTCTCAGAAGAGAGCATTCTGTAAATTCTTTACACAAGAAGCGTTTTGGCTTAAACAAAACCATCTAAATCAAATAACAAAGATTGTTTGCCTAATATACTGATACAATAATGTGTTTGAACCTATGATGGTGGGCATTAAATCCGAGAAACCTGTGAATGCACAAAGATAGAGCAATTCTACAGACTTTTGCCACATTTTTTGAGAATGTTCATGTTTATTTTTCCTTTTTTTTTTTTTTTGTTTTGCTTCTCCGGTATTTTCACAGGTGTAATATGTACAGAAAAGATAATGCCATTCTACTTAACAGCTTGTTTTAAAACAGTAATTCAAGGTTTCTCCACATCAGAAAATTACTATTCCTCAAAAAAAGATCAAACCCGTTCATAATGGCAAAGTAGGGGCTCCAGGAAAACTGGACTTAACAAATTCCTCACCATTCCAACTGCAACAAACTTGTGCTCTGAATTTTTATTTTTCACATAAAATAAATCAAAATCTCTTTCAAGGAGGGCACTGTTGAATGATTTGAGAACTAAAAATCTCAAATGGTTGCCACTGGAATCTGGCAGTTGTTTATGCATATGCCCAAATAAAAGGAAATACGGAAGCACTAAGCATACAAGTTTAAAAAAAATAGTAACAGAAAGCAGTAAGAGGCAAAACAATTTTCTTCTCTATATACATAAATATTTTTACATGTGTAACAAGAAATGTCAAAAATACACAACTTTGAGCACAAAAGTTTCATTTCAGCAATAGATTTGTACAAATGAGACTTGTGTAAGCAGCATGCTTTGACAGAATGAATTAAACTGCAACATAATTCAAAATACATTCATTTCAATCCTCCATACCAAAGATTTCTGAAAATGTAAGACGAGGGAATACAGCTTAGTAACAAGTTATCATTTCTGTGGAGAGGAAGAAGATTATAATTCCCCAGTAGAATGAAGAAGGATCAATTTCACTTTTCAAAATCCTTTGTCCTGGTCAAGGTCAAGCCCACTAAAATGCCTCGGTAGCCCAAATCCTGCCAAGGGTATGTGTTTTAGCATTACAAATGTTAGGAAGGTTATGCTGATTTTGGCAGGATCACAGACAGCAAGACCGAGCACTTTAGTGATCTTCAACTTGGTCCTAGGACTTCACCTGTAATTATCAAGGCACTGCTCTAAAGACAGTATATTAGACACAATAGGCCAAATGGTTCTGTAAACACATAATTACCCCTAGGGATACTTCTATGCCATCTTGTTTCTTTTCTTAACACCCTTTTGTTCACTGTATGCTCTGATCACCTCTACAACCTGGTAAGTCTGAATACTGTATCACCACATAATTCAACTCTGAATTTGGAGCACACAATTTGGGTTTCTCTTCCACAAGTATCAGCGGGGACAGCTCTGAGTGGAAACCCTGTTACAGTCAGTGTAAACAAACACTAAATTATCAAGACAAATTAACTTTATTTGATGTTTGCAATTTCTACTTCACAGCCAGTACTTGTTGGAGATTACGAAATCCCCCCGCAAATGTTTTCCCCCTCCCCCTTAAAGAAAGTGATTTCACTAAATTTCCTGTATTACTGATCATCTTTCCTTCTTGAATTACTATGTTTTATGACATTCATTCAAACATCTTATATTATAGTTCTGGAAGACAGCAAAAATACCGGTTCCTGCCATCTTAGACAGTGTATGCTCTCACTCTATTACATTAGCTCTAAGCACAATTTTGCTGCTTGCAGAGATAAACAGGCATGACAGCTCCCAAACAGAAAATCCATACTAACCAGATCATGAACTTCCACTATCAATGTAAATGTAATTGAGAAATAAAAGCTATACTGCAAAGACATCCTCAAACACTCTGTTTTACAGCAGAACTCCTTTCCTGACTGTCATTTTGATCAGAAAAATCCATACCATGATCAGTGAAGTTGACAAGGAATGGAATGCACAGACATCAGTAACATCGCCACTGCCTGGGTGCCTTTACCTGTAATCCACAGCCCTCAGCTAGCAGATTTTTTTTTTTTTTTAAATGAAATTACTAAACTCAAAGTTGTTCCTTTTATACTCCTAAAATTTAAATATTGCCAACACTTTTACCAATAGCTGTTGATGAGAGGAAGAGAGGTAACTGTTAAAGTAGTTCTTCACTGAAGACCTAAATAACCTCTGGGATGTAAATGCTTAGTTGGCCCCAGGAAGCAAGCAGTCCCTGGACATCCACAAAGTACAGGGCATTTCCTTCATACACTCAGTTCCGTATTTATGCGGAAATAGGTAAAATTGCTATTATTTGCTCCTCAGGTACAAGAACAATGGAGAGGTCCCCATGCTTTGAGGTACAGAAAGACAGATGGAAGCAAGAGAAGCCCAAACCCTAGCCCTGGTTGATAAGTTTGTTATACATTAATCCTCCTGTACTCAGTCACAGCCCCAAAAAGCCCACTGCAAGGATGCACAAATTCTGAGGGCGTTCTTCCCCAGCCTCAGAGCAACTGGGGATCCAACTTCAAAGCCCAAACCTAAGTCTTAATTTTACTTACCTCACATTAAATATTTATTTAGCTGATTAAAAAAAATATCTGAGTCTGGATTGCTATCATCAAGAATAACCTTTGCCTTTCTGCTTTCCAGGTAGGCACTGAGACAGCCTGACATTAATCAGAAAGGTGGTTTGGCATTTCAGGGAGAGCAACTGATGCCTAAAAGATGAGAACAGCAGAGTAAACCCTTGAGGCAGCAGGCACTACAGAGGAAAGGGGCCAACGAAAAATCAATGTAAAGTAGTATCGGAGGGAAAAGGGAAATTTAACTTGCATCCCTAGCAAGTCTGCTGACCAACTGTCATTCGTTATTATCAGTTTATGGTTTCTGTCTAATACTTATACTGGAAAACAAACAAGTTGAGGATTTTCCCCCCAGTCATTACTATGTTGACTAAGTCCTAGCCTCAACTATGGTTCGTGTGCTGTTTGTTTGCTGGTTTACCCTACTATTCCTAATTCTACCCCAATGAACACCTAACAGCATTATTTCAGCAGTATAGAGCACACCTAGCCTTACACGAGCTCCAGGCAGAAATAGCATGATACCAACACAGTGTAAATCGTAGGCCCAACACTGCAATTTCAGATAGGTTTTCAGACACACCATCAGGTTTGGATAGCTTCTAACAACCTAAAGTAACAACTACAATCCTACTTTCCCCCGTGACAATTTTCACATGACCTCTATTTTTCTAAATCTTGTGTTAGGCTAAACCTCAAGACATGTAATTTTCATTGCCTTCTTTCCCTTTCATTGCTCCATTTTCTCCTTCCAACTCCCTCAATAGCTGAGCAGTTAATGTTACTTTTGATCAATTGTTAGAAAAACAACAAATCTATGACTGTCTGTGTAGCTATACCAACATAAATTGCCCTCCTAGAGCTACATGGGTCTTCCATTGAAATTCACCAACCATTAATAATAATAATACCCCTTCAATACAGAACAAAATATTCCAATGAACAAATTCTATAGTAAATTTTGTAAAGTGCACAAAAATATTAATGGAAATATTTAAAAGAAAAAAGTTTTCTAGTGTCACCATGAAAACTTCTGAAATATCGTTTAAATTAAATAGAAGTCATCTAATGAGACTTTTTGGCTCTAATATATTGGCAGACAGCAGCAACATTTTTCAGAAAAATTACACCAACTAAATATACTGTATCTTAGCAGCATAAAAAGTCCCTACAATTAGATGCAATTGCAGGCCTAGTAAGCATAAACCTGACAAAATGTTACAAGTGTAATTTTCATTTAAAAGAATGGATTTCCATGGAATCCTAGAGGTAACATTAGTTATTTTGTTTACATTGTATTCTGGTAGTAAACCCAACTATAATCAATTGCTTGCCCTCCCTCTATCTTTCCTCCCAAAATTGCACAGAGTACTGGAAAATTTCATCAAGTTATAAGAAATGGCCACACTGAAGAAGCCATATTAAACAAAATTCAACCTAAAGCCTAAAAACAAATAATCTCAGAAAATAACAATCATTGTCAAACAACCACAGCTTCATACTACCGACCGATGCTCCCCACACACATAGATGGCACTAGGTCGAATGCGCCGCCTTGTATGGCCAGGTAGCTGTGGTAAAAACTTGAAGTATTTGGGCATCAAGTCCAAGCATGCATCGTGAAACTTCTTTATCCTCCAGTAGTATATCAGTGGGTTCAGTGCAGACTTGAGGTAGCAGAGCCAAAGGAGCCAAGTGCTTATCTCAAAAAAGTTGTGCTTGTAATAGAAGTGGCTGTTGAATGTGGCAATAAGGCTGTAAGTGGTGAAGGGCGCCCAACAGACTATGAAGACAAGGAACAAAATCAAGATGGTTGTGAAGGCACGAGTTTTAAAGCTCATATCAATATTCATCTGAAAAGGTCTCTGTAAGCTCATGAGACCAAGTTTGCTGGCCTGGCTGAGGCATATGGTATCAGGGTGGCTATGGATACGAACTGCATTGTGGCGGACGGTGTTGAGTATGCCCAAAAAAGAATACAGCATTACCAGGAATGGAATAAAAAATGAAATCAGCAAGATAACTATCACATAGGCTCGGTAACCTGGGCTTGTAGAGTAGCCAAAAACACACTGAGGTGCTCTTGAGGGTATCTGCAGATTAGGATTCCCTACTGATAATGGAAAAGCAACAACAAAGGATGCTGCCCAGGAAATCACAATAAGAATCTTTGCACGGTAAGGGTTCAGTTTATCTTGCCTCTGAACTATGATAAGAAATCGGTCAATACTAATAATAAGAAGAATGGCTACCCCCTCTATGACAAAAAGCCAGAAGAACATGGCAGAGACTCTGCAGAATATATCCCCAAAAATCCACTGAGTGGTAATGATTGTTATCAGAGCAAAAGGCATGTTCAGCACTGCCAGCAGCATGTCTGCAAAAGCCAGGCTTGCTAAGAGGATGTTAATTGCAGATCGCATAGCTGCCTTCTGGTAGACCATGAGGCAGACAACAAAGTTTCCAAGGAAAGAAACCAATAGGATAAATATCATAGCAGCAGAAAGAATGATCTGGAGTGGCAAACTCAAGCTCCTGAAAACTTCTTGCGATGGCAGGATAGCTGTAGTGTTTACCAGAAAAGTACTTCTCTCAGTGGTGAGCACGGCACCTGAACTATATCTCAATGGCTGCGTTGTGCCGCTACGAAGCAAGAACTGGGGAGTGGTAAAATTCGTATAGGTATTTTCATAAACAATGAAAGTAGCATTTGAGGTCCCAGAGTGGGCCAGCGTCAACATTGCTGAGAAAACCATTGCTTCAGGAGAAATGAAAGCAGAACCAAAGGTCTTCAAGGCATTCCATCTCGTTCAGGCAGTATCTTATTCAACAAATCAAAATTCAACGTCTGAAAACATCAAAGTTCTTAAATTCACGTTAGCATTTCCACCTGAAAAAGAGGAAAGGCATTTAAAGAAACATAGTAAGACTTGCTGAAACCAATGGGAACAAAACAATTGCTCTGCTTTCCTTAACGACAAAAGATCCTTAATACATATTTATACTTTAGGTCGACACAATTTCTTAAGCATCAGTTGCAGGAGTCTCCTAATATTTGGTCTTTTTCCTATAGATCCTGCTCCTGTAGTTTTGCCGACACTGTACAGTACTCTCACTCACTAAGCCTTTTCCTACTATAACCAAGACTTAAAAACTTTTATGTTTGAAAACAAACTTTACTGATTAAGAATGAATAAATCAAATCAGTATCTTCATTTAAATCTCATAATTTTTAAACTAACTTCATGATTTTGTTTTGAAATCGCCTACAGCTGGAAATTTTAATAACATTTCCAAATAGCTTCATAGTATCAGAATCGCCTATCTGCCTGTTAGGTAGGCTTTTCAGTGCTTACCAATCTGAGCTATCCTACATAATACGGTATCCTTGCTTCCATGTCAGTCATCAGCAGCATATGCCTCAGGAAAACCATGTAAAATATCCTAACCTGTTATTAATTATTGAATAACTTGTCCACAGGATTAAAGTATTTCTCAATTTGTTTCATTTAATGACTAACTCATATCAAGGTGCAGGAAACTAACTCTTCTTCAGTCGCTACAACCCTGCCCCCTGCAGCAAGCTTTCCTGTTTTCACTGGTCTAGATACGTCTTTGTTAATTCATATTGGTATCCCACATAATTTAACTGCGTGCACCCTCCTTTTCCCTGTAAATCTAATCTTTAGACATTCTGCTGAACTCCCTCCCTCATTGTTACGCTGATACAATGCAACATTTCCTTTTATAGTTTACGTGTATTGTCTTGTACCATTATTACATGTACTGTATTATCACATGTACTGTTCTTACAGACTAATAAAATGCAAAGGAGTTGAGAGTTGTCTCCACTTTTCAGTGCTGGCTCTTCATAGAACTCCTCCCCTCTATTTTGGACTGTTAAATTAAATGCTCCCAGAATACTCTGGCTTCTGATCAAACTGGAAACCAGAAGGATTCTATCCCCTTTTGAAAAAACAGACCACCACAGTCAAAACCAAAGTGGGATTCACCTCATTCATTCTGGGTGACAGCAATAGTCACTTCAGGCTGTTTTCATATTTTTAGTCATAAGAGGGATATAGGCATCTTCAGAGGGCAATCTATCTCCTCCATCTCTGCACATGGTGACACGCTCGTGCTACTAACTCAAAAAGCTTATGTTTGGTGACACAAATCCTGCCTGCGGTATTTAAGCAAGTTCTGTTCGCTGTCAACATCAGGCAAAAGTGAAGCGAGGAAGGAATGTTTTTATGAACTTACACAAGGACCACGTGCTTTGTGGAGGATCAAAAGTTGACTCTTCTCTGGGTAATACTACACCAACAAAGAAATGAACTGTAAGACAACAAAGTCTAACCTATGTCCCCAGTTTGGACTTCTAGCGATCTGAATGCAAGCCTGCTCAGGCTGTTGCCAAGGATTCACCAAGGAACATCAGCACTATGACCCGCTCCTCATTTCAGAGCAAAGCTATTCCCTTCCTATCTGCAAGCTCAGTATCGCTAGATGATTTCCAGGGTCAAACCGCCTTCAGCATTTTTTCAAAGACAAATGATTAACCTCTCTGTCTCCTTTAATTTTCACTGGTATCATAAAGGGATATTATTAACAACATCCTAATTTCCTTGACTCATACAAATTTCACTCTCTAGAGGTCTTCCTGCTTGAATGGGAGGGAATGTCATCATTTTCTACTTTATGCTATTATATTTCAAAGATTGTTTTGCTAAAATGCCAATTCTGTTAACTTTATTCTAGATTTTCCTTTTCTGTCCATTTTCTCCCTTGTATTTATTTTACAGTAACTTTTCTAGAGAAAAACTCAGTGCTAATTACAGGCTAAAGCATATATAGTAGCCGAAACTCTTCTTTCTTTAGTCTTTATAAACCTTTCCTTTACTAGTCATCTTTAGCATATTCATTAGAATAAAATTTGTAACCAACATCAGAAAGGTTAACACAGCTTTTTAAGATAAATAAGCAAGGATTTTAAAAATGAACATGAAAATCTCACCCAAAATTCCACCAAGGTTTATGACTCCACAAGCCAAGAACACAGAAGAGGGAAGGAAGCTGTAGTGTTCTGCAGGGACAGCAACAGAGCATAAATTCAACAAATAATTCTGGATTTAAAAATCACAGAGTACAGAAAATTAGATCCCCAGGGCAGTATCTTTTAGAGCTCTGTAAGCAATAAGCCAAAGGTAACTTTTGCATTTCTGATTGTTTTTGACAAGGTCTCTCCGCCAAGGCTCTAAAAGAAACTAATCTGCCATTAGATAAATGTGAAACCCTCTCACAGACAGTATCAGTTTAAAAGAAGAAACAGAAGAAGGAGCAGTTAGTTTTGCACTGAAAAAAGGTCGCCAAAATGATCCTACAAAAAAAAAAAAATCTATACTGGGGTTCAAGTTCTTCAGCCTTTAGGGGAAAAGAGGGAAATGTGAAACCATGACATTTGCTGATGATGAACATGAACTGGTTTTCAGAGCAATTTAATAAAAACAAAGGTCAACTATGAAGAGGTACAGAGGGATCTCATGACAGTTAGTGACAAGCTAATTGACTACCAGATAAAATTCAGTATTGCTAGAGGTAAAGCTATGCACGTATAGAAAAAAAAAAGTTATCTGCACAGTAACAGATGCTAAACCACAATTATCACCCTGAAGAAAAACAGATGTTAAAGTTTTGATAGTCTGCTCTATAAAAACATCAGTCAAGTGTTCAGACTTGTTAGCAAATCAACAGAGAAGAAAAGCATGAGCTATCTACACACACTGTACATATATATACACTACCTGCTACAACACGCATCCATGGCACCTCTTCAGTACTATGTTCAGTTCTGCTCCACCTGATCTCCATTCGAAAGTGACTGAAAAAAGGTATCATAGAGGTCTACAGAATTATTAGTGGCATGGAGTAAGCAAATAATTGCTGTCTCTCAAAATATAAGAATCAGAAAAGCCAGAGGAATCACAAAATCCTAAAATAGTTGAGGTTGGAAAGGACCTCTGGAGATCACCAGGTCCAACCTCCCTGCTCAAGCAAGGCCACCTAAGCCAGTTGCCCAGGACCATGTCTACATGGCTTCTGGGTACGTCCAAGGATGGAGACTCCACAACCTCCGTGGGCAACCTGTGCCAGTGCTCGGTCATGCTCACAGTGAAAAAGTGTTTCCTGATGTTCAAGGGGAACATCCTGTGTTTTGGTTTGTGACCATTGCCTCTGGTCCTGTCACTGGGCACCACTGAAAAGAGCTTGGCTCTGTCCTCTGCACCTTCCCTACAGGCATTTATATATATTGATAAGATGCCCCCTGAGCCTTCTCTGCTCCAGTCTGAACAGTTCCTGCTCTCAGCTCTTCCTCACAGAAGACATGCTCCAATCATGTCCCTCTTGAACTGAGGAGTCCAGAACTGGAAATTACTATTTCACAATTAATTGTGAAAATACTTGCCACAGGATCCTGTGGATGCCATAGAGCTTCTGTGGATTTAGAAGGCAATTTAGGACATATTTCGTGTAATCTTTATACAGACGTCCATGTTAGGAAGAGGTGAATCACCCTCATAAAATGTCTATCTGCCTCTGTTGATTGCAAAGGGTACATGGCCATGTGATTCAAATACAGACATTTTGAGCACATACACGCAGTTACTTGACTATCTTTAAATACATATAACAATTTGCTCACTTAGGTTAAGTTTACAGTTCTTTAAATATACTTATGCCACACGACTGAAGTATGAAGTTCAGTAGAGCCTTACATGTTAACATGGATAAAAGCTCTACAGCGAAAAAACCCAAACAACCAACTGCAAATGTTCCAAGGTAAAGAATCAAAGTTTTAGAAAATACTGCTTTATCACAAGTTGTCCTTCTAAACAGGAGGAACCAGACAAGAGAAGTAGGAACAAAAGTGTTGCACACCCTTAATTTAGTCAAAAAGGCTGTGGTACCCTGCAGTTCTCAAGCCAGTAGCATCCAGTATATAGCAAAGGACAAAGGACTCACAGGCATCTATAGCCTATTCCTGACAAAGCCAGAAAAAGCAACTAAGAAAAATAATCTTCTCATGTATGCTCTCTCACCATCCCAGCTCTCTAAGCAAACAGCTACCTCCTACTTTGTGCCTTGTCCCCTCAGTGTGAGGCTTGTATGCTTTTCTGTACAGTGTTATGAGGAGGAGAATGACCTCATGCAAGCTGTTGCCTGGACCTAGCCAAGTCCTTAAAGTGAGAAGCAAGCATTAGCCATTTGGCTGTTACATAAATCATCAGCCATATCTTCTTTCAAGAAGGATGAAAGCGAGCAGTGATCAGCTGTAGCAAAGATGACACCTAACTTCATAAGAGGACTGCAGGCTTTGGATCCCAGGTAGAAAGAGACTCTTGAGTGTTACTCCTGTGCTTGTTGCTTCCTGATGGTTTCCAGGCAGCACCCTTCTCTATATTGTTTATCACTTCAAGGTATGAAATCTCTCAATACACCACATACTGAGTCTGCATTCTCAAATGTGTTTTGGAGTTACACTTATCTAACCTGCAGGTAAGTTAGCTACACTCTTTCTTGGCTATCATCCTTCGGTTGGCATTTCAGCCAAAAAATTCAAGAGGATCCCTTCTGTAGCAGTCTATATATAATTTTTTTCCCTTTTTCTTTTTTTCGGTTACTTAAAGGGCTTCTACCAGAAGCACCTACATGATTATTAAATATGTGCCTCCATCTCTCCTCCTACCCTTCCAACTTCCCAAAAGTTATGTAAGGATAGAAATTTAAGCTGAAAGGGACCAATAAGATAACTTTACAGCAATTTCATTTCAGTTCTTGCTCTTTGAGAAAGACAGATCCTGTAATTTCAAAGCCAGAGTCAGTGCTGAATGGTAATCGTAGCTTGTAAAAGACAACCATGCTTTGACAGTTTAAATACGTAAGCTTATTGATGGTCAAAGTACTCATGCAAGAGATAGATACCTTTTTGTCACAGCATTCTCACTTTTGGAACATACACTCTGATTCTTTTCAGATGCAAAAAAGCTTCATACAATCACTTTTTTCCATTTCAGTGCTGAAAATTACTGGGTGTGCACATTTTCTCTCGAGCAAGGTTCTCACTCATATGCAACCTTCTTTTTATGGAACATAATAGACACAATTATTTCAATGAAGTACACACTTAAAGCTAAATATCACACAAATTTCATTCATCAAATATAATTATTGTTAGAACTATGGTGTCTGCTTTTAACAGCTTTTGAAGCTAAAAGGTTTCCGTTCAAAATTTGTATAGCATGCTCAACCAGAAATAAAAGATCGTATCTTATATGCAAAGCCAACATCAGTCAAAACCAGTAACTCCAACAAAACAGGGAACATAACAGTACCATAATAACAGTTATGTTTAACGCGGATCAGAAGACACTATCAACAGCTGCCAAAATGTTCAATAATTTATTAAATTTATCTGCTAAAAATAAGCATATTTTCAGTACTGCCCTGCACCAACATTTGGTCTAGCCCACAGAAATCATACTTCTTCAGAAACCTGAAGCTAGCAATGCCTGGTATAGTGATCCTGTTTCTTGGGTATGTTTTAAGTGGTCACAAATGGGAAGCTTCTGCATGCTTTACAGCTACTATCAATAGTTTTATTTTGAAGGTAAACTTTGGTAAAAACAATTTTTGCAACATAAAAAAACATTTAAAAAGCAAAATATTCTTAGAGGAAAAAGGATAGTCAACAACAAACATGAAGGCCATGGGCTTATTTTGTTTTCAAAAAAATTTCTGTTGATAGAAAATACTCAAGTATGTGCTCTCTGTCACCCCATTATTGTATAAAGAAGGCCAGGACATACTCCCCTCTCAATACAAATCGAGCATTGTTTCCTATGCCATTAAGCAGAGGCAGGAACATACTGCAATGGAATCCTTTCTGCTAAAGCCAGTGCAAAGAATGAGTCAGAGCGCAAGTCAGCAGGGACAATGTTCTCACCTAACTGTTCCTCCTAAAAGGAATGAGCAGTTTTCAGTTTTAATACTTATTTACATATCCTAAATTGAAACTAATCAACTTCACTGCATGAGCAGATGACCCATAAAACTACTCACAAGAGGCACTAGTTTAATTTAGGAAGTTTTCCTTTTTTTTCTACTCTATAAACACTACTGTGGCAATTTTCATAAGAAAGTGTTGTGGGAAACACTCACCTCTGCTTTGGGTCATTAAGTAAAACTAATTGCCCTCTTGAGGGTATTTCTTTCTGTCCTTAATTCAGAGAGCCATTAACTGTCAAGAAATGTCAGCCACAGGAATCTTTGTTAGTATTTTAAACCACAAATATGCAAAATGTAAAGAATAATTGTGTTTTCTTAGCTCTTGGGAAAAATCATGTTCTGAATTTGTAGATCATGTGAAAGAACTTATACAGTTCAAGGTTCATTTCTAGTACTGTCACAATATTCCCTCGACTTCTAACTTTCCCACTAGTTGAATGTTCATATTAACCATAGTCATGTTGAAGAGCTAACTGAATACTGTAGTACCTAGAAGAGTAAATACTTAAAATATTACTGAAAACAAATTCATAGTTTCTACTAACAAGTTGGAAGCTTCCTAAATTTTAAGTGGACCTTTGGATTATACATGCAATCACTACATGTCAGTTTGACAAATAAAAAAATAATTTAAAAAAAAGCAGCATACCAATCCAGACAGGCTTCCATGAAGAGCAAGAATCATACATCATCTTGTGCTGTTCTGTTCAGCAAAGTATTTTCTTTCCAAATAACCTGTCAAAAAAAAAAAAGGGGGGGGGGGGAAGTTGGTAACATATTTACACACAAGGCAGGACAAGATCAGAATTGCAAAAAATTTTCCTGTAATAAATCTTTATTTTTATTGGAAGAGGTAGAATATGCTGTGTCTCCTGACAAAAGGCAGATCACATGCCCCTTTCTTGCAGAAGGTATAGACCTTAGGCAGGACTAAAGCACCTAAGCTTTATCAAGCCAAAGAGATCCTGAGCTATCTCACCTGTGGAGTATAAGAACCTCACCATTTAGTACTAACATTTGCCAGGATTGGATTAGGATATTGGTTTAGATCTCATTCAGCTGCATTTATTTAATTTGTAGACAAGCACACAGCAGTTAGCTGCCATAAGTCTTATTGGATCTATTAAAATACATGCTTAGCCTTAAACATCAGGATCCCAATCTCAAGGCCTCCAAAGCCTCTCAGAAAAAATGTCATTGAAATCCGCCAGATGCTACTGAACATCATAAAGAAGCTGAATAAATTTTCCCCAAACAGCAAAGATATTAGCGTAATAGTATTGGAAAAACAAAGGGCAAGAAAACAGGTCTAGAGAGGAAGAACAAATGAAAATTTCAATGCAAGATCTCAGCACTTCCTTTACATGCTCTTGTACCAATCAATCATCAGCACAATGCTATTATGCCTCAAGCAGTTAAAATGATTTCTGTAAACTGGGCCTAGCACAGCTAAAAAGCTGTGTATTTCATCACAGCATACCTGTTGTTAACTGAGAACATAAATTTTCAATGTAGCTTTTCCATATACTCTCAGAAGGAAGCCAGGAAATTACAGTGAGCCTTGAAAGCTGAGTTTATGTCACAGTAAAAGACCCCAGTGACCCAATTTATATACAAATACTGTTTATATATAAAAATCAAAAGAACAAAGATGTGGGACACAGCCACTTTCACATGCTGGTTTTTAAAAGGCTACACAACTTTTCATTTCTGCCAGAAGAAGCTTTTGGAATATCTTAAGTCACCTCCACAGTGGAGCAAAATATGTCCAGGATCCTTCAGGAAGGAGTTTCTAAATAAATGCTGTACACAGCAGCAACGTGTACAAACCAGCCAATGAGTTTACAATGACCTCCTACAAGGGAAGCAGTAAGAACAAACCGTACTTTAAGACCACTCATAATATTCTGGTTCCTCCAACCATTCAAGTGCTGAGTTTCTGTACCTGCAACCAACTTAATATAGACTTCAAACACCCAAAACGTAAGGCCTGATTTGCCAGACTGGCACCTGCTGAGAAATCTGCCTTCTGCAGAGCAAACCCATTATCTAGCCACAATGGAAGTCAGTGTCTGAAAGATTTTTCTGATAATCTATTAATACAAATTGTTTTCCATAACCACAAAAATTTTATCTTTACATTTATTCCACATGACAAGGTGGGAAGGAAAAATACAAGCGTCAGATTTAGTTATGTATAAAAGAGATAAAATGTAGCCACAAGATTATTATAGACTTCAACCACGTGGTTTGTTCCTTCTTCAGCGATGTAAATCTTCCCTCTTAGACTTTCTGAAGCACCAAAGAAGCAAACAGGTTTGCAAGCAGGCAGAAGACTGCCAGGAACTTGGACAGATTAAATACAGTGACAACAACCTGTCAGATCTTCCCACCAGACAAGCACATTCTCTGACATAAGAACCATTTCTTCTCTCTACTTACATGTTTATAGAAAGTATTTTCAACTATCATTAAAAGTGTCTTTAAAACAAATTTAGAAAAGCATCCAAAACATCACCATAAACTAGAAAGTTCTTCCACTTCAAGCCTCCAAACAGGGAAAAAATAAAAGCAGTTTTTCAAAGTAAACCTGGAAAATTTTACTGAATTTAAGTACCTTGCAGAGCTTGCTCTTAACTGGGTAAGATTGCTTTGGATACTTTTCTGTCGGCAATCAGGGGTTAATACTGTTTCCAAATGACATTCCTCTTTGCCCCCATTATAAATGATTAGTCAGGCTTTTTTGTAAGAACAGGGGGGAAAAGCTCTGTAACCCTTCACGATCCTTCAATGAAATTTGAATGCAAGGATTTCTGTACCTGAAAAGAGCTCTACTTGTGGAATTACAACCTTGATGATAGCAGCATTTAGAGCTGGCACTGCTACTGAAAGGGTAGCCTTGACCTCTTCCTCATTCACTCACTCATTCCTGAACCCAGCTCCGTAGTCCTGAAGCGGAAGCACTGATCTGGTCTAAACCAGATATGGGCAAGCAAATTTAAAAGTTTCACATTTCTGGCTGAAGCTGAGAGATGTTCGGGTACACACATCAAGGCATAAGATCTAGATTTGGCTTCTATATATTAAGAGGTATTTACGTTCAAGACAGTGCTGTGCCATAAGCAAGAACGGTGCAAAACTTGTAATTATGGATGATCTTAGAGGAATTCGCATCTTACTAGGTCTATTTCAATTCTTCAAACCAGGAACAGTCATTTCCAAAGAACCGAAATAGCAGAACTAAAACCACAGAAATCTTTAACACCATTAAACTTAAAATGTTTCCCACAAGCATTCAGATTACATTAAAGACCTAGCAACAGGCTAGAGGTGGTCTCAAAAATATTATGAAATGTTTTCAGTAAACCATCATTTTTCAAATGAGTTGTAACTTTTCTTAATAAGTACTTTACCGACAGCTGTCTACACCTAATTGCGCCTAGTCCACAGCAATTTTTTAGCAAGTTTTCTTAACATTTTCTTGGTATATTAAGTCAAATCACGGGCAAAAAATAAACTGAAATACTGAAAGCTTCCTTTCGTCACCAAAAAGTCAGTCTATCAGAAGATAATAGGCAAGTAAAAAAGCCTGCTTCAAGTCAGAAAGCTTTAACAGAGCTGTCCTAAGGCTATTTTGGCTTTTCAACTAAAGCAACTTCTCCAGTATGTTCTCTGTTCTGTGAAGATGTTTTACCTTCGTATACCATAAAGTAAAGATCTAAAGGCTCCTTGTATTACATCTCTTTGTAGTGCCTCAGTACATCTGACATACACTATTGCACTGCTTTCTGTTAAAACAAGGGAAAATGGATTTTCTTATTCGTCAGTAGTTTTGACAACAGCCGTTCGCACACTATCTTCCACCAACATGCAAGGGCTTACAAAATTTATCTTACAAGAACAGTAATCCCATCATCAATAGCATTCTATATTGATGAAATTTATTAAGCTCTCTCTCCCACAAAAACATACTTGTTTTTTGAAACAAAATTGATTTTAACAAAAATTAATCTTTTTATAAAAAGATACAGGGATGCCAATGGAAAAGTGACTGGAGTGACCAAATTTTTACTCTTTTCACACAGAGTGCTGCCCACAATAGGTTCCTGGGATTTGGTTTACTTCCCAGAGCAAAGCAATCAGTCCTGATTCTGCTTTTTCCCACAGGGATTCAGTTCATGCTACAGCCAAAGTCTGCTGCTGCCCAAGACTCTTGCTACAGTAATACAGATGTTACTGATCTTACTTCTTGGCACCTGGTTCACAGAGAAGAGGTGCTGGTACCAACTTAAATGAAGTGACTGTATTTCAGCAACAGAAATGCTGCTGCTTGCAGCATCCTGCTCTGAGAGTACTTAAAGGCTGCAAGTGTAAGATTTAGCTGAGAACTAAACAGAGATTTAGTTTATATGCATACTTATGTATTTCTATTATACATTTTTCTTCTTATACATACACACACGCACATGGTGTGTGTATAGGTGTGTATTATTTTCAATACTTATTAGCACCTCTAGCCAAAAACAAACATAAAATGCTTAATGTAATAAAATACCCTAACATTTGTTTGTGTTCCTTTGATTTCTTTCCCCGAGACTTACCTTATACTTTGTTCTTAGTCTAAATTAGCCAATTGAAAATCAGCTACGCATTACAATAGTAACTTATTTTTCATAACATAGAAACAGAGACTAAATAAACTAACTATTTCTTAATAGTTATTGATATCTAATTGTTTTAATAGCTTCAGAATTATTTTTGTCTCATACTGGCCAACTGGAATGGCACTTTCAAGATAGCACTTGTTTCTGAGAAAACAATCTTAGTTAGAAATCTCTTCATAGAAGAGATTAAAAGAGACAGTTAAATTCAGAGTTCCCATTTGGACAAATCTCAGGGTGAGATAACATATTACAGACTTTCAGACTCTATGCAATACAAGCACTAACAATTTCTGTACAGACATGACAGGCAGGACTTTTGGAACATGCATCATGAACAGATAAAAAAATTATTACATTTACAAGCCAAAACTATTTTAATGAGTCAATCTGGTGCTTTTTAAAGCACACTGTTTTGTTTTAATGTAATACAAGAGATCACTATTTCATTTTTTTCTGGTTTTGGATTTTTTGGGTTTTTTTAATAACAACGCAAAGAAAATAAATTTGTGCATCAACTGAAGGATTCAAATCCTTTGTATGAACAATCTCTTTAAGTACCTTTTAATTACCTGTTACAAGTAACTTGACAGTCAATTGATTTTGCACTACTCAGGTGGTGTTGTGCTACTTGGGAACTGTTAAACAAACAGTAGGCCAAATCAAATGTCTCACATATACACATACATAGAGTTACAGCAGTTCCCAGTTCACAAACCTCTTATTTAAGAAAGGCTTGTTTCCATGGAAAAGCCCCTTCAGTAATGAAAGTGAGGGATTGGATTTTCACACTATTTTTTAAAAATAATTACGTTTAAAAAAACCCCAAAGAAACACAAAACCATGCCAAAAAAGCTCAACAACCCCTCCCCCCTCAAAAAAAAAAAAAAACCCAAAAAAAACAACCACAACAAAACAAACCCAAACCTACAAAGAGAAGTATTACCTTACCAGGAAGAAGTCACCCATTAACTCATGTTGTCTTCCACTTTGGTAGCTCAAGATCTTATTTCCCTACCTAACCAAAACCTGTTTAAGTATGTTCAATTAACTCAATTCGCAAATAATATCACAGTGTTTCTTCAGTTTATTTGGTCTCCATTTCAGTATCAAACTGATCCTGAGAAAATACTGTATGTAATTTATCTTACATGCTGTATAACTCTAAATAGAATAATAAATGTAACATATAATTTCTAATTTGACTGCAACTGCTCAACAACCACTGAAAAATTCAGACCAAGAGACTTGTATCAATTTTTTAAAACACTGAAATACACTCAAGTCACTAACAACTCAAAGTATGGGCAAGATTTATAGGAAAACAAGTGTAATGACATCAACCATAAGAGATCAGAAAATGAAACTCTTGCCTCTCTCTCTTTACAAACCCTAAAATATTGTTAATGTTAGAATTAACATTCAGTACAAGACATCAAAAAACACATACAAAAATCAGAAGTGATGCCTCTCCTGTATTTCTAAGACAGGAGAAAAAAGAAAACAAAAAGATTTTAAACTACTGGGGAAGGTCTGCAGGCCATTTTAAAGGATTCTGCATCACAATACTACAGATGTTATCATGATTGTCAGTAAAAATATCATTTTTCTGCCTTTCTCTGGGACTGATTTAAAGTTAAAGATTTTTGTCTAATCTTCTGATTATTTTCTCTTTATTTCTACTAAAACCACTTTCCTACTCCAGACATAATAGTCAAGCTTCTGGTAGCAGCTCCTTTACATTCAAAGAGCTGCTGAAAATAACTTCCATAGAATTCTTTGCCTATCAAATCATTATTGTTTTTTCCATTGAAAATCTTGTTGAATTTAACATATTTCTACAAAAAGTCTCCAATAAAAGCCAAACCTGTTTGTTTATAAATCCTTATTGTGTTTACACAAAAAAAGATTCACTTTAACAAGACTTGTTGCAGCACACATGGCTACAGCACAGTACATTTACTTTAGTTCCCTCAAAATATTTCTCATCCAGGTGCACCCAACAGTCCAAGAGCCACAATTAATCCTTCAGAACATTTTCATCTGGCTGGCTGTCTTCTTCCCACTATCCTTTCCTATAGGCACTTTGCAGCAATAGTTAATATGAACCACAGCGAGCTCTTTGTTGCCAGCTTTCTCATGGGTCCCACAGCTCCTTCCACCACGCATCAGGCACACAGTTTGTGAGAAGATGAGAAAAAAACTTTCAGGAAAGATGCAAGGCATCTTTCAGTGAGCAAGCAGCCACCACAACAATTAAACTGTCTCAATCCTAAAATCCCTCAGCAAAGGGGCAATTAAAGAGGAAAAGTCCTAATTTGCGTACTGTGACACACACCAGTAATCTGCTCCTGGCTACTGTTTCCAGTGATATATATGATGGCAGCAGATCCTGATCCATATGTCGACCAATACTACTCACATCAATGCAATAAATCCAGTCATATGACAAACATGGAGGGAAAAGTTATAGTGCACTTAATGCCATCTCCACAGTGACCTCTGTTGCCTACTTGACTGGAAAGACCAGAAACAGTTCTCTCCAATGTACTATAAATAACTGTTTAAACGCTGCATGTTGAAGAGGTTTAACACTGCTGGAATGCTGACTCATTTTCCAGAATGTGTTTTACTGAAAACAGTTTCATTTCAATTCAGAAAACACAGAATGGCAATTGTATTGAGCACCCGTATATGCTTTAAATCCTGCCTTGGCCTTCCATTTCATATTTAGCTCACAAACTATCTTTGCTTGGCAAATTCTTACCATTTTCAGTCTTACAAAGACCTTTCCAGATCTCGTCTTCTTGTTACAGAAGTAGCTAAGGCAAGTTTCTGAAGCTCTACAGACTCAACCATTGCCTGTTCTCCTCCCAGCCTGCTTTTATTCCTTTCCTTCTAAGCAAACATAGCCTGTGTAACTCATGCATATTCAGTCCACATCAGTCTCATTTTGAGTAGATATACCCCATAAATAATATGCCTGAATACAGTTATAACCACTTGCTCATATGCTTGAATTTACACCCTTGTATGCATGGGATACAACTTCAAAACAGCAAAGCAGACTCTTGCATTAAGTTTTTGTGTTGCCCTTCACTACCTATCTGTCTGCTGTCACCAGTTTTTGGTTTAAGTCAGTGCAATTCTAAATATACCATATCTAGATACAGTCTAGTCATTCCTTTTATCTTAAGCAACTCACGCAATGCTGAGAACATGGATACCATTACCTTCTCTAGTATTTCAGAGTTTCCAAGGCCACCAAGCTGCAAAGAATGGACTTTTAACTGCAGGAACACAAGGCACTTAAAAGTAAAGCAAGCAATATGAAAGAAGTATGTTACTTTACCTCTTAAGTTGGAGACCTTGATAAGTGGGAGGGGGAGGATCCACATCCTATCTATATGCTTTTAAAAGTATTTCAGGCTATTCAGAACTCTTGCTGCCTTCTCCTTGTCCAGTCAGCCCATCTTACCAATGGCACTGGTTGCTGTCTGTCCTCTGGGCTCAGCTTACTTAAGTCTTTATCACTATAGCCACATGCTTAGCTAGAACGGCTCAGCTACACTTGCCCTTCTCTGTGGGAAGAAAAAAAAAGTAAAAATCCTGTTGTATCAGTCAATAACCCTGGTTTGGAAACCCAATACATTTTCAGCAAAATCATTAGAAAAAAGAGCCAATGTCTCTTCTTGGGCAGAGCAACTATCAAAAAAGTAATTCAATTCACTTGCTCTGAGCAACTTCATATATAGATATATAAAATCAGTATAATATAGATGTTAAACAGCTTATACATGAAGTTAAAAATCTGTAACTTCACCAGGTCCATAGTAGCTCTATTCTTTCCCATGTACTTTGAATTATCTCAGCTTACTTCCTAGTCTCAGTTTTTCAGTAGGACCATACTGCTGCCAGGTCTTTGTTACACTGTTACCTACCCACTGAGCAGTAGTTTTAATGATTATTTTAGGATCTGTTTTACCATAAAGCTTTTGTCCATTTTCTACTTTTAATAAGCAAATTTTTGTTTAGTGACCCACACACCAGGTGGTCTGAGTGGGAATGTAAGGTACCTTTTGTAAATACTAACAAAGCAATGAAAATTAACGAACCATAAAATACAAGAAATTAACTTCTCATCAGATCATCAATTTATCTACCCACCTAAATGAGTCTAAAATACCAGTTTCAAGCAGTCTGATGTTCTAGGGACACTCAGCTGCCACTTCATTTATAGTCTGTTTCCTTAGCAACACTATAATCCATCTGGCTGCAGAAAGCTAAATTCCCAAATCATATCCTCCTGTACACCGGAAATAGGCTCAAAAACATTTATATTTTAAACAGCATACAGTCATCATGATTAGTGAGCGTATATATGAATCTGGAAAGCCAATAATGTTCTTAACACGCACATACACATGCAAACTCTCCCTGCTCTAACCTGAATAAGTGATTCACGTACTGAGAATGACACACAGTCTTCAACTTCTAGGTGTTACAATAGCACCCCTTCACTGACACTGCAGTCCTAAGCAAAGCTGCACAAGACCTAGTCCTGGCTCTGAGAGGGAGAGATCTTATATATCATCTTCCACCAAAAGTTTCAGAAATGAAAACATTTCTCTCATCTTTCTTGCACCATGCCAACTGAAGGAACCCTCAGAACTACACGTGGTCAATCTTTTCTTTTAAGACTTTTCTAAGAGAAGTAATTTGAAAGACCTGGGATGCAATGCTATTAATGGCAGCCAAAAAAACCGAATGAAAGTTGATCACATTACAAAGTAGAGCCACACTTGTCTTAAAAAGACTTACTTTTTAGGTTTTTCCATCTAAAACTATACATATCATCTGTATAAACTAAAATAAAAATCCAGTCCCTAGCGGTAATGTTTAAAAATTGTTAAGAGCATAAAAATTGCAAATCCAAAATATTCAGGAAAGCCAATTCAGTGACTGAAGGGTAACTAGCAATTCCCCAATGCCATAGCCAAGCTAAGATGAAACTGGGTAACATCAAGCCTTCTACAATCAGGATGAACAGATACAACTTAAAATGGCAGAACACATCTTAACTGTATACCATTTTGCTTGAATTTGGAAACTCCAATCTAGCAAAGGAAATTCATTTCTTATCTAACAGGCAAATTAATCAGTTACATAGAGTGGAACAACCTCTTCATTGCCTACACCTCACAAAGACACATAAACAGGAAGCCAGTCTTTAATCCACAGAATGATTCTGCCATGCAGTCAACCATTTCAATGATAAACCCACATAGCTTTGCCTGATGCTACTGTACAGTAGTGGCATAGAAGTCCATACTGCCTGACCTGCTGACAGCAGCTGAAGAGAGATTTGAGCTTTCATAAACCAGGAGTCTCCTCAGGCAAGGAGCCAAACAGTGCTTCTCATTGCTATTAATTTGCTAGCATCCCTCTAGAAAGTACTTAATACAGTAGCACTTACTCTAGAAAGTACTTAATACAGTAGCACTTACTCTGGATAACCTGATGCTTCTCTCAAACAAGTCCCACCTGACTGTTGACTACAAACAACTTTTCTTAGAGGCTTTGGTGGTGGTTGGTGCCAAGAAGCAGGCTGACGATATCAGACAGAAATAATGACAATTCTTCATGTCTTTTCTCCCAGGTGGAGGAAGAAATGGGTCAAATTAATAAATACTAGCCTAAAATCATTTATATGTTCAATCATAAATATGTTTTGTTAGTGACCACAGCAAGTTCTCAGGAAACAGGCTGTTAATCAACTGATACATACAGTTGATTACATACATTCTAGAAAACATTTTCAAAGAATGAGTTTAATCTTTTTCACGACGTAGATGACAGCTCTTTGAAATACTTAGAACACAGCGGTGTTGCAATCCCAGACTGGCTCAGTAGTGAACAGGGTAGGCCTTTTGGCAATGTCTGGCAACTTTACTAAGTGCTCATCAACATGAAGCTCCAACTTAAGACCTTAAGGAAGTCTGTTTCCTTGTTAGCATCTGGTTTTCCACACATGCACACTTTCTTCCTACTAGGGCTGAGACTGATCTCAACTAATTTCAACATAGCTTTGAGGTAATCACATAAGCTTACTCAGCAGTCAGAACATGCATTTCTGGAAAGCAAATTCATCTAAACTGTTTCAGATATCCATTTTAATTATCTTGTTTTTTAAAAGTACTGTAATTGAACTCCACACCTCTATGTATCCACGTTGGTCTGCACACATCTGTACTGCCTGAACAACTGACCCAGATGTGTGCTTCTATATAAGAGATGCATAATGCTTAATAGGTGCATTTCACGATTCTGTAGTTTCAGAAAACTACAGAAGTTGCCCTGTCAATGGCTGACACCAGCGTACCGCAGGAGAAATTCACTAGCCCCTCCTGCTTCCT
This sequence comes from Balearica regulorum gibbericeps, assembly GCF_011004875.1. Lineage (NCBI taxonomy): Eukaryota > Metazoa > Chordata > Aves > Gruiformes > Gruidae > Balearica > Balearica regulorum. The sequence goes on from NC_046186.1 coordinate 44,349,702, forward strand.
GGAGTTAGGATGCTGGGATCCTCTGTGTGCTCTTGAGCTTGCCAGGAGTCCAGGAAACACCATAATGGAATTGAGATCATCATTTTAGAAGTGGGAAATCCTGGAAGATCACTGAAGTAACTGATCAGTCCCTGAGCCAATGCCTGTTTTGTATTCATTTATACTGTCATGAAGAAATGAAGAATCTGATTCATTATTCAAATAGCTGCATACCCAGGAACAGAGAGAGACTTTGAAAACAGGGGGGAAACCAGAGAAAATATACAGGGGCTATTACATTTTCAGCCTTGCTGATAATAGCTCAAAGCGTATCACCTTATTGCCAGTGTACCATGAAGATGGTTTTTCAAGGCTATCATTTGTGATGGCCTTGAAAACGCACATTTAATCTAGTTCATTTGGATCTAGAAGTTTAACAGCAGAAGTGCTATTACCTGAGATTTCATGCTTTGGTTTGGTATTTCATCAGAAAATATGAATGCAGTTGGAACTTGCCTTCTTATCTTAACAAAATGAAGGGAATGGGGAGGGAAAAGGCTCTTAACTTCAGTTAGCAAATGCACTCAGCTCCATCTCTATCCTCGTAATAAATACAATAAATGCCAAATCTTATGGCAGATGCAGATGTCCTGATACCAGCAAGGCATAGAACCACCTCCCCGTTATAAATACTCTGAACATGCCTTCATGAGTCAGTATTAAATATTGCCAAATTTCTTTCAAATGTCACCTCCTTATCATAAGTGACACACTTGGAGCCTGAGCAGACATGCTGAATTAATTCAGTAGTGTGAAGGATGGAATTAACTTCTCAGCTCTACCAACTCATGAACCCTTCGAATCAGAAATAAGGCAAAAGATGTGAGGCCCCACTGCTACTCAATTGATTTTGCTACAAAAATAAACAGGTAGTTCCTCTCCAGGCCACACACAATTTTTTCCAGAGTATTCCATACAAGCACACAACGGTCTGGGCTATCAGTGTGCATGTGTGCATTTTTGAGAGAATGGAAGTGCAAACATAACACACACATTCCTTCAACATTTCATGGCATGTCTTTCGCTAGATGTTTGGGCAGTCCGGATTTTGGTTTGGAGATATTTTTATTGTTTCTTAAAATCATTTTGCTACTAAAAGCATAGGAAACGTGGATACGAATATGATTTGAAATCATTATCTGCACTTTGGAGTTTATATATGCAAAAGCATATAAGCATGCAGTTAGTGATACAGAAATCAAAATATCTTGAATACATTATGTGCATGTATTTCTAAACACATCCACAAACATCATGTAAGACTCCAGAAAAATGTCTAAGAGAAAATTCAGAAATGACAACTGACAGGAGAGCCTAAATCAAAATGATCAAGTAATAAAAGGCTTGTTGGAGTATTATCTACTGAAGATAAGAATTTAATCAACATATAATATCATGTCTTTTCAAATTACTTTTCAAGTCCTTGACAAAAAGAAAACAAAAAACTTGTCTATTTTTCACAAGATATCATACTCTCTTTTCTATCATTATACACAATGAACCTTGTACAATTCTCTGAAAGGGATAATTTTGTGAATTACACTACTGATGCAGAAAACTCATAACAATAACCATTTCTAAGTAGTATCAGGTTTTGAAGTTCTAACTAAGCTTTAGAAAGACAGGATTATTATTTTGCAATTTGCATTAAAAACATATGCTTTTTCTCCCGCTCTGTTGCAAAGTTTTCCCCTTGTGATCAAACCGACCCAAAGGGAACACCTCGTGTTTGTGAACTTTTTTCTATCACTTTTTTCCCTTTTTCCTGTTTTTAAAATGAGGAGATAGCTTGCACAAGATAGTGCGGTAATTAAGACAATTTAATATCCTGAAGAACTGAGGTATTATAGAGATGAACACCACCACAGAAGAAACACACATTAAAGTTAATTATTAAGCATTCAGAATGGGTTGTAAATAAGGCATGTGACCATATATTGTATAATGACAACAAAATAAAGGACTGCAAAGGTGCTCACTAAGGATTAACCTTACCTAAATGTAGCTGTCCTAAAAGCCAGATAGGAAGGCTACAAGAGGCATTGAGACTCTCACGATACAAAGCGGAAAGACACTGAGCAAGTAATTCAGCCATAGGTGGGATAAATCACTTTCTGGACAAGCTTATTTTTCTCCATTGACTGTGCCTGGAAGGCTAGTTGAGACTACCTCAGTGTCACCATAGTTCTCTGCAGATTATTTCCAACAGATCCCTAAAACGTATCTTATTGTCAGTGGGTTTAAATTTGCTATGCAGGGTTCCATACACCTAATGAGGTTGAAAAAAAATCACAGGATAGCTAGCTTTCAGAAGCTCAGATGACAGACTTAGATTTACTTCTTAAACCACGAGCATCCATTCACTGCAGATAATGAGGCAGGTACCTGCTGGAAAATACAATGCATGATCATGTGGGAGAAAGAACGGAGAAATTTCAAACATCTCATCTGTTTCAAAAAACAAGGCTAACAAAAGATTTTTATTTTGCCCACATTAAAAAAAAAAAAAGTAATTCAACTGATTTGATCGGCATGCTACTGAATAAGGTCTGCAAGACTGGCTGGAATTGTTTTTTACATGTTTGGCAAAAGTTTATATGTATTCCATGACAGAAAGTGTGTTATTAAGCATCTGAAAAAAATTTGTTGTTTTTAATGAGCACAAGAACCAGATTCTTCTTGGACGCTGACAGCAAAGGACGAGGGACAACGCACACAAGCTACAGTATTGGTAACTCCAGTTAGACCTCAGGAAAAAAAAAAAATCGTAGTGAGAGTGGTCAAACACTGGAACAGGTTACTCACAGAGATTGCAGAATCTCCATTCTTGGGGATATTCAAAAAACTTATGTGGACATGATACCGAGCAACCTCATCGAACTTTCAATCTGGCTCTGCTGAGCAGAGTGTTGGCCTGCGTGACCTCCTGAAGTCTCTTCCAATCTCAATTATTCTGTAGTTCTATGCTGCAGCCTCAGCTCACTTAGGCTATAACAGCGATTATTCCTTCACCATGGCCTGTTAAATCCAAGCACTGGATCTGAAAGCCTGTTTCCCCTTTGCTTTCTTGACCTGATCTGCTTGGCCAGCTGACCTGACCAATGCAATGAGAGGGCTGCAAACCAGATTAGTATAAAATATTCTAACTGGCCAATTAAAGTGACTAGCAACTAAAAATTATATACAAAAATCAACCAAGAGAAGGATCTGGCAGAAAAACGCTGGAAGCAGCTGGGCAACAAGATGGCCCAGAAGAAACAGGTCAGTAAGAGTAAAATATTGCAGGGAAAACAACAATAAAGTCACCAGACAGCATTGCCCTGTGGACAACAGAATGGAAGCCCCAAAGTTTCACCATCCTCAAGTCAGCTATCTTGTATTATATAAAAACTATGAGGTAATGTGGGTCATTTTATAATCCATGTATAAAGCATGCTATTTCCCTTCACTGTCAATCCACATATAGATCACAACACACCGCTACAGCTCAGACAGAACCTTTAAATGACAGTTCAGGCTGTAACTAACTCTGCTGAGGACATAGGAAGTGATCAAAGATACCCTCGGAAAAAAAGAAATACTGCCTTTGCTTCCATTTGGTTTAGGAATAAAAAAAAAAAAAATCACTGGGAAAATTACGCACCCAAAAACTGTATTACAAAATGAATGCTATTAATGCTTGAAAGTCAAGCTCTGAAGACTTCAGAAGTAGCAGTTATAGAACTGTAATTAAACACTATGACACAGGCTTTAACTACATGACTAAGTACTACTTATCCACACACAATCTAGCTTCCCTGAGAAGGCCCAGTGCTCACCAAGATGAACAACTGTTGAAAACCTTGCTTTCTTCACAATTATTGTGTGCCACCGTGTCACATTTAATCAAGACAATTCAAACCTTGCTTTAGTAACTGCAAGGAGGAGAAAATCAAGGAAGAGATGCAAAAATCATAACCGTCCACTAATTTTTGGTCGCCCAATTTGAGATGCTAAGTGCTCTGAAAAAAATCAGTTCCTAGATAGTATAAACCACAGCTCCCAAAGGCCACATCACCACCACTTCAAAGCTTTAAATTTCCAAACACTTCTGTGCTTATGTGGTCTTAATATTCTTTTAAACACAGCTTGTGTATAATATACATCTAGATTGAGGTAAATTAGCTTACAGTTATGCAAGAGATTTCTCTAAGTGCCATTCAAACCAGTGGGACTCCTCAGACACTTCAACATGCGCCTAAGTGTAAATACCTTACTGAATCAGTGCTTTTACACAGAGCACAAGAAAAGGATAGCTCACCTTTTTCCTAAAGTACACGTTGAAATGTCTCAATGTTAACATTTGTATTTATGAGGTTTCATTCAAATGAAATTGACTGGAATGTCACTGCGACAAGCTGTCTGTTCAGGAAAGTAAAGCATTTACTAAGTCCCATCATACACATAAGGTTTAGGTAAGTATCTAAGCATTATCCTCAACTGGAAAGGAGGCATCTAAACAGTTTTCCTACTTAAGTTCACATTGCGTTACTAGCTAGGTTAGCAAAATAATGGCTGCCAGCAAATACAGAGAAAAAAATACACTGTTCTATTAACGTATAAGTTTATAAGAGGCAGTGCAACCTGACAGATCAATTTTTAATCTAATATTCTAGAAGTAGGATTCCTTAGATAGTTACACTTCCTCTTGCCTTACTCTCTTCATTTGAAACAAGTCTGATGTCCTTCATAATTGCTTTGAAATTTATTTATGAGACTATTATGTGAGATTAACTATCAATACCCAAAAAGCAAGCACAGCACAAAACACAATGCACATGCATTTCATTATTAAACCAAACGGTGAGATACTGCAAAAATGTGAACCAAAACACACACTGAATGTTATGAAGCACACAGGTTTTGTTCATAATTTCAGTAACTAAAAAGACAGCAAGCATGGTGAGAGTCCACAATGATTTATTTTAAACATCTAGTCTAATATTAATTTCAACAGGCTAGCAATCTCTCCAGGCATCTAGAAGTAAATAACCTTCAGAGCATTAAAAAAATCCCAAAAAACCAAACCTTCCTCTGTGCAACTTGCTACTTACAGAAAAATAGTTAGGAAAGTAGCAGAACAGCATGAGAACACACGCCACTGATGTGTCCACATCTAGCCATCAGGATTGCTTATGGAGACTGCTCTGGGAGTACACTCCCAAACAAGCAGAACAACTCATGTAAGCCTCTCCCTGATTCTGCTTGCCTCTCCCTTACAGGCGAGTGGGAAAGCCACCAAGCCTTCACCTGCTGCCTCTTCACCCACCTGCACAAGTGAAGAAGAAAGTAGCCCTGACAGCTGTAAGCAGCTGACTATGAAAAGCAGCATTTCATAGCGCCCAAGATCCTCAATGCAGGAAAATTAGATCACTGTGACTGAGCACACGGTTAAGAGAAGCAAGAGAGGCTACTTACCGTGTTACTGATAGACTATGTCCACACTAGTAAATCAAGCAATGCCAGGAACCATTCCCAGGAAATGGAACTCAGTCACACAGACTGCTGAACTGCTACAGACCAGTGCAGCATCCTTCTAACCCAGGCCAGCTACAGCTCTCCTGTGCAATTCTGAGGCATGATTTTGCATGTAACACAGGCCAGGAGCCAGACCCAACCAGTAGATTGTATTCAGCTATCCTGTTCTGGAAGGCAGGAGAGTTTAGCATCACCAACAAGGGCTAATCTGTGTCAGCTGGCTTCAGGACCAGAGAGAATGGTCTTGGGTATCTTTAATTAACTGGTGGAGAAGTGGTCACAGCCTCTCCAGGCTTTGTCTGCTATTATTCTTAGGGGAAGACTTCAAAAGTGGCACATGCAATGAAGTATATGAGCATAGCTGAACCACCAGCACCACACAAAAGTTGTCTATACATTGTACTAGACAAGAAGAAAATTAGAAATGGATATAGCTCATCTTGGCTTCTTCCCCTTTCCTCTCAGCAGACAGACCTTGCATATCCTCTACTAATATCCACAGTCTCATTTCTTTTCCCAGTTTAAAAAAAAAAGTTTTATACATTTAACATGCACTCTTACTCTAAGGCCGCTCTAATAAGTCATGCAAAACAGCATAAGAAGGTGAGTTTCTGAGGGCTGATCATTTGGCAATAAATATTTCAAATGAAAGTTATTCAGAAATTTTTATTCTTCTAATGTCTAGTCATTACCAAATCAGCTTCTGTAGACTAAAAATACAGTTACTAGTGAATATTACGTTATCCTGGAAATGTAGCTACAGCAATGTTAGCAAATACATTTTCACAATAGATAACTGCGCAAACACAACAGTAAAAATACATTTGAGAACTGACAATACACAGCTATTCTGTGTTATCAATAGTCTTTGACATCTCTTTACAATTTCAGATATCTAGAAATGGTCTATTTAATACCATCCCTTTCATAATCCAATGCTTTTGCTCTCATGTCAGAACATAGAAGATGTCCCACAGAAAAAGCATTGTGCAAAACCAATTTGCCACTCTTTAAGCATGTTTTCAGTAAGGATAAACAATTTTAATTAACATTCCTCTTGGGCATGAAGCTAATATGCAAGATACACTTAGCTCTGACCATTTAAAATGTGTATGTTACCTGTATCTTTATGCAAATTCATCGTTTTCTGGGAAAAGTGTTTTTACTCGTTTACAAGGAAAACTTTATAATATGTTTTGTTATATATATTAGCCTGCACCGAATCATCTTACTTTTAAAAATCAAGTATGAAGAAGACCATGTGGAACACCCAAATAAAAATTATGCACTCATTTTAAAAACGCCAGTTGTTTTTTATTTTCTTAAGTGAGGCACTTTTTTTCACCAGGAGCGAGCCCCACATCAGGAGCGACACGCACACCGTACCAGCCACCGGCCGGTTCTCCCTGATAAAGAGTTTTGCACAATCGAGTCTGCAGAGCAGGTGACAGAAAGCAGCCAGCCCCCCGCGTCCCTAACGAAGTGTCCCGCCTCAGGGAGGAAGGGGCGCCTCCAACCCCCGTGACCTCCGAGGCGGTATTATTAACTGGAAGGATTCAAAGACCGAGGTCAACGCACAGGGACGAAACCGAAGCCGGAAGCGCGGCCCCCACACACCACCTCCGCACCCGGCCCCCACCGCCGCCAGAGGAAACCCCGCAGAGGCGCCCCGTGGCTCGACGGGCGGCCGTGCCTGCCCGCACGGCCAACAGGACACAGGCGAGAGCTCCTACCCGGGAACCGGCAGCACTCCCGCCCCCGGGCCCCGCTCTGCCCCGCCGGGAAGCGCCCGCCCGCCGCCTCCCCTCAGCCGCCGCGGAACCCGCGCGCCGCTGACCGTTACCCGCCAGCGGCTCCGTCGGCGTCGCCCGGCCGCCCTGGGCCCACGCAGCCTCCTCGGGGCGCCGATCCCCGAACCGGCCTAGCCCCCGGGCACGGCCGCGCGTGCGGGGGACGCGGCAGGACCCCCTGCGGGTCCCTCCGAGGCTGGAGCGCCCTCCCGGCCGTGGGATCCCGGCTGGGGGAACCGGCATAACCGTGCGAGGCTCTCGGCGGTCCTCGCTGCAACTCTACCCCCTCCTGCCGCCCAGACCACCGCCGCCTCGGATCCGTAGCCCAGCCCCGCGGAACTGCCGCCGGGGGATCCAGCGCGGCGCAACGCCTCGCCTCACCTCACCTCACGGCGTGGCCGGTGCCCTGCGGAGCCCAGCGCAGCACAAGCCCGGCCTGAGCCCATCCCTCCGAGAAGTTTCCTGCCATCGCAGCGGCTGGGGAAAACAAAAGCTTCAAAGCCGGGAGGAGGAGGAAGGGCAGCGCAAGCAGAAAAGTGAGGGGCATTGCTCGCCCGCCGCACCGACCCCCTGGACGGCAGCCCGCTCAGCGCTACCTCCCCATTTGCTTCAGCGGCGGCTCTGCTGCACAGGCAGCACCGCCGAACCACCGGACCGAGGAGGACGCAGGCGAGCCAGCGCCTCCCTGCCTGCCTGCCTGCCGGCAGCCTCTCCCCGCGGCCGCCCGTCCCGCTCGCTGCAGCGCCGCCGAGCCCCGCCCCCCCCCGCCCCCGCCGCGGCTCCGCCTCCCGGGGGCGCGCGCACGCACCGGCCGAAGAGCTGCCGCGGTCCCGGTGGCGGTGGGTGGTTTTCGGCAAGAGCCCTCTCCAGGTATGGAGGGAGGGCAGGGGGGGTGGTTGTTCTCCCAGCCCTGAGCCCCGCACCTGTGAGCGGAGGGGCGGCTTAGCCCGGACTTAGCTGCTCTGCAAGGTCCCGGTTCATTTCCCACCGCCAACCATCGAGCAGGCTGTTCCTGTAAAGTTGGAGACGCCTTTTTTAAAAATCCGGGTAAAAGAGGTGCTGAAAGCAGGATTAACAGATGCAGAGGAGCTCCAAGCCTCCTGCCAGGCAGGGATGTAAATATGATGCATGCTTGGTGGTATTGCAGTCCTCTTGTACATAAAGGGAAAAATAATAATAAATATCTGTAAGAGTTACTGTCTCAATATATTGAGTTGTGCCAGTTGATTTTTAAGGACTAAGACAAGCCTGTATGTCTCCTCATTGCCTACATAGCTAACTCTGTAAGAAGGAAGATTTGCCAAACAAGTTGTAGTTGCAAAGGTGAGGTCACGCAGCATGTGTATTGGTAGCCAACTCCAAACTAGGGTATCGTGACTACTGATGCTGAGAAGTGCAAGGCAATAGCTAGTAATTACAGGCCAAAGTCTACGTGGTTCAGGGTAGCTTATTGTGGTTTCAGCTATTAGTTTTATTTTTATAATTAAAATATGTTTTATTTGGCAAGACTCACTGTATCATATTAAACAGGTTTACAAGGTTGTAAATACATATGAAAACTCTATATTGTATTACAGAACTTGATGTCTGAACCAGGAAGAGCCTTTCACAATCCTTTTCTCTATTCAAACTGCATTTACGTGAGTGCTAGCTAATGGGTCTCTACATCAGATCACAACTGTTCACAGTGAACTCAGAACATGAGAGAAGAGAATAAGGAAGCTTCTCGTTCTCCCAAATGGATCTCTTATGCGTGAAGCTGATGGGATGCCAGCAGAATGTTAGCAGCTACATCCACTGATATTGCTTTGACTTTTGAGAAGTACAGCTCCCGATTGAGTTCAGCTTGCCCTGCACCCACAAGGCTATGGTTGAGAACTGCAAGGCAAATCCAATCCAAGGAAGAAGCAATTCTTTCTGGCTGCTGTAAAAATTCTTGACCAAGTAAAATTATTTCTTTATGCTCATATTTTCTTTAACAAGTGAGTGTGAGCACTTTTTTGCTGTTAAGTTTTACTGCTCACTTTGAGCATAGAAACAAAAAAAACCTTTGGGCTCTATTTGTTTGCTGGGATGCACTCTGAACTCCTCCCATCTGAAATAAGCATAACTAACCAGTGAGAAACTGCTCCACTGGGGCTTCTGATTTGTTTTGCTGTGGCTGGCTAAACTCTTTAAAGGCTTTTCTAGCATAGGGGAGACATGATATATTGATTCAATTTGAAAATCCTCAGATATTATCACTGCACTCCATCTTGTGGAAGAGGCAACAACACATTTTGAAAAAAAAACGCTATAGGATTATTTTAGTAATTAAACCTAACAATGTCTGGTTCTTACTGCCAAAGCAAGAAACTACAAATAGTGGTGGATACAAGAAGTTGTTTGATTCTCAATCTACCCAATGGATTTGTGTAAATGTCCCTCAGTTTTAGGTACGAGTTTCACATCTCCTTTGTTTTGGAAAGGAGCTTTAGGAAAACAATCAAAGAGTGTAATTTGAAAAGAGAAACTAAAGCAGAAAGGACCCCACTTTCTAGATGAGGTTGCCAAGGAGCACCCCAAACTTGGGAGAGTTGTCATAAAGCTGAAGCAGCAGCCAGGCTGAGCAGGGCTGGTGATCTGTGAGGATATGTGGCAGGGGTAAAGACTCTGCTAAGCAGGATTGCTCTGTAGGGAACTGGCTGGTTTGGTTTGGGGGTTTTTTTTTCCTTACCTCATTAATAAGTGCAATAATCTAGCTGTATCTGGGACACTGTATTGAGGATCACTCTGTCTTACGAAAAAAAACCCAAATGATAAGGTTCTCTCTGCCCTTCTGAAACTGCCTTTGGTGGCTTGTGACCTTTTTCCCCTTGATGTTCAGTGCTGCTTTGGGAAATCAGAATAGATATTGAGGCAACAACTATGAACCATAGCAAAGGCATATTCATAGGTATTTGTGTCTGGCTGGATGAAGAGAAAATTGAGCAACTTATCTGGATTCACAGCTATAGAAAGGTTAACCTTCTAATAGTTGCCCTAGGACAAGCTTGAAGAGAAAGCCATTTAACTTTAATGAATAACTTAAAATACAAAGGGCTAGTTATTCCAACTGTTCCTTGGACAGAAGAAGAAAGGTTTTCTTGAGAAAAGACTGCAGAAAAGCTTAGTCATTCAGACCCAGAAAAGCAGGGGAAAAAGGTCTTGGGCAGGAAGAAGTTAGGAGAAAATTCTATTGTACAAACAAGGATCCTCTGAATTACATCACCCCAGAAGCAGGTTCCACAAGGAGTCTAAATTTAATTAGCAGACGTGAACTGTGCTTTTTTTTTTTTTCCCCAGAACTCCCCCCTGTCTTGCAGTAGCAGTAATGTGCGTGCTTCTCCCTGTGATGTGGAACAGCAATGCTGAATGAAGCGCTGACCTTTTTTGTTTTGTTTTCCAGGCTTGGACAACACAGTGGTCAACTTGGTGATTGCCGGTGTGCTTTACTGCTCCAAACTGTGCTAAGTCCGGTAAGGTAGAATTGATCTGGTTTAAGTAATGCCTCAATGCAAACAAGGCCTTGAAGGTGGAGTGTCTCTTTCTGTCTATTATTATAACATTAATTCCAGAGAGAATACTAAGGGCAGGGAATCTTTGTTGATGACAGTATTCGTTAGCCTTTTCCAGACTCCCTGGTCATTTTCCTGGAGCAGTGACTCATCACTTCATGACTGCTCTGATTACATTAAATTGTTATTATTATTATTACAATATAAGTAACATAATGCTTATGCTAATTCACTTTGTGTGCAACTGTCAGAATTCTTGAAACAGTCATCAATTGAGAGCATCCTACATGAGCATTTCAGCATTATTTAGACTTTTCCTGATTTTTCTATTCATATTTATGATATTTAATTCTCTTCAGTGATGATTTTCAATATAGTATGTGAAAATTCCGAGTAAATGGTCAGACCTTTTTGTGAAACCGTTGTTGTTTGAAGGGAAATCAGGACATAACATGATTGCTCTTCAGTTTTTACTAAAATTCAGCCTTACAGATTTTTTTCTTACAGAACAGGCTAAAGAGTAACGTTGAGGCGGGGGTACCAGGGAAGACTTTCCCAAAAGGAAAAGTCTGCTTTTTTGAAACATTGAACATGGATGATAAAATGATGCAGTTAGATTTTATTCAGATGTTGAGAGATTTTATGTTTGTGCTTATTTTATTAAGCAGTTTGTTGTATATAACACCAAAAGAGTCTTGAGTTTCAAGGCTGCCTCTGAACTCTGTTCCTGAAGAAAGGGAAGACTTCAAAATGTGCTTTCTGGTATATCCAACATTAAAAAAAAAAAACCACCCGTATCATCCTTTTTGCCTGCTTTTTCTTTGTAAGAGAATGAATTCGAAGGCATGAAAAAACACAACATAATGTAACAACGAAGGGACAGTACCAAGGTCTGACTTGGGTCAGACCTACCTTGGTGGGGTTATTCATGTGTTTGAAGTTACACGAGTATTTTGTTCTGCCCATAGGTGGAATGCAAGCATGCTTACCACAGTAACTGAAATGAGTGAAGAAAGACCATGTGAGTAAGAATTATAGTGAAAAAACAGACTGCTATTTTGAAATGGAAATTTATGACATTTATCTGAGAATTGATGCAGAAGGCTTGTGAACTGGAGCTGAGTTTGAAATGAAAATGCTTTCACACTTTTCTCTAGAAAAATGAGGTCCTCTAGTGCTGCTTTTGCAGTGGAGCAAATACCAACTAGTCATTTCCTCACAGCTTCAGTACTTTGTTTTCTATCCTGGTTTTATTCTGAGAAGAGAGAGAGAGAGAAAGCATTTGAGCAAAATTTGTGTCATTGCCATGCAAATATAAGATCATTTATTATGTAATTTCAGGTATTGCCATACATTCAGCATCTCCTGTCTTCTTTTTTGGCCATCTGACTGCTATTGAAGTCATTCCTCTTTTATTTCTCATAGCAAAAATAAAAAAGATGGTCAACAAACCTTACAAATTCACCTTCCTCTCAAAGGCCATTTGCTACTTCAGTTGCTACAGTTTGCCTGTGAAGCAAGATAAACTACAGCTCTGTTGCATCTCTGTGCCATCCACATTGCCATGAAGAAAATGTTGCTTATCACTGAAAGAGAGCATTAAATTAAAGCGAACAATTTACAATGGGGAAATATCTCTGTTGGAATCCCCTTCTCTGAATTGGTAATTGGAACTTCAGCAAAGAATGAACATGAAATAGAGAGTTTAAAACAATATGTTGTGTTCAATGGGTTTAATAAGAATTATAAACATTTTACTGTGGTGTTGCACATAATTTTCAGTTGTCTCTTTAAAAAAAGCTACTACTTTATTTTAATTACACATGGGATTAGCTAATTTTTTTAATTCGTTTTAAGTTCCCTTTGTCCTAAATATGCCTTACTATTTTTAGAACACCACTAGTAATTGAACAGTGACATTCACCTGTGGAGGCTTTTACAACTCATACTCCTCAGAAAGAAAGAAGATGTCTAAGAACATACGTGAACACAGGAAATGCCCCACTGGATCAGACTGGGGATCTTTTTTTTTTCTCTGACAGTGGCAAGAGACCCTGGCACGCATCAGGTACTTTGAGTGTACATCAGATGAGGCAGGCTACAGTTTCTCCTCCAGAAATTCTCACTGAAGTTCTAGCTGCACTTTTTCCTCTCAACTTTTTATTCATATACTCCCTAACCAAGGCCCTTCCAAGCTGCAGGGCCTCCTCCTCAATGTCTTCCAGGCACTGTCCCTGCTGGTTATTCATGTCACCAGAAGAAGGAAGCTTGATGGGGGGGGTCCTGGTGGGACCTGTGTCCATTCCATCATCCTCTCACATCTCCAGGCAGAGCATCACTGGGCAGCATCCACCTGCTCCTCGATTAACCTTTAAGAAGTGTCGGTCATGTCAGGGTTTGTCTGCGTCATGCCCTCCTCCAGTTCCCATCTCTGTATTTTCAATCCTGTAGCTCTTCCCTTTCTTTTATTTGTTGTTCATTGTAGTTAATTTTTTCCTCCTTGTTTTCCTTACCTTTAGCTCTCTTCCTCCCTATGGGGGCTTCAAGATTTTGCTAATACATGCTTAAACAGAAAAGCAAATGGAAGCAGCAGGAGAAACGATTTATAGAATGCACACAAGCTCTGCCACCTTCTTCAGGCCTTCTTCCTTGTATTCCACTGGCTTCCATGGCTGTTAGGAAGGTAAATCCTTGCCTAGTCCTTTCACTATCCATTTTGGGACCTATTGTCCATGAACTTCTCCAATTCCTCTTTGAACCTCCTGTTGGGATCTGCTTGCACAACATTTTTTGGCAACAAGTCCAGAAATTCACTACCCGCTGGGTAAAGTAATGTGGGTTTTTTATCTGTTTTAAACTAACTTCACCAAATGAGCCAAACTCTGCAATTTGATGAAAAATCATAGAATCACAGAATGGTTTGGGTTGGAAGGGACCTCAAAGATCATCTAGTTCCCAACCCCCTGCCATGGGCAGGGACGCCCTCTACTAGACCACGTTGCTCAAAGCCCCATCCAACCTGGCCTTGAACACTTCCAGGGAGGGGGCATCCACAGCTTCTCTGGGCAACCTGTTTCAGTGTCTCACCACTGTCACAGTGAAGATTTTCTTCCTAACATCTAATCTAAATCTACCCTCTTTTAGTTTAAACCCATTACCCCTTGCCCTATCAGTACATGCCCTTGTAAACAGTCCCTTTCCAGCTTTCCTGTAGGCCCTTCAGGTACTGGAAGGCTGCTGTAAGGTCTCCCTGGAGCTGTCTCTTCTCCAGGCTGAACAATCCCAACTCTCTCAGCCTGTCCTCATAGGAGAGGTGCTCCAGCCCTCAGATCATCTTCCTGGCCCTCCTCTGGACTCACTCCAACATGTTGAGGACTTGCTCCAACAGATCCATATGGTTCCGTATTCAGCTTTTCAGCCACCTTTATTTCGTAAACCTTGAACGAGTCTCACCACAGCACTCTCCTAGTTGAAAAGTTTCATATTTTTTAGTCTGATCTCATAAGGCAGCCACTGCCTTTAATCCCTTTAATAATTTCAGTTGTCTTCTCTGCATCTTCCTTGACTCTACCATGTTCTTTTCCAGATATCAAGACCAGAAATATATAGAGCATTCAAAATGTGGATACAATAGAGTTACACTAGAATTGAGGGCAAATTATTCTCTCTCGCTACTATTTCAGATGTTGCCAAACACTTTTCTTGCCTTTTGTTTGAATGCTACTACAAATTGACCTATTGATTTCACAGAGCTTCAGTCTCAATAACTCTGACATTTCTTTCCTGAGTTGTATCTGGTCATTAGATCTGGGAATACTATGTGATAATCTGTGTGCTTCAGAGAAAGACAACTCATTTAGCCGATTAAATAGTGTTGTTAATTTTTAGAAGTGATGGTAACCTATACAGGTTCAGAATTTCATTCTGAATCCTGTGAATGATTACTTTTATAATTTCTTGTATAATGTATGAATATGTCTGTTGGTCCCTGTGTTGTAGGTCTTCCAAAGGAACAGCTCTACTTTGAGTGAAGTGGAATTCTTATTTAAATAAGCTCAAACATATTTTTGTTATGAGGTAGATGAGGTGAAAATGCTGTAGATACAGATCCTAGATAGGAAGACAGCAGAAGCAAATTAGAGTTACCTTTGGAGCAGTACCTGAGTCCTGCAATAGAAAAGTCAGTTTCTTCCTTTGTGGCTGGTGATCTGCATGCTGACTAGACAAGGAGGAAGGGAATGGGTGCTCCTTAATCATCATTGTGATCTTTGCAGGTTTTTATTTCTTTTCTTGATTTCATTTCTACTTTTTAGATACACAAATGCCAAAAGTGAACAATTAGGAGGTTGTTATCAGAGACTTTATGACATTGAGCTGTTTGTGTGTGTATGTGTACATATACCCCTTATAGGTGTACCCTTTGACTTGACGGCCTTGCACTAGAGTTCAAACAGATACAGGCTGAAGAAAGAATTTTTTTCTTATCCATTTTACTTAGAGAAGTAATGGCTTCCTAGTGATCAGACGTTTTGCATGTTACATTTTTGCTTAGCACATTTGTTCTTGTCTGTTCAGTATCCACATGAAACAACAACGTAGGGCACCTGTAAAGGCAGTCACACAAACGGACAGCACGCTATTCTTTTATAAGGCTCTTTGCTGTTTTAGTTTTGTATTTTAAAAATCCAGACATTTTTATTCAGTTTTCTAGCAAATAAAAGAAGGTACTACCTGTTGTTTTTTTAAGGGGGAGGGTTGTAAAATATCCAAAGAATAAGTAAAATATCCATTTAAAAATGAGCAATTTGACCTTATTCTGTTCTTAGTAATGTTGATTACTGGGGAGAAAAGGATTGTTAATGTGGAAGCTCCATGTCCCTTTAAAGCACCTCTTGTGTTATTAAAAGTAAACATGTTTGAAGAATCAACCTTTTGCTAACGATCAGTATACTCCTTTCCCTTTTTGTCTTCAAGTAGACCAGCTGACGCCAGCTCTGACTTTTTTTTTTTTCCCCATGCAAGGAGGTGGTTACAGCAAAGATGTATTTTAACCCACAAACTTGGAAAAATAAAACTATCCTTTTTTTCAATTTCAGATCATGTTTACCGAAGCATATTTCTCCTGATCGCTCTATATAAAGTCCTTTCTAATACTATGATTGGTGCCTATAAATACACAGGCAGTGAGATGGCAATCACCAAAGAAGAAGAGCTATGAATAAATTTGGGCTTGAAATTTAGAACATTTCTAATCATCAGAAAAATCAGGTTCTGGAACAGCTTTTCAGCAGAAGTCACGGTGGGATGAACTCTTCTCAGAACAAAGATGACATCTGTGATTTCTAGCTCTTCCAATTTAATCAGAGGGCTGTAAGACAACCTGTAGCCTGTCTTTCTTGTGCAGAACAAAAAAACCCCCCTGAATTCTACAGTCTGAGCATCCTACTGTCTATGTGGAGACATAGCTACACCTCTGCTTTAGGGATTAAAAGGAGAAAATCCACATCTGCTCTGCTACACCCTGCCTGTGCAGGGAGTGAGCTCTTACTGAGCTGTGGAGTTGCGTTAAATGACTTCCATGAAAGCATCTGTGGAAGTTTGACATGGCTGCTTTTCTGCTGGAGGGCACTGTCATCCGAGCTGAGCTGGCAGAAAGGCTCATACAAGTGTTTCTTATTTGCTTTGGCAAAAGGTCAGCCAAGATTAGCTCAAAATACATTAAGCAATAGATTAAACGACGCCAGCTGAATTTTGTGCAGAAGTAGATTAGGAGTGCCCACAGAGGCTGTTCAACAAGCTGAACTCCAGAGGCAAGTGAACTCTGAAAGAAAGGATGGTGACAGCTTCTGCCATTTCTGTGGTGAATATCTGACACAGCCCAGTAGCTATATCTATGCAACCAGTTATTTCTGCTACCATCTGAATGATAGTCTTTGCACAGTGAGAACCCTTGAAATATTAAGCTTGCAACATTTCTGGACAGGTTGAAAATACTTGCAGATTTTTGCATTCTTGGATGTTCTCCCATGGCACATGGAGAACTGCTTGATAGATGGCAGGAAAAAACAGACAAGATGGACTTGTGGGTCCAACTCAAAAACTGCCACACTTCCTTTCATACTGCCCTGAGGCCTGTTTGGATGCCTCTGTACCACACTGCTGGTCCTTGCAAGTGCTGAAATGTTGGTGGAGGGGTGTTTGACGCCTTGACCAGTGAATGTCTCAAGGCTAGCTAGTCAACCACAAAATTACCACACAGCTTTAGCATGGCACTTGTGCTGGCATGTTTTAGCCCAGCGTATTCTTAAGGTTGATCAGTAGATGCCTACAGGACCAGGATAAGAAACAGGCCATGTACCAAATGATTACGTCTGGTTTCCTGCAGTCAGTGACGTGAACTTCCTAAATTATTCTTCCTAGATGTTACATCCTGATTGCTGTGTTTAATGGCTACATGTGGACTTTCACTTCATTGTTGTTGAGGGGTTTTTTTACTACTTTTCTTAATCCACTTATACTTTTGACCTCCATAGCATCTCATGGCAATGAGTTCCACAATTTAATTATACATTAAAAGGACTGGCTTGCGGGAGTGACAATGCACAGAAGCTACACGTTCCTCAAAGGCTGTTTGCCATTTTCATGCCTTCATTGCAAAGTTCCAGCCTGCAGGGACACATACAGAAGCTAGAAATGGAAAAGATCCATTATATCATAGTGTTAGCTCCAGCCTTAATAGAAAATGTTTCAGTCACAGCTTGACATGATAACATCAGTGTACTTAAGAGATACAGCGGGTCTCAGAACAGTCTGCAGGGTGCGAAAACAAAATGACTTCTCAAGCCTCCAGGGTAGTTTTTTTCCTCAACAGAAGGAACAGGGCAGGATTTGTGTTAGAGCTACTGTGAGCAACTCTTTTGGAATAGTTGATATTTTGAGTAGGCCTGCCATTTTCCTGACAATTGTAGGTCTAGAGGTATTGCCTCGCCTTCAGCAGTTGCTAGACCAAGACTGTGTGCATTTGTTTGTATATGCATTATAGAGATGACATTGTTATATTACTAAATCACAGTTTGTAAGTATCTTCATGGGCAATATGGTTGGTTTTCAGTACCATAAACATTGGTTAAAGAAGAGGCAATAAATGGTTGAAAGCTTACCACAAACTGCCAGTCTAAAAGTAGAGCTCAGTCTTGAACCATGAAAGTAGTAAATCACTGGGGTGGTTTTCTAAGGATTATGCAGGATTGTCTCTCACTTGAAATTGTTTGATCAGTAGTGGGTTTGGTTTTTTCCCTAAAGCTTGTTTTCTATTTTAAAGTAGTAGGAATTTAGGGAAGCATTGCATCACTGTATTTTAGATCACAGTGGTGATGTTTAAGATTATATAAAGTATGAAAATAAGGATAAAGGAAGAACTCAGAATACCCATAACTATTGAAAGACGTAATTTGCTCTGGGATAACTCAGAGGAAATAAATATCAGTTAGTTTAAACAACTCCTTTGGTAATCTACTGAGGGCTTTTCCTAACAAACACCACCACTACAGATTTGTATAGTACTTTTATTTAGCGGTAATCCAAAGTGGTATACAGATGGTATATGGGATTATTTCATGGATCTCTAAAAAGCAATCTCTTCTCGAGTAGAAAAATTGTAATTATTCTCTGTCAACAATAATACACTGTATGCTGTATCAGCAGTGTGGTTTCTGGATACCTGGGGTATAATTCCATCTATAGACAGAATATATGACCTACTGTCTTCCTTTTTTGAGAAAATGATAAGAAACAAATGTTGAAGAAAATGTCTAACTATAAGCTGGAAAACCTTCCTCCAAACCAATGCTCAGTATCTGATTAAGATATCATGGATTTTACATGAACTCATCTATTTTTCTCTCTGAGAGAAAAAATGTATTACCTTTTTTTTCTCTCAAGAAGTTTTAATTCCTTCAGTCCTGCTAGTGGATGAAAAGCTTTATTTCCTTCTTTTTTAATGGAAATTTCTAAGCCTTATGATTGTAGAGAAAAGATTAAAAGTCTGCAGCAAAGATACAATAATTGTAAATCAAATAAACCCCATGAACCCCATATTTCTTTTAAAATTCCCTGATGCTTGAGGGCAATAATATGGATCTTAGTAACTGGGACAAGACTTTTCTGTGCTTGGGGCTGATAATATTGTAATTCCTACCTCTTTGCTTGTTGTAGATGAGAAATAATTTGGATTGTGTTATAGCCCCACTGTGCATTCCAAGAAAACTCCAACAAACTCGTACAGATTAGGTGACTCCAAAGTGAAGATGTTATTTTTTTTCAAATATATGTCCTTCATTCTAAAGTACTCTCGATTAATGGGACATTCAGTGGTATGCTGAACAGGGAAACCAAGCTTTAATAACAGGTAAAATTTTGTAAAACTCAGTAATTCATCACATCAGCTGCCCAGGTTTATTTTACCTAGACAGACTTGAAATGTCATATACATTTTAATTAACACACTATATACTATTCCAAGGTTTTAAACCAGGTACAGGTTTATAATGTGTGTGAACATACATTGCAAGAAGAAGAAATTGCCCATTTGTACATAGCTGAACACAAAATTGGCAAAATTCGGTGCAGGGCAGTTATGTAAAACAGCTCAGTTCTATCAATCCAGATCTCAAAGCTCACCTAAGGTTTTTGATACAACTTCTAATTATTGTTAGTGGCTCTGATTTACGTACATTTCTAACTGCAGCGGGCCTTCCAGACTGCACGTCCATGTAAGCCACCTAGCAGGCATATGGGGACTGTGAAATAAATAGATGCAAGCAGCTCTACAATTGCTCATTGGTTTGGGGGAACAAATGGATTCCTAGTGAACCATCAGCATCACCTCAGTATGCTTTGGAAGTCTGTTCAAAGCTGCACTTCTCCACTCTGCTGAGAAAGTGAACTCTCATAGCTCAAAATGGTGTAACTGTTTTATTCAATATTCCTATTTTGTATTTTTTGAATACTCCACATTAATTTTCAGTGTAATTCTGTTCCAGGTGTTTGTGCACTACAAAAGGTTTTTGTTTCTAAGTACATGTTCTGCTATGGTAATTATCCCTCCTGCACTGTAATTCAAGACTGAAAGTTGATTTATTCTCCATGTGTTCTTTGTAGAATTAAATGTGTCACCATTGTAACTGACTGACTTCTGACAAAGCTGATCTAAATAGTTGCAGAAATGTCTCATTGCCTTCACAGTTATGAGCCCAATTAACTTGTCAACATTTTCCAACGGTTATTTACTACAGATTTACCACAGCTCTAATCAGCTATAGAGGTGAGGAAAAGAAGGACAACTAGGGTAGAGAGTGTCTTTCCTTGCAGTTTTCTAGTGAAAAGTGTAACTGGAGCCTCATTTCACAGGTATTCTAAGATACGTAGGATGTTGGAAATGGCGATGGGTCAGAAAATCATGAAGAGGTTTGTTCAATGATTGTGATCTGACTCTGAAGCCTACTGAAATTAACTTTTGTACTACTAATTATTTCACTTTTGGTTGTTTCAACAGACACATTTAAAAATGAGATTATCCCATCTGTCTTAGCATATTTTATATGTCATTTCACATGCAATTTGCTACCTAAAAGCCAGCTTCTGTTATCTTTGTTCTTCACATGCTGAGAAAATGTGAAAATTCAGAAAAAATTGAGAACATTGGCTATTGCTCTGATAGTATTCATCCCTTTCGTATTTTGCTTCTTTGTGTGTATTCTGTGTCACCTAAACTAAATTACTGTAGATTCTCCTAGGAAAGTTTCACATTGTACATTTTGTGATTTAAATATAGCTGAGGACCGCAAGGGACCTTGCTAGAGTGTGAGTCACTGTGCATTGCACTTTCTGGAGCTGTTGAAAGGTGCAGAGGTCAGAAGCCGTTGATCTAGCCTGACACCTTCAGAATAAACAGTGTTCAAAATGCCTTTACTCTTCTCTTATGGGAATACAAGCGACGACTACTTTTGAGAGGGGACTGCCCTCACACTGTGGATCTTTTTTGCCCACCCTGACCATCACAGCAGCGAAGTGTGCCCTGCTGGCAGCAGGGCAGGATGCCAGTGGTGGCTGCTGAAGGTTCTCAGCAGCCTCTTCCAGGCTCCCAGACCATCACCGCCCGGTAGCAATTCGACAGTACCATCTGGTGCCAAGTTGGAGTTGCACAGTCCATTCACTGTCATGGTGCATCATAACCTGCGATGTTCAAAAGGTTCATCGCTCTTTGGCAGAAAGCATCTCTCTGTACATATTGTGTTCAAGAACCAGATAGTGATTGTCTGTCCATAGATATTCAAGTTGCAATTCTGTTTTTAAGATACCTAAGGAATATATGTAATCAATATAAAACTAAAGTTGTTTCTTTTCTGAGAGGGCACTGTGGCTGAATGGAAACCATGGTAACTAGGATGGCATCTGCTGGTACCTTGTTCCCGAGTGATAAAAATGCACATAGAGTAGGCTTTGTGCTTAGCAACAAAACCTAATCAACCAAGTTTTCCAATAGCCCTCCCTCCAGCCCTCCATTGCAGCTGCCAGCCTTGTCCCATGCAGTGTGTATGCCCAGTCTTTGTACTTCATGTTCAGTAATCCATCCTTTAGGCGTGCAATAAGCAGCACAGAATACACTTCACACAAAAGAAAACAATTTATTCTTGTTGGCTGTTGCTTTAGAAGAATACACAACGCTGATCTCCTTCCCTATAGAGCTATTGTGAAGTGTGACTCATCCCTTGGCCAATGTGTTGGATGCTCACTTTAATTAGAATATGTGCATCTAAAGATTGTTGTAAACACTTGCTGATAATAGCAAATTACTCCCTGGTATACAATGGGAAGTAGAAGCAAATTTAATACATTAAGCTGTACATTTTAAGTCATGTTAGGGCAACACACTGACAAAAATTAATTAGGGAAATTCTCTAATTAGCATACATTGGCTGCCATACAAATCATGTTGGCATGAAAAATGGGAATAATGCAAATTGTACTCTACAGTGATGATTAAATATTTTCTAAACACTAAGCAATATTATAAAAATCTTTGTTATCTACCCTATGTGGCAAATCTGGATAAGGATCCAATTTATTTATAATAAGAAGAGTGAAAAGAGATAAAGTATTACTGCTTTCTAGTTATTGATGGTACACATTAAATAGGCTGACTTTCATCTCATATGCAGATGCTTTCCTTGGTACAGGCAAGTGAAATGCCCTTATGCTTACCTGGGACCTAACTGACCCACACAACAGAGCCAGCATCCGACACAGCACAAGTTGATGATCCAGAGACTTCACAATCTCTCTCTTGGGAGATTGTAAGAAAGAACAGGAATATTATGTCTTTCCAAATGTAGCTGAGCACACTTAAGCAAGCTTAGCATGATCCCAAAATTTAAGCTATTACACTAATACTAGAATGATAATATCATGTGTGTTCACACGTGCATCTTTTTCTTTCTCTGTTGTGCAGAAATAAATCATTTTTGTCTGTAAGCAACATATCTTTTTTCTCTTTTTAAAGTTCACTGTTATTTACTGACTCAGGATGTAGCATAACATAGCATAATGCTATATCACTGTCTGTTAAGAAGTCGTCTCTGGGGTGTTGTTAGACTAATTGACTTTATTAAGATCATCTATAAGAGTGTTCTCACATGGTCACGTGGTACTTGGAAATCTTCACAGGGTGCCACTTCACACTTTCATAGAAGAGTATATTTCAGTGTTTTTCATCCCTCAGACAAAAAAAAAAAAAATGTGAACAACAGAATCTTAACTGAACTGGCATTATTTCTGATGATGATAAATTTACAGAAGCCTCAGAACTAATTGTGCATATTTTTGATCATTTCTGTTGGTGGAAACCTGACCATTTATGTAAATATATACTCAAATATCTAAGCGTCAGAATCAGGACTTGAGGGTCTATCTCGTTCCATTCCCTTGATGAGGATAACGGTGCCCCCCTGCACTGGTACAGGCTCAGGTTCACTGGTTCTTCCACAGTCTGATCTATAACAGACTTGTTTACATCATAAAGTTTCGTGCCTTAGAAAATGAGTTACAACTACAATCTTTTAAATGTGCAATAAATGGTAACAATTCCTTTCATAAAGAGCTCTGACTGTAACGTGGATCCTGTAACCTTATTACCGGAAAATGTTACTACAGAGGAATTGCTAAGGGAAGAGGAGCAGCTGTGAGCTTACATACCATTTTTCTACATTACTGTTCATTAAATAAAATAAGGCAATATTATTTCCATTGGTAAACCACAGAGAAAAAACAGGGATAAGTTTTGCTTGGATCTTCACTCGTTTACCTGTTCTCCCACCCAGACCCCTGGCTGCTGCTTTCCAGAGATGACGAATGCATTGCCTGGTACGAAGTATATACAGAGAAAACACACAAGCTGGCGGGAAGAATGATGGTGTTTTACTATTGCAGGAATAATCCTTAAATTGTATATTTGTCTTCTGTTCAAGGATGCCTTTGTCTCTTAAGCTATATTTTAGTACCTTTATCTCTCCAGTCACATCTTACAGATGAGATGGCAGAGTTAGCTCCCAGTAGGGACAGGAATTGGAAGGACGACATTCCAAGCAAAGGAGTAAAGCATAGATGGATGGAATCAAGTTTTTTTTCCCCATAAGTTTTAATGTTCTGGTGATGCTGAGAGACGTTTGGTTGGGCATAGGCAATATGGAGTCACTCTTCCCAGAGGCATGCAGCAGAACAACAACGGGTAGCAGTCACAAGTTGCAACAGGAAATTTTCCTAGCTGCAAAGAAATTGCTTTTCCCGTGAAGATAGTTAAGCACTGGAATGGGTTGCCCAAGTTGTGGAATCTCCAGCCTTGGAAGTATTCAAAGCTTGACTGCACAAGATAAAATATTCCCTTACAATCTAAATTATTCTGTGATTCTCTGAATTCAAGGCTGTTTACAACATGGTGCCCAATGTTTTGATGTAGCAAGTGGTCTGCCTCTTCCCCAGTTCTTCTCCTTCCACTAAAATCATTCCTCATCCCTATAACTGTTAGATCCCAAATGCCCAGATGGGTAATTACACTTGATTTCCATGGAGGTTGCCCAGCCCCTGTTAAAACTCTTACCGAGCTCCTGTAGGTCAGTAAGACTCCGGTACTCATTATTCCAGTGCAATTGGCTTTGTATAACCTTAATGGACTAAGGACAAGCTCTGAAAGTATTACAGAAATTAGAGATGCTGCTAATGATCTGCAATTTTATAAGTAAAATTAAAAAGTGAAATAGAAATATTATTGTAGCATGGCAAGAGATGCATGTGTAAAAAAGCATGTCTAGGAAAAGTTAAGATTAATTTCTCATATTACACCTATAAAATTTGTATTCCTACTCTGCTGCTAGCAGACCTCAGAAAAAAAAATAAGACAATATTATTCCTAATGGTAAACCAGAGAAAAACATAGCAGTAAATTAAGTAATGCTTTGTGTGATGACTTCTCTAAAAGCTATGGGGTGAAGTGTCCTTGCAGAACACAGCCAAATCAAATATTATTCTTGTTTTCATAGTTTACATTTAGGTGCATCCTGGTAAGTCACCTTCCCAAACAATGCAATTGGGTCCCCTACACCACCCCCCCACCCCCCCCCCCCCGTATAATTCTCATTATATTCTTATAAATCTCTGATGACACTTAAAAGGTTTGCTAGCTAACAACATATGCTGCCACCTGCAGCATATATGGACTTGGCAGGGCTTTCAGAAAAAGTTTTATTTGGAGAGAGGAGTTATTTTCAAGGATTCGGCAACAAAACCATCTGCCTGTATCTCCTCCACAGCCTGGAACTCCACTTCTGACTAGCGTATCTAGTGAAGGGACGCAACAGATAGCTGTTTTCTCAGCTTTAAGCAATGTTTTTTTCTGCTGAATCTTTAGATACTGCTCTGCAACCATAGAAACAGTTTGACCAATTGGAATGCATGCTGGAATTTTGTCTTGTAAGTAATCACTTTTCCTTATCATGGAATTAACTTGAAACCAACAGTGTGTGAAGTTAGTTCAGATTCAAGTTGTCTTCCACTTGAAACAAACCTTTGATCAAGACTGCACAAATGCAACGTATCCGTGTCTAGTGCCTGGTGTAGAAAGGACATAGCATTTGAAAATCCTTTATGACACATTCTTCAACCTGACATTTGAATCTGTTTGTCTACTCTTTTCCTCCCTCATTCGGGAAGCAGAGATGATCTCTGCAGGGGAAGGCGAAGGAGGTGCTATCATTTCATCAGGGACAAAAGATTATTTTAACAAAGGCCTTTCGTATTGTTAAAAACTTAAAAAAAAAAAAAGGGAAATTGTCACAGAGGTCTGGGTTAAATTCAAGACAGAAAGGAGCAGTAGCACATCAAAAGCCCTATGTAATTTATATTAATATAATATTCTGCATTTTGACTTTACATTTAGATTTTCATTTTTCATTTTCAGAAGTATCTAGCAGCTAAGACAGAGGGAGCAGTTCATATTTCTTAAAAGTATTATTTTAGGTTGCAGCAAACTCAAGGGGATTTGAGTAGCATGGTTCACACTCAGGTCAAGCTTTTATTCTTGGATGAGAACTAATTAGGCATTTTTGGCAAAATTAAATGTTATATGTTAGGGCATGATGTTGTAGCAAGGGGTGAATTCTGTAACAAGTTCCACAGCAGCAGAATTACAGATAACACAAAATTTTGAATATAAAAACCCAACAAGAGTTTCCCATAGTGCTCTGTCAGTAAAACTGTGTTTTTTCCTTAGGGTGTCTCCAGAACATTACAGTTTCACTACTTTCTGAAGAGTAGAGAATTATTTACATCATGGAGCCTATATATCACAAACAGGTATTTATGTTATTTGTGGAAAGAACAGACTTGCTTTTACTATTATCTTCTTGGCTTATCTTGTATTATCTTCTCAGCTTTTAATCACAGCTATATGTCCATGATAAAATTCAAATAATTTTTATTCAAACTGTACAAAATAGTACATTTCTTTCAAAAGGGTTAAGAAACCATAATTAAATGTCAACCTATTAAGAGACCCACAAGAAAAATGGCTACATTTCTCAAAAAGTCCTACACTGAGAACCTTGCAATATAAAAAAAAAGAGTTTAATATTGAAGTATTGCACATGCAGAAGTGAGCTGATAGAATTTATCTTCTTTGTTAAGTGACGACAACTGTGAATTCATTCCCACACAGGAAATCTTTAACTGGTGACAGCTAATTGAGAAAGGCAGAACACAGTATGAAATTTATTCTCACTTTCTTCCTCTGTGGAGGAGCAAAGCCAATAGAGCGGCATTATTTCATCCTAAAGACATCCTCAGTAGCCTGCTTTGCTTTGATTCATTGTTATTCCATGCACTTACTTTGTATTTTTTCCAGGTTCGCTGTAGCTTTAGGTACACGGTAAATTAGCCTCACTCACTGTACAGTTAATTGCCTATCTATGAAACAGGACTAGAAATTTGACAGATGATACTCATCAACAAAGTAGCAAGGGGAGTGGGAGGAATGGATTTAGGTAAGGATGGGAATGGTAGTAACTAGGATGGGACAAACTTTTTGAGATCAACCACAGCCAAATAAATAAATAAATAAATTCCCTATTATTTGGCGAAGCAAGTGATATCTTTGGTGTCTGACCAAAATATTTTGCAGTCAATTTGAACTGTTCTTAGAAGTGAATATCATTTCATACCACCATGCCAAAATATTTTATTACAATATTAACAAAATAGGGTTTAAAATACACTTTTCCCAACCCAAATCAAATAACTTGAGGATAACAGATTTCAAAAATTCACGGAGGCATTTTGGTACTTCTGCATGTTCAGCTTTTTGCCCCTAAATTTTGTGGAAGAAAACATACCCAAATTTGATAACTTGTTTCCCCCAGTGGACATGGCTGATAATAGAAATAAGCTGAATACATGCTGGCTCCAACCAAAGGATAGCCACTGATGCTGACAACAGTAAAGAATCTTTCTCAGTTTTAGATATACCTGTTTTGATTTGTTTTCTGCTACATTAGTGAATTAAAGTGGTTCATAAAGTGGTCTGTCAGTTGTCTCAGCTAGCAAAAGGAGAGCTGTAGTGCTGGGAACAGGGGCAGGAGTGGTAAGGAACATGCAAGGCTTCCCTCCCTGAGCAGCAGCGAGCCCTTCCTGCACCCAACGTGCTGTAGCACCTACTGCTTCCCCACCTCAGCCCCACCAAGAGGGACTCAAGCTCTGCTACGTGTGGCGCTCATGAAGGAATCATAGAATCACAGAATGGTTTAGCTTGGAAGGGACCTCAAAGACCATCTAGTTCCAAAACCACTGGGCAGGGACACCCTCCACTAGACCAGGTTGCCCAAAGCCCCATCCAACCTGGCCTTGAACACTTCCAGTGAGAGAGCATCCACAACCTTTCTAGGCAACCTGTTCCAGTGCCTCACCACTCTCACATTGAAGAGTTTTTTCCTTATATCTAATCTAAATCTACCCTCTTTTAGTTCAAAGCCATTAAAGGAAATTCATGCATAAAGGAATTATGTAACTAAAATAAGATCCATAGTTTCCAGCTTTTGAGGGTCATGGAGACAGCTAAGCTAGACTTGTTCCTAACGTTCAATTTCCACTTCACCTTAAGGGGGATGTAAATCCACATCCCCCCTTTAAGAGAAGAGATCTAATCTTCAAGCCTGTGGCATTCTTAGGCTACAGTGCTGTGCTGCAAACATCAGAGACGGAGACAGAAGGCAATCAAGTGTGACGTGTGCAATGTACAACCCCCAACAGACCCGTCCGTGCAGCAGCTCAACATGTTCTGGCTATCCGGCCTCACAGCGCTCTGCCCCTACTTCATACCCAACACATGGCCTGGCTAGAGTCAAAATGTCTTGAGTCACAAACAGCACTGTGTCGATTTTCCTGGGAACAAAGCCCTGTGCAATAACAGGGCATACTTTAGTTCAGAGAAAATGCTCTGCAGACTCCACCTTTATCTCTTTTTCCCTCTGCCAACACAGGCAATTATAACCAGCTCTGCACTCCCAGCTGCCCCCAAATTGCCAGCACTGTTGCCCCTTCTGCAGAGCCCCGACCTCTCACATGAACAGAGCTCCCAGCTGTGACTTTACGTTCAGGCTTCCAGGCAGAACAGCGCTTGGCAGGAGGGAGGCTGCCTTTCACCAGCACCATTTGCAGCTCAGCAGCAGCGAGATCTCTCATTCCCTGGGTGAACCCAGCTCACAGGTGTAGCTGCCGCTGGGCAGCTATTCCAAAGGTAGGGGTTCCTCCAGCCGCACCATCACCTCCCTCATCTTTCTAAAAAGTAGTGGCCTGAGAGCCTCAGTCCTACAAGACACCACACAGTTTCCAGTCCCGTGCAAGGAATCCTTATAGGAGATGATTATGTCCCCAGTCGCTTCTCTCCTGGGTAACACAGCAGCACTGCTCCCATCAGGAGGCCAAAACATCTCAAAGACAGAGCTTCAGCAATGGAGGTAACGCACATCCAAAGGGCATCTTGCACAACGATACAGGAGAACCACCTTGGCAGATTTGTTTTCTTTTCTCGTTCTGGCAGCGGACACATCAACTCCACCCCACAAAGGCGCAGGAGCTCCCACAGTGTGCTCATGTAGTGTGCATGCTACATGAGGTGTGCTGCTGTCACCTAATGCTGCCGTCACCTCACGTAAATCTAAACCTGTTTCAGACCAAGAAAAACTGTTAAGTTTCTAAGAGAAATTAATCCATGGTTTTGGTGGGGGTTTTTTTTCAGCAGAAAACACAGCCGTGATAACAACGCAGCAGTACCTAAACTGTGAAAGGTTACAGAATTCATTAGACTCATAGATTGCTGGAAACAGATTTAATAATGACAGGCACACACAGTGTTTTGATTGTTAATAGCATGTCAGTCAGTGTACAGCTTCCACAGTCTCAAATGCCAAAGTCCGTTTGCACCTGCAGCTCACCTGCACTTGCCAGGCCTCCCCTGCTGCCAGCTCAACACTGGTGCCACCTGATGAAGGACCAGAAAGCCCCTGGTTAGAAAGGGGCTCCAGAACAGAGCCGTGGAACGTGAAGCTTCGTGGTATCTCAAACATGAAACCACGATGCTCGTATGAAACAAGGTGAGACAGCCGCCTTTGTAAACTTTCCCATTTTGATCCTGTTTTATGACTGCTTGAGGTTTGACTCCATTTTTCAATACAGGAATAAGATACTCCATTTTGTAAGTTTAGTACACGCCTCTTGCATATAAACATCATTTTCTTTTCTCCCTGAGTAAAAAGAGGTAGCTTAAAAGACAAGTTCCCTGTGCTGGAAGGCTACAGAAAGATTGCTTTTTCTACTGAAGTTCCCTCTAACAAACCTGCACAGAAAGCAGAGTTAAAACTCCTGCCTCACAACTCCAATCTTGCTGTCTCGGCATCAGACTGCAAGAACCTAGCTACGATTAATACATGGTGAGACAGCACAAGATTAGTTTCACCTATCGCAAAAGAACAGCTTTTGAAGATATATGAAAAGCTACATCCCTTTTGAAAATCTCTCCTATTCATAAGTTCAGCAGAGAAAAACATGTGCTCAGTCCTCTCATCTTTACCTCAGCAGATGTGCTACTCCTAGAAGGCAAGAGAGCTCTGCAGAAATAAACAGGTTGTTGATACTGAAAGAGCAGAATACAACCAACACTTGTGTGTGAGCTAGTAAAGAGCAAGAGTGCAGCTGCATAAAGTTTTCATAGCAGAGACAACTGGCTGGAGAAGGCTGGGAATAGATTTAGTGATAGAACAAGGCTAGAGGAACAGAAAGTGTGGGTAAGTCAGCTACTAGACTCCCCCTCAAGAGACATTTTTTGGAAAAATTCAAGCCAGGTATTTCAGTATATGTGCCGGAACTCCCCTGAAGAAATTTAATTTTATGTCTCACCAAGAATGTAACCCTCATTTCCAAATGTGGCTCAGCCTGCCCCGTGTACTCACTCTATCTCAGTACCCAAGGCAGCCCTACGCTTTAGTCAGTGACATTTGGAAAATTGCTGTAAAAATGCCACATATAAAGAAGTTTGTTAACTGTGTGTCATTTACACTAGACATGAAAAAAAACTCCCTTACAGGCTCACAAAGCTTATAGTTGCCACACATTTTATATTAATTCAGCAAGAACAAAGCAGTTTAAGTGAGGCAGGTTGTTCCTTACCAAATGTAATGATTCTATATGGTGGCCAGAAACATCCGAGCTAAATTTGGTGCACCACATGCGTGGCAATGAAACATGAAAAATTCTCCATGTACGAGTACCACAAAACAGAATTGCAGGTTACCACAAATTCCCCATAATTACCTCTTCAAAACAGTTGCTTGAAGAGTACCTTTTCCTTAAGCTGATAGCTACAGGAAAGGGATAGAGACAGAAAGGGACACAAATTAACCAAAAGTGCAAAGAAAATACCATTATTCTTCCAATTAGAAATTGCATCAAAACTAGAAACTGGTAAGCAGGCAAGATAACTGATGAGTAAAGACTCCCTTGAAACTGGAAGAAGGAAATAAGCACTTCTAGAAAAGATGCAACAGGGAGAATACTCTTGTCCCAGGTACCAACCCTAAAGACCGCAGTATCTTCAAACATGTACTCACTTGAACGCAGCTTAAGCACACACCTGCCAAGGACCTTGTGGCTGGCTGTGGTCAGTAGCTTACACAGGACAAGATGGTAGCATTGACAGTGCTTCACAGGGACAGACTTTCCCACCAGAGCAAAGATCCATGCTCCTGGGTCGTCTTGTGAGCTTTGGACCAGTGAAACACTCCATGTCTGAAGAGACAGTGAAAGCTAAAAATTTAGATTATGGATAATTTGGATAGATAAAAGTACAGATTTTACATGATCCCATACCATCAGCAATGCCTGCACAATGCTGGCTTGACATTGCCCAGCAGGTGGGGCAGGTGACCATCAGCAGAAGAATCTGCATGCCAACAGCAAACCGCATTACGTCTCATTTTCCTGAAGTGAATGTGCTGTGCCAGAGACGTTCCCTGCTCCAGAGAAGCCTTCTGGGCCACCAGGAGTTCACCTGCTTCCAGGGAGATGGATCCCTAGCGCACCTCTCCTGTGGGACCTGCCTGGTTCCCCACCATGGGCAATATATTCTGAGGACGAGATCCTGGCTCCAGAGAAATCAGGGATAGCTTTCCAATCATCTCACTGATGGACAGGTATGGCTGGAGCATTGAACACGATGAGCACCAAACGTCCCAAAGCACGTGCCTGCTGAAGAGCGTAAGCCAAGCAGTAGTATGCCACAATGCCTCCAGGGACTTTCTGCGTGAAACAGGGTACGGCAATGGTGTAGCCACATCTCAAGACAGTTCACAAAGGCAGACAAAAGAAGCCACAATGCATACCAAGTTAATCAAGGAGCATGGTTGAGCTGTTGTCTTGTGCTGATTGTAAAGCGCGTTTTTAATCAACTCCAATACCTAATTAAAGATTCGTTTTTAAAGAAGGAAATCACAGCATCTGCAATAAAAATAACAGTACCTGTACCAAATGCATTCCACAGCTGTTTTCTGAATATACCTTAAATATTACATTGGGAGGAACAGTACTCAAACAATAAAGTATTTCTGTTACATTCTATAAAACAGAGTATTTTGTGGAAAACAAAAAAATCTTAATGTGGTACATCACTCAGATGCTTTAGTTTGAGAGTGCAGCTCTGTACCTGTGACATTACAGGAAGAATGACAAGCCTATTCCCAATCCATACATCCAAAGACTAACGTTTTTGAATTTTATATAAAGCACTTAGGTGTCATCTTCCACTGATGACCCTGTACTGAGTACAGTGTTATGTACTTCAGAAATGAATCCAGCAAAACCCTGAATACACTGTAGCAAACTGTTCTGTAAATACCTTGTTCCATGTGAGAGAGAAGTGGAAAGAATCTTGCTGTGAAATAGCAAAGCTGATGATCTGCTTGGTGAGATATTTACCAGTGTCTGAAATTTAAGATCTGGCAGTAAAGTTCTTAAAATAAAAGTTACATTGTAGGCCTGGTAGTGACTTTCATCCTTAATAAATTCAGCTTCTTTGGTGATGGGCATTAGGAATGTTGGCACTGCATAAAATTAACATTTTATTTTTTTTAAATAAAGGCAACCATAATGCATTTTTAAATATTAATTCTGGTTACTCCCCACCCCCTCCCCAGCTTACCTGGCAAACATGAACCAGTTTTCACTACAGTATTAATCATCAGTGCAAAACTTCTTCTCACCCACACAGACCTGAATAGTCACAGTATCAGGAAGGTTACAATCCAGAGTTACCTCCTCATAGTTTGCAACATCCCCTACTAACAACTGGAAAGGATGCTGTTCGTCTTCAATCTGGTACTACGTGGACGATTTACTGTCAATGAACATGACCTGATCTAAGCCCACATTTGGATACGGCAGACAAGGCCTCCGTGGGGAAAATGGCTGTTGTAACAGGACAGGCAGACGTTGACAGAAGACCTGCTAGTGGGTTCAATTAGTAGATACAGTTGCATTTGTTAGCTACCTATTAATTATAATATGAACCACTATTTCTCCTACTGTAGGTGCCAGAGACTGCTGCAGGAGACTGATGCCAGAAGATCATCACTCTTTACAAATTCACTGGCAGACAGTACCAGGGGAGGTATAGATACTTAAGCTAAAGCAGAATAGAGTGGAAGAGGAATTACACAACAGCCGTTACTGTTCCAGCGTCAGAAAGAGGCCTTTTTGCTATTCATCTTCTTTTTATTTTAAGTCAGACACAGCTCAATTTCCCAAATGATCTTGTGGTTAACCTTCTTTACAAAGTATATTACCTCATTCTTATACAGAAGAAATACAGCTGTTTGTATATACACACACCTGGACAGCAAGTCCTCGAAAGAACAGAGTAACGTGAAACAACAGAGCTAATACACACAGAGCACTGATGTAGGTGAAGGCCAGGATGTCTCTGCTAAGGCAGGCAATCGGTTAAGGTACAGGTCTCATTAGAACCTACATGTTTTAATGGAACCCGTAACATATGAGTGGGAAAATCAGAATCACGTGACATGCTGAACTTAGTTGTTACAGTCTGGTTTACAAACTGTATCCTGTAACTGCTGCATTTAACTGAAGCCATCAAATATAGAATTGCTTGAATACATCTTACTGGTATAAGAAAGCAACCCTGTCAGGTGACACGTTACCAACACTTTTCAGACACTGAATATACTCAAAAGTAAAATTAAGACACGAGCGAGATCACACAAGGTTTTGGTAATTATTTTTATGTTGGTTTTATAGCTTTTTTGGTTTCTTTAGGAAATTCCTGCACAGCAAAAGGAATGAAGAATTCCAGAAGAGAGTTGACTTCCTTCAGTTCCAGACTGTATTCCACTGCTATTTTCTCTGCAGTCCATATTTGAGGATGAAGTCTATGATTATTAAGAACAGTCAGAGCCTCCACAATGGAAATTTTGCCTTTGGGAACTTTCTTAACATCTAGATCTCCCATGTGTCCTAGTTTTGTAAGTCTCTTTTCCTCCTGTTTACATGGAAGATGTTCACCACCTCCATCTTTTACCTGATTGTGGGAAGGAAAACAAAAAGAGCTCAACAACAGTTCTGTTTACTATGCATACTGTAGCAGCCAAGCTGTTTTCCTAAATACAACATTTCTTGTTAGTTTTCCCCATTTTCACAGCATTAAAAAAAATTTTAAAAATGCTTAGCCAGCCTTGCTTCTTGATATCACAAAAATTGTCTATTGTTCCACAGCCATTCTACATATGATGTCAACCCCCACCCAAAGTCTGAAAAGCTACCACCCATTGAACTCTTAAGTGTTGTACAGACTCGGCAGCCCATCATACAAGGCAAACTACAGATTTTGGTAGCTAAATGTAAATGTAGATAACCTAGTATTTGGTACTGATTCATGGCATGGGGCGGGGGAAATAAATAAATAAATAAAAATCACACTACAAATTGGTATCCTTCTTCTGATACCACCAGAAATCCTTTTCATATAGTCTCTCTCCCCTTCCTTTCATTTTCAGATTTTAGTTTTGCAACTAAAAGATATCCCTTCTTTTGCTTTGTCTAGAGAACAAGCTTTGCTGGACAAAAAGAAACTATTTTGCAGCATCATGTGGAGTTTAATTCCCACAACTACTGCAGTGCCCAGACAGGTGAAGTCTCTTCTCCCAAGTGCCTTCATGTTTCCAACTCATTTCCAAACCAGCTCTGCCTTCCCCATATTGCCTTTTATTAAGATTTAACCAGTAAATGACTCTGCAAAAGAAATACCATGAAAACCTTTCTTAAGCTTAAGAAAAACTATTTTTAAAGTTATCAGAGTACATGGCCACTGATTAGCCCACAAACACTCTGTATTAACTCATAAGCCAAGAAAACTTGTGGATGCTACAGCATCTGTAACTGTGTGTCTGTTTCTAAACTACAGAGAATGTCTGATGATGCTACCAGTTCTCAATTTCTTCCTTTTACTTTGTGCTAAAACTATGCTCAGATAATAAACAATTTTTCAAGTCTTAATAAAATGATCTGTCTCTGGGTATCTGCCACTTCAGGAATTAGAGTTGGTGCTTTTCCGCTGATGATGCGCCAAGTATTCAGAATAACATCAGGAAAGGAAGGCAGCTTTTGCATGAAGTTTTCCCCACAAGCCTCAGTGCTGACACATTAATCACACTCTTCCCAACAACTGCAAGTAGACACACCACCAGAACAAGTCTTGTGTGGCAGCAACCTCAGAGTAGGCACGAAATCAAGCACTAAGATGTGTTCTGCTTTTGGCTTTTCCTCAAATCAGTCTTGACAGGATTACAAATGGAGGTGTTTAAAGATATTTAAATTAGACCTTCGGTGCTTCAAGATTAGCATCCTAACCTCTCTTATGAAAATTAAGGATAGAGATTACTTGGAAACTTCAGGTACAAACCGCAGAAAGTTAACATATTTTTAATCTTGAGTAGAAAGTATTATGAAAGTGGCAAATCAGACTTAGGAATTTTATTGCTAGATGATTATAAAACTCTTATTATTGAATGAAACAGCTAGAATAAAACGGTCCAATAATGCAACAGGTAAAAAGCACAAACCGTAACGTAACAAGGTGGAAAAGAGGAGACTGAACCCCAGTCTGCATATTACTGAGGAAAAAAAAACATATTGCTTTTCAAGTCAAAGACCACAGCCATTGGCAATGGCTGATCACCAAACAATCCAGAAGGTTATGTAGAAAAACCCCTAAGGCACTTCCTCAGCTGCATAAGGAAAAGTGTCTGCATAGTACAACATCAATATCAATAGTTAAAGATGTTAAATGTCTTCGTCCTCTACCACATCCGTGCTCCCATAGTAGTCCCAATCCCTTCTAACAACTCTATGAGACATCTCTGGCAAACTCCTACATCTTTGCAAAAGGCTGGCCAACTGTCCTTCTGCCTTTGAAAAAAAAGTGGTAATTTAGGTGAAAAACAAACTAAGATCAATGTGATGTTAAAAAGAAAGACTGTGTAAGCACTTAGGAGGTTGTATAATCACAATCTCTCACGTTCAAGACCCAGGGTCAAAAACAGTCAGTGCTACTGATACATAAGAGAGTAATGAAAACATCACTTTTATCTATAAAAAAAAAGGTAGTCTTTAGGCAATAATAGAACACTTCATAAAGAATTTGTGCTGAGTTTGAAAACCACAAAGCTGATGCTGGTATGCCTCCTACAGAGAAACACACTCACCCGCACAGGTGAATCTCTGGACTCGACATAAACGTCTTTCAACAAGGTGAGGAGCCTATCGTCCTTTCTGTGAATTTGTTCTTGTATCTCTGGGTGGTCTAAAGGCAAAGCGAAGGAGAAGGGAAGGAAAAAAAAAATAAGATAAAAGAAAGATCCGAGTCAAATTGTTTCCTTTTTGTTAACTTCTGCCAGCTTATTCATTTCCCCGGGGGAACAGCACAGCCCCCCAGATGCACGGCGCTTCTCGGGAAGGTTTCATTTACGCACCGACTTCAGCCGTAATAACACCGCCTCACACGGAGGCGCCGCGTACCCGTTAACGCCAAGGCTGGAAAGCACCCGCTTGCGGCGGCCCGCGGAGCAGACCGGCTACTGCCGCCGCTGTGCGGGGACCCCCTCCGGCCTGGTCCAAGAGACGCGGCCCCAGGACCCCGCCGGCCGCTGCCCCAGCGCCCCGGCCGCCCCTAGCAACCGGCCTTAGCAACCGCCCCCGCTGCCTACGTTTCCCAGCATGCCCCGCGCGCCCAGCCGCCCCCGCTCTCAATGTCACCCCGGGGAACGCCGCCGCCCCCCCCCCACTCCAGCACCCGGTCTCCCACTCCTGTGGCTCCGGTAGCGCCGCGGCTCCGCGCTGAGCCCGCAGACGCCGGGCCCACAGACACCGCCCCCCGCCGGCAGCCCCCTCGGCGTCGCCTCGCGGCCTGGCGAGGCCGGCACCCACCAGCCAGCTCGTCTAGCCGAGAAGTGGGGTGTCGCGGCGCGGGCGTGGGCTTCTCCTTGCTGATCTCTCGGCGGGCCCGGCTCTCCACGTTGAAAGTCCGGAACACGCGGGCCAGCCGCCCGCCCATCGCCGCCGCCGCCGCCGCCACCACCCGCGTCGCGCATGCGCGGACCGGCGGCGCATGCGCACAGGCCTGGCCGCAGGGAGAGGGACCGAGGTGCTGCGCGTTCGCGGGCGGCGGTCACTGGAGCGGGAGAAAACCCCCACAAAAACGCTGAAACAAAACAACCACCAGGGAAAAAGGAGAAAAAAAAAACCAACAAAGAAAGGAAGAAACGAAAAGCACAGACGAGACGAGTCCCATTTTTATTTCACAGCGCCCGGGCGGTGTTCTCGTTCTCGGCGCCGCCTCGGACGCCAGCCCGCCCCGTGCCCCCCCCCCCCCCCGCGGTTTGGTCTTGCCGCGGCTTTTCTGAACGCCCGCGTGACCGGAGCCCCCGGGGAGCGTCACTCTGCGCCGGTGGGAGCCAGGGCCGGGCGAGTCCCGTCGGGGAACGCCCTGAAGGCGGCGGGCTGGCCCCGGGTTCCCCGTTCAGCCGTAATTGCCGGCTGTCGTTTGGGCCCCCCGATACGTCATGTCGTAACTGTCGCCTCTTCATTTGTCAGGGGTGGGGTTTGGTGAGGCGACGGAGAGGAGTCCGGGCAGCGGGTCGGGCAGGTGTCGGCCGCGCTGCAGTGCTGCGGTTCGGCCCGTCGCCGCACCGAGGGGGCCCGTAGCAAGACCGAGAGGGTCTCTGGATTTGTAAAACGTTATTCGTGTCGTCATCCCCCCCCCCCCATTTTAGCCTCCAAACGTAGTGTGTCACCGTGCGACATGGCGTGCCCTGCTGATTCCTCTGCAGGACGTTATCTCACGCTTCTGTTCCAGCAGCCATCAACGGGGATGCCAATGTGAAGCGTCTCACCCTGTTTTTTTCATCTTCACAAGTTTTTTACTTGGATAATGGTAACATGGAAGTATTGAGGGATGTTGTGCCTCTTACTCTCGTTAACGTGTATAGCATTTCTTTAGAGGCACCTCTATATACGCTCTCCATAACGTGTATAGCATTTCTTTAGAGGTTTATTCAATGACAGAAAATTAATTTTATAAGCAGATACTATCTAGAACACCTATTCCACATGAAAATCTGGACAACAGTTCCCCAGCATTTGTTCAGAATACTGTTCAGAATTTGTGAGCTATGCAGCGTTCTCAGGGCGCAGTCCCTCTCTTCCAGCCCAACTGAATAATCTTTGTTCTGACTTCTGCAAAAACTGCTGAACTGCAAGAAAGAGTGGTGAGAAAGTACTTAGTCTGGAGCCACGCAAAATAAGAAAGGTGAAATTGTAGACAGAGGTGAGGTTGTTGAGATGGAATCAGCAGTTTAAACATTCAAGAAGAAAACCACAAGCATGAAAAGATACAATAAAATCCTCCGAGAGCAAGGCAGGCAGAGAGAGCATCGCTAAGGACTATTAACTTGTTGCAAGAAGCAACAGAGCCTGATGCTCCCCCACATGCTTGTGGGGTCAACCAAGACTCATAGTGTGCCTTCCCAAAGGAGGTTATTAGTGGCTCATTAATTCCAGCTGCTATGTGAATTAGCCAATAAGTAATTGCTTTATGTTTTTAAGTTGTCTATGTGCTGTTTGCAGACTCTTCTAATGCATGGTAATAATTGCCTGAATGAAGTTACTTGGAGTGGGAGTGTTAATGATGGACCCAACTTCTTGCTGTGTTCTTTTTCAGAAAGAAAACACGTATTTTCTGCCCTTGCATCCATCTAGTCGTGCTTATTACTGTGGGCATGCAAAACTTGGGTTTTCAGAACTTGGTCTTCTACTAGTAGCATTATTTAGTAATAACAATGATGATGTAAGGGTTAGTAACCCTACAGCCTACTTGAATACAGCATAAGGAATGACAGTGTTTTCCTTAGATAGAAGCCAAAAGATAAGGTGGATGAGGAAAGCCAAATAGATTTACAAAGCCAATGGAGACAAGGTAGCATAAGCATGATCCGTGCTGGATCTCTGCTCTCTTGGGGAATCCTGGAGGTGCAGTTTCTCCACTTCTTCATTTTAAGACTCTCACTGTCTGAAGGAGAAGGATAGAGAAACATGTCTTTAATTTATGTTCTCTGGTAATAAACTTACTGACCCTATCTTATTTTAGGCACTGCATGTGTAGTGATACTAAGAAGATAAGTGATATTAGTGATAATAGGAGCATGGATGCTGTTAAAGCTGCTGGACTCAGACTGATTTAAAAATATCAGTAGTCAATTACTTGCTGACTTAACCTATGTTCCTGAGTACAAGATTTTTGTAAGTGGTTAGCCTATCCAGTGCAGCTGTAATGGTAAAATTCACACAGATGCCTTTGGTGGTAGTAGACCTTCAATGTATACTTTAGCATTTCTCTGAGACATATTCGTATGAATCTGTCTGTGGATGCAAGCCATTGTGTCAGCTTTGGAAATAAAGATTCTGTCCTTCAAAAGCTAAGAACTGCTGGCGTCTGGGATCAAAGTCAGCACAGACAGGACTTCTGTCTCTGTAAAGCCTGAATGTGACTAACACTGCTGTAATATTTACTGACGGCAAAATAAAGTCACCAGAAGGCAGTCAGTTAAAAATAGTGATGTCATGCTCTGCCTGTCACTTCCTATCACTGAGGATGGCACAAAGCTGTTCTTTTTATGCATAAGGAAGCATCAGAAGTACAAGGTTTTTATTCTGAAGAATCTTTCTTAGACTGTAGCAAGCAGAAGAACTGAGATTAAAAACCCTTTTTAATATAATTTGATGTTTTACCAATGTGACCATGTTGATAATAAATATCAGTAATCAAGAGCTTGGATAATTTTTTCCATATAAATATCTGCAAATGTGATTATTAAAAAGTGAATGTGTAGTTCCTCAAAGCATAAAAACTATGTGTATTCAGCTTACACAGTGTTACAAATGGGATGCACTTTTCTTGAACCAGGAGCCTGATTTTTCCAGGGAATGTAAAAAGAACAAAAGAAATAATCAGTTCTCAGGTATCTCTTTAACAAAACAGCCCATCAAAAGAACACTGACTATCCAACTGAGTTCATACCAGCAGCCTGTTCTCAAACACATCAGAGAAAAATACTGTAACTCGCACAATATACATGTTGCATAGGCTGCCACACTGGATCTCCTTTTAATCCTTTCACACTGCTAAGAGAGAAATTTCTGAAACTACTGTGCACCTGGAAAATAAAAAGTACATTTATGGCCATTCATTGAATCTTTTGTTTCAGTTTTTCATCCCAGTTTTGATTTTATGTTGTGTGTTCTTCAGTTTTCATTCTCAGCTAGTTCTGTAGCTGAATGGAAAATCAAAAATTAATTTTGGTAGTTAACTAGCATCAAAAGTCTGATTGATCTTTTGAAAATTCCCTTTAGAGAAGGGAGAATAGGAATGCCTGCCATTAACTTGTTTTGCCATGAGGTGCTACTAAGGTTTTTCTGCTGTCTTTACTATTCAGAAAAGCAGGAATCGGAGTATTAGTCCAGATGGGCAGGTAATCTCAGTGAAATAAGAGGGGTTTTTTATTAATGGGTGCCCAGCTTGAGAATTTTTGAGAGGAGGCAGGTGAGGTTTGCTACATGATTTATGATTTACAGTCTGGGAATGACCCAGAGGTCGACAGCAGAGGAAGATTAGAAGTGCCCTTATACAACAATGGCATAGTTTTATGTTTGATTCTGTCATTGACACTGTTTTTCTCTTCTCATATTTTTGTTCATAATTTGTGGCAGTCTAAAGGGATACTCTAGCAAATTCATGTATAATTAGGATTCAGGGAATTGAGTCCTCTGTCCTGATTACTGTTTCCCAGTAAATACAATGAGAGCATTGATCCATTTGTTCCTTATCTCATCAGCGTTAGGCAGAACCAGAGAACATAGCATTAGCAAGAATTGATTATAAGCCAAGCAAAAATGACTGTCCTGCAACTTTGTAAAGATGAACTCAAGAAAGATGGACATTTAGATCACTGTTGCCTTGCAGTCATTTCTGGTTGTTCTGTTACTTAATTCAGTTTGTTTCAGTGTTACTGGCTTCAACTGATCCATCTTTTGCTGGCTCTGAAGTATCTACAAATACATGGAAGACTTTTGCTTAATTCCAGGCTGTGATCAGAGTGTTACTGAACACTTGCATCTTTTCAAGGCTAGGTGGCTGCAGTGCTTTATTTAAAGGAGTTTTTGTCAAGTCCTTACGTGGATGAAGTTTATGGAGAATGCAGCAAGCTCATGTGCACAGGCTCACACACCAGCCCAGACAGGTCACTAGCTCCTTGTCAGATAATACTCATTTCAGAGACATTGCATTTAAATCCTTCTGATTGACTGTGGCTTGGTATACCTTATGTCATCTTCCTCAGGTTTCCTATCTGATTTTTATATCTCAGTTAGCAGGTTACTTTGACTTGGAAATGCACAGTAGGAGCCAGCATATTTGAGAATGAGGCAGCCTGGTACTGGACTTAATTAATTATAGCAATTACATGTGCATTTTTACTTTATTTTTACTCATAGGGTTCAGTTCCTAATGCTCTTTTCTCACTGGCAGTACTAGTTGAGAGAACCGACACTGATTCTTTCCTGTAGCCCTGGCTTCAGTTTATCCCTCTTCCAGAGCAAGGGTGTAGGAACTCTTCAAGCGAACAACATCAGATAGCTGGTCTGATTTAATAAAGAAAAGAAGTCCCATAATGTTTCTAAGCTGTATCGGCTACTGATGGTTTGTCTGGTCCCACAAAAAGCCACCAGAAACACAAGAAGAGAAACAAAAGGCAGATGATAAGAGGAGTATGAATACCTTGAATTGGTATTGCTGCCAGGTTGGTTGGTTGGTTTGTGAGAGGTTGCACTTTGCACCCAGGTGGTTTCACTCCAGCAGTCACAGAAACTACTTGTACCGGCTCCAGTGAGGAGGAGGTGACCCAGCGGGGAGAAGAAACTGGGTGGACTGGAGAGGTGGCTCATCTTGGGCTTTGCTGACACACCAGAATCACCCAAGCAAACACCATCCCTTTGGGCCTGAAAAAAGTGTGAGTGAATGTTTATCCGTTTGAAAGGTAAGAATTATGTTAGCTGCATATTGATAAATGCGGTGACCACAACCATTTTGCTGGATTAACTACATATAAATTGATGTAACTTTTCTACCTATTCATTGGGGGTCATTGTTATTCAACTTGCTGAGCAAGCCCAGATAATTCCTTATTCTCCAGTAAGGTTTTCCGTGCCCAGCAGAGACCTCCCATGAAGAATTGCTCTCAAAGAGAACAGACATTTTATTTAGGTGCTTTGATATCATAAAACTTACTCTGGTGGGGTTTTTTTTGTGGTGGGTTTTGGTTTTGGTTGGTTGGTTGGTTGGGGTTTTTTTGCCTGAGGCATCCCATCCACATAGTGAGTTGATGTGGCTTCATAGTATATGAAATAATACTGTCTTCTGTTTGCATTTGTGTCTGTTGTAAATCAGTATCTACAGAACAATTTCAGTGAATACTGATTCTGCTTTTAAAAGTGTTGATTGAATTTCAGGGATTAATTTACTCTCAAAAAATACAAATAAAGATGTCCAAAGATCAAAGCATTTCTTTGTAAACAGCAGGTTTAGTACAACTTCCACCAGTTCCAGGGAGTTTACCCTGCACTTTACTATGTCTGGGGAGGAGACCAAAGTGTAAATTATGTGACTGAATGACAAGTAAGCCTGACCTAAGGGACCGAGATGACTGAAGTACATTGGATGACCTCCCTAACCAAGATGACTAGGACATCTTCTTTCCAGGGTAGCAAAAAAGGGATGCATGAGGAAATCCCTGCTTTCTACAGTGTTTGTTATTTGATGATCTGAAACTACTTACATTCTGCTTGGCAAATAAAAGTGCACATTCTGGCAGCTGAAAAACATGAAGTCCAGGATTTCTGAATTGCAGCACCACCCGAGTGTAGCTTGGAAATATGTATTCTTAGTCTGATTTGTATGAAACATACTGATAAAGATGCTTAAATTATATCTCTCTAATATCTTTTATCACAAAAAAAATGAGTGATCCTGAGGTCTGATGTGGGCACAGTGTGTATTAAAGGCACAAGGAGGGAAAGAGGAACTTTTATTTTTAACCTATGATTATTCCAGAAAAGTGGACAAACTATAGACCAAAGCAGGCTGTGAACAACTTAGTTGTTCAGCTCAGGTCTGATCAGACCTGGGATGATTTTGCCCTAAGAAGGATTACACTCCCTTACCTATTCAAAGATTTCTCTAAAGAAGCTGCTTTAAAGTGGCAAGAGTTCCATTGCAGTGTGTTTGGGATTTTTATTTAGCTTTATCAGTTATTTTGAGATTTTCCAATT
The DNA here is from genome assembly GCF_011004875.1 of Balearica regulorum gibbericeps. Lineage (NCBI taxonomy): Eukaryota > Metazoa > Chordata > Aves > Gruiformes > Gruidae > Balearica > Balearica regulorum. The sequence continues at coordinate 44,392,627 of NC_046186.1, forward strand.
TAAATCATGTCATGCTGAAATCTCTTTCATGTCTGACTGAATGCTTCCCTGAAAACAGGGAAGAAGGAATCCAATCAATCCTTCCATACTGGGAGCCTCAATTTAAGATAGTGACCCACTTCCACCTGCATATCGAAGCATACTATGTCCTATTTTATTTATTCTAACATTGCCATCCACAATGCTAAAAGCAACATACAAAAATGGAGTCCCTCTACTTAGTGCTCCTAAGAGGGATTTCTCAAACAAAACTTTAAAGAGAATTCTCAGTATGATGTGTGGTCTTCGGTAAAGGTTTGATTTAATGTCCAAATTTAGAAATAGGGTTTTTTTAGTATGAATACTTGTATCTGGCGAATTATATGAAATTCTATTACATTCTTATGATCTAAGGGAGACTGCAAGTTTTTCGGGAAAAGAGAGTTTTATTTTTGTTTTTGTAAGCATAGGCTATAAAAAACAAGAGGACTAAAAATGTTTGGCGTCCTGCAATCTGCTGTACTGCAAAGAATGGCCATGGGAGCACAGCTGCAATTGAGGGAGAGCTGACTCTAGGCGCTATCAGTAGCCATGATTTTACTGCACTGCCACTGCAGTAGCAATCTGATAGTACAGAAGATAGCTAATATTCTGAATCCATTCACCAGCTATCTGCTGGAATAGTCATTATGTGTTTCTTTCATGAAATATAACACATAGAAATATATAACCTATATGTGCTGGTACGAGGCTATTCTACTGTAATGTAATATTTTTCCCCTCCCCAAAAGATATTTGTATTTTCTCTATATGTTTTTAATTTGTGATCATGCATAAATATTTATATGGGTGTGATGCATTTTGTATACAGAACTTTCTAACTTAGTTCTATTATCTGTGATAATAGGGGCTGACCTTAAAAGATATCAAACATATAAAGTCCCATTGACTTCAGTAACATTTATTCAGAACAGGATAAATAGGAATGAAAATAACAGGACAGAATCCGAGGCTCTAGACAAAAATCTACATTTGAAATGGATCAGAAATTCTCAGGCTAATTCTCCACTGAGAGTTAGGGAGGAAATTCCTGAGGGAAGATTTTCATAACTATCTACTGTTATCTACTGCATGCATTTTGTTTGTTGGTTTGTTCTACATCTTACTCTGAAATATCTTGTGGAAGCCGTTATTAGAGACACTGTTTTAGACAACAGGTATTCATATTCCTGATCAGGGGAAAATAGACTGATTCTCTACTTGCTTCATTTACCATAAAAGATGATGTTTTATTTGATTTAGGAATAAACCGGTATGGATTATTGCAACACATTGCAGAAAAATGGCCTGTTGTAACAGGAGTAATGTCCACTACAAAGGATTTGGTCTACACCTAATGCAGTAGTACCCATTAATGTACGTAAAGAATGTCTGGGGTTGGATTAGTTCTCGGAGGATATAGTTAAGACAAATAATGCTGTATTGCTTTAGTTAATTTTGCATTATTCCTAAATAGTATACTTTATGTACAGTAATACAGAAAATTAATTACACTCTTAATACAGGTCTTCTGAGTGTTTTCAGTTTCATTTGTAGGTATCACCATTTTCCTGAGAGCTTACATACACAAATTGTGCTGGTAGACGACGCATTGGAGAAACAAGAAAATGTTTCAATGATACCAACACATGACTACTAGTACTGGAGTTCAACTGGAAATCATTACTGAAGTTAGAGAGCCATTTTGTGTGTCTCTTCTTTCCACAGCATCAAAAATCTGGGGGCAGCATGTGGGACACAGATGAATTTTGAACAATATCACATTTATTAATTATATATAGAGAAAGAGTGTCTAAATAGGTAAGTGGCAGGTTGCTCTGGGGGGCTACTAAAATAGACCATTAAAGAGGTCCTGAGATATTTAAAGAAGTACTACCTCTATGTACTAAAGGTTCATTTTTAGATTGTATAATAAGGATATAATTAAGCTTCAAAGCTCCAGCATTATAACGCACATTTACTGAGACTCCTTGAAGGCAGAGTTCTTTCTTTATGTAAGATATCTTTAGGATTAAGATGAAGCTACCACACTTTCCTGTATACATAATATAATGCAAAACCAGTGTTCTCAAGCAAGTTCAGGAACTCTGTAGGGATTAACTTTTTGGCTAGAAAATTAATGCTGAAAATAGTCAAGATTTCTTTAGTTCATAAACAGTTTGTCAGGATGACTCATGTTTTTCTAATATGGATTAAGAAATTTAATTCTCCGCAGAAGGCTATAATGCTGACCGATAGCAAATGATAAATTTCACATGCACAAAACTGCTAGAACCTGTTTCGGGTAAGTTGCTTACAAAAATCCCTCTGAGCGCTTTTCTGTGGGACCAGGCCTCAGCACCTAACTGCTGCCTTGAGATGAGGTTCTCTGCTCTACCTGTAAGTAGCAGGACTCTCAGCCTGTGGATGATGGAGACTTAAATAACTCCATACACTGAGTTACTCCAGGGGAAATGTCTGAATTATGGCAGCCAAGCTTCTCTTGCCAGAAGTACTGCCAGAGGTACTGCCAGAGTATTCCACAGTTGGTGACATGGCCCAGCTTTGCCCTGGCGTAAAATCTCTTATAAGACTGTAGAAAGGATCCCTGCAGAGTACGTCTTTTTGCGGCATGGCGAAATTCACCTCCCACCCTACCAAGAACTGAGATTTTTAGATTTCTGCAAGCTGTTCCTGCACTCTCACCCTTTGTTCAGACATCAGAGGGAGCATGAGAAGTTATTTGTTGTTCTTTAATGTGTTTGGAAAATGTGGGTGATCTTGTAATGGTTGATTGCTATGATGATGCAGTATTTTCTTCTTTTTCTTACACCCCTGTGGATGTACCATACTCGTCTTTGAGGACAGGGCAGAAAAACAGAGCTACAGCCTGTTCGCGGAGGAGACAGAAGAACATCAGTCTCATAATCTATTCCCTCTCTCGCTTCCAGTGCTGAAACATGGCGTACCAGTGATTGCCACTAGCAGGCTGCAGCATACTCTGCATGGATATTTTCATAACATGAACTTTTTACAGTTCAGACTGTTGCAGATATCTGTAAGAAAGCCAGATATATTTTTCGCTTTTTAATGAATAGATGATGTTGACCATTGTTGTTTTTTTTCTATTGTTTCACAGGTATTTCAGGCTCTTCCATCATTTCATAATACAGGTTAGAAAATGGAGTGGAAAGTAGCACTGCAATTTTAAAAACAGTAGTTATACCTCTTGCTAAAAGTAAATCTTTTTGTTCAGATGTGTTTTGTCTTTATGAAGCATAAATGAATAAGGTGGGGTTTTTTGTAGTGCAGTGTATAAATTGCAAATAGTGAAAGACTAAACGGTAGTAAGCAAATGTATAAGTAAAAGCTATTATGAAAAATATGAAAAACTATGAAAGTGTGTTCCTTGTTTCTTATAATAATAGCTAAACTTTGAAAGGTTTAACTTTAATACTTTTTACAACTTAGCATTTTAATAATGAATTACTTGTGTTTGCCAGAGAGGATCATAACTTATGTTTTCTTTATTGTTCCTGTAGACTGGGAGTTGAATGGCAACAATATTTTGTTTTAATGCTAGAGTTTTAGCCAGTGTTTCTGATGTTGCAGGTTGTTTCTACTGGGAGAACCAGTTGATGGTTTCAATGACTTTTCCAAAGGAATCTTGGTCATTCGAGTCCTGTTCCTTTCAAGCAATATACATAAACCCCTTTTTTTCTGAACACAGCAAGAAACAGGAGATAGCTTCCACGCTCAGTTTCAGGTCCCCAACAGACAACATTCACACACACACACAATCATATGCTTTTGTTGCTTTTATGGACAGGAAGGCCTGTTGTCATCTATAGCCCCTGTTGTCACAAGCCAAATGTTTCATTTAATAACTTCCATAAACTGTCTCCCTCCCTGCTGCTTTTTGTCTCTTCCCCTCAGCTGTACGGAGCTACCCCCCAAGACAACTCCTAACCCTCCTGGCTTCAGACCAGATTGTTCAGCTTCCACTCCAGGCTTGTCATTCTGGTGAATGATTTGAGCAACAGCTTCTATGATTTCAGGTGGGAAAAAAAAAGGTATTTGACTGTAGCTGGAACGGAAGTAGGTTATCACTCCTACTAACCTTAAATAGGATTTAGACTTTTTCATAAATCAGAGATTTTTCATTAATCAGAGAAAGTTAGATACAGTCTGCCTTTTAGTGTCTATTGTGCCATTACAACTTGCTATCTATCTGAGCAGATAATGTGCGTAAGGTGCCTGGTTCCCAGAGTGGAATCCATCATCCTGAAATTACTTTCAAGCATCCTTTTGTGTAGCAATTTAAGGCTGCAATCTAATAGTACATTGTCTCTAAAGGAGAATCCTTCTTCTGCTAGTCACCACCACTCAACCCCCTTGCAAGAAGAGCTCCTCCGGCTGCATGGTAAGCCAGCTCAACTCACTGCCTGTGCAGAAAAACATTAACTTTTTTTTTTTAAAAATCAGAGTTTTTTACCTGAAAACACAAAACCTCTTATAAATTGGTTATCTATACTACCAAATAAAATAGGTCAAGAAGCATTCTTTGGCCCTCAGGTCAGTTAGCACACAAAGTCCACATCAATACCAATAAATCTTTATTACCCCATTCTGTCCATAGTGTTACATAGTGTCCCACAGCTGACAGTTACTGCAGTCACATCCAGATGATGTTAGTACCCGTGTAAGCACGCCTCTGTTTCAGTACAAGTTTGGCCAGGTTAGCCTGAAAACTGCTGAAGATATAACAACATAGCTATATGCTGTGATACTACCCTTGCATTTATCAGTACTCAGCAAAACGAAGTATGCTGATAAAGTAGGTTTTTTGCCTCAGGTGTAATTGCAATTTCAGTACAATTTTTTTGTAACAGCTACGCTAAATTATTATAATTGGGGTTTTTTTGCAATCCCAAACAAGATATCTATGTCAGCAAAAGATTTTAAATTTTAATCAGGACACAGAATTATTTGCATCTTGGTCAGGTCACATTTTCAATTCTCTTTTAATAACATAACGGCATGAACCTTAAAAAGCAGAATCACAAGAGTGCAACCTATATTTTCCACTTGGGGTTACTAAGAAGCCCTACTGCCTTTCTACTTCTTAGACACTTAGGTGGCTCTGTTAGCACAGTCCTTGCAAATTCTGTGTGTTCAATTTTACAGAACCCTAGAGGTACAAGGGCATTTTTATGCACTTTTGCCATGGTGACAAATACAGGCACAGCTGTGAAATACCAAGAACCATCTATAACAAAGGATTTAGGGGCCTAAATGGGACTTAGGGGGAATGTAGGTAAGTCCAGAATGGTGACCCTGAAAGCCACCACTCAACTGCTGCTCAATATTTAATTCTACTTTTTTTCAGATACCCCTCATTTAAGAGGGTGAATAAGTAGCATAATACATATATCATCCTCAAGTACAATCATAATCCAGAAAGTGGCTGAGGGGTTTCAAGAACTTGGTACATAAAGTAGAGATGTTATGTTTCCTATTTTACCAATGAAGAGTACTTCTAACTGATGTACTAAGGATCTTTCTCTTACTGTGTGAAGTGTCTACAATAAACAGACTGAACAATCTCTTACATGTTAGTTTTGGGGACTCAGACTGCCTTCCTCTAGTGTGCACGATGCATCAGGAATGCCAGATTCCTCTTTTTTATGTCTAGGTGACTGTTCGTCATCATGCCATTGTCATTCATCTTTTATGTACCATCCTACTGGGATTTCTGTATCCTCTGATCCCTCTAGAAAGCCATGTTTAGGTCTTTCAGATGTGTGCTCAGAGGGCAGATCCAGAGGCAGAATACTGAAAAAGTTATCTATTCTCTCTCCTGAAGAGAAAGCCTTGAACTGGGGATCTTAAGTAAAGGAAGTGTGCTAGCTCCAAAAAGGGAAGTATTTCCTAAAAGCTCTTGCAGCCAGTGTTTTCTATTGGAAAACTCTAGGTTAATTTTGTGCAAACTAGATGGGTAGTGAAAGGACTGTGTCTCCAAAACTTTGTCCACTTTTCTTGACTATGTTAGACTAGCTGATGCAAGATGCTGCTTCTCCATTTGCCACTATTTGTTGACTTAAAGAGAATTCATTAGGAGTGTTTTAATTTTGACATTTAAGTGCCATGTGTACATGTGTCTTTGTCCAAAATGAGCTTAACAGACTTCATCTGAAGTCCAGGTAGATGTCAGCTGTCAATCTGTGAAACTATCAAATATTTCATTCAGGCTTGGTTTGTTGTTGTGGTGCTTTTTTTGTTTGTTTGTTTTTTTGTTATAGCATGTCTGATTTTTTTGTAGTGATGAAAAGAGGCATATTGTGTTCAGGATGAGTGTGCCTGTTAAAAATCCTTGAATTATGAACTGAACCGTATATAGTGGAAATTCATCTCCAAATACATACATACCTACCTATTCCCACACACACCATATGGAGTAACAATTAGTAACCTAAATCTTATCTCAAGAGAAGGCAAGTCTTGTGCCATATGGAGTAAGCAGTCCATCTAGTATTTGGTGTATGGAGCACTGTTTTTTGTCTTTCCTCATGATCCAAACAGCAGAAGGTATTACAGACCACCATGCATGTAGCCTAAACAGTTCAACAAATTGTTGAGGAAGCAAGCATGGACCCTTCAGAGAACTGTGCCTGAATTTCTCATTTGTGGGGCAACTATGTAGAGAGATGTTAGAGCGGCTTTGCAGTATTCAGATACTTCCATGCTAGGTAATGGAACGAGAATGGAAATAAACAAAACGTATGTACTGGCAAACTTGGACAAAAGGATATATATTACATCCAGCATGCTCCTTGTTCCTATACTGGCACTTCCATGACATACAAAATAAGCTAATTCACATATATGCGGAACTTGCATTCACTTTCTATCACCAGTTGCCTGATTAAAGATTACATCCTATTAGAAGAACGGATTTCTGTTAGAAAACTAGCTACTCCAGACTTCTGCTGTTCCTTAACTAAAGAGTTACGTAGTGGAAAGTCAACTTGTGAGGCTTCAGTCATGCTGTGTTAGGTGGATCTTTGGTCTGACTTAGTACAGCCATGCTTATGCCACCAGTATGATTACAAAAGCTCTTCCCCCACTGATTTAACAGCACCAGTCACCCACGCAGAAATAGTAGGCTTTCAGAAACTAAAGGTTCCAAACTGCACAGGTGCCACTGTGAGTAGACTTATACTCATCTTTTGGTGACTGCGTTAACTAGAATACCTTCTGTTTCCAGTACACAATATGGGAAAAGCTGGCAAGGTGCAGGGGTCTCGCATCAGACGCTGAGATGCTTGAAGAAGGTGAGACCTTGTATGACTGGTATCTACAGAACATCATTATTTTGGGAATCTACCTAGCTCTTCCTGCCATGGTTTATGAATTCATGCTCTGACAACATGAAGCCATAGAGGACCTTCAATAATGCTCTCTAAAAACCTGAGAGAGCTGTTAGAACACACACTGAGAAGGCTGAAAGGCTGGTAGCATTTGCAGAAACAACTTAGTAAACCCAAAACTCAAAGTGCAGGGTGCGGCAGCCTACAGTAACTAACATCTGCAAGTGCTTTTGCATGGCGAAAGACTGGAAGTCCATGACCAGTTACAGAATCAACTGTTCTCAAAGTGGTGCCTGGAAAGTGAATAGTCCTTGGTTGAGGAAGACTAAGGACAATGTGCTAGACATGCTCGTATTTCTGTCACATGCTGTGTTTCTAATGTGTACCCACTAGCTCTTCTTAGTCTGCTAGTCTTCAGATGGTGTTTTGACTTATAGGGCTTTATGATTACAGAATTAAAAATAATTTTTTTAAACTCTGTGAGGAAGGGATTGCTGGTGTGCATAGTCATTTTGTTCTTAATAAACATTCTGGACTGTGGCAAATTTTCTGCTGAATTAGATATTCAACTGCAGGTCATTTGGATGCCATTTCAGGCTCCAGAGCTTGCTGGCAGTAAGGTCCTTTGTGTAACTGCTGTTTCTTTCCTCATGAGAGGGAGCCAGCAGCAAGTGGCTCAAACAAACCTTTATTTTACTCATCATTCAGGCTTTTGAAGGCAGCATGGTGAGATCAGCTCTGCCAGCTTTAAACATGGAAGGGATGAGGACCCTCTAATAGAAAGTCCTTTGGTTCTGCAGACAGACAAAGCTCATTAAGTTACTTACATGAGCTTTCTTCTTCCTCAGTTTCTAACACCTGCATCCTCTCTCATATCTTAACAGAGAGAGAATCGGTTGTTTAATTGTCCCAGAATTAAAAATGCAGCAAATATTCAGTCATTCTTTCAGATCTTCACTATCACCATGTAGTACTGTCCATTATAGGAAGGACCTGAATGTAAGAAGAAGCTGAAGGAAGAGTAATCTGAAGAGACTGTCATTCCAAAGGTACATGGGTTTTGAAAACAAAGGCATGCAAAGTGCTCTTACACTGAGGCCTATGCCTTTGTTAGCAGAGCGGCAGTGCCAAGGCTTGCACCAGGCTCAGTAAAGCATTATATATGCAAGCTCATCTATCATAGTGGAAAAAGCACTGCAGGAGTGCATGGTCTCTCTCCCTGACCATTTTCCCCAAGGCTCTACCCCTGCTCCTCCTTTGCTAGCCATTCTGTGATCCCCTTCCTCTGCTCATGGAACTCCTCGTACATCAGTGCCTCCAGCCCCTCTTGCAGCAGCCACATGCTAAACGGAGCAACTACATTTTCAGAGTACTGGCAGTAAAATATGCTTGCTTGATGTTAGAAATACACCTCCTACTTCACAGAAATAAAAGCTGTGGATTGTCACATCTAATGTGCCAGACTCTTTTGATTTCAACAGTTCAGAAGTGGAGAATGATTTCGTTTAAAGCAGCCTCAGGCTGAGCCATGCTCAACTGTTCTTTGGGAGTAAGAGGGATCTAAAAAAAAGGGAGACGGAGGAATAAAAAAAGAAGTTGACTTTCAGCGGCCAGCAATTTACCTGCCAACAGTACTATGCGGGTTGCTTAGAGAACTGTTTTGTTAGTTTCTTTTTTCCTTTCTGTGATGTTAAGTGCTGCATCCAGAACTGTATTCAGAACATGCATAGGAGAGGAAGTGTTGCAAGATTCAAAACAGGACCTTACCCACCCTGCTACCCCTCAGGAAGCTTCCTTCCTCCTGTAGGGAATGTCACCTCATCAGACTAAACCTGTTCCAAATGAAAGAACCAGGTCAAAGCAGTGACCTAAACAACTCCAATGTTATAGCTAACACTACTATTTATATATCTACTACTGAGAAGGGAATAGTTACTCCCTTACCTGTTTTAATTCTCTTTTGCCCACTGGGCATCTTTTAAGCAGGTGCTGTCATGCAGTTGCTGTTTGTCAGCTCCACCAACAAGCAGAAAACCCAAGGCACTTATGGGGTTTTCTTCTAGCTCCAGTTGCAAGGTTAGAGATGGGACTGCAGATATTATTTCTTTCTCCTTTTTTAATGGACCTTCATTCTGTTTGCTTGCTTTAGAAGCTTGTGGTATTTGCCATGTGATCTGGGAAATGCTCAGCTGAGCGAACTCCTCATAACTTCATGTAGTGTTTGATATTTTCACAGTTTTAATCAAAATAGTCATGCTTGGTATATTTTCAAATGTAACTAGGATTTGGCTGTGTTTGGCTAATTTTCAGAATGTTGAGATAACACGCACCTGTGCAGCAGGTTTACTTTCAGCTTTGCAAATCAGGAAGAACACTCTAAGAGGAAATGATGGGTTAAGCCTAGCTGTGTTGTAAAGAGCCTCTGAGAATAGGTTTACAGAATCATTGGTGGCACATTAACAGAGATTCCTATAACTTGTGGTTTTGTAGGAAACTCACCATAAATCACTGTAAGATTCAGAATCTTGCAAATCCATGCTGGGGTCTGAAGAAGTTTTCAGTTTGGATAGCTGAGTGATACAGGACGCTGACATAGTAGTGACTGGTTATAATTTTAGATGTTATCAAAAAACTAGAAGGAAAAAACGCTTCCTAGCGTGGCTGGAACCACTAGACACTGTAGTATTCACAGAGGTGCCAGTGACAGGAATTTTGAATTTACTTTTCCTTTATGGTGTCAGGAGTAAAATAAAATTCTGTATGTTTGAAAACAGTCTCAGTTTTAAGTTCAACCCAGCTGTACCCTGAGGCTGAAACATGGCCATGTTTTGGCAGCAGGGAAGACTGCCATATGTTGCAGTGATAAAGAAATTACACTGATGCCAATCTCTAAAGTCACACTTATAAAAAATATCTAAGGGAGTATATTTGTAGCAATATAAGCTTTAACACATATATATAGAATAAAAGAACCTGACAAGTCTATATTTAAGGATAATTTTTCTGTCTCTTTAACAGTCACACACTTTGTAAATGTCACACACCACAATTTGCTATTGTTCTTGAGAGAAGTTGTATATACATAATCCATTGCATTTCCCTGTTACACAGAATTGCTTGCTGTCTAGCTCCCAGCTTCCAGTAACCATAGGACAATTCCATTCTTTGAGTAAGTTCTTACTTATTGACTGGCTTTCAGTGAGCACATACTGGAAATCGATAAGAAGATTCTATTTTTAGCAGTCATTCATTCAGGGCTCTACATGAGAGCACGGATGTGGAGACCCTGAACGTGGCTGGCAGGAACAGGACATACTCTTTCTTTTTTTAAGGTCAGTATGGGCCGTTGGTTTGTAGCTCTCATGGGTGACTTCCAATGCTTTTAAAATGATCAGTTTGTTTTAATGCCAGCAGTATGTCAAGGATCTCTGAACACAAAAGACTATTTGTATTCTTGATATGCATATAATAAAATATATCATACGTTCCATTCATACAATGTGATAGTTCCAAACCACATCTACTGCAACTCGGTGTGGAACAAAGTGTCCAATACAAAATACTGATCTCAATCATAAACCTTCTGGTTTTTTATTGTAAACATGGAAGCTGCTGTTTCTCATTGCTGAAGGCAGCCTGCTACTGATCCATAAAGCTAACTATTTCAGCAGTTTTAAATTCACTCCATTTACCAGTATCCTGAGACACATTTGTGAGATTGCTAAGAAGCTGCTGAGAACAGACAATGGATTCCACCAGCATCTTCCTGTTTTCACTATTTATGTCCTTGAGCTCTTGAAAAAAATTATCCAGAGATGTAATAAATTTGTTTTGAAGTAATTTTACTCCTGACTAAGTCCATAGTTTCCAGGTAAACATTTTCTTGCCCAGCAGTGATGGTGGTCTTCAAACTTCCATTTTTTGACAGTATACCAGCGAAGTTCTTCTGTATCTCCTGTGCCAATAGGTCCATCTGGCTTTGCAGTGAGGACACTCATTCATTTGCGTTCTTTGTATATATGAGCTTTGCCATTTCTATTTCTCTGAATTTCTTGCAGTATTTTGCAGCTGAGAAATAACACTGTCTGTTTCTTCCTGTAATTTTTTCAGAGTGAGACAGAGATCTCTTAAGATGTTAATTCCTTTTTATAGCCCTCCATCAAATCAGCCACAGCAGAACATTTCCTCATGTTATTCTGAAGCTGACAGTTCAATTCCAGGACAACTTCCACCATTAGTGTCAAGATATTTAATGCTCTTCCTAATCCACAGATATGCTCCCTGGTCAACCTCAACAGCTCAGCTTCACTAGCAAATGGCAGAGTCTTATTCTGTCATATTTTTTCAGACATATAAGGAAGTTCAGTGGTCAGCAATTTTTTAACAGAGGCAAAAGACAATGATACGACTAATGCAAATATATTAGCTGCTGAACAACTGGTAGATAGGAGGCCACCTATAAAATATACATAAGATGTCAACATCTGTTGGTGCTTCAGACTGTTCTAACTGAATCTGGTATTTTGTTGAACAGAAAACATTCATTTCTCCTACAAATGTATTTGGATGATAGCATTGTGTTGATTGACAGCCTTCTTATGAACCAGTTTTGCATAGATACATCTCTTGTATTAACAGAAGTAACCAAATGGCTAGCTGTGCCATGAAGTTTTTCTTTGGTGTTTTCTAAAACTGAAACCACATATTCTTTCTCAGCCAGAAGAACCTTGGTTTCTTGCAGATCTGTCTGTGCTTCTTTCAGTTCTTTCTCCTTGATGAGCAGATCAGTTTTTGTTGTTAAGGTTTGCTTTTATTAATTGTGAATGGTTTAGTGATTGTTTTCACTTCTTCCATGGCACTGATTATATCAATATACTTCCACAACTTGTTCTTTCAGAACTGTCAGCTTTCCTTTAAGGGCTTCAAGAATTTTCAATGAAAATACAGACTCCATTTTACTCTCGTGCAGCAGCAAGGTCTCCTTTTAGATGCTCAATCTCTTCAGTATCTTCCTCAATAACAGCTTCTTTTGGCAGCTGCTGGTTAACTTCAGGCTCCATTATGTTCTTTGCTCTGTGAGTATACTTCAGTGTACTCAGTGTTTCCTCAGGATTTATAGATGTGTGAGAAATTGTGATAATTATTGATGTTCTTGGTTGTTCTTCAAGAAAGTCTTGAAGGATTTAAGTTAAGATTCTCTGTGTCTCCTTCCACAAGAGCAGTAATAACTCTTTCTCCAGTCAGAACAGACTACTTTGTATTTCCAGCTTCACAAGCTCTTCTATCAACTACTCCAAATTGAAGTGTTTTCACTTCCTGCAAGATCAAATTTATCTAATTCTAACAAGCTCCTGTCCCTCTGCTCTGTTTTCTTTCATATGGATGGTAACCGCAAACACAGACTAGGATCAACTGCAATATACATTTGTGTAAGTAGCTGCAGTAGTTCTTTTTGCTGCACCCCTTTGCAAGATTTGGTAGGCATCGTTTTTGTTTGTATTTCTTCCAAGCCTTTCACATTTACACCTGTCTTGTTTATGGGGTCATCAAACATCTGCAGTCTTTCTCCAACAGTGGGAACAGGATTCGGAAGATCAAAAAACTCTTCATTATAGATTTCTAGAAGAAAGACTTTAAAAAAAAAATCAGTATCACTCTGAGTTTTTCTAATATTCCGCACAATGTATTATACCTGGTAGCAAATTCTTTTCCCAAGTATATTCTTTACTGGGGTTCCCCTTAAATTTTGAAAGTCTTTCCAACACCAGTTTGGCCGTAAATGATCACTGTACAGTCGCACCCATAATAACATCATCCAAAATGTGACACCCAACACTCCTGTATGCATCAGCTGTCTGTGACTCCTTCAGTGCAGACCCTAACTTTTGTCCTTGCTTGATCACAGTCTACAAAAGCATAGGCACTTGCTTTACATCCTGAGGCATGAAAAGGCCTGCATCAAACCACTTGGATGTTCTTGCCCTTCGCATTCTTCATGTAGCCACTTCCCTGGAAGCTCAAGGAAGCCATGCTAGGCCTCTGGGCCAATCTGACAGGGAAAGAGGCAAAGCATGGACTGTCCCACAATGCTTTTGCAGCCCCTCAAGCTCCAGCCAACCAGCCACTGCTCACATTCTGCTCACCTCAGCCACCAGCACTGTACCTCCTGCAGCTCCGCATTCTGGTTCCTGCCAAGTTTCGAGTTACAGTGGCTCAGAAATGTCTAAGTATAGGGAGACTCTGCTTATCACTTACCTTGTTATGTCCACACTGTGCAGTGCAGCAAGGTGTGGACACGTTTAAGCTAACACTGATCAAAATAACCCTGGAATAAAAGGTGATGTAGCCACAACGGTTTTGTGTTGCGCATGAGTTAACGGGCCCTGATATGAAGCAGTGGCCCTCTCTTTATGCCTTTGTTTTGAAACAGAGCTGGGCCTCTGCCTAGTATTGCAATGCATCAGCACCAACCTGCTTGAAACTTGACTTGGAGAAGCTTTGCATTACTACACAAAAGGCATCATATACCACATCTGGTGTTGCGCACTCTCTGAAATGACTTTCCAGTTTTTACTGTCTGCTCTGCAGATGAGGAATTGTATTTCTACAAGCCTTTTGTGAACACCTTAAAGCAGAACAACTCATCTGTTAGTAGGCTTAACTAAAGGCCCACGCTCTGAAAAATATTTTAGGGAATTGTCATCTGAAAAAGGCTTGAACTCCTCTGATATGACTTGTATGTAAAATTTAATATGGAGGTATATTGGAGATGAGGCAGAGATTTCTGGATTCTACTGGTTTTGTATTAACTGTACAGGATCAGAAAACAGGAACTGACTCCTAAGAAAAACCAGTAGCAAAATGCGGGCTCTGTTCAAAACTAGAGCTGCGCTAAGCAATTCTGAAAATATTATTTCCTCCTATATATTAAAGCACTGTCCAGTCTCACTAAATTGTACAAGTGGCTGACTAATCATTAGATTTCTTTTTTAATTCTCCTGAACGTTCTTCACAATCATGGGATCAGTCAGAGGGTGGGGGAAGAAAAGCTCCTACCACCTCACAGTTCCATGAGGAGAGGCTGAAAGAAAAGCGCTGTTACCGAGCATCTCTGCAAAGCCAAGTATTGTGTCCCTGCAAAGACAGCATCTGGAAAAATACATGACTGCCGCGTGCAGTTTTATCTCAGAGAGGTATCCCTCTTCGCTCTAACAATAAGGTTTTTAAAAAGCTGCATCAAAATCCTTAATAGGATAATAAAGCACTGATGCTTTAATATCCTAGATCTAGCGCTCAGGCCCTGACCCTGCAGTGGGCCTCCTCTTCTGGAAACCTTTTCCTTTCCAGCCATATTTCTTGTCCCAAAATCCTCCTTCTTAACTCCCCCCGGCTGACAACCTTCCCGACGCCGCTGTCCCTGTGGTGATCCCGCCTCTCAGGTGCTCTGCCCACAAACTTAGCGCTACTTCAAGGGCTTGGCCAGGCCTTCTCCTTCCAGCCCTCCCGCAGGGCCGCGGCGGGCGGGAAGCCTGTGGCGCTACTGGCGGCCGCCGCCTCCGGCGGGCACGACGGACACAGCCGCCCTTGCAACGCCTCGGGACTGACTGACAACCGGCGACAAGGTCCCGCGGCCCAACCCGACCCAGGCCCTGCCCCCCCTCCGGCAGGTGCGGCCCTGCCGCGCCGGGCCGCCGCTGCGCACTGGGCGGGGCGGGGAAGCTCCTCCTGTTCAGGCACCAGAGTCGCACAGCCAGCCCGGCGGGTCTACGACGCGAGAGCTTCTCTTCCCTGCTTTTCGTCCCCCGCTGCCCTCGGAGCGGGGCGGAAGGGCGGCGCTGTCGCCGCCGTGCGCGGTCCCGGCACCTGCCGTGAGGTGAGCTGAGCTGAGCTGAGCTGAGCGGCCGGGCCTGAGGCAGCGCACGCCGTTACCTAACCGGGACCGGGCGGCGGGGCGAGGCGGGGGGAGGGGGGGGCGGCCGGGCCGCCGCCGGCCGCCCCCCCGCCCCGTCCCCCTCCGCCTCGCCCCGCTGTCTCGGCCCCTCAGCACCATTACCGGGCAGGGTGTGTGTGTGTGTGGTTTTGTTGCCAGGGAGACGGTTCAAACGGCAGCTCCGGCCGTTGGGGCGTCCCTGGGTAACGGCTGGTCGCCGCCTCAGCGGTCCTGCCGGCACTGGGCTCGGTGTTACTCCGGCGTAGGAGGCGGCAAGAGTGGGGAGAAGGACGAAACCGGAGCCCGGAGGCTTGGCTCCGGGGCGCGACGGGTCCCGCTCCCTCCGGGGTTATACGGGGACGTGCTCCAGGTGCTGGGTTTGCGGCGGTTTCTTAAAATATGGCTCTGCTGCTTCGAAACGGAGGCTGAAATGCGTCTCCTTACTTAAAGGAGCGGTTTTCTTCGTGTAGACTTGAAGCTACTCGTTTGAGTGGCAAAACCAAGCTTTTGCTCCTCTCAAGTGCTTAAATATGCGAGAGTTCCCAGCTGGAAAGGAGCTAGGCACCTTGATTGCTGGAAGGTGAAATCTGCAGCCCTAGGAATTTAATAGGTACTGCTTAGGTGGTTAAATACCTAGCTCAGGATAGGGAAAGATTTGGTTCTTAGCACTAAATTTCCTATTTGGTCAATCTGGAGCAATTCTACCAAAAAACCCCCTGCGATGCTGCAGGTTGCTGATGACTCATCGCTGTGAGTCTCCCAGGGCGTCGATGGAAGGTGAATTCAGCTTGCACAGCGAAGCTGGCTTGTCTGTATGGTGTCTGGCAGAGTCCGACTGACAGTTGATATACGTAACTGTCACACACAAACACTGGGAAACAGTATACTTGGCACCATATGCTATAATAAAATGTGAAAGAAATGGAGCTACAGTTTTAAAGTGAGCACGGTGAGATAAACTGCAGTTGTTGAGCTTAAGAAGTAGTGGGAATACATTGTTTTTTAAGCTTGCTATAAATTTGTCTGGTTTTGTAGGGGTAGGAGGATGTCTTGCAAATGTTTCAGAAGCAAGTTGAGGTTAATCTTATTTGCGTAAATGTTAATGGCAGCATTTGTTTAGTCATGAAAAGATCAGGAGTAGACCCAGAGGCCGCAATCCTGTTAACTGTGGCACATAGGGTAAAGAATTACTGTAGTCCTGCCAATTCCTGTTGATTCTGGGATCTGTCTGCATGAAGCAGTTGGCAGAGGTAAGGCCTCTGAGGGTTGTTCAACAATTGTTTAGAGTTGTTGTCCAAAACCCAAGTTTACTATTTAACTAGATCCTACCGAAATCTAGTGATGTGCTGAACAAATAATATTCTTACCACAGATGCTTAAAAATCTACCAATATCTAGCTGCTCAGTCAGATCTCTTTGTTCTATTCAAGTACACAAATGATTAGAGAGAAATTTTTACTTAACTTTGAAAGTATTCTAGAAAAACTTTCATCTTTTGTCTGCTTTTCAGATTGTGAATAGTTTGACAGTATCTGTAAAGCATTTTGCAGTTATTATGTATGAAGTACTAAACTAGGTATTGGTACTCGGAGAAACTGTTAGGGAATAATAAGCTCTTGCTTTAGTAGGACACTAAAAATAATGCACTTAACACCTCTTAAGCATAAGATTTTTTTAGGTGCATACAGTGTTTATAAAAAATATCTTTGTGATTTATTACGAGCAACAAAAGTCTCTGTTTCTTCCTGTACAAGTGTGAAAGGAGAAAATGTGCATTTGGGCAGCTATTGAGTTGGCAGATGTGGGGAAAATAGTACTTCTTAAATTTAAAGGAGGAGAAGGCTCACATCAGGCTTTCTTCAAAAACGATCCAGTTACATTTACAGGTAGATCTTGCATTCATTCAATTCCAAGCGAGAGCAAGTGCTTTTAGGGAAGGGAATTTTAATATGGAAAATGAGGTCTTGTTTAACACTTTATACATCAGCATGTTACATGAACCACACAGAATACGAGACTAAGTGTTGTCTTTACTGTTAGAAAACCATGTGATGTTCTAAAAGTAAAGATGGCTATGCAGAGATTAAATTTCTGGAGATATATTTTTGAAAGCAAGTTTGGAAGTGACTGAATTTCAAATTAGCCCTGAACAGAAAGTGTAGAATCTTGCCTTGGACAGCAAACTCAAGATTCCCTGGGATCTTCTAGTTGAGCTCCAATCTTATTTGAGTCTGTCTTCTCTGTAAGAAGGACATTAACAGCTGTGTTTGAGATGGCAACTCCTATTAAAAAGTCTGTGTATTGCTAAAGGTGTAATTGAATTTGGCTCAGGATTTGAACTTGAACACACAAAGAAATTTGAGTAACGTCAGGGAAGGTGTTTCTGTTTTGTTTTCTTTTCCTCTCTGATCGTTCTCTTTGTATTAAGGGGAGCAATAAATTTCCATTTTACAGTAAGGAGAAGAATGGTTGTAACATCGGTAGCAGATGGAAATTTAGGCTTGTGTGCAAGTACCCACTGAAGAAAAGGCCCAAAGTAAAGTGAGTGGGATTTGACCAGAGAAAATTCAGTGTTCATTAAAAAATCCCAGACTTTTTTGTTATTTCCATTTTTGATTCAGAATGTATTGCTTCTGACTGAAAAATCAGAAGTTGATATAATGTAGCTCCTGACACTGATCATCAGCTTCTACAACACAGCAAAAAGGAATGTATTCAATACAAAATTCTTGGCACTGCTGTGGTGGTTTTGATCAATTCTGCTGAATGGAATATGATTGACTTAATGGCCAAGAATGACAGTAATTTGATGCCATGCTAGTATGGGAAAGTGATGATTATAAATTGGACTGGAAATGGGGAATGGATTAAGTGAAAAATGAAATTAATTTAAACACCCAGGCGAGAACACTTGACAGTGTTATTAGGAGAAACTAGCCAAACATAAATGTCATCTGCTATAATTATACTCACCCACAGTAACCACATAGTTGTCTCATTTTAATTCTTTTTAGCATCAAGAAATTATCCTTCATATTTCTCATCCATCTAGGATTTTCATATGGTACTTGCCAGTGAGTTCTGTGCTCTGAGAACTTCAATTACTCCAGAACTGATTGCGAGGTGGGGGGGGGAGATGGGGAGCGGGGAGAGGAATCGTGTTCAGATTTTTGTGTCTCACTTCTTTGGAGATAGTTAAAGGAACAGTGTCAAAAGGCTGAAAATTACAGAGTTTTTCCTAACAAATTATTCAATTTTTAGAAACCTGAGTTTTAATTTTTTTATATATTTATTCCCTGCAAAAATTACTAACTGGTTGTGGTGGTATATCCCCCCAATTTCTTGAATTATCTGACAATTATACGTAGTGGTTAAAGACATAGGATCCTTGACATAGCAATTTCTAAATCTTCACTCTGTGTTCTTAGATGCCTTTTGACCACTTATGAGATAAAATGAGGTCTGATGTTGCTTGTAGATGGGGTGGTTTTATTTTACAGGCTTTTACTAGATTTCAGAGGGATTTTTGAAATTTTACTGTCAAATTCTGATTACTGAAAATGAATAAAGAGCAGATACTTTTCACAGTGTTTTTTAAACAGTTTTTTAATTTATTTTTTAAATGTTGGATCACAGGTGGGATTTACCTGTGATTGAATTTTGGTCTTTAAACAGTTAGAACCTTCAGTTTGAGAAGAAGCATACTTTGGAGAGAATTTTTTGAGGGGCATTCCTGCTGAGTCTGTGAAGAAATTCCAGGGACCAGAGGCAACTCTGGGAGGTAGTTTCAAGAGAAGAAAATGAAGCAATGATGTTAGAGTTTGGCAATTTAAACTGGGAGGCCAGGAGAGCTTTAAAATTTCTGGTTTGAGGTGTTCTCATGTGGACCAGCCACCCTGAATCTGAATCTGCTTGACCTTTATACAAAGGGAAATCTAACGTAGGCCAGAAAGGAGCTGCAGCGTGTTCTGGGGAAGTGCTAATCTGTGTCTTAGGCCACAGTCTTTGTGGTTTCCAGCAGACATGGAGGAACTTTGCACTATTGACTGTGCAGTGACCTGGCCAAGAGCGGGATTGGAAAAATGTTTTGTCAAGATTTTATCCGATTTGTATTTTAGTTGCACTTTTAACTAGGGAAAAACTTGGACATAGCTATGATTTGACACTGAAGTCCTTTGCCAGGCTCTCTGTGGACCAGCAATGTTTGGCTTCCTTTCTTGG
The DNA here is from genome assembly GCF_011004875.1 of Balearica regulorum gibbericeps. Taxonomy (NCBI): domain Eukaryota; kingdom Metazoa; phylum Chordata; class Aves; order Gruiformes; family Gruidae; genus Balearica; species Balearica regulorum. The sequence goes on from NC_046186.1 coordinate 44,412,166, forward strand.
GAAGAAGTTTTGCACACGCAAAATAGCTGAATTAGAATACCTTTTGTGTTCCACTCTGCCAGTGGACAGCTAAATCAATCAAAGGGCAGATACCCTGTGGCAACTGGGGTAGTACTGATGGGTTTTTGTACACCTACATACATTGCTAACGTTCACAATATGTTTCTCTGTTGGCTTGAGAAATGAAAGGTGTCATTTCAAAAAATGACATTCCAGTAGTGAATGCCCTGCAACTTCCATTCACACTCGTGCCAGTTTGATGCTATTGACTTTGATATAAGCAGTTGGAGACTTCTCTGTGATGAGAAAGCAACAAAATATGTGAATGGTTATGAGTAAAATAAATCAGAGGCTTCAGGACATCAATAATATTTGAGAATGCATGATTTTTCTCTAAGTTAGGTGACTACTCCGAACAATTATGTAAATTGAGAGTGTGTTCTGCCAAAATTTCTGTAGCAATATGCTGCAGCAATTTAGAAGAACTTTAATTGTAGAGAATGAACTTTATAGGGGGATAAATATTGTAAATATTTTGATTCATCAGTACTTAAAGGTTATGGTTGTTCTGAAGAGTGTCTTTTTCTGCAACCATCTGTCTTTATTTTTCCTGACAGGAATGATAGGTATAGTGGTGGGTTTTGACAGTATAGAAGATGTGATGTTGCAGCCTAATTGACTGTTGTGTTTTTCCTGAATGCTGTGATTACTTAGGGTATATCTTAAAAATGTGTGTATTTTTTCCCCTGGTAGTTTAAACTTTAACATCTTCAATTTTTCTAAGCCCTTGTGCCTCCAGAATAGCCTTTCATTCTACTCTTCAGTAAGAATAGGCTTGAAAAAATTTCTCAGCAACACTAGTTTGGATAACAGGGGGCTTTTGTTTTGAAGACAGTGAATCTAAGAGTGGTCGAGGTCCATTTCTGCAGTGTTGAAAAGATGTAATTTCTATCCTGTATGTGTTGGGGTTTTTTTTTGTTTTAAAGAAAAACAAAATTGGTTAAGTGAAAACAACATTGCTTAGATTAATAACAAATTTTGAAGTGGACATAAGCAAGCTTATGGCCTTATTGTGTCTGAAACATTTTCCATCAGGTTTCACTTCAGATTAAATAAAGTAAAAGGGCTACTGCCCTTTGTAAGCTAAACTGGGACTCTACGTGGCTTATCAAGACAGAGCAGATAAAAAGCTGCAGTTGAAGAAATGTCATCAGGATGCATAGAATGTATTCTTTCTAGGTTTATTTTTGAAATTCTCTAAAATTTTTGTTAACATTTTTTCCAACAGCTACATTTATAAGGAGAGAGTGGCTTTGAAGGATATTTTTTCCTGATCTAATACAGATTTTACAATGATGTCTTTAAAGCAAAAGTCTGTCAAAAGGTTCTCCCTTTGAGGAGATACATCTTTTGCGTGTTTTTTTCTCTTTTCTGTGTTACATTTAGTTTTGAAAGCCCCCTTTCAGTCAATGGCCTTTATTTTAATTGCATAAAACAAAAAAAGGAACTGAGGTGCTATTTTCAGAACAGAACTAGGACTTGGACTTCAGCAAACTGTGGAAATCAAAATACAGATCTCAAGAGCTAAAGGCTGAACTGAAGTGAGGGACTTCTTTAGTGGGGATAACAGTACCTGTTTTGTGGGTTTGGTATATTCCTTCGCTGAACTTCCTCTTTTTTTTCTCCCCCCCCCCCCCCTCTTCTAAAGGAGAAACCCAGGATAAAGGATAAAAAGAAAACCTAGGCAAACAAACAGGAAGGGAACAGAACTACTTTCTGGCAGGGTCTTAGTGCATCAGGACTGTGGAGTGCATTGGAGAGTGTGCCATATCCCTGCTGCTCTGAGCTTCTCATCCTCAGTGAGGTTACATTAAAATACAATCCGCATCTCTTGTGGTCTGTGGTGACTATTGCATACAAATGCAACTGCTTGTATTTGTTTGTTGGGCTTTCCCCCGCCCCCAATCATTAGAATTGTTAAGTTTCTTTAGGACCTTTTAATCAGGTCCATCGTGTTAAATGCTTTATGGAGTCGGATTCCATGCTTTAGATCTTTGGATACAAATGACAGAAGAGACTTACTGAAGATGAGATCAAGTCATGAACAAAACTAGTGTAGTGTATACTTCTTGCAGCTGTTCACATTTCCACAGGATTCCAAATCTGGCATAGTGCAACTCTAAACTACCTTAAAGGGAGGAAAGCTACTAGACAGGCCATTTGAATTTACTGTCTTTGCTAATTAGAAGTAACTCTTGCACTGTGGACTTGCATTGATTTTTAGTGGTGTTGCTGGATAAGTGAAGAGAATTAAGGCTCTAATAGCTGAGCCTTGGCAGTTGTAATTTGTGGCAGTTTAAGACAGAAATACCTCCGGCTTCGCGCTTCCTTTTGGTCATGTAGCAATGCTGATGGAGTAGAGCATGTGCCTGCATCTCAGCGTCATCAGTAGGCACTGTCATGGGATGTCAGTTTGGGTTTGTACCATAATGCCAGTGGGATGGTGACAACGTGAGTGTTGCCTGTGCTCTGGAGTAGTCATTTGTGGGAGAGCACAGGGCATGCAGGGAAAGGGAAGTGGAAGTGTCTTCAGTGGCATAGATTGCTTCAATGAATTACACATTACGTTTCTACATTTTATCCTGTCACTGGTCTGTGTTCCCTGAATATTAAAGAATGTTGTTGGAAACCTAAGAAATTAGTTTTCATAGGCTGCATCTTTAGTTTCTGGCTTGTCTACTCTTTGGCCCGGGTAGTGAGAGATTACTAGGTGATTACCAAGTAGCCCATAGTAAACCAGACCAAGCTCTGAACACTTAAAGGGGGGGGGACGGGGGGAAGTGGTAGTATAGCTATGGTGATCTAAAGATATGAGAGAGGCGAAGGGTGGGGTTTTGTGAGTTGTTTGGGGGGTTATTTGGTGTGTTTTTTCTGAGCCAGTTGATACAGTCTGTGGAAGGAGGAAAAAAGGACAAGGCTTCTGAACAGAAGTGTTTCTTAGAGCTGAAGAGGGCACAGAAGTCTAAACACTTGTCTGTTTCTTTTCTAATTCTGTTTCTGATCCAAATTAAAGATCAAAGATTAAAAATTATTTAAGATCATCTTTTTAGGTGTTTTTTCTTGAAACAGAGGCTTTTCTCCAAATAAGGAAAAGTTGTGTCTCAGGCTAAGGAGGGTGGGGAAAGGTTGAAGAAAATCTTCAGCTGTAAATTCAGAATTTTTTATTCGAAGAAAAAAGAAAAAGCCCCTCTGTCCATTCTCAGTTAAGACTGTTTTCCATCTGTTTATCTGTGTGATACACACATTTGAAGAAGAAACAGACTTTATCACAACATTCAATCTAAGGGATTTACCATCCCTTGTGCACCTCGTTTGGATAGAAAGATGACAACCAAGTAGAAGTTGTGGATCATTCTCTCCTTGCCTTTCTATCATGGTTTGATACAAGCAGCAATTCTGGCTTGAGGTACTCATGATTCCTCTGCCCTTCCGCTGCAGCTTATTGCTCTTGTGTTTTGCTGGCATCAGTGTTTGCAGAGGTGTAATGTGGACTGGACCACCAGCATGCCTCTTAAAAGCTTTAAGGAAAAAAAACCCAACAACCAACAAACCAAACCAAAAGCCCCTAAAAATTAAAAAGCAACCCCACAGAAGTCTCTATACGCTCTTCAGCCAGGTCAGGCAAGAGAAGGAAGTACAGAAGCCAGTGTTGCTGCTGAACTTGTACCCATTCTATCTTGAAAGAAGAGCAACCAGTTGCTTTGCCCTGTAATGAATATAGGCAGACTAGAGAAACACATGTTGACTATAAGTGCTTAGTTTTCTTTCATACAGTAGGGGGTAAAAGGTGTTAAATTAGTATTTTTATTTAGCAGATTCTTTCCCTGAATTGGAGTAAGCAAATGTTTTTACTACAGCTTGCCACAAATAAACAGACGGGTGTTTGGAAATCCTGACCAGCTTTTGTGTAGGAGAGAGCAATCATAACAAACTGGTTCTGTGAGAAACTGAAAACAAATAAAAGATGAGCTGTTATTCATGGCTTACAAAAGCAGAAGAGATTGTGCACAAAAAGAAGCAAGTTATTTTCAAATACTGAAAACCATTGTTTGCAAACCTGGGGCAAATGTCAGTAACATTTCATGTTCTCCTGTTTTCAGTTTGTAGAAGATCTCTGGAAACCAAAGGCAATGATTTTAACCAACTCCAGCCTCAGAGAAGGGTGAAAATCATCTCCAGCTACTGCATTCAATACTGCTAGAAGTCTTTTGAATCTCCCCAAGGTATTTCCAAGAACATTTCTGAGTGTTACAATCTTGCAGTTAGCATACAATGTTGCAGTTAGCTAAAGCAAAGAATCGTTTCCCCTAACAAAACTTTTCATTTCATACAAGGAAAGCTCTTCTTTTAGTACTTAAATTTGAGATGATTACCTACTACATTGACATTATTTTCCTTATTATTTTGTGTTCTTTGCATTTTTCAGTCTAACATTACTGTACAAAGTGATAGGTAGGCAATACTCAGATGAGCAGAGTATTTCCAGCTGTTCAGCTGAAGGATGTATGCATTTATTTGTGGGAGGTTTTTTTAGAAGTTGTTAAATGACACCAAATCCCAAGATCAATATTCTGGTTTTACTTTATATTGATACTTAGTTTTTGTGACTGAGTAAGGTCTGAGTATCTTAATAGCTGATAACTCACATTGGCTGTTTTCATGCAACCAGATCTATGCCCCAAAGAAAGCCTATAGCCTTAAAACATAAGGGTAGACTCAGACTAAAAATGGAGCTGATGAAGTGGTAATAAAAATCATACCTGAAGCTGCACCTTTTTGTTAGCTATTTCCTATGTGGAGCAGAAACCTGTCTTCAGCACTCTTGGGATCTGCACAGAGAATCTCATAGTTGTATGGCTCCACTGGAACCAAGCAGGCCGGTAAATTTAAACCATAGATCAAATGCTTTTGTGACTATGATGGTAGGAAAAAGAGATTTAATCTATCTTACAGGAAGGATAAAACCTTCCATATAAACATACCATGAGGACATACAAGTTGACTGTGCTGTGCAGAAATACGCACTTAGCTCTGAACAAACTAGCAAAACCTATAGGAGCAGTATTGTTAGTACAGCATTTTGTGTGGGTACCATGTTGAGAAGCTACTTGGATGTCTCTGCAAGCTTTTGCATTGGGCTTGAGGAGGTGAGGTGTTGATCTTCTAGGAATTACAGATCGGTAAATTCCAATCCAGATTCAGAGATGTTATTCTCTATCTGTGGGAAATGGACTTCAAAGTCCACAGTTACACAATGGTAAATTGGGGAAATACTTGAGGTCCCAGCAGTATTGCTGTATCAGATTTCAAGTCATCTCAGAGGTTTGTATTGCCAGTAGCATTTACTGAAGGAATTTCATAAATAGTTAAGATCAAATAGCTTTAAGTTTTAGTTAGTCTGTAGTTTTTACTCCTTCTCTACAAGAAGTTGGTGGGAAGAGCCTTTGTTCGGTTATCCCAGAATCAGTATAAATATGGGGGTAAAGGCTTGTGTTTTTCAAATATAATGTGAGAGCTGCATGAGATAATGCTGCAAGGCTAGTCATAGTGGTGATGCAACAGTTTCTGTCTGCTCACTGACTGGCAACACTGTCAGATCTAAGAGTTAAAGTGCTGCAAGGTAGAGAGAGATCTTTCAAGCCTATTTTTGCATTATTTATTTATTTCTTAGAGAACAATCTCCTGATTAGGTAGGGGTGACTGTAGTGTTGCCAGGTAAATGAATGAACTTGCCCAAAGCTAGAAGTCAACCTTTTGTTTGGTTATAGTGACTCAGGTCATCTGGATGCAGTCCTGTACTTCTTGGCTGCATTTGGTATGTTACTGTCCAAAGATGGAAAAAAACCCTGAGTCTGTGATTACAGTGCTGGATCATGTACAATACGACTGCTCAGCTCATTGGCAAGGTGAGGAGCGGTCCATCCCCTGCAAATCCTCTGATTCAAATCCAGGTTTTTGTGTCTGCCATTTGGTAAAGAGAGAAGTCAAACACCATTTAATTATCCTCTTAGTCCTTGGATCTATCTGCAGTCAGCACCTTTTAGGCCAGTGTGTCTCTGTTCCCAGCTCAAGGCATTGATGAATAGCTTCCATTTGTTAGATCATTCAATGGCTTTTAATTTTAGCATTGCCAACCTCAAGCATTCAAACATGGAAAGTCAGTTCCCGGACATCAGTAATTAAATAAATTCAGACACTTATCATTCGAAGTCATAAGTCTGGTGTTAGATTATATTTTCAAGCTTCTCTCAGTAATAAATAATAAAAACTTTATTCTTTGTTTGAAATGAAAGCTTCAGGTGCAGTTAGATGCCAGGAGATACATTTGGTGATAGGGAAGGAAACCACCATGACTGCTTTTTTTTGACTTTTCCTTACCTTAAAATGTGTTTATTTTCTGATCACCACTTACCTTTGATTGCAACAAAACTCTTCTCTAGTGACTCTGAGTTAGCATTTTTCTTCCTAAATCAGTCTGTGTCAAATTTTGATTTAGAAGGTTGGTTACTTTTAGTGGTGATGCTGTCCCATTGTTTCCTCTAGAGATGTACTAGCATTGATATATTTAAATTTCATTATTTGCTGTGGACCGAATGTAGAGGTGACATAGGTAGTTTCCATGTGGGTTAGAGGCTGGGAACCTAAACTAATGAAAAACTAATTGAAGTCAAAGAAAGTCTTAGTGTTATGATAGAGCGTAGAGGCCAGAATAATATAGTAAAATACAGTTATTCCTCCCAAGTGATTCAACTTTATTAAAGCTTATGAAGTGTCTAGCGTATTAAAAAAATCTATGTAAAGTAGTATTGTTTTGTTGGTTATATTCAGTTTAATTTGGTCATCATTCCTTTATGAAGTGGATTGTCCCTTTTATGTCAGCAAACATTGCTTTTGCTAATGTAAAAGTTCACAGCAGCTGGAATCAAATGCTTTACACTCAAACAAGAATGATTATTAAGAAGGTAATCTCTGATCATGCTGTTACTAGCAATATTTAATGTGTTTTAAATAATTAAAAATGCTAATGTGAAATCTTGTAGATGAAGTGCACAGTTAAGACAATTAACAACATAAGATCTAGTCAAATGAGTTGTTTGATGTAAATTCTTTTTCCACTACCAAAAAACCCCCAACCGACATCTAGATGAAAAAAGACTGTGTAATGCAAGTCTAACTCTATGCTCCGAACTGCTGAGAGAATTGTGGGTCTTTCAAATTTAGTCAGAGCTTTGACTTCTCCAAGAGCTTCAGTAACATTTTCAGGGAAGAAGGAACTGTTTTGTCCTTAAATGTGTCCATCCAGAAAAGATTTGGGGGAAGAAATCTCTTTGGGGCTCTCTTGGAGAGTTCTGGTGTTACCATATCCAGGATAATCTTCACAGTTTTCTGGGATACCAACAGCATATAGTAACAGTAATAGGCCACTGGTACCCTCTTTGTAAGTTATGGTTTCCTTGGGTTTCGAATTCCTTCTCTGCCTGGCAGTGTGGTTTTGATAGTGTCCACCATGGCCTCTAGGAATCCTGTCTTGAAGCATACCCACGGGAAGATGCAACCACTGGCTAAGTTGGCTTTACATTCAACACCTCTGATTTGGTGCTGAGTGAAGTCCATCTTCTCCAGGGACTGCACCTATCCCCGCTTTGCCCAGCTGTGGCTTGCTTGTTGCCTGACTGCCTTTTCCAGTTCTTCCCATAAAAACCCAAAGGTCTGTTCCACACTGAAATCCTAGGTATCAGGGAGAAGTTTAAGTTACCTCCCACAGTTGAAGGACCTCCACTCCTTTTATTGCAAGGTCATCATTAAAATATGAGTGGTTGATTATTTCAAGATTTAAGTTCTTTCTTCACTAGTGGGAATGATTTGCTCTTATGTACCCTTGGAGATCTGCTTGCCAATAGCTAGGCATTTCATAATTTGCCTAGCTACATCTGTAGGATTGATCTAGCATTCATATTTCACTAATTTTTTTCAAATATGCAGCAGCATTTCTACTAGCAAGCTGTGAAACATGACAATAAAAAGATTCACAGAAATGTAGATTGTTAAACTGTGAATTTAGTCTAATTCTCATTGAAGACCTTGACCAAATTATTGATGAATTTGAAAATAGGAAGATTTGACCTGAAATAACTCCCACAAAATATATCATATCCTAGTATTTAATGGATACTCAGATTTTTTTAATTAAGAATATTAGTATTTGCTGTGGCTTTCCCAGACATCATACTTAGCAGAATTCTCTTTTGAGAAGGCTTCTTAGTCTGGTTTAATTCTGAAATATTCTGATTTGTTCCCTTTACTTTTGATTGTTGGCAGCATTGTATTTAAAAGGAAAAATCTTTGTGATTGTTGGGCAGTTATGCAAGGTGCTTTTATTGGTTTGGAGTTCCTTTGAATGATGAACATCTATCAGAGAACTTCTTGAAAATACTCTCACCAAAACTTAAATTACATAAAATAAATTCTTTGGGTTTTGGTGGGGTTTTTTTTTTTTTTTTTTCTTTCCCTAGGAGTCATTCAGGGCTCAATTTACTTGCCTAAACATGGATATCTAGTGCCACTTGAGATATTCAGAAAGACTGGATGTTCTGTGTGTCCTATGTCATATCTCTCATCTCCCCAGGGAGATGTCTTAGTTACTGTAGGGGGTCTGGAATGACAGTAAATGTCTGTATATTATCAATTGAATTTAAGTCTTAATTGAACTTACTTGGAAAAAAATAAACAAAAATAATACTTTGTAAGCAATACATGCATGCACTGATTTTTTTTATCAAGTGAAATAATCACCGAACTTCATATAAATGGCAGTTGCACTAGAATTGCTACTGAGTCTTATCCTTAAAAAAACCAAACTTGCATATGACAAAATAATTTTTTTAGTGTTACAGGATGTTTGCTTTGTATTGGTTTTAATTCTAGCTGGGAGTACAAAGGATTCCTGGGCTGTTGTGGTAAGTGGAAAGACTGCAACTCATAAATGTGCTGCACCAGGACACTTGAATAGAAATGTGGATGCATGTGCATTCACTATGGTTTTGATAAAATTTCCCCTTTTTGTCCCTTCTGTTTCCTTTTAAGAGTTAAAATCTCTTCAAGAACAATGGAATCTGGAATAAATAGGACTCTAAGAACGGAGACTCCACAACCTCTCTGGGTGATCTTTTCCAGTGTTCGACCATCCGTACAGTAAAAAGTGTTTTCTTGAGTTCAGATGGAATTTCATGTGTGTTAATTTGTGCCAGTTCAGTTATAGAAGAAGCAATGTTTTAAGCTGAATTATGAGTAGCTGTTTGTAGTATTTAGTGATTTTTAACAAGGTAACTATTGCCCTTACAATTTAAAAAAAAAAAAGTTATTTTAGAAACAAGTGCTCCAAGAGTATTTTAAATTATATATAATTTTTTATATTGTCACATATATAGGTGTTGTCTTGGCAAAAGCTGACCTCCAGTTGTGTACAAGGAATTACGCTTGGCACTGTTTAGCTTTCCCAAAGGTAGCCGGCTTCCAGTGACTGGCATTCAATTCACAAACTTTAGGTTGGCATTTAGGACTGCCTCCACAAATCATCTTATGTTTAGTTCTAGGAGTGGTATTCACAAACCCTAGAGACTTGATGAGGTTCCCACTTTAGTGTCTGGGTAGTGGTAGAGGCTTAAGAACAAGGATTCTCAACAAGCCACAAGTTGTTTGCATGTATATGAAGGGAAGAATAGGATGTCAATTTAACCAATACAAAAAAATCAGAGGTGTATGTGTTCACAATTCCTCACTCTTCTGGAAGTAAGCACTCAACTCTAGCCATACAAAGCCTTTCATAGGTGCCTATGTTCGCAGTGCCCTTATGAATTTAAGCAGCAAGTTGTTTCACAAAAGAAATATTTTACTTCTTTCTTTTGATATTTAGCTTATCCTGTTTTCAATTAAAATAATCTTAGAACTATTGATGCAGCACTTGCCTAATATGGATCTGAGTTCGGTTGTCCTTGCTGTAGTGGGCATTCAAAACTGTTCCTCTCACCTCCTATGAAGAGTAAAATAACTATCAGACTGCAGGCAGGACAAGATACGCGTGGGATTATTCTCGATTCTCTCCTGCTGTTGTGGTTTATTGTCCCAATAAGAATGCGCACTTTGGGTCAGAACGAGGATAAGAGTAGTTATCCATAATCCAGTGATGAAGGTGGTGTCCTGGGGGTAGGGAGATCCAATTCTGCCCTGCGAGCTGGGACCAGAATATTGAATCAGTATTTTGAAAACAGGGCTCTAATACAAGTTTCATGTACAGGCTGGTGCGCAAGCATTAAGGAATAGGAGATTTGAGTGTACTTTTTCTTGTTTGGTCATCTTAAAAGCTGAGTTTATACAAAATATAGCTGTTCAAGACTCTTCAGTTAGAGTACCTCTGCACTCACTGAGTACCTCTACACATTTCCATTACTGAGATGAGTTTATTGCTGAGAAGTGACAGCAGATGATGCAGTTTCTGGTCTGTCTTTTGATTGCCAAATGTGTCAACAGCTACTGTAGTCAGATCCGACTTGTGAATTTATACAAGTTTTACAAAAAATCCATTGAACCATACAGTCTGTCTTGAAATCTGTAGGTACCCAAAGGATTTTAAGTATTAATTCTGGGATTGTCTCTGAAAAAGAGCAGAGCACATTGAAATTTGATGTTTGCAAACAAGAACTCAAATGTCTCTCTAGTAACCTAATTGATAGGTCTTAATTAGAGTGATCTTTTACTTTAGTACAAGCTATTATCTTAAAGTGAGTTTCTTAAAGTATGTTGTCAAAGACGTGGCTCACGCTATAAAATGCATCATATGCATCCTCAAAATGAGTCTTTTCAGACTGTATTTCCTGTCACCTCCCCTCCCTAGCTGGTATGTGCTTTCTGCTCTGAGAGAGCAGAATTTTTATTTGCTGGATTGACACTGGGTATTAACAACAGTGGTCAATATCAGAACATTTCTTGGTAGCTGGTTTGGAACACAGAAGAAAATCTATGTTAGAAATGGAATGTATGTTGAGCAGAGGACAAGAGAAAACAAGAAATTTCCTGTTTCAATAAAATCTGCTAGTATGATAGATGTCTTGTGCAAAGCCCCCCCCCAAAAAAAAAGCTCTGGATGAATCCCTGGAGGAAAAGAATGCACTAACTCTACCATCAACCTGGACAGGGCATTCAGCTGTTTTTCTGCATAAGAGGTGAGGTGTCCAGATGTTTTCCTTTGTGTTTCCAGCAGATGTGTGAACCACAGCTTCCCCTTTCAGGAGATGGGAACTGTACCATTCCCAGCCATCTTAATGCTTTAGGAACTCACACATAGCAGGTTGTACTCACAGGGAGTAGGGAGAAGGCCACAGTTAGTTCCCCTAGTAAATCTGACCCTTGATAACCCTTCCCGAGTTAAGAGATCAATTTTCCTTTTGTTGATATGGTAAGAGTTTTCTGTCTTGGTTAAATTGGTTTTGCTTCCTTTGTCCAGTTACTACTTTGTACAGCCCTGTGTATATAGCGAAGCTCCTGCACATTTTTGGCTATAGTGTGCAAAAAATCCCTCTGACTTCTTCCATGCTACTTTCCCCATCCCAGATGTGTGTTCTTTTTCTAGCTTAGCTAGTTAAGGTTATAGAGGTAGCAGTGACTGTGCAAATATGTTACAGGCAGTGAACGAAAGTGGTCTGTAGTAATAAAACAGTGTACATGACGGAAATTCTATTTTTTTCTGAACAATAGATGCTTTTTTGATCTGCAGAAGGCAGTGTAAAACAGGGTGAAGGGCAGGAAGAAACCATCCACCATGGGGATAGCAAGTGGGGGATTGTAGGACGGAAACCACTGTCCTTCCAGAATGACATAGGCTTAATACTTTGTTAATCTGTATCCACGGTGCTTACAGTGCTTCTGAATGAAACTTTTGGATGGTTTAGTGAAAGCCTGGAATAAAAAGAATATAGCTCAGGTATGCTGAGAGCCCTAAAGAAAGGGGGCTGAAAAAAGTTACTGCTGCAGATAGTGGTAGTGCAAGTTCTAAAGTTCAGATTTTGCATGCCCCAGATCACAGTTTTGTGAGACAGTAACTGTTATGCAGCAAGTGGTATTGAAGATGACATACATACTTGTTCTATCTTGTCTTCCCTCTGATAAGACCTTAAAGCTTTCTTCTTGAAGACAACCATAGAATTACAACGTACAGGAGTATCTTTACACTTACTGCTGCATGTTTAACTGACAGCGTCAGTATGTTCATATATGTAACTCTTATTGGATGAGTTTTCTGACAAAATCTGTCAGCTGTTTCTTTCTTCTAGAAAGAAAGTCAAGTGTTGGTTGGTCCTGTACATCCTGTCAGATTATGTCTTTCTGAAATATATCATATTTAAAAAATGTAGTAGTAGTAATAGCTGGGATAGTCTACTACAAGGTGGAGGAGAAAAACTTTTGGAGGGGAACTGCCACTTACTGTTGGAGGATAATTAACTTTCCATCACAGGAGAGACAGTATGTGATTACTGAGTGGGGCAGATGGAAGGTGGCAGAAGTGATCAATCCTTCTCTGGGGCAGCTGATCATCCTGGAAGGAGAACTTCCACCTGGAAGATGGGTCTGGCAGGAAAGAAGTGCAGCAAGGAGCCGTGAACTTTCAGTGCAAGGGACAAGACTGTAAGAGACCACTGAGAGGAGCAGGGAGCAGATGCCTGTCAGCTCTATGTGATTGAAAGAGGATATTCCCAAAAAGTGGAGATGACTGTGCAGACTTTACTGCTTAGGGCTTTCTTGATTGCAGTGTGTAACAAAACTTGCAGATGGGCAGCCATCTCCTTTCTCTCCCCTTACTTATACCACCCACAAACAATGGCCTGAAATACATTTGTCTGTAAGTCTTATTTATTCTAGTCATCTAATTAGTTTGGATTTTATCTTTCATATTAGAATTCTTTAATGTTTTAATCAAATCTGGCTTTTCTGTATAGAAGTATTTTAATCACTCTGAGTTTGTTGTAAGGAAAAGGTCTAGATTAGATGGATCTACTTCAAAGCTCTAGCTAACTTCAGGTCCTGTCACCCCTACTTAAATTTGTAAGTTAATTAAAAGTAAATAGTATGAAAAGCTACATGTGAAAATTCCTTTTATACTTAAAGCAGCTTGCAGCTCAACAGTAATACAGGCATTGCTGTAATACAAGAGTTTATGCTGGAATGACATTAGCCAGGTTTATAAAATTTTTGATATAATCTAAGTGTGGGAAAAGGGCCCTAGGGGAGTGTGTATGTGTCTTCCTAACACTGTTACTTCTTATTGACTTTATTGACTTTTTTAACATAAATATAAGTCATATGACAGGAATTTCAGTTTGTACTTTTTTTTTTAAAATCAAACATTCACCTGTTAGGAAGTGGTGGAATTAGAAATAGAATCATAGAATGGTTTGGGTTGGAAGGGACCTTAAAGATCATCTAGTTCCAACCCCCCTGCCATGGGCAGGGACACCCTCCACTAGACCAGGTTGCCCAAAGCCCCATCCAGCCTGGCTTTAAACACTTCCAAGGATGGGGCTTCCACAACCTCTCTGGGCAACCTGTTCCAGTGCCTCCCCACCCTCGTAGTAAAGAACTTCTTCCTAACATCTAATCTAAATTGACCCTCTTTTAGTTTAAACCCATTACCCCTTGCCCTACTGCTACACTCCTTGATGAACATTTCCTGTAGTCCCCCTTCAGGTACTGGAAGGCTTCCCGGAGCCTTCTCTTCTCCAGGCTGAACAGCCCCAACTCTCTCAGCCTGTCCTCATAGGAGAGGTGCTCCAGCCCTCTGATCAGCTTTGTGGCCATATCTATGCCTTTTCTTGTAGTAAGATGATCATAGGCAACTTAAATTTGGGCATTGGAGAACTTAGCTTCTTTCCTTTTCTAGCATTCTTAACTTCATGGGCATGTAACTTTTTAACACTTTTTAAAAGGTAAACTAAAGAAAAAAAATCTGGAAGAGCTGTACTGACAGCAGCATAATTGGAACAATTAGCACTGAGCTCTGCTGCCTGAGTAAACTGTCAGATATTATTCATTATAATTCAGCACAGTCAGCAGAAAGTGAAGGCAAGTGTTCTGCAGGTACTTCTCCACAAAAAAGATGCAAAACTTGGTGATCTTGATTTCTATTCTAAAATCTAGATGGAATGGGCTATAATAGACATTGATTTTTTTGGTTGCTTTCTTCCAAATCTGATGTTTTTGTGTCATATGCAGGTTTTGGTCCAGGATCTTCCCTACCATTGTCTCTTCATCTTCCTTCTCTGTGCCTTCCCAGTCTTCACTTCTGAACTGAGCATTTGGCATTCTTGCCCTGCATTTACAATTATTCCCAGCGGACCTCTGGCTTCTCTTTCTGTGATCATGCTGTAGAAAAATCATTACTTTCTCCTTATTTTATCCAGATACGCATCTGATTTTAGTATTGTGCAGTATTCCACTGTTTCCCCTTCCCCTTTGCAAAAGAGGAAAACCAAGAAACAACTGCAGACATCTCACCTGGTCTTCATCACCAGCTTGCTCCTTATCTTTTATTTCCTCTTTTATCTACTTTCCCACTTTTCATCTTCCTCTCGGCCTTGTCCAAATCTGTTTGATCATTAAGATGAATGACTCCCTGCCCAATTTGCTTAAAGCTGCCAGAAATTTTTTGATGCCTTCTTCTCTCCTCAGAAGAGTATTTGTAAATATGTTTGTTTTCTTACATTGAAGAGTGGAGGAATAGTTGGTTAGCCAGTTATGTTGCAACAGGCTAGAAGGCAATTCCTGTTTCTCCAGAGCAGAATTATGTATTTTAGTGTTTGATACAAATGGCAGATTATTATTTTCTGCCAAAAAAAAAAAAAAAAAAGGTTGAGAATCCAGAAGCTCTGTAATAAAGGAAGATTCTGAATGCCTTGTTCTGTTCTTGACTGGAAATTTTAACTTTGTACAAAGCATATTTTAAATTAGCAGTGTATACATTAACAAAGGATCTCCAATTACTTACTTGAAATTTTTATTGTTTTTTTAATATTCATTAATAACTGGTCCACATGTCTTCTACTCCAATATCCATGCATTTATGAAAGACAAAACATAATAAATAGAGAAGAACACCTTTATAAAACTGCCTGAGATGATTCCTGTGTTAAGAGTTTGCTAGGACTTTGAATGTTCTTGCACAACACTTCTGTTTGGTGCAGGAATTTAAAAGCATTGTTTGTGCTAGTAACATTGCATGGCCCATTCCAGGCCAGAGTTTGAAACTCAAAAATCCTTATCAGTAGAGTGTTACAACCACCTCTGGCTAGATCTTAACCTGAGCCATCTACTGCTCTCCCAAAACATTTCCAGGCACAGCTCCCATAACATGGGAGTTAGTTGGTGACTTTTGCCACTTAGTTGTTTGGATGTGGCCATGTTATTCTGGAGGCCACAAGAGACCAGATGTGGGCTGGTTGGCTCTATGGGCAATGGAACCAGTACTAGTACTGTTGAATTTGCAAATATTGATGAAAATTTCCCTTCCTTCTGAAGATGCATGTGGGTGAAATTATCTACACTTCCTATGAAGATGCGTCTAGGGTTTCCTTTGGGCTGTTAATGTCTATGAAAAATTTCATGCTAATTTAACAATGTGAGGTAAAATTGATAGTGATTTTTGTGATCGTTTACTGTGTGACATGAATAAATTGTCGAAATAGAAACATGGCCTGTTACAAACCTGTTGCAATACTCTGATGTTTGGAGAACTGCCAGTTAGTTGTACTCTTATGTACAGGCTTTTTTTTTTTCCCCTTCCCCTCTGATTCCTGGTGTTGAAAGCACCCAGAGAACACACAGCAAGTATTTTATACTATTGCAATTATGCTGGGGGGGCGGAGAGGCCTTGAAATAGTCTGATCACTGTCGTGGAGGTATAGATTATCTTGAAGTATAGTTCTGCCACCCTGTGGCTAGTGAAGGTCACTCGTAAAAGGTGCGTGTTTACTTAGCTACTAGTTGCTGCCTTTTTCTTTAAAACTTCATGAATGCTATTTTGTGGAGAAAGTTGAAGGACTCTTATAGGTCCCATAGAGATGTGTAAACTCTGCTTTTATTGAAACATATAAATACTCATTCACTGGAAATGCCATTAGTTAATAGATGTCATAATGGTGTAGTATGTAGACACATAACTGGTCACGTGGTCACCTCAGTTATGCAAGGCTATCTACTGTCCAACAATCACAAATGCTTTTCTTAGTCTTGTTATGTGGTTTTAAGCAGAAAGTGTAATTATTAATGCTTCAGACAAGTATAAAATGTGTAAGTTCATGTAGATTAATTGCTAAGGTTGTAGACTATCTACAGTACTGTACATTCCTGTCTGGTGTAAATACTCCATATGAAGATTTGAAGTGGTTTAAAAAAACCAAACAAACATGTATTTTTGACTGTTACTACCCTAGAAAAGAATGATTGCTGTATTCAATAAAAGCACCTTGATGATTGTGACAGTTAAAAATTGAAGGCTTATCTGAGTGAGGCCCTGATGAAGTTGACAGCATTTTAGAGTACAATTCACTCTTGTGTGTCCATTTCAGTTTTGGCTTCTGGAGTTATTAGGAGAAATAATTATGATATCTCTAGTTAAATTTCTGTTGCTTTCCACTATAAAGCATTATGACCTCATTTAGAGAAGCCTTCCACATTTTGCAACAAACAAGTCGAATTTCCTGGAAGTGCTTGGGTTTAAAGATCAGGGTGGGGTTTTGTTGGTTTTTATCCAATGAAAATGCAAATGAAATTCCAATTGAAAGTTCAATTACAAACTAGTTAAGTCACCCTGTCTTGTCTTTTCTTGAGCTCTACAGGAAAAATCTTGAAAGCATACTTTGCCAAAGTAATTGAAGAGTTAGGTTCATGGCAGCAGCAGTATGCTGTAAAACTAAAATGCCAGAGAGCTTTCACCCTGTCATAGCATCATAGAATCCTAGAATGGTTTGGGATGGAAGGGACCTTAAAGATCATCTAGTTCCAACCCCCCTGCCATGGGCAGGGACACCCTCCACTAGACCATGTTGCCCAAAGCCACATCCAACCTGGCCTTGAACATTTCAAGGGATGGGGCATCCACAGCTTCTCTGGGCAACCTTTATAACGACTGTGAACTCAATGTATGGTTTAGATACTTTAAGAATGCTTTGAGCATTTGTTGCCCAAGTTTCAGAAAGATGAGAAAATAAGTTGTAATGTTGTTCTCCCAACTGTTCCCTAACAATGACACATGGATGATGTGTAAGGAATGGCCACCTCCTTTTGCTAGGTGAATAATTAGTATCATAGCTTGAATGATAGCAACAGTGAGTGGCTCTGAAAAGCTAAGCTGATAGTGCACAGTGGTATGTTATTATAGTTGTATAAACCTGATTTTTTTTCAAATGAAAAATCTTAAACAGTACACACATATTCTGGAAACAAATGTGTTCTTGAAAGTCATCAAACTCCAAATGCATGGTTTCCAGTAGAACTGCAGACTTTTTCCTTTCATGGGTAGCATGCTACTGTGTTGTGTTATATGATTGCATATGGTTTTGTCAGTAGAATGCACCAACCTTTTAAGTGATAGTGTAGGTAAAATATACCTTAAGTTACACAGATGACCATAAACTTGTGGTTGCATTGTTGTTTGGTTTTTTAATCTGGATGCCTCTTCAGAAAAAATGTTCTATATACTGATATATTCAGATACATAGAAAATATAAAGCCACAAAGAGGGATATAAAGGCATAAAGATGTGGTTCTGCTTGTACATCCTTTATCCCTGCAGTTTCATTTTATGTTTCTGTGGTTTAAGATCTTAATGATTTGTGAAGTCAGATTGTAATTTGGTAGTGATAGACAATAAACTTCATGATTCTAACTGGCTGGAGCTGATGGCCTGAAAATAGCAATGACCTTTCCAGTCTCACAAGAATATAGTTTGTAACTGATCAGAGTGTAACAGTTTGATTTTTCTTACTGTGTTTTTACTTCATTATTGATTTTGCTGAATGTTTTCTTGCATTGTTTTGACTGACTCCTATTTTTCCAAACAAGTACAGGTTTTCAATTTCTTATTCCCTTTGTATTGTAATTTTCATTAAATCTAAGATTTTTTTTTTTTTTTTTTTTTGGTACTATGAATGCTTTCTCTTGAAAGTCACTATATTGAGGCACTAAATTAGATGAGAAACTTGTGGGCGAGCTGAGTTATGGTTTCAGTGACAACATTGGGCAGTGGCAGGGTTTTCCTCACAGTTGTGAAGTTCTTCAACATTTTTGTATGGAATGAGAAAAATCTTTCAATTCTTGAGGGTCTTAAGGAAAAAGGGAAAAAGTAGTGTTTCCCAGGCAAGTGGGAGAAATATGTTAATATACTCAGAAGAGCAAGTTTGCAATCAAACTTTTTTTTTAGCTTTTTCCAAGTGTTTCCTTTTTGACAAATCAATTTGGCAAAGCTCTGATAAAAAATAGAAGATAATGCTGTCCTTTATTTTCTGTGAATAGTAAGCTCGTATAGTCTTGTTTCTGAAGAGACTCTTATTCTGAGATAAGGTGAAGTACAGCTCAAAAGAATGATTTATTCTTACTTACTAAAACCAGAGTACTTAAAAGACAAAACCAGTGCTCCTATGAATAAAGATCTAAACTAGGACAGAAAATTGCCATGGGTAAATCTTAATGGTCTTATTCTGCGCCCATGACAGCATCCTTCAGTATGTGCTATGAAGTCATTCTGGAAGGAAATGGATGTAGTGTACTTCTGATTTTTAAATGTTGCATTTTCTTTTTAAATAAAGACCAAATTTAAACCAGATATTTGAAGTTGTCAAAGAGAAAACAGCATTTCACAACGTCCAAATGCTTTATCTTCATGACATATGTAGTTGGTTCAAAACAGGAGAGAGTAATATTATGCTTATGATCCCTTTGGTTCATTTCACGCCTGGTGTATGTTGTTATTTCTTCTAACTTGAAGAAGTATGGTTTTAAGTGAAATTGTTTTTCACTAAGATACACACTTTGAAAAGGACTGACTTGAGGGAAGGAAGATAACTAATCGAAGATAACTATTTGAAATGCAAAATCTCTTTTGAAGTCTTTATATATTGAGTCTTGTTAACTAATTTTTGTGTATGTGAATTTCTATAAGTTTCTATCTAATCTAATTTGGCATACTGCAAATTTAATAAGAGTAATGTTGGTTGACCATTTTCTAATATAACCTAAGATTCAGAATTAGAGAATATTAATAAATATATCTAAGTGAAATATTGCTGACTGGAAAGATGCATTATCTATACTCATAGAAAAGAAATCAAGTTTAGTGGGAAGTTTTACAAATCAACAGGTTTTAGTGGTTACTGACAAGTTAGACAACCTCTGTTTAGGAAGATAACTAAAAGCTGCATATGTGAAATGAGATAAAAATCTTTACTTAAATCCTCAGGGTTTGGCTCGCTGGTTTGAATTAGTGTTAAAATTGATTATTTAAAATAGATTTTTTTGATAGGCAGTATTGTTCTAGATAATGTAGAAATAGATAAATGAGTGGCTTCCCAAATTGAAAGTAAAAATTTAAAGGAGAGATTAGAGGGCTTTTCACACACTAGAGGAGTTTATAGGCAAAGCAATATTTAACTAATGCAATGTCATTCTATGAAGTTTAGTGGTAAATAGAATATCAGCAACCTTATTTGTGATTAACTGGGTGAAAGCCTCAAGTGGTACTAGTGTAAAGGACTCCACAGTTCCCAAACTTTCTCCCTGCATTCTGTATTAGGATATGAAGAACATAGATCTTCCCAGAAAGGCAAGCCAGTCTTTCTGCCACTCGGTGAGCGAGTCTGAAAAAGCAGGGGCAGTTGTGGGGAGTGAAGCAGTAGCAGTTTCATTCTACTTGAAGACATTCCCAAGGGTTCTCTGCAGCCTGCTCTTCTACCTCACTCCAAATGTGGATTGTCAAAGGAGCAGGGATGTTGCATCTGGTTGCAATGAAGATTTATGTATGATAGCTGTGTGGATCTCGGTGAGCTGTTTGAAAGATATTTGACTCAAATTTTGTGCTGCAGCCTTTCACAGTTATGCTTTTTATTTAGGAGGGGAAAAAGGCATCAGTTGCTGTGTAATTTTCTGACCTGTCATTTAAAGGAGTTCAGATACTGGATGTGAGGATCTCTTCTGTCTGCAAAAACATCTTTCGGTATTTCTTGAATACTGTATTAAGCTGATCTCTGTGAAGTGGTAGCTGCCTGTGTTTCACTTTGATTTTTCTCAAATTACAATTTGTCAGTCATGCCAAATTTCTGGGAAGGGCAGTGTCTCACTTCTCCCACAGCAACACAGTTTGTTACTGTGGTGGGTTGACCCTGGCTGAGGGCCAGGTGCCCACCAGAGCCGCTCTATCACTCCCCTCTTTCATTAGACAGGGGAGAAAAGGTACAATGAAAAAAAAAAACTTATGGGTCGAGATAAGGACAGGGAGAGACCATTCTCTAATTATCATCACGAGCAAAACAGACCGAACTTAGAGAGGGAATTCATCTTATTTATTACTAAGCAAAACAGAGTAGAGGGATGAGAAATAAAACCAAATCTTAAAACACCTCCCCCCATCCCTCCCATCTTCCCGGGCTCAACTTCACTCCCGGCTTCAACCTCTGCCCCCCTCAGCGGCACAGGGGGACGGGGAATGGGGGTTACGGGCAGTTCATCACACGGTATTTCTACCGCTTCTTCATCCTCAGGGGGAGGACTCATCATTCCCCTGCTCCAACGTGGGGTCCCTCTCACAGGAGACAGTCCTTCACGGCCTTCTCCAACGTGAATCTCCTCCATGGGGTGCAGACCTTCAGGAGCAAACTGCTCCAGCATGGGTCCCCCACAGGGTCACAAGTCCTGTCAGCAAACCTGCTCTGGCGTGGGCTCCTCTCTCCACAGATCCACAGGTCCTGCCAGGAGCTTGCTCCAGCGTGGGCTTCCCACGGGGCCACAGCCTCCTTTGGGTGTCTCCACCTGCTCCGGCGTGGGGTCCTCCACGGGCTGCAGGTGGAATCTCTACACCCCCTCATCCTCCCTCCATGGGCTGCAGGGGGACAGCCTGCTTCACCATGGTCTTCCCCACGGGCTGCAGGGGAATCTCTGCTCCGGCACCTGGAGCACCTCCTCCCCCCTCCTTCTGCACTGACCTTGGTGTCTGCAGAGTTTCTTACATCTTCTCACTCCTCTCTCTGGCTGCAAAAGCGCTCTCTAACTGTTTTTGTCTTTCTTAAATATGTTATCACAGAGGCGCTGATTGGCTTGGCCTTGGCCAGCGGCAGGTCCGTCTTGGAGCCGGCTGGCATTGGCTCTGTCAGACACAGGGGAAGCTTCTAGCAGCTTCTCACAGAAGCCACCCCTGTAGCCCCCCCCGCTACCAAAACCTTGCCACGCAAAACCAACACAGTTACCTAGAACTGTGGAGGCAGCTGAGAGAGTTGCAGGTGGATGGAAAGAGCAGCCCAGGTGGAAGAGGATCCTCCTCTGTAAACTACTAAGGCCGATGACCAATGATTAAGTAATCTGTACATTGAAACGGAGCTTTCTGACTTCTAGATAGGCAACAGACCCCTTGCTTTCTTCTAAACCCGTACTGGAGCTCAGGGGATGGGAGAGGAGTGAACATCTTGTTGGGAGGGGGATAATTTAGTAACTGCTGCCTAAGGTGTAATTGCCTTAGTAAAGAAGAGAGAACTCATTTCTTGTCAAGCACTACTTTATTTTTGTAATAACACATTTAAAATCAGGATTTTCAAATCACTTCAATTCTGACTAGTTAACAAAACTAATGCTTATGTCATCATGTTCTGTGAGTTCACATTGAGGTTGATCATAATTCAGTTCTTAGTTAGATAAAGCAGATATGAAAATTATTGATGAAACTGCCAAAGTGATAGAATTATGTAGAAAAGCTGCATGTTTTCAGGCATCATTAAAGACTAGTTTCCATTGTGAATATATATTTACTAGTTTGCAAGACCAAGCAAGCATGGTTAGAGGGGGAAAATGTTTCTTAGGCACCAAATCCAAAATACAGAACCTGTTTATGCACAGAATTAGTGCTGGGATGATCTGGACTTAAGTCCCTCTGTAAAATTGGATATGTGAGCTGGAAAAAAAAGCTTATTACTTGGGGAGAAAAATAATGAATTTTGTGGCATTCGAGCTGTTTTTTAGTAGTAAACTAGAATAAATATGAGTTTTGTTTGATTTCCATACCTCCTCCCTCTTAATCTAATGCATATTCTGTTGGCATGTAGTTTCAAGAATTAATCAGAAATACTTTCTTTCCTGCAATTCATTTATAAATAATACAGGGAAAAACCCCCCAAAATTATGAGAAAAGGTGTAACTGAAATTCTGTCAATGCCTCAGACACATTTTTGTGTAAATTTTGAAGGTGGTATTGGTTCCTCAAGATTAAACTAACTTAAATGAATGAGACCATTTTCTGAAAAAGGACACATGCATTCTGCCAATAAATACTTTCTGGAAATACTGCTTTCTCTAGTATTTCCAAAACAAAGGAAGAAATACTGCTTGCTTAAATACTATTTTAAAAAAAAATAATCTTTGAACAAATAATTCTTGAACTACACTTGTAATTTAGATTAGAGAAGAAGCATAGCCTAACAATATGTGATGGGTGCAGCGGAGTGGCACACTGCTCCAAAATGTCCTGAGAGTTAAAAAACCCTACTTTTTACTCTGCTGCATCATAAGACCAAGAAAAAAAATGAATACAAAGACTGACATTTGGTGAGTCTGCCATAGAATGAACACTGTTTTTGTGTGGACAGTATGATTTCTTTTGAATTGCTTTTCTTTGAAATCCGTAGATATACTGTGTTTTCATAGAAAACTACTGGTCTCCCCCCATTCTCCACGAAATTATTGTTATATTCTTTCAGTGCTAACTGGATCATTATTAGGTTTTTTTTATTTGCAAATTCTTATTTTTTGCACAATTCTACGATACGAACAAACTAATGAAGCAATAAGAAAATAAAAGTTAGTTGTAAAATATAATAGGATCATCACTGTAAACTTGTAAAAAGTTAATGTCTCAAATAATATGCGAAAAAATGTTTCATGGCAAATCTAGCATGTATCTCAAACCTAAGATCTAGTGAGTGTTTTCTGTTTGGCCTATATTTTTCCTGTTAATCTCCAACATAATTGAATATTTCACTAGAACAGAAGGATTTAGGTGGAATTAAAGTTTTCTGTTTAAACCAAAAGTCTTATCCTTACCTTTATAAACTAATCTTTTAAACCAATTTAATTACTTGAAGTAGTTAAATAGAAAGACAATAGTATGTCTTAAATATTCTAACACAAAGAATTTCCTTATGTACTGATGAAAGTTAGTTTACATAAAGAAGATGGATCCAGCTATCTGAAACAGAAAGAGTCTCTTGGTACAAAGGATTTTGGAACAGTCCTGGCACAGCACATCCATGCCACAAGTGGAAGTGTCTTTTTTTTTCTTTAAGAATAAATACATCAGAATCTCCAATTATTAAAATTTTTGAGCTACATTAAGTAATTCTATTTTGCTAAACAAAATCAGTGCAGTATTGATTAAATTATGTAGATTTTAAAATAAAAAGTGAGGCCTGCTGTGCTGGCAATTGGGAGGAAAAAGAACATATGGCAAAATTTAGTAAAGATCCATTTGTCTGGGCAAAACATTGAGCTTGGTATGGGACTGAGTTTTGTTAATTCTTTGAAGCATATGCCATAGTTATTTTAGAAGGAATACTTTTCACTCCAGGTCTTGGCCCTTCTCTTGTTTGCTTTCACTGCTGCATGGGGTTTTTTTCTTGTGGTCCAGAGAGTTTGGATCTCTTGAAAAGATCAGAGAAAGCTTGAATTTCTTCCCTACCAGTCTCTGGCTGTTGTCTGATTTCCTAGCTGCAGCTAGCAATATCAGGACTGTTAGACATTTCTTAGCTTAAAAACTTGGCAGACTTGAGAAGATGAGGAAGAAAAATTGATTAAAGTTTCTTACTCATGTTTATAAAAATGTGATTTGTGCTCTACTAGTTTCAGGGGAGCTTATTGTAAGAATGCTTGTTTCTACAGACTTCAAAGATCACCTAGCTCCAACCCCTCTGCCATAGGCAGGGACACCCTCCACTAGACCAGATTGCCCAAAGCCCCATCCAACCTGGCCTGGAACACTTCCAGGGATGGGGCCTCCACAACCTCTCTGGGCAACCTGTTCCAGTGCCTCACCACCCTCACAGTGAAGAATTTCTTCCTTACATCTCATCTAAATCTACCCTTCTTCAGCTTAAGGCCATTATCCCTCATCCTATCACTACACTCCCTGATAAACAGTCCCTCTCCAGTTTTCTTGGAGGCCCCTTCTAGGTACTGAAAGGCTGCTATACGATCTCACTAGAGCATTTTCTTCTCCAGGCTGAACAAGCCTGACTCTCTCAGCTGGTCCTCATAGGAGAGGTGCTCCAGCCCTCGGATCATCTTCATGTCCCTCCTCTGGACTCTTGGGGGCCCCAGAGGTGGACGCAGTACTCCAGGTGGGGTCTCGCAAGAGTGGAGTAGAGGTGGAGAATCACCTCCCTCAACCCGCTGTTCATGCTTCTTGGGATGCAGCCCAGGATATGGTTGGCTTTCTGTGCTGCAAGCGCACACTGCTGGCTCATGTTGAGCTTTTCATCAACCAACACCTCCGAGTCCTTCTCCTCAGGGCTGCTTTCAATCCATTCTCCACCCAGCCTGTAGCTCTGCCTGGGATTGTGCTGACCCGCATGCAGGACCTTGCACTTGGCCTTGTTGAACTTCATGCGATTCGTACAGGCCCACCTCTCCAGTCTGTCAAGGTCCCTCTGGATGGCATCCCTTCCTTCTAGTGCATCGACTGCAGCACGCAGCTTGGTGTCGTCAGCAAACTTGCTGAGGGTGCACTCGATCCGACTGTTCGTGTTGCCGACAAAGATGTTGAACAGCATCAATCCCAATACTGACCCCAGAGGAATGCCACTTGTCACTGATGTCCATTTGGACGTTGAGCCATTGACCACAACTCTTTGTAATGCTTTGGCATTTATATGGATATTGTAGTGGTGTAATAATTATGGGTATTAGTTCTGTATTAGCAGTTCTGGTGTAGGACTTAGGCTATTTAAGGACCTAGTTAAAACTTTTGTGTATACCAATCAAGTTAACCATTGAGCCTCTTCTTTTGGTACTGATGAATACAAAGTTTGAACTCAGAAGCCTCTTCTGACCACTGAAATGTTGCATAGCTCGCATGTGGGTGTGTACCATAGCAGGTAAATTGATCAGGAAGTGTGTTTTTTCATTAGTTGACAGCACCTGGACCACTAACAATATGCTGTGGTTTTCTGTGTCTTGAAGGATAAAGTGGATTGTCTTAATATAACTAGAAACTTAGTTGATGGCGAGAGTGAAATGTTCTGAAACTATTATTGGGAAGCACTGTATGACAATTTGCTGAGCATCCAAGCTGAATCATCAGCATAAGTTCTTAATGACCTACCTCCTTGCTCAACACTGTAGCCTTTTAGGAAAAAGGGAGAAAAATATGAAAGCATTTCCATTCTTCAAATTTTGCTGAATTGTAATACTTCATTGTCATATATGGTTTAAATAAGCAGCCAAAGTGTGTACCTTTCTTTTGATTATTTTTTTTTTTCCTTTATACCTCATAAATAAAGTTGAAATGCCATGTGTTGGCTGTGCTGGCTGTTACACCAATTAATAATTTGCCATACAACCCTGTTTTCAATAATTTATTTCTTTGGACTTCAGCTGTTCAGGATGTAGTTTTCTACCAGTTTTCTGGGTGCCTGTCCCAGACTGAAGTTTTAGAAGTTACTGTTCTTGAGAATGAGGTGGAGGAAAACTGCTTTTCACCTGGCTAAATACCTAATAGTATCTGAATTGAGTGGCTGTTACTCTTTCTGTGGTTTGTAGTAAGGACTTGAAATCTACAAGGAATTCTCAAGAGTGTTCCTTATATTCAAGATAATCCAGCTAAACAAAGTTTTCAGCCTTCGAAATTCCAAACTCGGATGGTTCTATTTGATCCTTCAACTGCTGCGGTGCAGGTGACAGCACTGCAGAAAGGTAAATGGATGTCATTGTACCTCTCTGGCAAGTAGGAACTTTAGTTTTGTCCGGAGAATGAAGAATTGTGATTCAGGAGAATAAGAAAAGGATTAATAGTCCTTTCTTGCAGGTTGCTGTTATCTGGGGAATGACTGAGGGCTTAAATCTGCCTTCATATATCCATTGCAGAGTCTCCCTGAAATTAGTGTAGTGGTTTTCAAAGTAAAAGCTACCAGTCAGTGTAAGATTCAGGGACAAAATTAAGAACAAATTAATGTAAGTAAAGAACTGGATTATTTGTACTTTTGTTTGTTTAATTAGTAACACTACTAAAGGATATTTGTGATGTTTCAGTATTGATCTAAGTGGAAGCCTCTGATAGCACCTGGAATAGGGCATTATTTTAATTGGAAAGCAGAAAAAACCCCTTGTGTTGAAGATTACCGCTTTTACAGGGGCACACTGGCAACCAGCAGAGATGGAAAAGTTCTGTCACCTTATTCAGGCATGGAGAGGTCAGTGTGAGATCTGTAATGGTTTGACAATTTTGAGGAATAATTATCTGTTACAACATCCTATATCCTTTTGTTACAGAAGCAACGTTCAGTAGTCGTTAAGCAGCATAGATTAATGTATATGGTCACTTTAATATTTTTCCTTTTTTTAAAGCTATGGAGTTTCTAAATCAGATCATACTGCTTGTATGTACTGTACTGTTTGTATTTGCTAGGTTTGTTTATATCCAGATTGACAGTGGTAATTAGTCACAGCATCAATTAGTCATTCATAATGTTGCTCTGGGGGAAGTGGGAGCTGCCTTTTGGAGTATACAGTAAACCTATCCCCTCTCCCCCACCAAATTGTGTCTTTGTGATAAATTAATACAGTCAAAGAATGAGTTTAGGTGTATGACAAACCTCTTAGATCCTAGACAGGCCTGTGAGATTACACTGTGAGAGATGTAAGATTTTTATAGCTGTATGTTATTCAGAGAAGTAAGCGAACACCAATAGATGGTTCTGGCCTGCTCTTCAAATTGAGGGATTTTGGGGAAAATATTTCTCTCCTCACCATTCTTCCACTCTTTTTGAAATATGTGTTCCTGAATTTGCAGAAAGGAGACATCCCTCAAGGCAGTTGATGCAGGAAATTCAGATGGGAGGGTATGAATTTCTAGAAAAGACTAGAGGCCAATTTCAGACTGTACTTGATCTACCCAATAAAATTTCACATGCACCTATTCTGTATGGTAGTCTTTCTGAAATAAAAGAATTGAAGAAAGTTGCTTTTGAATTACACATCCTGAAAGTATTGATCTTTAAGGCTGAGGC
The DNA here is from genome assembly GCF_011004875.1 of Balearica regulorum gibbericeps. NCBI lineage: Eukaryota > Metazoa > Chordata > Aves > Gruiformes > Gruidae > Balearica > Balearica regulorum. The sequence continues at coordinate 44,439,747 of NC_046186.1, forward strand.
TGTGTGTGGCTTGAATTTTAATGTTCCTTTTTCTCTTTCTAGCTGGAATGCTTGGTGCTTTCCCTACAGGATTATAAGCTTTGATATTCAGAAGAGCAAAACTGAAAGATGCCATCTGAGAGGTGCTTGAGGTATAGTACTTGGTAGCGTGTAGGAAGTCATTCACATTTAGGATGATGTTTACCAAAGCATCAGTTAACAGAGAGTAGAAAAGTGAAACTAATATTTTTGCCAACTAGATAGTCATTCACATTATTAAATACATATCCATGTTATAATCTGCAAAATACTACTTTCTTGTTGCTACTTATTTCTAGCAAAGAGAAGCGTGTCTGGGATTGATTTGGGACCCACAGTCTCTTTGTATGTTATCTCGTTTATGCCTTTGTCTATACTTGCAATTTTTGATTGTGGAAGCAGCTGACATTTTACATTCGTGCATCTGAATTGGTGGCTGGTGATCGTTTTTTGGTGTGTGTAGTGTTCCACTATTCAAGACATATATTAGTTTTCCAGTTCTTTGAAATGGCTTCAAAGCATTCTCTCCAGACTCATCTTCCTGCCTTCGAGAATGTCCCATTCTGTCTCTTTCTCTCTTACAGAGTCTTAATCATCTTTATGTACTTGCCAGTCTAGCTTTTCTCATTTATTTGTATTGCCCATTGTCTCATCAGAGAATTTGATATTTAGAATTTAACTAGTTTCTGGGAGCACTTTCCAGCAGAACACTCAGTAGAATTTATTAATCTAGTTGCTTTTCCTCAGAACCTTGCACTAGTCTGATATGCTGCTAGTTGTTCTGTTTTACACAATAGTTAACACTTGTGGGCTGATCTGGGAGCTCAGAGGTCTAAGTCTTGTTACAGGGACATTGTATCATTCCAGTTCTGTTCCCTTTTCCCTGCTACGCTTCTGCAGCAGAAGACAATCAGGAAATCCTTGCATTTTATAGCTGTTGAGTGTATCAACGGACAGTATCGCTACAAAGTGGCCATATTATGTTTAACGAATCAGTGCTTTTTCATTCATAAATTCCAGTTAAATTGTCTTGCATGTGTATACATTCTTCATATGTTGTTAGCACAAGGGCTACAGGCAATTAATTTTTCACTTTTGTCATTGAATTGAAAAAAAAAGGATTATGATAAAGCTCAATTTAAAACTACAGATGCCTGATTTTATGTGCAGACACACACACAAACATATATATATATATAAAAATTTTCCCACAAAAATTACCCTTTTGCCTTGTACCTCTGATCTGTTTTCTGTTGAGTGAAACACAAACAAGAAAAGGACTTCTTTTCCACGAGAAAAGAACTTTCACCTCTGGATGATGGTGAAAAAAGCAAGAGGAATGGTGGTCTTGGTTCACAGCATTGGGAGAGAGGCTAGTAATAAAAACAGAAATAAAGAGAAACCATCTCTAGGCTTATTATACTTGCACAGAATGTATTCCAATTTTTTAACATTCTCGTTTCCCTTAGGAAAAAATGATGACAACAACAACAAAAAAAAATAAACAAAAAAGCCCTAATTCTTCCCCCACCCCCCCTCAACCCTGAAGCCCTAGTGTTCGTCCAGGTTCTTAAGGGGAAACCAGGGTGAGCACACTGTACGCTGCAGTTCTCCAGGAATCAGTAACAAAAGTGATGGTTAACCTTTGATTTCAGATTCTTTATTGCTATTGATGAAGGCTGGAGAAAAAATAGTTTTATAAGTTTATTTTTAATACAGCAAGTTGAAGCTGTAGCATTGCCTGCCAAAAGCAATACATCTTGGTTTGATTTAGTCACTTTGCTATAGAAATTACAGAAGGGAAATAATTGTTAGAAATTATTCCCTTGTATTTTAACAAGTTACATTTCTTGATAATTGTCATTTAGAGTATCAGTGGGGTTCCACAGACAGAAGAGCTGAAGGAAGAGGAATCATTTCAATGAATCATTTTAAAATGTGTGTAGGGTATGTCCATGTGTGAAACCTGAACTATTAGAGAATGAGTGGAACTCAGATGCAGGTTATTCTCATGTAATTCCACTTTGGCCATCCTTCTTCTAGAAGTAATGTCTTAGTTCTTGTCTGTTAAAAGATTAGTTTGGATTACAGCCAACAGTCTGCAAAGCAGGTCTGCATTAGTTTACTGTAGATGCCCAAGGTGCAGGAGTGGGATAGGCAGTACGGAGAGTGTGTGTTGATGGGAAAGGAGAGTATAGCAGCCACACAGCTGCTGCGTAGCATGTGTGAATCACATGATTGTAGTAGAAAGATGATAACTCATTTACCCTTTAAAAATAAAAAAAAACCAAATTATACCTTCACTTTGATTTGCTCAGGAATGACTCTGAAAACTCACCTTCTATAAAGACCTAGATTCTTGGGCAATATAAATTGGTACAGTCTCACAGATTTCAAATAAATTGCATTGTTTTGTGCCAAAGAAGATTTGCAGATGTGTTTGATTTGTTTCTGTTTGCATCAACAATTATATTGTCTCTTCCTTCTGCTGTAGAAAAGGAAGCTGAAATCAAACAGTCCTAGGCTGGATGACATGGAAATCTTGTATTCATACAAGGAGATATTCAGAGGTGTGGAAGACCTTAGCATTTTAAAAACAAGCAAATGTTCCCTCCGCCCCAATACAAAACAAACAAACCCCACAAGACTTCATCAATATGAATGACCTGAAATGGTCTGAAAACATTCAGTAATGCAGTATCAGACTTAAACAGGTCACCTGAGACCATGAGTCTTTATTCTTTTTAGTATGACTAGTTACATACATATATACATGCTCCTTTCCACTAATGCATTGGTTTGAGCTACTTAAATTTTTTCTGTTGCACCATTGACCTAGGCCATTTATTCTTCTCACTTAATTCTAAAATGATTCTGAATTAATCCTGTGAGTCCAACTGACTTGCAGTGCAGCAAATAAAAATCAGAACACTTGAAGTTTTAAAATTTGAGTATGTAATCAGGTTTCATAATACTTTGTTATACTGAGCTTTTCTTGTGATGTCTATACCATATAAAGATTTTTGTCTGACAGGGTTCATGACTTTTTTTTCTTTCCAATAATTATCAAACAATCTTGTCTTAGAAAAAGTTCTTCTGCATTTCTGACAGAATCTGCTTGTTTCCTACATTTTTTTTGACAAAATCTTTCCCCTTTCCCCTCTCAGCGTTCAGGAAATGCTGACAGGTCAGAGGCTTTGTCAGTCCAGCTCCCATAATGATGCTGTCCTGGCAGCCCTGAACCAACAAAGAAGTGATGGCATACTTTGCGATATCACCCTTATTGCGGAAGAGCAGAAATTCCATGCACATAAAGCAGTCCTGGCAGCCTGCAGTGACTACTTCCGAGTAAGTCCAAAGATTTTTGTCTTTTCTTATAATAATATTAAAAATAACCTTGAGGGGGGATGACAGACAGGGATGGTTATAGATATTATACTGAACCAGGCTTTAAATTTGAGTCTACAGAAAATTCAGGATTATTGCATATTCAGTAGAGTATATAACTATAATATCCACATACATGTCATAGGAAAGAAATGTTAAGAATGTAATTAAGTTTTATATGATTATTTATGAGTAGTCTTCCTTCCCTCTGCCCCAATAGAGATAGGCAGTATATGTCTTTCTATGAATCTTATGCCCCAGTAAAGTCAGAAAGTGGAAGATATTCTGTAGAACCCAGACATTTGAGACAGCTGTGATTAGAGCATAGAAGGATGGGGAGAGGGAATTTAAATATTAATAAATGCAATTTAAGTCAGCTTGAGAATGGACTTTTGTAGGGATGTAAATGGTTATTCTCAAAGAGGAGGCCATAGCAATTTTTAAAGCATAATAAAACTTTATTTTTCAGAAACAAGTGTTTCTGAAATGTAAAGATTAAAATATTTGCAAGGAAATCTAAGTCAGATACTCAGCATGGAAAATTGAACCCGGGTGCTAAAATTGGAGTAAGGGAAAAATTGAGTTTTCTAATAGGAAGAACATTTTTCATATGAAACAATTCTACTAACCTTCATTATAATGTACCTGTTTGAAACACCGGACTGTCTGTAACTCTTCAGTTGACTGGTGGTTTTAAGTGTGAGTCATCCTGTTGTTATTCAGAGACTAATGCTGAAATTAAATTAAAGGTCTGTTTTCTCTAACAAAGTAAGTTTGTTTAATATTTTGCCTATACGGTAATTTTAGTGCTAAGAACTTCTTTATGGTGACCTTTTTGATTTGTTACAATAGTAACACAGTGTATGACAACTGTTTTATATCCTTAATTACCTGAGCAGAAGTTTTATCTTCCTGTCAACTCTGTGCCTGTCTTTTGGTTAGAACTGAGATTTAATTTATTCTGTGTATTTATGAAATATGGTTAACCTTGATGTTACTTTCACTATGATGATGTTGAGCCAATTGATTGTTCATTTTTTTGAGCTTGTTTGCATGCTTATGTGTTCTGCTACCACAGACTTTGTACTGCCATAGCTAACATTGCTTTGTCATAGTGCCCTGGCCTGCTGTAACACAGATTGCTTACCACTTTTTTTTTTTTTTCTTCCCCTTTTACTCCAGTGCACAGAGAGGGATTTTTGAGCTCTCTAGCTCTAGCAAGTACTATATATACTTGTTGATGACAGATATACTACAGGGCTGCTGTTCTGGTTTGATTAAAATATTTTAATAAGAATGCTGTATCATTCCTCCATACCTGTGACATAGATTCCTTTCAGTGCTGATTGTACCCAGGACATAGAAAGATCGTAGAGTGGGCAGCTGTACTCAGTGTTCAAGCAGTGTGGTAGGACCAGCTTCTACCTTGGTCACTTATTGATTGACCTTGAGACTTAGAGCGCTGTGACTCACCCTGTTATTTCCAATTGAGTTACTTGGTATTTGCTGGACAGTTATTGAAAATTAAAATCTTAGTGCCCTATGGAAAAGGAAGAAACCCCAAGTTCTTCAATAGATCAAATTCCTAATTGTTACGTAAATCTTTTCTATTAAAAAAAATACTGAGGGGGTGATCTATGCAGCATTTAGTAAATTGATCTGCCTCAAAATTGTTACAATTTGGTAGGACGTGTTATTCAGACTTTAGGTATCAGCTATAAATATGGAACTTGTGCTTTCTGAAATCAGCAAAAGAGTTTCTGTTATTAATGGACAAAAAGCTTTGTTAGAAAATTGTGAAATGAGATTTATGTTCTGTAGGAAGACGGCAAAAAAGTTACCATATACTACCTTCCTGACTTGAATAGTTTAGAAAAAGCAAGAGTTGATTAAAAAGTAATAATGTTTTGTATTTAAACTGAGATTATTAATGTTTTTCTTTCTAGGGGGATTTTGCCTAATTTGAGCTACCCAAATATTCATTTTCTAAGATTTAGGAGGATGATTCCAAGCTTCATTCAGAGTCAGTGAAGAGAAATGGGCATTTCCAGAGGATGATAAAGGGGGACAGAAGATTTATTTAGAATTAAATGATTCACCATCTGGAAGTGCCAGATCTCTCTCCACTGGTCATAAAGACTAGACTCACATGCTTCAGACTTAGCTGTTAATATTACATAAGATTATTTCTACCTTTAGTTTTTCCTAGATTATTTTCTTGGAGGAATTCTTGGAAGAACTGTGCAGATTTTCTGACCCTGAAGAAGTCATTGCCATGAGAAACTCACATTTCACTAATTTTTGTGGAATTTTTTTTTCCATGTAAGTGCAGGACTGCAGTGGAGGGGATTCTGGGAACATCAGATGTTGGAGTTGCCATGAATAGAGCTGAGATGACAACACTCTACATCGGTGTGACACAAAGAACTTGCCTGGCCTAGTTTCTGGTTTCTATGGCTTGTACATTTGATTAATACGCCAACCTACCTTCAACTCTATCTGGAGAGGCTGACATCCGATCCTTATAATCTCATAGATTACTCAAGAAATATGTTCAATTCTACAGAGGGCTCTATCAGAATGAATCAGCATGATTTTTTTGTTGTTGATTTTTCTCTTTTTTGCCACTCTTGTAAAACAGCTTGTACAAGAGACTGGATACTTGCTTTCTACAGAGCCCTCTTAGGGTTTTCTGTGTTCTTTGTCTACTTTGATTTAGATGGACCTATTTCTGAAATTGTAGTGTTTTGATGAGAATAACAAGTCAGATGAGCAGCATATTTTTTTCAAATTGCCACTTATTTCTTTCTCTTACTGCAAAGAAAAGTTTGTTAATGCTGTAGAAAGATAACTACATGTGTGTAATGTTATAGACTGAGGGAATCAGAGCCATTGTATGTGGAAGAGTGGAGAAGTTTAAACAGAAGTTGCCTTACCAATTTTTCTTTGAGGTTATAGTCTGGAGTAAAATCTTCATCTGCTTTTTCTAAGACAAGCCAGAGATCCAAGCTTCAGCAAGATACTAAAGGCCAGCCTTCTGAGGTAGCAGCCTTGCATCCCTTCTTCCAGGTGGTATAGTTAGTCTTGTATTTCTAGTTGTGCTGAAACATTGGAATTTAAATCCAAAGCAATTTGTTTTCTGTTCAGTATCTCCTGAAGGACCTCTTCTTTCAAAATGAGCTAAGGAATACATTAGTCAGCTCCATACCCTAAAAGACTCATATAAAGAATAGTAAACGTAAGTATTTTTATGAATTCTTTTTAAAGTAACAAACAGCATTTTAGGCAAACTTTTCCGTATGACATGGTGTAATTTGCTATTTGTCTTAGTCTATTGCAGTGAGGCAAGGCAGTTGATTTAGTGAGTATGTGTGCATTGTGATAGCTCTAGCAAGCGAAGTGATTTCCAATTAAAAGATTCTTTTTCTTTTGTCCCCTTGGGGAGCAAACTGAAATGAAATGTTACTGCATGACTTCATTAGTAGGCATTTACAGTGTTGGCAGGTGATTATATAACCTCAAGATTTTCTTGTACAAAGTGCATCATTTTTCCAGTCAGAACAACTCCTTTCTTCTTCCTTATTTTTCATATGAGTGGGTTTATAGTCACAGGACTCTGATCTTTCTCAAAAAGATGCAGATTTCCCATGTAATCTGGATGTACAGAATTATATCAATTAACTAGAATAGATTTTAAAATGTCATTATTAATCAAATTTTTTCCACAATGAGCATGTTAAATTCTTAAAAGAATCTTTCTTCTCTGAAATGAACTAGTAGATGTTAATTTTGCATACAGACTTTGTACTTAAAACTGTCACAGTTGATTGTTAAGCAGTTTATTTTCAGGGTTTTTCTGTCCAGTCTTTCCTCCCTGTCAACAGATAATTTCTTCGTGTGTAGACAACATTGCTGATCATTCGTATTTTGCAATATATTGCATTGTTTCTTGATAAGATTAGAGAATTTTTATAAACAAATCCCTGAGGTGTGAAAGACTGTATGATGCAAAGAGCTTCTGAGTTCTTGTTATATGAATCATAAAGAGGAAAAGGCTCTCCCTAGCATGTCTTAGGGACAGATCTAAGGACCTAGTTCTGAGGAATCAGGATTACCTGCTGCTTTTGCAGTATGTTGTAATTTTGTTTTTTCAGTAATTTACTATTGTATGTGTACCAAACGAGTGATACTTTCCTTGCTGTTGTATTCTGGAAGTGATGCCAGTTAGAAATTGTCTTTCCAGATAACGTTTAAAAATGTTAGCTCTTTCCATTGGACTGAATCAACTCCATTCTTCTAATAGCATCTAGTCATTACTGAGACTTGTGTCAAAAGAGGCTCTTTTAGCTTCCTGTGTAGGTTGAGAAATACTTTGTCTTCTTATATGTCTAAACTTTTCCTGGGATCATTTTAATTTCATTTTCTCAGTTGGAAATTATGATATATTTGAGAAACTAAACTATTTCATCTGAGTTAATTGCCTAACACAGCTTTGGTAGATTTCGGTCACACAGATTCATTGTATCATCTAACATTGTTTCTAAACTAATGCTTTTTTTTTTCCATTTTTCCCAAGCATATAGAATCATTGCTTTTGTTAAATGTTGTATATGCGTTTTTTTAAATAATTAGTGTGGGTTTTTCAACTCAAATCATTCAAAGTATTTCCTTTATAAGGATATTACCTGCTTGTAACAATTACCTAGCTGGTAACGTGAAGTGAATTCCCATATGCCTGTTCTGCACCCAAAAGCAGTGTTTCAATGAATTTGAAACATGAAGTTCTAAGTTTGACCAATCTTTGTGAACAAGATAACAAAAAGAAGGAAATGCAATTAACAACAGATTCTGCTTCAATGGATGGAACAGGTGGACTCTGTTGTTCAGTTGCATCTCCTCCTTGTAAGTAGAATTCACAAATTGAGAACAATGTTTGGAATGGATTTTGCTTTTGGTGACTTCTGAGCAACTCGGGCAAGTGAGGCAGTGCCAAATGAACTCTTTGTAAATATAAAGGCAACAGAAGTCTACTGTGGAGGAAAAGCCTCCAAATGAACATAACTGATTATTGTAAATCAATATTACTGTCTTGGTTCTGGCTAGGATAAAGTTAATTTTCACAAGGAGCCAGGACAGGTGAGCCAAGCTGGCTGGGGGCTGTTCCATGCCATGTGACGTCATGCTTACCATAAAAGGGGGCCAGTCGGGGAGGGGTGGGTTCCGCGTGGCTCCTGACGGGCTGAGTGTTGGCTGAGTGGCTGGTCAGTCCGTGGGATCAGTAAATTGCTTTCTGTTATCATCCATTGTGAACATTCCGTTATCAGTACTGTTGCTGTTGATTGTTTCCCTCTCCCTTGCCATCCCAGTAAACTGTCCTTATCCCAACCCACGAGGCTTTGCCTTTGTTTTTCAGTTCTCCTCCTCATCCTGGCGGGGGAGGGATGAGCAAGCAGCTGCTTGGTGCTCAGCTGCAGGTTGAGGCTAAACCATGTCAGTTATCCTAATTAATACTACTGAAACATTTGTTTATATTTTTTCATTATGTAATACATATAGTTGATCACCACTAGAATATGTGAATAACCCACAGTTGTCCCTTATTGGACTCCTTGGTACAAGAGAAACATGGACATACTGGAGAGGGTCCAGCAAAGGACCATGAAGATGATGAAGGGACTGGAACTTCTCTCCTGTGAGGAAAGGTTGAGAGGTGGGACTGTCCAGCCTGGTGCAGAGAAGGTTCAGGGGGATCTTATCAATGTATATAAATACCTAAAGGGAGGGTGCATAGAGGAACCTAAGAGCCAGGCTCTTTTCAGTGGTGCCCAGTGACAGGACCAGAGACAAACAGGCACAAACTGAGACACAGGAGGCTTCCTCTGATTGTCAGGAAGCACTTTTTTCCCTTGTGAGAGTAACTGAGCACTGGTACAGGTTGCCCAGGGAGGCTGTGGACTCTCCATCCATGGAGATATTCAGAAGCGATCTAGACATGGCCCTGGGTAGCTGGCTCTGCTTGAGCAGGAGATTGGACAAAATGACTTCCAGGGTTCCCTTCCAACCTCAACCGTTCTATGATTCATAAACAGTAAAGACAGTATTCCTAGAACATTTTAGTAAAACTGAAGTTCTGATTTTTTGCTAAGATACTAAAAATGTAGGTCTAACTGATATGGTATGAATGTGATCTGTAGCTGAAATGACCATGTTTCCCATTTCCTCATCCATATTCTTTTTGTGAAACATACCCTTTTGGGATTGACCAGGAACTCAAGAAGTGCAAAAATCTCTGGTAGATTCTGAGCCAATGCTATTTTTCATGAACTCCATGTACCTATCTAGTACAGACTTATTTGAGACAGTACAGGCTGAAATCCAACATTCCTTTTAAGTGCAGTAGGTAATACTATAGGAGTAGTATGTGTTACATCCAAACTATGCAGACTATCGTAACGGGTTTGGGAAAAATCTCTGTCCTGCTTGTAAGGATTCAGGAAAGAGGGCCAAGAAAAGCAAGCCTATTTGTGAACCTGACTCTTAGTACAAAAATCCTCTTCTAGTGCTCCAGTTAGAAAGCTAGTCTGTTAGTCGTTCAGAAGCAGTCATACCTATCCATATGTGGCTTGGGGCTAGAGAAGGACCATAGGTGGAACTCCTATTCATTTGGAAATCTGGTACATCTATGATACACTAACAGATCAACTACAGGATGTAGAGGAGTCAGATGAACATCCCAGAGGTGGCAAACCATGCACCCTGTTATGATTCCTTGCATCCTTGCCTTCTTATCTTTGTCCTCACTGATAGTAATTTATACGAAAATTGAAACATTTTCCATGAAATATCAAGCAAACTTTCTGCTGCTGTCATGATTTATGCACAACTAGCTATACCACCGCTATCTGGCATCTCTCATTTACGTAGACATCCTTGCCATCTTCTTACTCTTAAAGTTCTTCCTCACAGTCTGAGAAGCCTCAAGACTTCTGACCAATTCATTTCTTGTCTTTGCCATACTAATTCATATTGTCCTGTGCCATTCTCCATTATCAATGCCCTAACTCAGAAGCAGTTCCCAATCACCCTATGAAACTTCAGAACAGGATATAGTATTCTCACTGTCACACCAGCAGTTTTCTTGTCTAAGAACTTTGATAAAGATGTCTCTTTTAAATATGCTTAATATTGAGATAAAACTATTCCCCCCACACACACTTCTTAACTCTCTTTTTAATCTCTCTTGAGTTTTTTAATGCATTCTTCCTATGTAAGAATACTAACTGCAAACTTGGAAAGGAATATAGTCTTAGTAGTGGTTCCAGGCTTGAGGTTATTGATCTTGTAATGTTCACTACCATACAGTGATGCTGTAAGAAATCTAGGGACTATTTCAGCATGCTGTCTGTTTAGCACTATATTTTAATTTTTCTATATATGAAGTCAGCCAAATGTGGCACAATACACGTGGTTCTGAGTGATGCCAACAATGCAGAAGATATTTGAAGATTCATAGTAGTGTCTGGTGTGAACATGTTACTTATACACCGCCTGCTGAGAAATGAGAACTCAGTGCTGCTTGCTTCTCAGAAAAAAATAAATAAATGCCTGAAGTAAGAGGAGGCCTGGAAAAAAAATGTTGTTTTTTCTTTAAAGTTGTACTCCTAGCATAATATAAAGATTTAAATACCAATTAGAGTTTAGTTACTAAGGACTCTGTAATCCAGTTACAGTTGAATATCAAGAAAACAGCACATTCCTTCACTACTTAAAATATTGTTTGATATAGGATTGTCAATAGTTTTACAAAGCTTAATCAAACCTTTGGAAGTAATGTAGCATGGCCAGGTTTGTTGTGTAATATTTATCTGAACAAACTTTCTTCTGAAGTATACACAAAAATGGTTGGCAAAAGTTTTAAAGCTTTCTAATTAATATTTATATTTTAATATTCTTTCAAAGTGGGCAAAGTCAGGGAGTGTATCTGGGTTATTTTACTTTGTTCATCCTTATCTTTGCAATCAATCATTTTTTATTCTGTGAGGCTCTGAAGCAATTTTCCTTTGCTGCAGATAGAATTTCCACAGCTCAGCAATGTGGGTGCTACCAAAAACATTTACAAGAATCTTCTCTTTTCTGAACTCTATTTTCAAATTTCCAACAGTTGTTATGCTGTCAGAGTAAATAAGTTTCTGTTGCAATTCTTGTGGTATGTAAATGAATTAATTGCAATTCTGCCACTGCTGGATGGTAGACAATATGGTGTCTTATTCTCTGAGTTATCCTCTTGATGATTTTTTTTTTTCTTTTTTGAAGTCCCTATATGGTAAGTGCACCATGAGTAAGTATGGCAGAATCAACTCTGCAGTTAGTGAGATAGGCCTTAGGATACTGAGGCTCATTGTCTCTAATTAAATTAGTGTTATAACAACATGTGGTGTTTGGTTACAATTCAATTGATGCATTTCTCAGTTTAAAAGCTGGACAGAAAGGAGTCATTGCAGCCCTGCTGCTGTAATTGCCAATTTTCTTTACCATCTTTTCTTGCTCCAGGCTACCTCAGTTAAATTTTGCAGCGCTGCTATAGCAAATGTTTTGAAGCTGGGCTGGGCTCAGCTGTGGTTTCTCTGTTGCTGTCTGTCCATGGAAAGCCAATTTATTGGGACAGACCTGTGGTAGAAAAGTGTTTCATACCTATTTTCTTCTCAGTCCCTATAGTCTGGTGAAGAAGTCTTATATTTTAGAACTTTGTTGGATGAGGTAGACACTCTTCTATATTTTGCGATCTTCATCAGTATCTTCCTACACAACCTCAGGAGAAATTAAAGCTATTATTCTGTGGGTGTAGTGAAGCTGAAAACACCTTCTACTCCAACCATCTTAGTGAGTTATTAGGGCAGCGTGTCACTCTTAGTTTCAGTGAGTAGGACCCACATACTATTTTAATAACATGAGAAGTATCCAAAGAAAGAGGCAAGACTGCTAAAGAGCTAAAAACATGATCCATATGGTGCACTTGTACATATAGCTGGTGTAAGGATGTTTTAACACTATTGAAACAGCTGGGTTTGGGTTTTTTTTTTTTTTTGATGCTCCCTCAGGCTTTCTTCCCTTCCCCTTCCTTTGTATAAGGAGAAGCCCATCACAATGCACATGCTTTTGCCTTTTGTGTTGCATGTCATGCTTGCTGGAAGTTTTAGAGGAAATACCTTTCTTTAAACAAATTCTTCAATTGCTTCATTGTCACTAGTGCCATTTTTTTACACCCTGTTAACAACTTCATTTTCATAGACTGAAATGTGATATTGGCTAGCCAAGTTCATGTCACTATAGGCCTTCATCTAGTAAAAGGTTGGATTTAAGCAGTGAAACCTCTACGTTTGGCTGTCCCAAACAGCTTTGTAAAATGCTGCTGGTTGCTTATCTTTGGTAGAAGTTAATCTAAGTCAGTCTGTTTTCAGACTTAGGCATCTAAAACCTCTTTAAGTCCCAGTCTGCTCTTATGGCTCGTGACAAATTAAACTGCCGCTTGATCTACTACTCAATAGGTAATGCCTCAAAAGAGGAAAATGCCCTTAACAGCACTGGGTGAGAACATAAGAATGGCCACGCTGTGTTGGGTCATTGGCTCGTTACTTTAGCAGTAGCTGTTAGTGATACCCAGAGAAAAAGAGTAAATCCTGGCTAAATGTATGTGATGTGTCCCTGAAAACTGCCCAGCTGCTCTCAGCTCAAAGGCATTTCCTGAGCAGCGTATGATTCTTGTCTATTCAGCAATCCTAAACAGGTGTCTCATCCAAGCTTTTATCATCTTTACCATTGAGCCTGTGTAAGATTTCTCATCCACTGTGTTCTCTAACAAGGTGGCCCACTGCCTGTTGTGTGAAGAACTACTCTTTCTTTGTTCTGAATCGGATTTCCACCAGTTTCACTTGATTCTTTCTAGTTCTTCTATCGGAAAAGACAATGAACCATCAGTTCCTAGGTATTCTTTTCATGGTACTCAATCATCAAATGGAAGCTGTTCCATATGCTTGATGATGCTTTTTGCCTTTCTCTGAACCTTTTACAGCTCTAGTACATCTTTCGTGAGACAAGGGTAAGAGAATTGCATGCAGCAGTAGGCAAAGCATGGATTTCTGCATGGGCGTAGGGTTGATTTCTGTTTTCTTCTCTCTTGCCTCACAATTTCTAAGCTTTGATTACTTTTTTTTTTTTACTATTGCTGAGCACTGGGATGACTTTTTCATGAAACTCTCATATGCTAATTTTATAGCTGACAATTTAGAAACCAACCACTCGTCTCATACAATCCTTTTACAGTTTATCAGATTTTGCCCATGTCCTTACTACTTTGAATAACTCTATCTCAGGAGATTTTCTAGCTGCACAGCTCTTGCCCTTTTTCAGATCTCTGGGTATGTTAAACAGCCCAGACTGAGGTGCTCCACTGGAATCATCATTCCCTATGAAAACTGGCCTGTTCTTTTCTTGTTCACTGTTTTATGTCTTCAGTCACTTACTTATCCAAGCAAAGATCTCTTCTTTTTGCTCTCTTGCCTAGTTTGCCTTCAAGGCCTTTGAAGGCCTTTGTCAAAACCTTTTTGGGACTTCACTTTGTGGAAAAGTAATGGTTAGAGCCCAGTGTAACATACTCTTCACTGGTAGGCTGCAGCTATTACTTTTATATGTATCAAAACAATTTTACATTTGTATGTGCAAATATCAGATTATGATTTCCTTAGACATGTGAAGCATTCTTAGCTACTGACAAAGTAAGAACCTGGCCTTCCAAGGTCATAGGGTTACCAGCTATACAAGTAGGCAACAAATGTATACAAAGACCATTTGAAATCACAATTGCTGAATGTTAGGCCACCTTATGAAATGTCCATCCGCATTTTCAGAAGTTCTCGTACCTGGCACTTAAAGACTTACCTTGCCAGAGTTAGATTTCAGCTGAGAAGAGGTAGGTGTCAAGCCTATAGAATTTTTGGAGATAATTAATTTGATGTCATCGTGGTCTGTTAATGTGGAGGGGGGTGGTTTGTTGGAGATGAAGGAAGAGCCAAAGGATAAATGAGCAGAGTCAAATGTAGACCACTAAGAATAAAATAAAGACATGATTTTGTAGAGACATTTGTTCCAGAGGAGACAGCTGATAGAGGCTGAGCTCAGCTGATGATGAAAGCTACTGTGACAAATGACTGCAATACTAACGCAAGCTTGGTTAGTCAAGTCATTCTTCTTTTATTTAGCAAATTGTAAATGCTTAATTACTTTTGTAGGTTTTATCAGTAAAAAGGATGTGGAAAATTAAAGAAAAATGGTCAGCGAGCTGTTTCTATTCTTTGGCCGTTGTCTAAAATAATTTAATAAATATGTTAGTGGGAATTAAGGGTACTTTTTTAGGAAAATTATGCTATAATTTATTGGAAAGCAGGATTTATAGTCATAATAGAAAACAGGATTATTCTAAAAGATATGAAAAGTATCTAGTTCAAACCCACATAAAATGGGCCAGATATGAAAGGTATCTAGTACAAACCTGCATAAAATGAACCATTTCAAATTTCAACATTAGGCCTCTTCACATAACAAGTATGCTTTTGCAGGTACGCTGCAGAATAGAAGATAATTGTCGTAGTTTACTATTGGTTGGAACATTTGGATGTCGGTGTCTAGTGACATTTACATCACATTATAAATGGCTTCTCTTAAGAAGCTAATTGTAATAATAATTAAGATTATGTTACTCTGGTTCTGGTAGATTAAGCCTTGCTGTACAACTACTTAGTTATGGCCCATATGCACTGAGGTGGGAAACTTGTCTTATTGATACTGCATGAAGTATGGTTTTAAAAATAAGCCCCTTAAATGTTTCAAAGTTTTAATTATGTTGTTTTCTGCAGAAAGAAATCATAAGAAGCTTTGCCTCCTTGAATGAAATGTGTTGTGGTAGTTAAAGTGCTAGTTCAAGAGCTAACTGACTTTTATTCCATTTTTATTTTGGGCTTGCTTTTGATATCACTTGCTAAAATCATCAAAGGACACGAACAATAGGCTTATGCATTCACTGGAAAGCATTAAACCAATTTAAGCCAAAATTTGCAAATGTGACTCATACTTTTCTGTGCTTGACTGGAGATGCTGGAAAAAAATCTGGTTTTAGTTATGCTGCTCCCTTTATACTCCAAAAGGCAGGCCTGCTTAAGAGTGACTGTTGTTAGGACAGACTGTACATTACTGCAGACTTATGCAGTGCTTTGCACGGCACTGTCCTTACAATTCAGTTTTCTTGCTTTTGCCACAATGAAAACAATAATTTTGGTGTTCAGGACCACCTGTGATGACTCATTTATTTTAAAATATTGGAATTAATAAGGTTACTGTAGCTGTAGTAGTTCACTGTTATTTTTTTTTTATTATTCTGATACGGAGTTGCACATGAAAATTGGAGAATTATTTTGTTTCTATAACATAACTTAGGTTACTTTTGAATATAGGTCTTTTTAGTCATGATGCAGCAACTCATTAGGAGTAGTATGCTACAATCTGTCTTTTTTTTCTTGTGTCTTAAATTATGTTTGTGCATCTAAGCAGAAATTTGGTGAAGACATGTTACATTGACTGTTAAACTCAGACTATCAAAACATGAATTAGGTTTGATGCAGATTCAGCCAAGAATGTAATTTATTAGCAACAAACACTTACAGTCAGTTTGACTGGGAGTGAAAACCCTGTGCCTTGTTACAACCAAGAAAATAACTTTGTTCTTGTTGGGTTACTTCCCAAAAAAATGTGTACTATACAAACAGAAAAAAATATCACACCTTTAGCTCCTCTAAACAGTAGGGTAGCTCTTTACTTATTTCTAAAAATACTAAGAAAGTGATATATTTTTGTATTCATGGTGCAATGCAACAAGTGCAGTGCATAGATCATTGAGTTGGTAAGCTCTTAGGGGCTGTGTAAACAGGTATCACCGTCTGACACTGAAATACTAAAAGAAACACCAAAGGTTCAGTGGATTTGCTTTGCTAAAAGTAGTATGTGAGACTTAAGTACTGTACATAAAATTGTCTATTTTGCTGCTCAGTTTTTCTTTTATTTCTACTCATTTCTTTAACTATATATTCCCTTAAACTATGAGTGATAGCTGACCTTTTCATTTTACAGGATTCATTTTAGTTGCATGGCAAATGCTTGAAAAACAATATTTAGGTAGATTTCATTGAGCAGATGAATTACTGCAGGCTCAGTTATCAGTGATTGACGTTATGTGACATTTTCTCTGGGAATTTATATAGAACTTTTTCAGAAGAATCATGTAACGAGCCTCTTAATCATATTTCATGCAGTTGGTATTGATGGATATGTTTTTCAGTGTGCAAAAGACTCTAGAGGACATGACTGATGATTGATTTAGGATAGACAGGCTTGAATTGGGAGGAGAAGAAAGGAAAATACAGTATGCTAATTATAAGAAGAACAGGCCACATTTTTACATGCAGTAAGTAAACATTCACATATTAAATTTGTTATTTGGATAAGTATATTGTACATATCTAGAATATAATTGGTGTTTGATGTGGACATTGTCATCTGTCAAAGTAGTATTTTGACTCCTGTTAATACATCCTGAATATTATTTTTTTTTGTTGTGATAGGTGAAAACAGCAAAGAAGAAATAATATTGCTTATGTAATGAAGGATTAGACCATGGAAGTTAAGAACACCTAAAGGTTAATTCAGAAGTAGTACAACAAAAGGGATTAAATAGATTATGATTTATTTATTTAATATTACTGTTACGTGAACAGTGAGGCACTATTTTTAGTACAAACTGCAAAGAAGAATGATTTGGCATGAAAGAGTTTATAGTCTAAATAGATAAGATAGGACTGGATACTTACAAGTTTGAGTGACCTATATACAGATAGACTTAGGTCCCAAATCAGAGGAATGCATGACTGAGCTGTTCCATTGATGCCAGTAGGATTTCTCACGGGCTTAAAATTACACATGCAATAAAAAAACCTCTTGAGATATCACATCATAACTGAATTCCCCGAACAGCATAGGAAATTGATCCAAGATCTCTAAAGTGATAGTTTACTTTGTTCATAGCATTTCTGAGGTATGAGATGAGAGGTACGATCAATTTCCTGTAAAGAAAAATGTGAAACAGGTGAATATAGAAGTGCATGTACTGTGGGAAGTGAATTTGAATAAAACACTGCACTTAATGAAGATGTGGAATGTGGAGGCAGAAATTTGAGATGACAATTCTGCTCTTCTAAAACAGTAAAACAATGCTAGATAGTGTTATTTAACTTAAAAATTCAGTGCAAGAAGATAAATAGCTAAGGAAAACCTTGACGATTACATTGATCAGTTCTTTACCAACTAGCTTGCTAGATAGACAGACTAGAGGTTCACTCACATTCAGAATTGTTGTAGTGGGGGAGGTTGTTGTTTGTTTGTTTGTTTTCCAGCTATAAGTATATATAAAGTTTTTTGTTTTCTTCAGACATGTTTCTGAATCGGGTGAAAAAAGTTAGTTAGCATGACCACCAAACAAGTTGTTCGGTGGATTTTAATTTTTTCCTATAGAGCTCAGCCTCAGTAATAAGAGGCTGGCTGGGATGGCATACTTAGGGTTTCATTTATGGTAAAACTGATAAGAATTTTTTCCCTGTAACGTTTGACCAATGTGCTTACAATATCGTTGATCGTTAGTAGGAAAAGTAGGAGTCAGTTTTTAACACAGAGCTCTATTCTGAGTTAGAAGTGAGAAAGCTCATGTGCATTGAGCTTAACTCACTGTTAGTTCATCTTGACTTCCTGGGCGTTCATCTTTTTGAGTGTGGTGTGATGAAAGGAACTACAAGAATGCTAGTTCACTCTGTGCCAACTTTCCACTCTCTCTATCTGGCGGTGATTGTGAGGAAGAGCAGCAAATGCTTATGCATTTTGCAGTAGAGAATGCATCAGATTTCTGGACAAACATGCGAGAGCAACAGCTGAAGGTAAAGGCAGGCTCTTGTACGTCAGTTGCTAAAGCTTTCAACTGCCAGTTAGAGTCAAGGATGAAAGATGACAGGGTAAGCTGAGTGGGAGATGGATCAAGTTGAGATATCTGCATTGTGTTGTGCAAAACAAGCTTGGCATTGCTGAAACCCTATGAACATCATATGAACGCAGCTTTTAATGGAGGTGATTCTAAAGTACCCCAGGATGTTATTATTGTGCTTGCTGATCTGCTGCTAAGTCTATGGTTGAACAAGAATTTGTGTAGTTCAGAGCTATGCATTGGTGGGAAGGTCCAAGTGTTCATTTTGTATTGTAGTGGACTTGGAACTAGGGCTGCTGGTAGTTATCAAAACAATGTTTGAGAAAACAGAGGGAGGAAATTTGGAAATGTTGCTCTTTGGGTTACTGTAGATTGCTGTAGCAAGCTCAGCTTACTTTCTGGTTTTTGAAAGCTTAGATTTTATTTTGAAAGTTGCATTTAGAGTTAAATCAAAGAAAAATGGATAATGATGAATGTGTCTTCACATTCTTACTGAGGGAACTCTGAGATATTTTAGAGGTAATTGCTATGCACTGGAACCATGTACTTTATCCCTAGAAGAGCCAGAGTATTTTTTGAAGGCAGTAATAGTCATTTGCTCACCTCCCATTTGGAACATATCAGAAAAGTCAGCTAGAGGCTGAAGTAGCTGAAGTAAGGGATGAGCGTAAGACTCAAGATAGGCAAACTTGAAGGCATTTTGTGTGGATTTGGCCTCTAATAATTAGAGATCTGTAACTTTGTTTTAAAGACCCACTCACCTAAGGCTTTTAAACCAGAAAAGACTTTAAGTGAGTTCAGAGAAGTGAAAAAACCCTGGTTCTTACATATAGTAGTTTGTCAGAGGAAACCAACTTACAGGTGCAAACATTTCTCAGATTATTAGTGCTATATGTGTTTGTAGCTTTCATTCCAGAAATACTCATCTTCAGAAGTTCGCCTCCTAAAATTAATATACTAAAAGGAAACTAAAAGGAAACAATTTACTCTTATCTCTTCAACTTTCATTCTTCAGTTCACTCAATCCATTCCTCTTAGGATTAAATTTTTCACCTATTTTAGGCATCTAGGCTAAGCTAAGTGTTGAGGTTTCCTCTGCAGTTACAGAGCAGAAAAGATATTTCAATCCACTAAGTTCTGTAAATTGGTATCTAAACATGCCTATTTCTTTCTATTCATTACCCAGAAAACACTTCCACTTACTTTTGTTGTACAGCTACCTAACTTCAGATACTGTTATCATGGGCCCTGATGACAATTTCCTTTCTTCTCAAGTTTCCAAGTATTTTACCCATTTCTCTTCTATCCAGTATTTACCCAATGTATCATATTATTGCTCATTTAATGACTTTATTAATATCCTTTAAACATCTTTTAAATGTTTTACAGGTTTTATGCAGACTTTAATTAGACAGCAGTGGTTTTAGCTGTCTTTCAAATATATTCCTGTAATTGATTTGAAATTACGTCAGTGTTCAAATATTTTTATTTTTGTTTTAACTCCCAGCAGAAAGCTTATAAAATTTCAATAATAGTTCCAGTTTGTTTCCCCAGGACATAGCAGTAAGTTACTTATAATTTGGGTCACTGTGGTTTGTTTTTTTCTTTAACAGCATAACCATTTGTTCTTTTTATATTCATTTACCTGTATCCTGAGGCTGTGTATGTTTTATGATTCTATTTCTTGCCTTTAAAAGGCCACTAAGTTGTGTGGAAGTCACTGAAAGAGTTTACTTGGGTAAATTATCATACAACTTGTTTAAGTTGTTTTGTGATGATTTACTGCTTGCTATGCCTGACATGGCTGTAAGGTTGTGTACAAATGAGGACAAGCTCATGGATTTGGATCATCTGAGTAAGTAAGAAAATTACTCAAAGGGAAGGAGCAATTTTGTACCTCACTGTTGCGACAGTGAGTGATTTGTATTTTGGGGATTTTGAATATCATCCTGTGGTTCTGTGACCCCAGTGTCTGTTGTTAAAGTTGTATGTTGTGAAGGAGTCTGTACATATTGCTGCAGTGCTGCCTGAGTGATAAAATCAATGTATCCAGACTTTTTTTTTTGTCTCATTTATACTTATTTTAACAGTAATACATTATTCTGATTTAGTAGTGTGTTACACCCATCTTGCATTTTGCTTTTGAAGGCTATGCAGCAGCAAAAGCTGAGCATGGAAAGTTAAACCCAATGACAGTGCTGAGCATCTCAGGCGATTCTGCCTAGTTCCAACAGATCTAATCACATCTCAGCCTAGTCAACCTGGTGTGTGCCATGCAGTTATGAGCTCTTGTATTTTGTGTTCTACATTTGCAGAAGAAACCATTTTAGAAAGGTGCCTTTGGCTCTGAGGGCAAAGTAGTGAAACTACACGCAAGTGGTGTGCAGTGTATTAAATGCTCACCCACTTGCCATGTTACTTTGAAGTCAAATTTTCAAGAGTCTGAAAGTAGTTTTATGGTTTGATTATTTTTATCCAAGGATTGTGTGCTTTGTTTTCTTTTTCCTTTGGGAATAGTTCTCTAGCTCTGATTCTGTTTCAGGCCAAGATTGAGAAGAATGGAGTGTTGATTCCTCCCTCCTGTTTTTACAGCTAAGAAAGTGTTTGCTTGCCCCACAAACATGAGGCCATCCTAATTTGTACCTTCTTAAACAAGTGTGAGCTCAGGTGGAATTCCACAAATGGATATATTCCATTTGGACAGGATGTTGATCCCTGAATTTTGGAACAGTTGTTGCAGAATGGCAAGTGGATTGTGTTTACTTTTCTTTTGGGGAATTGGTTTACTTAATTAAAATCTTGAGTAAACCAGCAGAATTTAAACAATCACTTTATTTCCCACAATATTGGTTCACTGAGTGATTGGATTGCAGAACAAGAGCTGGATATTTAAAGGTACTGGAAGAAAAGATCAGTTCGCTCACCAGTGGGCTTTATTATAAAAGGGATCTTTGTTTAACACATTGGCAACTTGTACTGCCCACTCTCATGAAGATCTTGGAGAAGAAACGAGGCATTTTCAAAGATTTTATTTTGTCCAAGCAGAAATATTTTAAAATAAAGTATGAAATATTAGCATTGTTGAAGGAAATTAGTAACTAAAAATAATTAACACTTCATATTAGCCAAATTTGGTAACTTTTCTGCTAAGTTTGACTTTGAATTGTACACTTGTCCAAATGTTTTATTTTTCCTTGTTTTTGTCTGTCACTTGTACATCCACCTGAGATGTTTATCTTACTGCCTTGTTTTTAATGTACCCCAGGGAAAAATAAAGTAGGCTACTAGCCTTCCATTAAAAGCATGACTGCTGGATCTGTTTAAGCTCAGAAAACCTGAGAGCATTTTCAGAGATGCATCTGAAATCAGAGTTTGACAGCCCCACCGGAGCTCATTCTCCAGGTATTGCCGAAGTCTCAAGCCACAATTTAATGATCCATGTTTCTACAGTTAAAACTGTAATATTCAACCACAGCAGTGCAAATTAAAGACTGATCTTGAGCTCAATTTCTGCCTATGATTGAACAGATTTTTTTCATGTTGGATTAAGCTTTTAAACTATCAGTCTGAGAAGGAAATTTGCCTGCTGGTGAAGGCAGTGTGGATCACTGAGCAGTACTACGTTTGTCTGCGTGGGAGATTACTTTCCTGAAGGCTAATCCAGTTCAGCTGAATGTCAGCTGTCTGAGAACCATTGCAGACCTTATCTTTCGATTACATGCTTTGGCCTTGCCCCCTGAAAAACAAATGTAGTTCATAACCAGTATCAAAAACTTCCACAGAATACTCAGAGGATAGTATGAGAGAAAATGATCTCCATATAGCAGATGGCACGCAAAGCCGTAGTCCTATGGCTTACTGGCAGCTGCAGTTCTGATAGCCCATTGCGTTATTAGACTGTGCCTGTATTAGTAAATAAGATGCATAAGGGTTTGTTTTCTGGCCCTAAAAGCAACTGGCATAGCATGGATTTTGTGCATATGGCTAAACCTTCTCCCCTTTGCAACCAGGTTGGCTTTATCCATGCTGTCTATTTGGAACAGCCATGGCTTGAGTAATCCCCTGAACCATAGTCAGGGCATTGCCTGGGAGAGTGGTAGTTGGCAGAGTGTCCAAGCTCTGCTGGAAGCTGTGTTCGTTACACTCTGTGGGTAATTACAGACCGTGACTTAGTGGCCTGATCCTGCTGAGTTTTCTAAGGTAGTAATAAACCCTGTGTAAGGACCATGTTGGAATCTCTGTGATACAATAGAATAGTCTCCTAAAGGTAAACTTAGTCTACAAAGAAAACCTCTCCCAGTTCTTCAGAGAAGTGATTCATGGTCTACAGATGAGTCAGTTAAGTGTTTCTTTGTATCTGTAAGTTTAACCCATTGTTTGGGAGGGACATCCAGCCCTTGATCAGAATAGAAACTCTATTAGCAGCCATACTGGTTTTTTGATAGTACCTGTGTACAGGTAGGTAGTGTACAGACGTTGCTGTAGCACAGTCAGAGAACACAGAGCATGCAGGATCTTGTATCACTGAGCGTTTCCAGCCTTTCTGCAGGCACTCTGTGAAGAAACTGAGTGTACAGAACATGTGCAAATCTACCCCTGTAAGAGCTATGTAGGCAGGTGCTGCTTTGAGACTTTACTCTCTCTATTCAGGAATTGATGTGAGGAAGGGAATATTATCCAAAAAGCTTATTTAGTAGTCAGTTTCTGAGAAGAAAAGCTTGTCTCTTCCAGACACAAACTGCAAGTCTGCTTTTGTAAGGAGCAGGTGGCTGGTGGGTACTTTGCAGCTCCTGCAAGCCCTGAAGCCTCACAATAGCTATTAGAACTCGTTTGATAAATCTGAACGACAATGAAATATCCAGCTCTGATAACATTTTTAATGGAATTAGAAAAAGTGTCTGACCTTGTTTAGAAATTTTTTTTCTCTCTCGGTATATTTCATGACTGTGTCTTACTACATTTGTTTGATAAACCTTTTAAACTTTTTGACACTTATTTTCTGTTGCCAGTTTGGAAGAAGCCCTGATATCACTTTATTGAAATAGAAGTTGCAAAAGTACAAGGAGTGACCATGTGATAAATGTTACTCTTGCTAATACTGGGCGATTTCCAGGCAACAGATTTATGTCAAATTGTGGCCTTTTAATGATGAAAATGCTAACACTTTCAGAAGAAACTACTTATTTGCAGGAAATACTCGGTTCTTGAAAGAAGCCACCTGAGTCTAGGTGAATGCTATGTGCTAAACTGTTAGAGGGAGTAGGGCTTGGTTTTTTTTCTTTAAACTCAGTAGTGCTTGGTGGACAGGTTGCACATATGAAAACCAGCGTGCTTGTTGACTGCCTCAGCTTCTGCAGGTGTCAGCCAGAGTAGAGACAGAAGAAGCAGAGGGTATATTTGTGAGAAGTGCTCCTTTACTGGAGTTCTCCAAGGTGAAGTTTGGTAGCCTCTGTAAAGGCATTAACAATTTGGCACAAAACCTACTGGGGCTAAGTGTAAACTCTTTAGCAATGACAGATGGTAGAACTGTTCAGTTTATTTGTTCGCAGTTTACTGTCTAAAGACTGAGTGGTATATTTTGTTAAAAAATGTGTGGGAGAGTGACAAAGATAAATGTTGCTTTTCTGGAAAACCATTGGACTGGAGAATGGGACTGATAAGAGACAAGGAGCGCTAAGTAGGAATACTGCAGCGGGAGTGCAGTCTGGGAGGGAAGAGTGAGGGGCAAAGACTGGAGTCTAAGTTTAACAGGAGTGGGAAGAAAAAAGATTCCTACAAGGATCCGAAGTCTGACTAGGGTTGCTTCAGTCCAGGGAGGCACTGAAGACTGATGATCTGGAAGGTAAGACTGGATGAAAGGGACAGTTGCTCTCCTCAATGTTAACTGAAGGTGCCCTGTCCCTGAAGATTAGGTTTTATCATCTGAGAAGCTGGGGCACAATAACAAGGGGAGGTTGTAAGTTTAGGTGACTGCATCTCCATCCTTGCTCCTTATTCAATGACTTGAGTGTTATACTCTTCACATTTCAGTCTGAGCTGCTTATTTGGAAAGGATTGTTTATAAAAGTGTGTTAACTGTGCCTTCTTCTCATGCAAGTAACTGTGTATGGCTTATTGTTCCTTCCTGAATGTAATGATACTATACGTAATCATTCTTTCTAGTGGTGCTTATATAGAATTTTTTTTTCCAGAGCCTAGTTCTTTATATTTTTTTATTGAGTGATACCTTATTGTCTGACTGTTCCATTGATTGTACCTCCTGGATCATGGGTGGTTTATTCTGCCCTCTGTCGCTGTCTTCCAGCTCAAGAATTTCTTCCTAATATCTAATCTAAACCTGCCTTCCTTCAGCTTAAGGCCATGACTCCTTGTTCACTACATGCCCTTGTAAACAGTCCCTCTCCAGCTTTCTTGGAGGCCCACTTTAGGTACTGGAAGGCTGCTATAGGGCCTCCCCAGAGCCTTCTCTTCTCCAGGCTGAACAACCCCGACTCTCTCAGCTGGTGTTCATGGGAAAGGTGCTCCTGCCCTCTGATCATCTTTGTGACCCTCCTCTGGACTCGCTCCAACAGCTCCACATCTTTCTTGTACTGGGGACCCTGGAGCTGGATGCAGTACTCCAGCCAAGATTGCACAAGAGTGGAGTAGAGGGGGAGAAACATCTCCCTCGACGTGCTGGTTTTAGAGTGGTTTGGGTTGGAAGGGACCTCAAGGATCATCTAGTTCCAACCCCCCTGCCATGGGCAGGGACACCTTCCACTAGAGCAGGTTGCCTAAAGCCTCATCTAACCTGGCCTTGAACACTTCCAGGGATGGGGCCTCCACAACCCCTCTGGGCAACCTGTTCCCAGTACCACACTGGTTTTGATGCAGCCCAGGACAGGGTTGGCTTTCTGGGCTCTAAGCGCACACTGCCGGCTCATGTTGAGCTTCTCATCAACCAACACCCCCAAGTCCTTCTCCTCAGGGCTGCTTTCAATCCATTCTCTGCCCACCCTATAGCTGTGCTTGGGATTGTGCCAACCCATGTGCAGGACTTTGCACTTGGCCTTGTTGAACTTCGTGCAGTTTGCATAGGCCCACCTGTCAAGGTCCCTCTGGATGGCATCCCTTGCCTGCAGCGTGTTGACCACACCACACAGCTTGGTGTCGTCAGCAAACTTGCTGAGGGTGCACTCGATCCCACTGTCCATGTCGCCGACAAAGATGTTGAACAGTGCCGGTCCCAACGCTGACCCCTGAGGAACGCCATTCATCACTGGTCTCCAGTGGTCAGTTTTTACAGAATAATTTTTTTATTTATTGATAAAAGGACTCAGTTGCAAGATTGATTGCTATGGGGTTATTATTAAGAACTTGGTATAGATTTCATTCTAACGTGCAAGTCTGTTGCTATTTAGAATTCTTATCCGAGGAAAAATAAAGGTTAGTGAAGATGGAAAAATAATTTCTGTTCTTCCTGGACCTTCACTGGGGTTGCTTTAATGGTTAATAACACTTCTTTTCTTTCCATAGGCTATGTTCAGTCTTTGCATGGTTGAAAGTGAAGCTGATGAGGTGAATTTGCATGGTGTCACAAGCCTTGGTTTAAAACAAGCCCTGGACTTTGCATATACTGGACAGGTACTGTACAGTTCTTCAAATTAAGACACACAAATGAAAGCAAACTGCAATACAAACTGAAGATGACCTTTACAAAGGTACTAGAAATTATTTTTCTTGTGCACTGCCCTGTACAAGGTCTTTTGATTTAATAGTTCTTACTTTGGATATACTGTTGGGTTTTTTCTCTGTAGAGGGTTTGTCTAATAAAAACACTGGTTATGTGCATTGTTACCAGGTAGTCAACCATGTAGGACTTGTATTCCCCTCTTATGGTGGCCTGGCTATTCATAAGAACTTAATGTGTGTTCCTTCTGCATGCTAAATAAAAGTAAAGAAAGGAAAAATACCCTAGGTGTTTTCCTAATAATGATGACAAATTATATAATTGAGGTGAAAAGTAGTCTACTCTCTGGACAGATGCGGTCCAAGCATCTTTGTAAATGCTTATAGGTACTCTACATCTTTATTGTAGCACTTTTTATGATAGCAGGTTATGTATCACATTATGTTACTTCAGAAAACGCAGAGTGATGCTGCTCTTCCTGCTCCCCTCCCCCACTAAAAAAAAATAAAAATCTGCCATATCTGTACACTGCATGCTTGGGCAGTGTTGCTATATGACTTCATCTCAGTTCAGAGTTCATGGATAGTGAGCTCAGAACTTCTTAACATCCAGTTATTTTTCCTTTGGACTGTAAAATTAGAGATAACCAAAGTATTTCTGGAAATATTGCTAGAACAGTTGAATTATTGATGTATATTTGCTTATTAGTTAATTTTGAAAAGGAAACCTTAAATCCATATTACATTATTCTGGAAGAGTTGTTGGATTGTACAGATTTAAGGCATCTGTTTCCGTACTGTGGATTGAGTATATGACCTTAATTTTTTCAAAGGGAATTAAATAGAAATAAGGAAAGAATTTTTTTAACCTGTTTTAAAGAAGCTATTTTTGTCACCAGCCCATACAACAGTTATACTTTAGCATTGACCTTAGACATTAGCACTTGAAATTTCTGTGTTTCTGCTATTATGGAAAACATAACTTATTCAAAGATTTCTTTCATATAAATAAGAGACAGAGATGCCATGCTATATTACTGAATTGGCTGAAGATCTCAGTACATGGCTTGTCATCAGTATGCTTTTTGTTCTTTCAGTTGAAAGTTTCGGTAAACAAAATCAAGTGTTTTCTGTGATGTGGAGCAGTCGTTTGAGACTATAGGTTGTTTATTCTGAAAACAGAACTCTTGATGCTAAACAGAAGTATCCCAAAGATACTTTCCAAAGCCAATTTTGAGAAGATAGGTTGTAATTGATTTCTGTCTGACCCATCCTGCTGTGAATAAAGGTACACTCCCCTATCTTTCAGCAAAATTCAAAGTCTAATAAACCTATGTAAAATATGTTGAGAACCCTGAAAGGATGGATTTGTGGGTTTTTTTGTAAGCCAACAATCCACCCCACCTAGCTTCCAGAATAGTATTCTTAGCTCCCTAGTAAATTATATGTGCCCTCCATCCCTAATCCTCTAGAGGCTTTTGAGTCTGTCATTTTCAGATATAATCTACTCTGAATAAATGAGTGGGCTTCTTGAGTTAAATATAGGTATGCATGTATGTGCAGTTGCTCACGTATATAAGTGATAGTAGGGCAAAATTTGTGCTCTGTTGCGTCTATCAGATACACCGAGTCCTACTTCGAAGCACAGAGAAGTGCGAAGGATTCTCTAGGAGTTTTCTTATAAAGATGCCTTTGAAGCATAACTCAGTGATAGGCGGGTCTGATAATTAGCAGTGTTGAATTTTCCCTTTTGTCCTTGAAATTCTCTACTGGCACTGGGTTTACATGTATTGAGCATTCCTTATGTATTGACTCAAGCTGATACAATCTGGGTGAATGTTCCAAGGTAGTGAGTGGGAGTAATCCACAAAGACTATTAATAAATAACTGGATTACTGCATGCTTACATCAGAGAGACTTCTGAAAACAGAGTTGTCTTTAGTTTGCATCTGTGAACTCTTTCTGATTTTATAAAACAAACAAACAAAATATTTCTTGTAACCCAAAGCTAATTCATGCCAATTACAGCCTTATATTGCTCTGAAAATGTAGGTATCAATACATGATCTGATGTGCCTCTTAAAAGTGAAAGCCATGAACTTTTTTATAAACATGTTTGCCCAAAATGTTAGTCCAAAAATATACTGTGTCTTTAGGTAACACTGTGGAACTGACAACAATTTTAGGGACAGTTCTAAGGTATCTATGTCTAAACAGATAAATATTTAATTTCAGCTTTGTTCTCTTTATTTTTTAAATATTTTGCTAACCTTGCATTCAATCTGAAGTGTAGTAACTCAAATGTAACTTTCTGTTAATATAATATATTGGAGACATCTGGTGGAAAAATTTAATATTGCATGATGGCAATATTGGATGCTTGCAGGTTTTGAAAGTTATCAAAATTAAGAAATTTAATTTTTAGCATGACATTGCAATCTGAAACTCATCCTTGCATTTTTTTTTTTTATTTGAAATATCCTTCTGGACTTAAAATACCAATTTTGTCTTCTTGTCTACTTGTGCAGATGGTGCCTTATTGTAATTAGTGCTGGAAATATTTGGCTTTTAAGGGAAAATTGATTGTTCAATAGAAGAAAAGTTTGTAGTAAAACTCAAATATAAATAATATCATTCCAAATGAATTAGTCCATTACTATGCTCCCTAATCATAACAAAGAAGTAAGTTGGTATAGAAAGAAATAAAAACTAACAGAAAGAATAGCAGCAGAATTTTGTTTTGCTCTTATTCTCAGTAATCCTCTAATAATGAAGTCTTTTGCAAAAAGTCTTAAATACCTTCCCTCTTGGCCTTAAGCACTTTACCATGTACTCCCTGTATTCAGAATTCAGACATACCACACTCTTCGTGTTATAGTTGATGTATCCTTTCTTCATAAAAGGGCTTTAAGGTCATTCTCTCCTTGACTTCACAGCTGGCAGCAGTAAGGCCAGGCCAGAGTCTCAATGACTAGATTACTCACCCTTCCTCCTCACAGGGGTGTTTTCCAAATGTCAGATGTGCATTGGAAGGGAGGTGGATGAAGTATAATCAATACAGGAACTATTTATTTTAGATATTAATATAGAGAAACAGTTCTTGGTGCAGTTTGGACCTCACAATTCCTTCTAAGAGTCTTAACCACTGGGTTAGAGAGTCGTGGGCACTGTTGCCTGCTCTTTTTCACTTTTTTTGTTTCTTTTTAACTATTCTGTTAGTAAGAGAAATAATCTCATTTGGATGAATGGGATAACTCCTAAATAGCCCAGTGTAGTTGGCTCACTCATCATTACAGGAAAAGATGCTTCTGATCAGAAGAAAACCTGGAGAAGAGAAGGCTCTGGGGAGGTCCTGTAGCAGCCTTCCAGTACCTAAAGGGGGCCTCCAAGAAAGCTGGAGAGGGACTGTTTACAAAGGCATGTAGTGAAGGGTCAAGGAGTCATGGCCTTAAGCTGAAGGAGGGTAGATTTAAATTAGATATAAGGAAGAAATTCTTTACTGTGAGGGTGGTGAGGCACTGGCACAGGTTGCCCAGAGAGGTTGTGGATGCCCCCTCCCTGGAAGTGTTCAAAGCCAAGTTGGATGGGGCTTTGGGCAACCTGGTCTGGTGGAAGGTGTCCCTACCCATGGCAGGGCATTTGGAACTAGGTGATCTTCAAGGCCCTTTCCAACCCAAACCATTCTATGATTTTATGAAAACCTTTGGGCATTTGAAAAGTTTAAGTGCTGAAAATAGGTTCTATAAGTGCTATGGGAATGAATAAGTGATTTGAACTGAAATTTTGAGGCTCCTTATTTTAAATGAGGCTCTTACATTCCTCCTCAAATTTAGGTCCAGCAAACTACATCATTTATGTTGATCTCATATACATATCTAAAATATAAATGATACCATAATTTGAATCTGCTGACAGGCACTGCAGTATAATTTCAAGAAAGAATTGTGCAAGAACAATGGATTTAATTTGTAGTAGATGATAATTCAACAAAAATACAAATACACAGTTGGAGTCCCACATATACTGAAATGCTTCGCTGACTTGGATCTTTCTTCTTTGTAATTATGTTCTATCGTATGTCTTTAGTCTATGGTAATAGAAGTACTTTGCATTTAGATAGAATTTTGTTTGAGAACCTCAAAACACATTACAAAAGCAAGTAATCGCTGTCCTTACTTTGTTGCATCATAGACAGGAAATTATTTTGGAAGAAAATAACTTTCCAAAGAATGTACAGCAAACCAGCAGCTTTAATAGGGCTTAATACAAAGTTCTCCTGACCAAGTCCTGTTTTCCTAAGTGGCTGGTGTCTCTTCTTTTTCTAAACCATAATATTTTGTTTCTGTATTAATAGAAATTAAGTTGTCGTCTTAAAGTTATAAAATTATTCTAAATTACCAAAGCTGAAAAGAAAGAAGCAGTGAGGCAGCCCTATTATAAGACATGTTTTCAGTTCAGGTCTTTCTCCAAAAGTTAATTTTGAGTTAAGTTGTCCTGTGGTATCTTCTTAGCCCATGATTAACACAGCCTTACACCCTGCCTATGAAAAGAATGTTGAAATGTTTCCTTTTCTTGAAAGTCAGATATGAAGTTGCATTTACAATGATTCGAAAATAGGCTTTAAACTTTTTCTGTTTCTTAGCATATTTAACAGATTTTCTTTTACTTACAAAATGCTAACATAGCAGGAGTCTTTATTAAAGGTGATATCAGTATATTATTCTAGTTACAAATCTAGAACTTCCTGGTATTTTCAGATATATTATTTCATCTGCTTGGGTTGCTCTCAATATTACTTTAATGCATTATCAATGTGAATCCTATTTAACTACTGCCTTTATTTACTAACTTTGTCTTCTATTCAGTTAGTTTAAAAATATATCATCCTGTAACAGGTATTACCATTTTACCGAACAGGCTTCATGAACTTATAGGAGTGATGGTGATTTCTCAAATTCGTGCACACAAACCTATGGTTACTTTAAAGTATTATCTTACAGCTCCTTTGTGAAATTGTGGGTTTTGTTAGGGTTGTTTTGGTTAAATGCTTCAGCTTAGGTTTTTTTTTTTTAACAAAAAATATAAGTGAAAGGCCTTCTCAGGTAGTAAAGAAATAATAGAAATAAATATTTGTAAGTGCAACTATTTCTCCTGATAATTGCTTTGATTTCTTCATAGAATCTTGGTTTTCATCTCTCATCAACTCCCCCTCCCACTTGTTTGATGGTGACAGTTTTTCTAGTGATCAACCAGTATTTCATCTGCTATTTTCAGTTAAGACCGGGGGCAGACAGCTCTCAATATCTTAGCACCTCTTATTCTGTTAAACCTTTCTAGCCCACTTGCAGATGAGGTGTATTGCAAAGCTGTACTTGATGGTTGATTTTCTTGGGTAAGCAACCTCCTGCATCCTGTGCGTGGCAGTTCCACTGGTTGCCTTTTGATTAAAATGAATCATAGGGTTCGGTTAAACTGCCTGGTGTCCCTAACAAAAATGACTTCAACTATTCTCGTTCATTTTTCCCCCAGGGACAACATGCCAAGGACCTGGAAAACTGCTTATGGCAGGACTATGTCTTACTGTAAATACTTAATATCATTTTTCAGTTTAACTTGGCAACTTCAAAGCCAAAAATACAAATTTGATACTTAGTTTTGGACACTTCCTTTTTTACTTCTATCAGGAGGATAATCTTGTTTCTGTGCCTAGCACTAGGTTACAGCTGCTACGTGTTAGGTTCACAGTTCAGCTACAGATTGCCCAGAAGGCTTAGAATAATACAGAGATTAATGAACTCAGGTTATGCAGTTTATTGCAGAGAAAATTAAATGTTTCGTGTTATTTGCTCTCGATAGGTATCAAGCAATGGACAAGACTGCTTTTATAAAGCTGAAAGTAACCAAAGTAATGAAACATCTTCCCAAAAAAATCATGAATTTGCTTGGAGTCTTACTTATAATAATGGGTTTTACTTACTTATAGTAATGGTACTTACTTCGTAATGGTGTATGAAGCTGCATCAGGGAAGTTCAGATTTAACATTAGGAAAAGGTTCTTCAGTGAGAGGGTGGTCAGTCACTGGAACAGGCTCCCCAGGGAAGTGGTCATGGCACAAAGCCTGTCAGAGTTCAAGGAGTGTCTGGACAACACACTTAGTCATACGGTTTAGTTTTAGGTTGTCCTGTGAGGAGCTGGGAGTTGGGACTCGATTATACTTATGGATCCCTTCCAACTGGAGATATGATTTATATGTTGTGCATTTAACACAGATTTTCATTTAGTTTTCTGCAAAAAAAATATTATGGCATTTATCAGAGAAATGCTGGTCATGATTCCTTCTGGCATTGGCTAATGTGACATCTGGGTTTTGTAACGAGTACTATCAAAAATTATGTGCCTGGGCTTTGGGCAGTTGCCTGCAGGGAACTAGAACATTCTTCCCCCACTTGTACTTTTTAAAAGCAGTACTTCTCAACATGCAAGGAGCTCAGAATTCAGCTGAAGCACGAATGAACAGGGAGACAGGCAGAAGGGCTAACTAGTTGTGAGTGAAATGCAGTCTAAATTGCTCTAAAAGAAAAGTTACTTCTTTTGATTGCTCTGAAGCACACAGAATGGTCTCCAGAGGGGAAAAACAAGTGGTACTTTTGTTAGATGCCTGTCTTTTTCGAAATGCTGATCACTACAAGTAGAGTCAAGAAGAAATTTTCTTTTGCATCAGACTGGCAAGAATCTTGGGATTATTTTTGTTTCCTGTTTTCTGTGTTAAATTCCATATGGTTTACTTTCTAGATTTTCCCAACATGACATTACATATTTCCATACTATTGTAGCATAATTCTGGTTTATTTTAATGTGTATTGTGCCACCACCTCACTTCTTCTATGGGTCCACAAACAGCTGTATGGAGATGAAAAGGAAATACAAGGGTATAAATTAATAGCTGAAATGAAGGTAGTAGAAGTGCATGCTCAATCTTTGGGCACACAGTTTAGCCTCCTTGGGCCTAAAGTAGCTTTAGTTTAGTGTCTTTAAAAATGCCTGGATGAAATATAATGACCTACAATATACAGGGAATAGATTGGATTATGTAGTTATTCTTTCTAGATATAAACCTCGTGAGACTCCATAGAGGTGATAGTTAATCTGGACCTTACCTTCTCCCTTAGGCTTTAAGTTCCTTTGTTAGGAAGGACAGTTTAAGGAGTTTCTTCCTCGCTCTCTTTTGTCCATTACTGCCCTCTTTGATACAACCATACAGGGTTTTTTTGTTGGCCTGTACTGATTTGTTGGTTGTAGGGGACAGGAGGCATTAAAAGAGTAGGAGGATGTTCTCAGTCTGGGCAGTGTGGAGGTGAGGCATGAGTAGTTGTCCGTGAGAAAGGATGATGGTTCATATACTGCTTCTAGCCCTAGAACTCATAGCTGCTAGTTGCTCTGCATTGCCAAGAACTCTCCCAAAGAAAACCATTTGAAGAGAGGGGCAAGATGTGTGATCCCAGTTAATCTTGTTCAAGCTTACTCAGAGCCCTAAGATGTACTGGGTTGGAGAGGATGCAGGGTCAGTTGGGAAAGGAAGAGGGAAATCTTGGGGAAAGAGGGAATGAATCCCAGTTTTAGACTGCTGCCCAAAGGGTAGATGTGCAGGGGGGTGTTCAGGGCCTTCTGTGTCTGTAACCATAGGGCTGATTATAGAATTCCCTTTTCTGCTTCAGAATTGTGTTTTAGAAGCTCAGGTTTAATTTAAGAAAGTTCCTATATCTTGCATTTGCAGAGCAGCTTTCCTCAGTATATCAACAAAGCATCAATGGATACATTTCCATGTAAATTTAAATTGTATATCTAAGAAATGTGGATTTAAGAAATTGTGTAATCTGCCTTTCTGGATCTGGTGAACTCAGCATTTTGTTGCAAAGAAACACCAAATTTTGCATCATTTCTATCCCATGGCCTATGGATCTGACTGCAAGGGGGGGTGAACTGGATTTAGTGCATACTCTCTGAAGAGTT
Source organism: Balearica regulorum gibbericeps (assembly GCF_011004875.1). Classification (NCBI taxonomy): domain Eukaryota; kingdom Metazoa; phylum Chordata; class Aves; order Gruiformes; family Gruidae; genus Balearica; species Balearica regulorum. The sequence continues at coordinate 44,473,904 of NC_046186.1, forward strand.
TGTGGGATGATGGAGGGTAGAACGGCTGCATTAAGAACAGGATTGCTGTTGGAAAACACAGTCATTGTGGGGGAGGAGAAAAAGAACTTGACAAAGCAGATCAGTTTGAAAACAAATAGTACATCAGACCTAGTGGCTTGAAAAAGTAAGTTGCTCAGGCTAGCTGCAAGATCTGCCTGTTGCATACAGGGAGAAGGTGGTTAAGCTGATTTTCTTGGGTAGCATCACTGGCCAGAGAAAAGTTGAGAGCATAATGAAAATTAACCCTCAGAAATAAGGGTTGAATAGAGGACTGATTGTAAGATGCAGCCAGGTGCAATACCTGAATTGCTTCTAATTAATCTTAATATAAAAAAGCACAGATATCAGCTTTGAGATGTGTAATACAAAGGCACATCCTTCGCTGGTGAAGATTGCAAAGTTTGTCTTTAGATGATGGTTCCAAATCACTCCAGGTTTCTACCCTGATAATTATGCCTCGTAATCCTTGGATTGAGGATGGAGTAGAGAAAATGATTAAGCTTCTCTTTAGTTTTCACACTAATATTTTGTGATGAATTTTGATGGTGTGAATCCAAAGTAGATCTTAGTTTCCCTCTCCTTAATTATCACTCTGAAGACCTCAGAGCTATTATTTTCAGTTAGAGAGGAGAGTCAGTCACTGTATTTGTGGTGTGCATATGGTGGTATTCATGTGCATTTACAGCTAAGGTTCAGCTGGATGGCGTATATAGCATATAAACAGCTATGTTCGTAATTAATAAAAATCAAGTAATTGTATTAATGTACAGAAGCTAAGAGGCATGGAATAATTGTGAATTACCCCAGTTTCAGCAAAAGGGAAAGGGTAGTAGAAGGAAGGCTTGCAATATTTTCTTCCTTCTTTACTTATTGTTTTCTTTTTCTTGTGGGTTTCCCCAGCATGCAGTTTGCTGATGGTGAACATTTAGCATAGATGAATTAGTATTTTTGCCTATATCCAAATGAGTATTGAATAAGAATTCAGATAGTTCCATTTAAGGCCAAGTCTAGGGAAGAGACAAAATAGACTTTCCTCAGTTACCTTGGGAAACACAAAGGTAAATAGGTTATCTCAGCAGAAAAAATCTTGCATGCTATAGGAAAGCTGTAAGAAATGGAAAAACATGTAAGAAATATGTCTACCACCTTGAAATAAACCTTTGCTGCTGACTTTGTGCAAATCACCTCTTTGTAGTAACCGGTCACCCTCCTTGCCTCTTGTCCTACTTCTCATCTCATAATACTACTAGTATTATTTGTAAATGGATTGCTGTAGCTTTAAAATACATTAATATTATCACAGTTAAATATAGTTTGTCTATGCCTACAAGGTAGTAATCTGCTTAGCATTCTGGTTCTCTTCATATTGTATCTTTAACAATGCTAAGCTGGTGGCTGGCGCTTAGAAAGTAATATGACATCAGATAACGACTTCCTCAGTGTAAATGGTGCCTGAATAAGACACACTGCAAGGTGTAAAACAGCTTGTTTTGTCAATCTGACCTTGAGTTCTCACTTGATAATATTAGAAAGGGCTGCTTTTTTTTTTTTTTTTTTTTTTTAATATACCTTTTGGAGATAATTTTGTAACTGAAATTCTTTCTAGCTTTATGTTGAACTAACTCTTGTCATGCACAGCAACCTCATTAGCACCAGCCACAAACCTGGATTGCGCTGGGCCTGATTCTCATTTATATTAAGATCCTTATATGTCTTTCTGGCTAGATAAAGAACTCTATATGTAATTTACACACTGTATAAATGTTGACTTAAAACCTAGTATGACTATATATAGTGATTTGCACAAGCTTTAAGCATGTTGTACACTGACAGAACTCAATACAAATGAGTTCTTGATATAAACAAGAATCAATCCCCTTCTCTCCTGTTCCTAATAGAGCCATTATGATGGAGATAATTTGTGGTTTTGCATGAAGAAATGCATATATATTTTTTTTCATTTCCCTCAAAAACATTTTAACTGCAAAATGTGCAGTGAGTGTCTGTCTTTTTGTTTGCCATCCTCCTTATTCCACTGCATTTGAGACATATAAATGATGCTGTGAGATAAAACTGAATTGTGTGGGCAGAAGAATAAGGATCTGAAAAAAAGCTTTACTTCCCTGTGGAGCAGTGAGAGACTGACCTCATGTGGCGTGAAACCAAAGTTGGCAGGGGAAATACAACAAGGGTAAAACTCTGAATAAACTGAGTATATTTGAAAAAACAATTTTTCTCATGCATTTCTGATTTTTGTTGGATGCCGCATCACTTATATGTAAATAATATTAGTTTGGATAGTTTGTAATGTGATTGCTGATAAGAAGTTGACCAGTGTCTGTACTCCAAAAGACTTTTTTGTGTCCTAAAAGAGATGCTTTAACAAGCTGACCCCAAGACAGCAGGCTAGGAGCTGAGGCCCAATTATCCTGGCTGCTGCCTGTGTGTCATTTTAATTGAAATAAGTAGGAGTTTCATGTGAGCGAGTGACAGGATAATCAGTATTGGTTTCTAAGCCCTTTCTGGCACTTCCCCAGCAGCATGCTCACTCTGTGCCTTCACAGCCTTCTTCTGTAAAATGAAGACAGTGATTAGGAAAATTATGAAGTGGTAGCATGCAGAATGGGAAGGGTGTTCCTAACCTGTATATTTTTTTACAAGCATGAATAATATTAATACTGGAGACTTCTGAGTCAATTCTGTTGGCCTTGACTCATCAGTATATATAGAAGCAGCCAGGTATATGGATAACAGCAAGAGGTTCTATTATTTTGAAGTCTTCTTTTTAAATAAATAACATGCATTTAGTTTTAGAGGATTTAGGGGGTAATGTGGCTTATGGATTCTCACAGGAATATCTGCTTAAAAATCCTTTGGGCAATGCAGGTGAACTTTAAAAACTGTGTCCCCATCCTGGAAAGATTACTCTATATGCTTAATTGTCTCCTTTCTGTTCTTTATGTTAAGTGTCTGAAATAACAAGGGCCTGTAGTATTTTCTACAAGTGCTCTGAGTTCTACATGACAAATCTTTCATTTTCTTGTTTACAGATCCTCTTGGAACCAGGGGTGATACAGGATGTCCTAGCAGCTGGGAGTCATTTGCAGCTGCTGGAGCTTCTCAGTTTATGTTCTCACTATCTCATTCAGGTGAGGCTTCTCTGCCTGATTATCAGCTATTCCTGTTTGGTAAACTTTTATTTCAAGCCTAATTTCAGTAGGAGAGTATTAGTACAATACCCAGTGTAACTTAAATGGCAATAAACTGGATTTCAGGAGACCTGAATTTTGAGTGTAACTTGGGTATCAGTTTGTGGTAGGTGCTTTCTCCTCCCAGCCATTTTTTCCATTTCAGTCCTGAAAACAAGGATGGTCCACTGATTAGAATCAGCATACGGGAGTTTGATTCCCTCCTTTATGAGAGAATTTGCTTTCTGCTGCCTCAGTTTACCAAATATATTTAATATTTCCCTGTTGCAATCCTGAGTATTGTGAAGCATTCAGATGCATAAGTGTTCACAACAGAATATTGATGCATATTCTGGGGCACTACTACCTGTCACTGAAGGAGTAGGGCTTATTACAGTGGCACCTTATTCTTAACTGGCCCTGTGCCCACAATGCTGATAATATTATCAGCATTAGAGCTGTCATTATAAAGCAAAAAATCTGAATCCAGTAAAATAATTTTTTTGTGCTTGGTTTGTATAGGAGATGGCTCACAATGGTAGCAAGTACATAGCTTTGAGGTGTATCTATGGAAAGCCTTATTAAAAAAAAAATGACAATAGCAATTCTGCAGATCTGTTTCCTTTTCTTTGTAGTTTTTCAGTATTGTTTCTGAAATAGGGTGCATTGGCTGTATCTGTGCGATAGTTGGGCATGGAAATGCACGTCAGCACAGTCCTCTCCATATGCACTTGCCTTCCAACAGCATAACTGCCTTTGAACAGTCTGAGTGTGCTTGGGAGCACACTGGGCTACTGAATAACGTAGGCATGCAGGATCTCACGTTAAGATCCTCAGAATGTACTTGAAGGTTCTGTGTCTTATGGAGAAGGAATCTGTTCTTTGAGTGTTAGCCTTAGGGAAGCCTTCAAAATGTATTTTCAGACAATAAGGTTATTAATTTGTGCATTATAAATTGATTAGAAGTTTAAAGGAGCTGGTAGACTACTGCAATTTGTGTCAGTTTCTTGTCAGGAATGTAAGGAGGCATTTAAGTTTTCTGAGAAAATAGATATGGAAGGTAATGGGAAAGATGGTTGATTTGAGAAATAAGAAATGTGAGATGCCAAATGAGCAACAAAACCATTTGGCCTACCAGTTGTCAGGCAGGCATGGGAAGGGGTTACTGTAATGAGAAAGAAGATACAAGTCTAACATTGCTAGTCATACAGTGTATTTAATGCCCCCCTAACAAGTCAGTCAGTGTGAGCATGTCTTTGTCTTTGCTGCTTACATGCTCTGCCTTTGTCAGAAATTGAACCAAAGATCCCATTGCAGCAAACAAACTGGGGGAAATATTAAAGAGTAGGGAAGAAGCTGGGTATTGTAGTACTGGTGAAGTAGGGACACGAGAGGACTGTAGGAAAGGAGCAGGTACGTGCCCAGCGTAAGTCCTTGTACTGGCTTCTTCCATGACCTATGGTGAGTAGCCTCTGGTATTCATAGCTTTTTCCCTCAGCACCATCTTAATACTTTTAGTCCTGACGTCACTGCAGTGGAAAGACAACTGTAGAATTATCAGTGCTTTGGATCTCATCCTTGATGTACAAGCACAGTCAAGTATGTAGAAACAGACTGCTAATAAATTAAAAAAATACCCAACAAACAAAAACCCAAAACAAAAAAAATCAACCCCTGAAAACACAGTGCCCCTCACCCCCCAAAAAAGCCCAGCCCTGGAGTGAGCACACATTGCTGCCAAATTACTCTGTAATTAGCAGACCAGTAAAAATTCTCTGGAGGGGATGATGAATATGTGGTTACTCAAATGATGTGAAAGAGCTCTGTTGTATTCTGACTAGCATGCCAAGGTAGGGTAAATGGAGCTGCACTAGTGTAAAAATGAAGAGGAAGTGGTGACTCAGTGTCCAGGTTTACAATGATGGAGGTAGGGAATGAAGGGTAGGGAATAAGAGGGACAGCATGTGTTGAAAGACAGAGAGCAGTGGTAGTTCCATGAAGTATTTTTGAATCAGGGTCTCATTGTACGGTTTTGAATCTGCATTGGGCATCTGTGGGATGACTGTAGCTTACATCATGTCAGGCTCTAAATTGTATTTTACTCTTTTTATGGTATTTTTTTTTTACCAGGTTGACCCCAACAAGGCATATCTGTAGACAGATTTGTAGTCTGAATAGATCACAGTACGAGTTTCTGTCTTGTTTATTCTGTAGAGTTGCAGTCTGTTGTGTCGAGTTTGGGTGGCAAGGTTTTGGTAGCGGGGGGGGCTACAGGGGTGGCTTCTGTGAGAAGCTGCTAGAAGCTTCCCCTGTGTCTGATAGAGCCAATGCCAGCCGGCTCCAAGACAGATCCGCCGCTGGCCAAGGCCAAAGCCAATCAGGGCCTCTGTGATAACATATTTAAGAAAGAGAAGAACAGCTAGAGAGAGCTTTTGCAGCCAGAGAGAGGAGTGAGAAGATGTAAGAAACTCTGCAGACACCAAGGTCAGTGCAGAAGGAGGGGGGAGGAGGTGCTCCAGGTGCCGGAGCAGAGATTCCCCTGCAGCCCATGGAGGAAGGATGAGGGGGTGTAGAGATTCCACCTGCAGCCCGTGGAGGACCCCACGCCGGAGCAGGTGGAGACACCTGAAGGAGGCTGTGGCCCCGTGGGAAGCCCGCGCTGGAGCAAGCTCCTGGCAGGACCTGTGGATCTGTGGAGAGAGGAGCCCACGCCAGAGCAGGTTTGCTGGCAGGACTTGTGACCCCGTGGGGGACCCCACGCTGGAGCAGTCTGCTCCTGAAGGTCTGCACCCCGTGGAAGAGACCCACGCTGGAGCAGTTCATGAAGGACTGTCTCCCGTGAGAGGGACTCCATGCTGGAGCAGGGGAATGTTGAGATGAGTCCTCCCCCTGGGAATGAAGAAGCGGCAGAAACACCGCATGATGCACTGACCGTAACCCCCATTCCCCATCCCCCTGTGCCGCTGGGGGGGGCAGAGGTTGAAGCCAGGAGTGAAGTTGAGCCCGGGAAGATGGGAGGGGTGGGGGGAGGTGTTTTTAAGATTTGATTTTATTTCTCATTCCTCTACTCTGTTTTGCTTAGTAATAAATAAGATGAATTCCGTCTCTAAGTTCGGTCTGTTTTGCTCGTGACGATAATTAGTGAGTGATCTCTCCCTGTCCTTATCTCGACCCACGAGCTTTTGTTATACTTTTTCTCCCCTGTCTAGAGAAGGAGGGGAGTGATAGAGCGGCTCTGGTGGGCACCTGGCCCTCAGCCAGGGTCAACCCACCACACTGTGCAAGTAATCAACCTTGAGTAGTTGTGTAAGCCTTTTTAGCAGAAGTCAACAAGGTACTGTACATAAAGGCTGTGATATCTTTCAGGGTCCAAATTAATTATATCAAATATCTGATTGTGTTCTACATACTATTGGGTGATTTTTAAAATGTCTCTTGCTTTATTTTTAGTACTGTCTAAAAATAAAGTAGTTAAAGAAGTCTTCCTTAAAGCCACTGATCCTTGCTGTAGTTCGTAACTGGGTTGTCTTGTCACCCCACATGCTATGATACAGATGCTGGGAAGAGAATAATGCTAGCCCTTTCTTTTCTTTCTGATGAGTTCAGGTGCTGCAGAGGTCTTCATTTACTGTACTAGTGAATTTCTTTCTTGCTGTTAGGAGCTGTTCACATATCATGAACTTAGCTTAGTTAGCATAAATTCAGGAAATATAGTATGTGAGATCTAGCTGTCGTTATTGTTGTGTAATGATGACACAGTTTTAACTTGTTAGGATTTTCTTTAATTCTTTGGATTGGACCAGACTTTTCCTGTATAAGAGTGCTGCTCTTATTGTTAAAACTTGTTCCAGCTCTTCTCTTTCTCTAGATGTTCCAGCTTGTCAGTTTTTTTGAGCTCAAGACAGTGTCATCTCTTCTTGATACTTTTTTCTGGGGCCTGTAATTATTCCATGGATTTCAATAAGAATTTTTTTTTTTGCTACAAATGCAATTGGAGTGGCCCATACACATATCTGTTCCAAGGCATGTTTGTAGTCTGTGACGTTTCAAAGAAGACTGTACTGATCTAATTCATTGAAGATGATCTGCAGTGCGCTGGGGCAGATTCACTTCCAGCCAGCGCTGACTTTTATATTTACTGATCTTTAAGGAATTTCCTCCTAGTTGTCTCACAGTAAACAAACAAGATGTTATTTTGACTGTAAGACAGATCCTCTTTCTTCCAGACCAACCAGCTTAGAGCACTTCAATTTGTTGGTAAATCTCAAAAAGATTTCTGTGCCAAATTGTTTGAATCATGATTATGGCATTTTTTTGAAGAGCTTTTGATCAAAGGAAAGAGAGAGAAAAGGAGAGGAACATTCTTTCCCCCCACCCCCAATTAGGTAATATCCATCTCTAAGATGTTTATGGTAGCATGACACAATGGAGGTTTCTGACAACATTGCTAGTTTACTAATGCATTTTATCATGTATAAACTTAACATTATCAAATGTTCTGTAGCATCTAATGTTGATTCCATTTTCTTATTGGAAAACTCATTCTCATTTTGGTTTGATAATTTACTAATTTTTATTTTAAAAGAATTGTAGATCATATTTTCTCTACTTGCAAACAAGAGAAACGCCCAAGCATTCCTTACTTTAGGTCTTAATTCCAGCTTTGCGTTTTGCAGACTTCCCCCCCCGCTGGCCTCAGCAGTGTCATATCTTGAGTTATGATTGTTCCCCGGCTTTTACTGTATGGAGTTTTGGTTTTAGCTTCATTTGTAGACGGGGACTTTTTTGAAGCATGCTGATGTATCTTATTTGAGATACATACATATTCATTATCTCCGATCACGTTGTCTGCATAATTCTCAGCTACTTTAAACATTCAAGCAAGGCTTGAAATTTCACACATCGGTCTCAACCTAAACAAACGGTAAGGCAACGTGATTGTATTGCTGCCACATAAGTGTGGGAAAGCTAAGCTGAAGACTTGAGCTTTGTGTACCTTGAATTGCACTAAGGTCCATCCTTACATTTTCTTGCAGAGTGCACATCCAGTTCTCTAAGATTCTTGTTTCCTGAGTTCCTTTTCCAGCTCTGATTGTCAGTTTTGGCTGAGTTTTTTCAAAGGAGGCTAACACAGAGAGCTGCAACCAACAGGTAGACTTTGCTGAAATATAGTGGGAATGGGTTATCTGAATGTCTTGTTTCCCTTTTAAAAGTTTTAGCCTTTAGAGTTCCAGTGGACCATAATTGTCCTACTGTGACATTGGAGAAGGCAAGAGAAAGCTAGGTGAAGACTTTGAATGTGATGGAGATCTGAGAAAGGACAACTTAAATGGAGCGGTAGAGAATGTGGTGTTAGGAAGTGTGTTTGTGATGACCTATTTTGCACTTTGTAGCTTGTAAATGTTTTTCTGAAGGGTACATGACAAGTTTATTCTTATGCAAGAGAATAAATGTGTTAAAAGATTTATTCAGAACATAGAAATGATTCATAAATATGTCTGAGTTGATTGTAGATGTAAGAAGTTTTGTCTCTTTCCTCAGCTGTTTGTGTATTCAGTACTAAAGAGAGCCACAAACTGCAAATTATTTCAGCAATCAAAGAATCTTAATAAGGAGGGAATGTTATTGAGAATATGACTTTTCAATGGCATTTCCTTCTACTGATCAACATCAACTCAATATTATCTGAGTATAGCTTTAGTAATCAGTTTTTAAACCAGAGGTTGATTTCCACTGGCATTCAGAGACCTGGGGTGTAAGGCTGTCCATATTTGAAATCTTAAAGCTAAGTGATTTTTCTGTATTTTCTAAAGTCCAGTATTATTGTTTTCACTGGAGTTCTACATACCTCCTGAGTTACATTCAAGGTAATAGGGTGACAGGTGTGAGTGAGGGATTTAGAAGTTGCAGAACTGTCCAAAGCAACCCACTCGTTTCTGAGAGGCAGGACATGGTGTGATTGTTAGCCTTTACCCCTTTAACTTTCTGCTGCCAGATCAGGCACATCTTGTGAAGAACAAATTAAGTTTTATGAGTCTGGGATATCATTTATGTTATGTTTATTGGTTGGGCAGATGCATAATTTCAATATAGCCTTATTGGAAGTGGTGGTTGCTGACTGTCCTTGTACTCAATACTAGAAATCACTTCCTATTCTCACAGTAGTTAGCAGCAGCGAGTATAGTAGACATGAGCATGGCCTGATTGCTATTAAAGTTCCCCTGACTGCCTAAAATTTGTTCTTGGGACCATAAATGTTTTTGTGTCAAGGGAAGTTCAGTTTGATGCCAATTTTCCTGTAGTTTTAACTGCATTAAGTTCCCTGCTAAATGATAGATTTAGATTACCTTTTAGAAACTTCATTACGGTGGATAGAACTACTCCACAGGTATATCTGCCCACTTGCTGCTGATGTTGGTCATAGCATCTTTAAAGAGGGCTAATTTAAGCAAAAAAGAACATTTTAGGTGAGTGATTAAAATGAGCCTGACAAAAGACAGTACCGTACAGCAGCAGTCAATTGGAGTTTTCTTGGAGTCCCCTCTGTACTGTATGCTCTGGATTCTTGTATACAAAAGCAGACAGTGAGCAGGATCAGGCCTGGAAGGCAAAAATTAGATTAATCAACTCTCAAATGATAAAATAAGACTTCCTGGGATGATTCTTGGTAATAATTGAAGCCAGCAAATTGTCTTGGGTAGAGGCATTCGATTTTCAACCTTCTACTATAATAGTCAATTTAGGTTTATAAAACTTTTTTTTTTCCATGGTGTATGAACACCTAATGATCTGGATCTTTTCTTCTACTAATTTGAAACTATTTCAATGTGTTTATAGATTGAAATATGCTACTTTTTTTTAAAAGGAAGAAGCTACAGATGAATCTGCCTGTGGAATTAAAAGAAGTGTACATGGTTTACATATGTGGTGGGGCCAGAGTTTCAAAGCTATTTATTTTTCTTAAAACAGACTTCTTTGTTCAGAATGGTGCCAACAACACAATCCCAACTTTCACTAAGATACACTCCTTCAGAGATGATTTAATTCTTACACCAGAGATTGAGAGCATCACCTTTGTATTGCTAGAAGCCCCGCCTCAGTTGGGATTTTAGCTCCTGGGTTTTTGATATAGAGCAAATTAAATTGGTGAAAAAAAAATCTAAAGGTCATCCAGCAACCAATGCTTGCCTTTTTTTAACTAATACTGAGTTTTTAATCTAAGTACGTGGATGCACGCTCTCCACCTCCCCTCTCCGCCAGAATTAGAGTGGTGTTTTATAAAGCCACCACCATCAAACTTGAGTATACCGGCTTTATCCCATGGTAGAAACAGTGACCTTCCCATACCAAGAACATAATGTAGACAGAAGTAATGTCATCTTGCATTTCACTTGTTTTCAGTGTTATGCAACCAGTTGTTGCTGTGCTAGCCTGCTGTTTTTTGAAGGAGCGTGTTTTGTCAGCAGTTGAGTCATTGAGCTATTGACAGTTATTAGGAAAGTTCTTGTACAAAGCTCAAAAATAACTTCGGGAGTTTAACTCCTCTCTCTTTTTAACATACAGATACAAGAGAAAGATACAAATTTATATATGTGAAATGTGAATGCACTACTGAGGATCCCAATTTAGAATGGGACTCAGGAATAAAATGATGGTGGTTTTCCTCATTTTTTCAGCTGGTGTCAGTAAGGAAAGTAAAAATGGTATACTTAGTCAATTTGAATCCCATTCTAACTGTAATCCATTTGCTTCTATTTAGCTGTGAAGTGATAGTAGATATTCTGCTCCTGGGGTGTTAACTGAGCAAGTGGTGCAACTGTGGTCAGGAACCTGCTGGCTTCGTGTATGTGTGTTCTGCTTTTCCTAATGAGGTAATAGTTGGCACAGCTGAATTGGAACTGCTGATGGATGTATGAAAAACAATGCTAGAGTGTTTAGGTTTACTATTGCTGGCAAGATTAAAGCTGCCGAGCTGTCTAGCTAGTTGTATGGATACACATTGCCAGTTTTCTGCGTCAGAGTTGCAGGAGATGTCACAAGCTGGGAAGAGGCAGATACTACTACGTCTTCCTTCTCTTTGCAGTTTCTATCAGGAAGGGAGAGCAGTTTTGCTGTGTGTTTTAAATAGGAACAACGAAGCTACATTGCTTCGCTGTTCCCCTCCCTGCCCTTCTCATATTGTCTTTCTCGCCAATATCACCTCCTTACCTGACCTTTCTGTCCCTCAGCCACTGAAAGATTCCTCCTTCTGGAATCTTTCTAGTATTTTTATAAAGCTGTAAACAGAGGCTGATGAATCCCAGAATGCTTAGTGTACAAAATTCGTCTTTGATTTTATTACCATCAGATCAATACTGATGGTTTATGTTCCCCGCTATCCCCCCTGCCCTGCAATGTCTTTACCTTTTAATTCTCCTTACCAATTGAGGCAGTTTAGATGCACAAACCCAAAAAATGGCCTTATTTGTAATTGGGTAGCGCAGCTACCCTTATCTGGTGGTGTCCTCAGCAGCATGCCTACATATCAGTCTGGCATGAAAATTGGTTTGATTGCAAGAAATGAAACCCGAAAGGCTGGATGGCTGTACGGGAGCTGCAATAAGGCAGTCGGGGCCCTTCCTCCCCAGGCGTGGGCAGCAGGTGGCAGTGTGAGTCCGTAACAGTTTGAGCAGATAAATTGAAGCTAAAAATCAGAAAAAATGAAAAGAAAAATTATTTATTTTTACTCTGTATTAGTCTTCTGACCTAATCAGTAAAAAAGTCATTATTCACACAACACTGGGCAATATGCATTGTAATTTTTAACAAATAATAGGAAACTGTTAATGTTTTCACAGGAAATACAGTTCTGTCTTGTGCAGCAATGGTCATTTATCACTGCACTTTGTGAAATCACTCATTTGTTCTAATTTGAATGTAAATGACTCTAAGGTTTTACAAATAAGGTGACAGACTCACATAAATGTAATTGCAGGGTTCATCTCTCTCTTTTTATATATCACTCATTAAGTTATGAATTAAATACATCGTATTAAACCAGGGGCATGTCCAATGATGATATTGTAATGGCAAATTACTCTATGCTATTAGAGGTGTATTTTTTATTCATGGACATTAATTTGTCATTAAGCGGCATTAGTTTAGCACTTTTATGTGGAAGACGTGACCTGAAAGAGGAGACTTACAGCTCTAATGTGAAAGAACAGGAATATAGGCACCAGACATACAGAGCTTTTTTTACCTCCTGTAAAGAAACAGAGGGACATTTTATTTAAATTTGCTTTGATCTAAAGCAATTTGAGTTGTGTTAAGCCATTTTAGCAAAGGTATTTCTGAAACATGAAAATGCTTTGGCTGTAAAGTATTTACCAATAAGGGAAAAGCCAGAATGCTTAGTACAAAATGGTGACTATAAATCATTTGTAACCTATGAACCTGAAGAGAACATTGGGCCTGAAGTGAGTTACAATCTGATTTTATCTCAGAAGTATCACTGTGGTAGAGAGTTAATTGTCCATCTTTTCTTTCTTCTCTACTGGCTTAGCCAAAATAGAACTGATTTTTTTCCTTCTTCATTATGAAGTAAGTATCATTTACCTCCTTTATACTTTGTATTTTTAAACACACTATTATTATTTTCACAGGGATCAATTTCAAGTTTGAAATGTTAAGCAGGAACTGAATCTTTATTAAGTAAATGAATGAGAAAATGTGTTATTTGATGGGATTTGAGAGGCAGCTTGGCACTTGAAGTATTAAACTGAGGAAAACAGTGAATGACTCAGTCTGCTCCAGCCGCAAAAGATATTAAAAGATCTTGTAAATTTTATTTTCATTTAACAGTCAGATTAATAGAAGAGACCTTGTTTGTTAATGGTGGAGGTGGACTGAAGTCATAAGGATCTAAGTTGATACATCCCCCAGTTTGGCAGTATTTGCATTTTAGACTTTTTTTTGGACCATGTCTCGTTAAAGGCAAAGAGTCTGAACTTGATATGAACCTATGTAGTTGATTTCCCCCCCTTATATGTTATGGTTTTCTGATGGCTTAATCATTACTGTTTGATCCATCTGATGTGCTGACAACATCCTCAGCTATTGTGTTGTGCTAGTTAAGAAGAAAGATTTGTAATGAAAATTACCTAAGCCCAAAGTATACATAAATAGTTTCAGAAATGGAGGTACCCCAAATTGTCATCTGGTTTTAACTACTGTTAAACACCATTTCAGTACTTAATAGAGAAACATTTTTCGCTTAACTATTTCAGTTTGTAGGGGAGCACAAAGAAGGAAACAAGTTGCATGTAAGGCTGTTGCTGTTTTCCAGTGGAACTCTTAGCAGCAGTAAATGAGACAGCATTTTAGCACACTTCATTTATAGTCTTTTGTTTGCACTACAGCATAAGAGTAGAATTTGCCGGGGAACCTGTATCTTGCTTGTAATTGTGATGACTAATTCTATTTAAAACAAGAACTCCATTTCTGTCCAGCGTATTGAACAGGCTTTGAACGCAGAATGAATATAAATGTATACATGCTGTCTTACTGAATCTTCAGCCAATATGTAATCAGAGCTTTGAAAGTTATAAATTGTCCTCATTCATCTCACTAATTCTAAAAATTAAAGATACAAACCTAAAGATTAGTGGTGTCAACAACTTTATTAACCATCAATAATGTCCTGCAAGTGTGTTGTTCCAAATTGAAAAATGTTTGTAACTTTATTCACTTGTTTTCCTGTATAATCTATTCTAAACATCTGTTTATTAATTTGGAGGAAGTTGCCGCTAGATTTCCCATCTGTTTCAACCAAGTCTTACAGAATTTGTGATTTCTACCGCAGAGTGTGTCTAGCTGCATAGGTGGCATTGGATCTTTTATTTGCAGTTCAGCAGGAATCGAGCTGGTAACGCATGGAATTGTCTCTACATTAATTTTTATAGGAGCTGTTGTGTCCTCTGGATTAGAGGGGTAGTAATATATTGGCTGGACTTTCCGCGTAAACACTTTGACCTTTGTTGTGAAAGTTTCCAAAGCCACTCAGAGGAGTGTTTTTCTGAATTCCATTTCAGTGTTTTCTCCTTGTTTACTATAAGCCACATCTGTTCTAATTATATATGCAAAAGGCCTTGAATTTCCATAGCATCTAAGCATACCTGTTTATCATGGGGAAAGTATTGTAGTAACCTCAGGTAGGATCAGCTCCCAAAACGCACTGGGATTGGAATTCCTGCTGACTTGAAATAGCATGTTGTGGACATGGAGAAAACTAGGAGGACAGGCCCAATGTCATATGCCAGGCCCAAAATCAGTGTTTATATGTGCTTGTGTTTTTTTTTGCCTTCCTCAAAATATTTTTACTCAGATTTGTAGCGTTACCATCTTCATGGGGAACTGAAGTATGCAGGGAGTATGTGTGTACAATGATGATGTCAAGGACCCCCAGATACTAATATTGAATGTTTACTGTAGCTAAATACTTGAAAGTATTTGACTACCTAGGTACAGTTGTGAGTCATAATTTCCATGTGTATTATACACCATTAGTAAAAAGTCCTAATCAAGTTCTGGACTCATATAGCACCATTCAGCCCTGGACCAAAAATTGAACAGATTAATGGAACTCTTGAAAAGGAATAAAACAAGTAGCTAAAATGATCAGTGTGTGTGGTGAATATTTCAGAATGGGGGAAAACAAACATTAGGTATATGTAACCTTTGATAAGCTGCTGTTAGCATTTTGCTTTTGGATGTGGTTGAAATCTTTGAAATTTGGATGTTTTAGCAACATTTCTTATTAAAATATGTATTTGAAAAGGACTAATTTTTATAACATTTTATGGAATAATCATTGACTAAAAACTTTTTCAGTAAGCTTTTGTTGCTTTTTAAAAAACAGTGAATGTTTTTGGTAGCTCAGTTAATTCAAAACCCATGTATTTCTGCAGCTAATCTATATCCCTCCTCTAAATGCCCTTCCAATTTTCTGTTAAAGGGGGTCTGGCTTCCCTTCATTCTGATTGTGTTTAAAGGTACTGAAGAGGGACCCTTCATATACTTCAGGATTTTGAGACAGTGGAAAGTGCCTGTAGTTATGAACACTTACAAACTGGGCCTTTTAGAGGTGGTGTCTTCAAGGTGAAATCTTGAGGCCAGTGAGAATTTTGTCATTTGGTTGTGCGTCTTACATATATGATGTATTGATTGAATAGTTTTCGATATTTCTGTGGAAAAAAAACCCCTAGTGATAAAGCATGGAATTCTGACTGTTAGCTTTTTGACATTCAGTGGGAGGGAGGAATTTTTTTTTTTTTTATTCTTGGTAAGAACTGCTAGAAACTAAATGAACAAAACTTACCTTGATCTATCTTTGAAGGCTCATGCCCTCCCGATGCTTAGCACCTTCAGCAGTGTGAACATTCACGTGTGTTAGTTTTGAGAGGACTTGTGACTTGTTTGGCACTGCTGAAGGTCAGATGTAGGAACTGTCAAACTGGACATTGAGTCAAGGTCCATTTTTTTTACATTTGGGTTTTGCGCTAAGTTATCTGGTTTTGAGAGTCAGATTTGTAATAATTTCTGACTGAGAGATAAGTGAATTTCTAGCCAATAATGCTTAAAATACAAGCAAACCTCCCTTGATCCTAACATATACTGAATTCTTTTTTTTTTTTTAATTCAGCGGTGCTTCCAGAATTTTTTTCATTCTTTTACTTTTCCTTGTGTATGTGGACTATTATACTACTACCCCTTTTTATCCTGTATACCTCCTGAAATCCGTTCTGATTATTATGTAGTAAACCTTCTAATCAGCACAGCTCCTAGTCATGAGAGAGAGATGTTCTTTTCACTGCATAAATTTAGGGACAGAGTGTTGTAGGGGGTTTTAATTTACTGAGACATAATGCTTATACAAAACATGTTACAGACATTTTGCTGATATATTGAGCTGCATAAATAACTTTAAATTGTGTTACAGTTGGGGGTGGGGTGGGAAAGAAAAGAATTATCTAACTACTAGAGTACTGGAGTGGGTTCCAGGCACTTGAGGTTCTGTTTTTTGTATCTTCTGCATCATGTGAAATCTTCTAAATTATTCTTCTGCTCCTCCTTTTTTCTCTGTAAAATAAAATTTGCCTTAGTTTAGTGCTGTGAACAAAAAATGTCTTAGTAATTTTTGAGGTGAGGTCAGATATTGCCAGAGCATAGATACACCTGAACAGATGTTTTCCAAATAAAATACATTTTGCAACAACTTTAATGTTGCCTTTTTATCATTCACATACTTATCATCAAGTTCTTTTAACTGCTGAGTACCCTCGTATCTTCCTACAGCTGCAACAAGTCTCTTGCTCTTCAAGGAACGTGAAACTGTATATCCTCAGAGGTCAAATTGTGCAAATATTTCCTTTTTTAACCTGTACAGACGATTGGTAAAAAACTTGGTTTATTGCAGTCATTTTTTTTAATGCAGAGTTGCAAAATACTCATAATCACATGAAGGCAATGCAAATAGTCCTGTACGTCCTAGTCCAGTGGCCAGGGTAACTTTTGATCCTACTTTCATGAACCAGGAACTATTTTCTGAAAATTTGGTCAGAACTATTTTGTTTTCATGTAGTCTTTCCATTTTCTAAATATCTTTGCTCAAGATCAAATCCTCTAGGAGTCTTTCTTTAAAAAAATTGAGCACCTTAAATCTTGCAAGATTGGTTTTCTAGCCTTTCGTATTTTCATATCCTTGAAGTACAGACTTCAGAACTGGGACCAATGTTTGAGCAGTAGCCTTAAAATGTAATGTTGAAGCAGCAACAGTGTTTGTTTCTTTTATTGGACAGTACTCAGTTTGCATTTTATGACAGAAGCCTTTTTTTTTTTTTGCCACAGCACTGTTGTGAGAACTGATGTTGCTATGTATGACTGCTTCTTAGTGCCTTCTGATGGCCTCTAAGTGTTGTTCCAGATATCAACTACATTACTAGTTCTCAGATATTTGTTTTTAAAATATGATCACTTTGCCAGGAAAGCCAGACAGTACTCACATTCTGTCATTCTCATCATTTGTTACCCCACTGCTTTTGCAGTGTTCTGCAAACTCTGCAAGCAGAACTTCCCATTCTGTAGTTCAATTAAACTGTCAACAGTATTGGACCAAGAATCAATTCCTTGAGGACTTTGCTGGATAAAGTTACACTGCTTTATAACTTATCATTAATAACTTCATTTTGAGATTGTAATTGAATGAATCTTTGATCCATCTAAGATGTATCCTATTAAATGTATGCAATATATGAAATTTTTGAAATATTGTAGTGCTCAACTTTCTTTAATACTCCTTGTGTTAAATTTGTCCCATTTTATTCTGCCAATATTTCTTGTAAACTTGCGAAAATGAACTCTTTTGAGGTTTCCAAAAAAGTGAGATCACCCACTGATGCCTTATTCCTTTCATACAAGTCAAATGTTAGTAGATAGCTGGGATGATGTGACTCTTACACTGCATTAGGAATTACTGATTTAAAATTGGTGACTGATTCTGCATTGTCTATCAAAATTATACTCAGTATTGAGTTATCCTGCACTGATTTCAGCCTTTCTGTAGATAGAATATCACATAGTGCCTTAAAATTCTGAGAAAGTTTTGTTGCTTTCTGTTGTTTGGCAAATATTTCTGAGATTTGAATTTGTCTGTGTTAATTAACCTGTCATTCCACATGTTTTAGATAGTTTGTTTCATTCTCTGGTGGGATTAGATGTTCAGCTCACTACAGTTACCCTTTTCCAATTCTCCTTTTTTTAGATGTGTTTATTAGCTTTGTAATCCTTAAGCATTTGGTGACAGGCTGTTGCCTGGGATTCTGAAGCAGAGACAAGTTTTTAAGAAAAGTGGTCCCTCTATGGGTTTATTACAGAGCACATGTATACTTTGTTGAAATGTTCCAGAAATAAAATGTCATAAAGAGATTCTGCAACAGGGTTGTTTGAATCATGTATATTCTTTGCACATGAACACCTCCCCTGCTCTTATTTATACCTTGAGTGTTAACATTAGTATATTGATAATTTTGGAATATGCTCGCTGTTTGTTCTTCAGCACAACATCATGAGTGACTTGCTTTTTACTTAGTGACTATCATGCTATTATCCTTCTTCATCATTATTCATGTACACATATCCAGAGCAGTTGGAGGAACTATCATCTAGCCTCCTTGAGAAGCCACATCTCTGGACTGTGATTCTAATTCTTCTGCTAGATTCCAGTACTGTTTTGACCCTTTTTATCTCTGGGCTTCTTGTCTGGTTCTGCTCTCCTGTTCTTTGATTATTTTTTTTTTTTCTTCCTTTTTCTTTCTCATGCTTCTGCATTTGAAAGTGATAGTATCTTGCTCTGACCTGCCAGGGCTCCAAAGTGGATCCTGACCAGCACAGTAGAAATGGACTTTCAGCCATCAGGTTTTGGCATTGTGGTTTGTCCTACAGTGGACAATGATGCAGTCAGGGTCTTGCTAAGCTGTGGAATAGCTTACGGACAGTGCGGCTAGAATGGAATGGGATTTTAGCTGCAAAGTTCAAAGAAGTGATTACTGAGCATATCCAAACTATTTGTTTTTCTAGAGGCTGATGAAGGGGGTCAATGGAAGGTTTTCGCAGTGACAGCAACTCCTATGAGCTATTTCAATTCCAAATATTTTTAATGTGAAAGCAATGGTCTTTTCTGTCAGTCTCATTCTTTGTAACACACTTTTTGAGATGGTTTCAAGACAATGGAGATGGGGATTAAGAATAAAAATCACACCTAAACATACTGTGACTAGAAACATATTTTCTACTTGTATTTTCACTATGTTTGAAAGCTTTGATACTTTATATTGATTTAAAATTTACTTTTTTTTTCAGAATATTAAGGGGATTTCCTTGCCTACTTTTGAAACAAGTCTTAAGAAAATTATTGAAATATTTTTTTCCCCAATAAGTAACTGGTATGTGCCAGGATAATTACAAGATCTGTTACTCAAATACAGCAAGAGATTAAATAAGCAATTGGAAAATAATTTCTGAGCATCCTCAGTAGAATCTGTAGCATCTCAGTGGATCATACTCAATTCCTATTTGTAATATATCATATTATTTCTGTCCTGCCCGGCAGACTGAAGGGTTGTTACTGTGTCTCACTAGAATTTTCATGTATTAAATCATAGGATGGCTTTGAGCTACTAATGTGATACCATCAAGAAGAAGGCAGGTTGAGTCTAGGATATTTCATGCAAGGTAATTTATAAAGCTAAGAAAGTATTAATGCTGGTGTACGAGGTACTGCTGAAAAATCATGAGTACTGCGAAGAGTTTGCCCATGCAGAAGAATAGATGAAATCAAACTGGGAGAGGTGTAGAAAAGGGCAGCTAACATGATCAGGAAGGTCTGTTTTACCTGAGGAGATTAAAAGACTTTGGCTTGTTGTTTAGTCTAGCAAAATGAGGACTGAGAAAGAATATGATTGCTTTTTGTAAATATATCAAGGGAATAAATACAGGGGGAGGGGGGCAGGAGCAGGGAGAGCAGTTAAAACGAAAAGATAATGTTGGCACAGGAACAAATGCATATAAACTGAGTAAATTAAGCTGGAAATTAGGAGGTGGAGTCTCAAAGTCAACTGAGTCTTCTCATAACAGTAGTTGGGAGCAAGAACAGAGCGAGTTTTAAGATGGATCTTTCTTAATTTATGATGAAGATGACTTGAGCTTGTCCAGTATAGTAGGGGAATAGCTTCTACTCCTGTATCCTCATCACCCTAAAACTGTTACTAGTCTGCAAAAGAATTGGAAGCAATAGTATTGTACAGTCCTGTTTTTCTTTATTCTTCTTGTTGACGGTAATTATTTTTTTAACTGCTACTCCTGTGAACTTTGGGTTTCTAAAGGACAAAACTTGCTCTTTCTGGATTTGAAAAGATGAGCAACAACAAAAAAAGATACCTGAACATTTACAATACAAGATTGCTGGTGGCTAATGGATTAGCCAAGTAGTTTTCAGCTTTCCTCAAGCACTGTATTAACTCTGAAGAGTTAGCAAAAATATAAAGTAATGAACCATCTGTAAAGACTATGTACCAATATTCTGTGATTTCTGCTGGAGTAAAGAATGCAGGATTATGTTACTCCTCATAACAAACTTGAAGAAAAGACAGGCTCCCATAATTGGCAAAAGTTAAACATTGATAAATCTGATTAAATCCTCCCTTTGGGTTTCTACTGTCTGAAATGGTATAAAAGGGCCAGGTGAAGGGTTTGATGATTTCCATGTTCTGTTTCCTTCCTGTATTTTTATTTGTTAAATAATACAGATTGCTACAGTTATCTTGCCAGGAATACCTGGCAAGATGTGAAGTCAGGTGAGATATGAAGTTTTTCATCTGGGGAGTTTCTACCCCAGGTGCAGTTAAAAAATAAAAAATTTTAAAAATTTAAAAATTCCCACAGCAACATCTGTTTAGCAAGGGAAAGCAGCTATTGAAAACTCTGCAGAAAGTTACCTGTGGATGTTCCAGTGGTACCATGAAACTTTAATTGTGTAGTCTTAGTGTTTCATTATTACATTTCTTTCCATGATACACATAATCATGTATGCAATATATAAAAAATGTGTATCATCAGGGTCACTTAAAGTATTTGATTGGATTGCCATTTGAAAATATTTGTGCTATTTAACAACTTGGATTAGTCTATATGAGATTTGAGAAAATGTTTACTTTTTTTGGTTTTACTTTTGACAATCTGCGTAGGGCACGTTTCACTTTGTTTTTTGAAGACCACACATATGTCTCATCACATGAGCAATCTGAGAATGTCATGTCTTTCCACTGTGCTTCTGAAGGTCACAGACCTCCACCATGCCTTCGAAGAGGGTGCTCACTAGCACCAGCCAGCAGGATTGAAACTGAAAACTAAGCAGGTAAAGGGAAACACTAAGTGAGGAGGGAAATTAATTCTCCTAGGAAAGAGGGAAAATAATAGAAGTGAGATGTTTTGATATTGTTGCTGTTGTACTTAGCCCCAGACCTACTTTGAAATAATAGCAAGGATGCAAAATAACTTTTCATACTTAAAAGAGAAAACAAAAACAATTACAGAAAGTGTTGGGAAAGCAGTGATCTACCAGAAAAGGTAATTTTATAAAAGCAGTCACTTAAAAAGTTATCCATTACTGTGCCTATTAATACATCTACAGTCTGCACTGATCTTGTAATAAATGTAAACACAGTTTTATACATTGCAAAATTCTGACCCAGCTGTTCCACTGTGACCAGGCTTCAGCAAAACATGTCTTTCATGGTTCAACTGGATGGCTTTGGTGTTTAGTGGAGGAAAATTTCAAATAAGATCAAAAATACCGGTTTTGAAGGATTTGTGCTTATGCTAAGTATGAAATAGGTATGGCTGTTCCTTTGCTGTTGAGTACATGCATGATCTGTTAGTTCTTAAGTGAATGTGTGAGGTTTTGCAGAAACATTGAAATAGAAAGGAAGAGCTAGAACCATCAGAACTGGATTTCTTTTGTCTTATAATTGTGTTGATCCCTTTTGTTGTCAGATAAGTATTTTTGTCACTATAATTTTTCATTTTGCTGCTATCCCTTATCTATTTAGAGTCTGTCTTTGCTATGATTTATGTCAAGGTTCTCTTCTGAATGGTGCTGCTGGTTCATAGTATTTAACATAGCAGAGAATCTGGAGGACTTGGGGTCAAGACCCTGTTGTGCTAGGTGCTGCTTAAGGATTTTGAATAAACATGTCCCTGTCCCAGAGACCTCACACTTCCCTTTTTGCTTTAAAGAGACTGAACCCCTTTTAGGAAAAGGGGAAGTAGCGTCACTGTGCAACAGCACAGCAGCAGGACTAGGCATTTAATACCTTGGTTTATAACAGCGTTGTAATCTAAATAGAACGCAGGTGGAGTTACAACTGGGTACGATACTTTGGATATTAATGGCTTGGCTTGGCAGTGGAATTCTAAAGCTGTATATACTTTTTCTGTCTTAATTATGCATTCATTAAAAGCTTTTATACCCAACAGAATAAAGTAAATATTGTTTGATCTCTGTAGTGTGCTCCCAGACTGTAGATTTGCACAGCAGGGTCTTGATAATCTGAATAAATTGTATTTCCCCAAGGAGTTTATCTTTCAAATAAGGTCATAAAGAAATGCATTCTTTCCCCTTAGTTCTCCTTGTGCTTTTTCTGCTATTTATAACACGGAGCAGAGGAATAGAAGTATATTGTAGTCTGCAGTGTACTTGGTTATGATTAACTCTAATTTATCAATCTGTTACTTACATCCTTTTCTGTGGCTTGTGCATAGCAATTATTCTTTAAAGTACAAACGAATAAAGATGGATTTGGAAGTAATTTAAATACGATGTTTATATCTGTTATTCCTATTTGACAATACACCTCCATATTAAAACAAGGACAATGTCACATCATTTATTTTGAATATTTAATATTGTAATCTCTCAGATTATGTTTGTTCGGAAAACTGATTTTCTTTTACGAGGCCTTTAAATGTCAGCTCATTGTTAAATTGGTTTGGCATCTAAAGGTTGATACTACTGAAGCAGAAGACCAGTAGTGTAGAACAATGGATTCTCTTACATTAGAGAGAGGGGAAGCAGGGGAATGTATAGTAAGTAGAATGCATAGAGTCCAAGATATTTTCTTGGTTTAGAAGTAGACACTGATAAATAATTTGGCCAATTTATTAAATTGGTTTGAGTTTACTGTGAGATTTTAGTAGTTGTAAGATCTGTATATATAATCATATACATATTTTTTTAGTCTGAGTGTGTTTCAGCAGTGTAACATACATCATATTAGAAGAGATAGGATCACTACCTTTCCCTAATTCTCTTCAGCTCTTAGTGACAGTTCTGCTTGTGTTCATATTTCATCCTTTAGTTCAAAAAAAGATAAGTGGCATACATTTAAAAGTTTATAAAAACAAGATTAAAAGTTTCAATAATTTACATAAGCCTATTCTGTATTGCATGTTTTTACAGAACACATACTGCGATAGAGCACTAGAAGAGAGTTGCACAGGACTTAAGTTTTGTAGCTGCTCTTTTAACACAATATAATAAAATTTGTGAAAAACAAGAGACTGCCAGAACTCCTATTCCTGACCACACCTAAATTTAAATTCAATTAAGATGTAGTTTGAAAATCTGTTCAAATCAGACTGAGTTGACAGTGATGGTTTTGATATTTCCTGGTGGATTTTTTTTAACGCTAGAAGGTAAGGTGCACTTTTTTTTTTTTGCAGCTAACTTACATTTTAGTCTGATGTTTCTGAAAGTCTTACCACATACGAAGAGCTAGGTTATCTGATCTGTGGTATACAACTTGCAATCTCAGTGTGACATTTTTGCCCTTTAGTATCATCACAGAGACAGTACTGTATAGTACTGTGTAATTTTGATTTGAGTATTGCTATGACAGTCTGATAATTTTCATTCATAAAAGCTAATGCACTACTTGCTTCTTTGGCCATTAAATACAAACCTGTAGATCAACTCTAACCTTATAAAAACAGAAATGAATGCTTTTGATTACAGGCCAAGACCAGTTTTAAGAAAATGTATTTGCAATATTCATCAAGCAGTAAACCATAAGTCCAGCAGGTCACTAACACATTATGTTAGGTGAAGCGTCAAGAATCCTCTGAAACTTACCAATGAAAATAAGTAAACAAATAAACTCCCATAATAAATAGACACATAAATAAATAAGCCTCTGAAATAAGTGAACACATACAAATAGAAATAAATAATATTGCAAATAAACAACTGGTGAGAGTTTATCCATCCATAAGTAAATTTGGCTTCTTCAACTGCATGACAGCTTTCATTAAAAACTTCAATTAGTGTTGATTTGAGGGGATAGGGGAGTTTCGGGATCGTCAAAAATACCCAAACAAAAAATGAAGGCTTACCAGTGTCTTTCAGAATTCACTGAAAATGTGAGGATTTTTCAGGGGAAAACTGCATTTGTGTGTTATATTACTGTTTCCCTCTAATGAGGAAAAATTTTATTGTGGTATCTCCAGTGTTGTCCTCTTCTGAAGTCCACAAAACCATCTGCCCTTCTCCATTGACACTTAGTGGGGTTTAATCAGGCCTGTATTTTAGTTGTGCTGTTGATCCTCAGATCACAATGCTTGATTATTTATTTGTTTATTTTAATCCTCCCCGGATAGAGCTGTTGACTACAAAAGAGCTCAATAAATATACACTGAGCTCTTCTACATGTCTTTCTGGATGTTTGGCATTCATTCAATCGGGGAGTTCTTTGAAAAGATGGTCTTCCAAACCAGGGACAATAAACTATGGTTGTTGCTTGTCAAATGCTGTGATGTTTACTTTGATTATACTCCTCTGCGTTGCTGCCACCATTGCATGGCCATCACAGAAGTGGTGGTGTGAGGTAGCATCTGTGATCTGCAGATACTAAATCACCGAGCAAGCACACAGACCAGATACTTCTCATGTAAAATTCATTCCTTTCTCTTCCTTTCTGCAGTTGGGGAGGATTTATCCTTACCTTCTCTATGTTAGTGTGAAGAGGAACTGACACTAGCATATCTGTGGCTTTTGGGATGATGGCTGTTAGCGCTTGTTCTGACAACATAAAGAACTTTTCTTTGTTCTTCCAAGAAAACAATGCGAAACTCCTATGCAGCAGTTTAAGTAGATAATGAATAGGATTTATCTTTAATGCACGAGCCTGTAAGGGAAGGTGTGCTGTTCAGACTGGGAGATTAGGTAACAAGCAGGAGCCTCCACAGGAATTTGCTTCTGTTTCCTCCAGTACTGACTCCTCTAAGCAGGTGAAAAAAATTCTTTCTCCACTCTCCATTGCATATGCATAAACAGCTCCACAGTCATTGGGACAGCCACCCAATTCACACGTTCAAGATGTAGTCCATAAAACATTCCAAAAAAACCCCTCTTCGCACTTTCCCATCTTCCCTGTTGCTCTGCTCTATCTGCCAGCCGTGCAGCTCATTTGACATTTACAAGATTTCTTGTCAGTTTCATTTGGTGCTGCCATTCCATCCAGCAGAGCAGTGAAAGTGAAATTGACTTAATTTAGTCTGTTTCTCTTTCCTGCTCTAGTCCCTATGTTAACTAACCAGCAAAGTGAAACTGACAAGACTTCTTGTCATTTTCACACATGGAGCTGGTCAAGGAGAAGGCGGCTGATAGGGAGCAATGCGGTAAATTGGAAGATGAAAACCAGGATTGCGGAGGGGAGAGGAAGAGAAGTGTGAGCATAGAGCAAGAACAGAGAAAACAGGTAAACATGCTTATTTCCCAGACCTCCTGGGTGCTTTTCTCTAATATGGATGAATTCTTGGCCTCTCCCCTGAAGAGCATATGGTCTAGAATAGCAGTAGTTAGTTGTCCAGACACTAATTTACATGGGATGCCAAGTGGAAAACATTAGCCTGTAAATATAGGTTATCTGTTACCAGGATGGAAAAAAATTCCTGCACTGAATTACTCTAGCTTTTGTCTCCACGGATTCTCTGCTGCTAGAAGGAGGGGGAGAAAGAATGAGGCCAACATCCGCTATAGGTTGATGTCAGTGGTTGGAAAAAAAAAGGATCTGTTTGTTCATTGAAGATAAATTTATACATAATAAAATGTAACTCAGCATCTCGTATTTTGTGAGGTTTCATGGAACTAAAAGTCGTACTGTACAGGTGCTCTAGCTCAATCAAAACAGTAAATAATGAACAAACAATTGCTTTGTAACAAACCATTGTAGTTACCAAATACATTTTTTTAATCTACTTGTTGACTCCTGCGAGCTCTTGTTGTACAGTATAAATCATGTTGGTTTATTATTTTATGTACTAATCCATATTTCTTACAGATGCTGTATGCATATATAACCTTAGCAGTTGCAATATAAATTAATACTATCATACCTATTTACGTATGCACTGGTAACATTTACACATACATTTTGAATGAGGCTGTGTTAATTAATTTCAAGTTATATTACCTTCTTTCTCCACAGCTCCAAAAGAACAACTTTTTTTCATTATCTGAGACCTGTGGGGTTTTTTGTTCTCTGTTTTTTTTTCTTTTTGTTTGGTTTTCTGAGACTATTTTGTTTGCTTCACCCATTTAGGAATTAAATAGTTTTAATTACTTGGACCTGTATAAGCTTGCGGACCTCTTCAACCTCACTTTGTTGGAGAATGCAGTGGTTGACTTCTTAGTAAAACATCTCTCTGAGCTATTGAAGAGTCATCCTGAAGAAGTTCTGGCACTCCCATACTGTCTCCTTCGAGAGGTTTTTAAAAGTGATAGACTCACTTCACTCAGTGAAGAACAAATCTGGCAGGTAAGGCCACAAGCAGAATGTGTGATACTCTGTAAGCCATAGCAGTAATCTGTTGTTTTGAAACCCTGGAGCAATCTCGAGGGAGAATAAGCACTTGAGCAAAAACTGTGAATAACAACCGAGGGAAATTTTTAAATTAAATTCAAAAACTGTTGTGTTGTGTTAATGCAATTAGTTTGCTTGACAGAGAAATTTGTCGTCTTGCTTACTTTATGTTACTCAGATGTGGCCAGACACTTTCTACCACTTTGTTGGTGGAAGAGATGGCCAATACGTGCAGCTTGGTTATCGTCTCTGGTGAGGCGAGTGCCGCAAATCTGGTAGCAAACCTGCTTCTGCTTGGACAAATGCTTGTCCATTTGCTTGGACAAACTTAACTGTGTAACTTCAGTAGTTATTTAGATGGTTTAGGCCACCACAGCTGACTTTGTCTGAAGCAAATTAGTAAATCATCACACAGGCTGCTCTGCTCAGAGCCGAGTGGAGGCATCAATGGAAGGTTTGTGGCAAGAAGCTGGAAGTGGTGATCGTTTCTTTTAAAAAGCTGGCTCTGGAAAAGGACCGGGTTGCTAGTCATAGAATATTAACAAGATAAAAGCATTTTGTTCTGACCTTTAGTGTGGAGAGGAGTGGGGTAGGAAACCTAATATGAAAAAAACCATGTAGCCTGTAAAGCGAAACAAAGACTAAAACCAAGTCTCTCCTTGGAAACATTCCTGTTATATGTATGTAAAAATTGCAATTCATGATATAGTGGGAAATCTCTGTAACACTGATTACCCAAAAACTTTTCTGTTTCCTTTTTGCTGTCATGTTTTATAGAAGGAAAGTATTTCAGGGTATTTCAAGGTAGAATGTAACTTCCTAAAAAGAAAGCATATGTTTCTTTCAAGCAAGTGGGTTATCCTGGTCCAACAGAGAAGACTAAAAGTCAGAAAATTGATTGATATTTCAGTCTGTTATTTATCTACTTATCTTTTGGATTATTCTAAGCAAATAATT
Source organism: Balearica regulorum gibbericeps (assembly GCF_011004875.1). Classification (NCBI taxonomy): domain Eukaryota; kingdom Metazoa; phylum Chordata; class Aves; order Gruiformes; family Gruidae; genus Balearica; species Balearica regulorum. Next base: position 44,501,523 of record NC_046186.1, read on the forward strand.
TCATCTATACGCCATTGTTCTCTCAAAGTGTAAAATGTGTGTTCATCTGTGGGGTGCTTCATGTTCTATAGATGAATAACATCATGCAGGAACAAAATATTTATTCTTAAAAAAATGAAAATGTCTAGTTAAGCTCTTCAAACCACAGAAACAGTATGCAGATGTGACTTAACCCTTTAGTCTGATAACTGCCATATTTGTTTCCGAAACTTTGAGGCTTTAGATTAGGGAGCATTTTATAAAGTCTAAACATAAAGTTAGACTCCTGCCTATCCTAATCTCTGGAGGATGTCTGTACAACAGAACCTGCTGCACACTACCCATGATGGTGGGTGTGGTTTGGTGTTTGCTTTTTTTAGGCATGATACTCTGGAATACTAGCCCATATTCCCTTTATCAGAAAAGGTTTTGATGTACAAGTTCATACATGGAGCATGGCTGATCAGCCAATTGCATTTTATCATAATTTTTCTGCAGGGTTAGTGAAATCTAGCTATGCACTTGAGTATACTTTTTCTAGGAAAGTTGCTACAGAAAGCCACGCGAGTATTATTTAATGCCAGCTCAGCAGTGAACACGCATATACGGAGTACTATGCCCTATGCAACCTGCTGAAGCAAAGTTTGGAAAGTGGGAGGTTTTTAAATCTTGTGTCATTGTCCTGTCCTGCAGGAGGAACTCAGAAATAATTTTCTTAATTGTGTGCACTCCAGTCAATGAACACTTCATGAGGTAAATATGACAAAACTTCTGTTTCTGTTGCAGGGTCATACTGGGGAAAGATGCTTATAGGTAATATGCTGCTTTTTGAGTGACAACAAACTCCACACTGTCCATTTAAGTGTTATCATAATTGCCTCTCTAAAGGTTACTAATGCTGTTCCGAAGAATTTTTTTTAAACTAGTTTTCCGCTGCAGGCAAAATGTGCGTGTGTCTTTTTAATTCAGTCTGTACAACCAGGAATAAATATATATTTATAATATTCCAGGTCCCCAGAATGAATTAAAAGACACACATAAATATTTACCAATTTAGGCATTTAGAAGGCAATAAGAAACTGGTTTTTTGCTTTATCTTAGTAAATAAGTAATTCCCTCATAGTCAACCCAACAGAAGAAAATCAAATCAGACCAGCTATATTGCCTCAAGTGTAGTTAAGTTCATCATTTTTGCTAAGGTTATAGTGGTAATGCAATATACCATGGAAGAATCTAATATTCAGCCCAGGGTGAAGATTGGGTATGCCAGAGGATTAGTGTCAGGGTGCTTTATAGAAGTGAAACTTGATGGACAGGCTGGAGACAGATCTACAGAATCTCATTAAATTGCTGAATTGTTCATTACTGAGCACTCTCACTGTAATAAAGTGCTCATTGACTTTGACAAATCCCCATCCCATGTCTTAAGGAAGAACAGCAAAGCAAGAGGTGTTGGGGAAGCTGGAGGAAATTGGCACAAAGTGGGGCAGATAATAGAAAAGCTGATGGGGGATGCTACAGCTTGATTTGTCTGTCTTACCTGTGACTAGTGCAGCCTCCTGTGCACGCACATCATGCGTGTTACGGCGATACGAATTCGGCATGGCCCCAAGGCACCTTTACTAGTAGGGCTCCCATAAAGCCCTAAGCAGAAATTAAAGCTTCCCTCAGAGAACCTCTGGAAAGGGTGCAGAGCACAGTTACTTTCACTGGTTTAAATTCCCAGTGTCCACTGGGCAATTCAATCCTAATGTGCATGAATATTAAGGCAGTTATTTTAATGCATCAAAATGTGTACTCAGAGTGATGCTTGAACGTGATTTGAACTGAAGTGACTGCAGCTCATATCTGGCACATTTTGGATTTTTGTTAGGCTGCCAATTCACAGTTGCCTAATTTTAGTGAATGTGGTGAAATAGAACGTTGAACAAAACAGGTTTTAGAAAGTTAAACACTAATATTAATGTCAATATACTAGGATGTGGGATAACGTAGAATGTTTCAACAGCAATTGCTGTTGATTCTTTCAGAAGGAAAAATGTGACTTCCAAACCAGGGTAAAGTGGACAAACTAAGTAGTTCATTCCTCTTTCTACCTCTTAAAATCTTATGAAACTCTTTGGTTTAACGTAGGTGTCTTATCTTTAGTGGAGACAATAGACAAGGAATATAACGATGTGTTTCTTAAAACAAATAAACAACCAAAAGAAAGCCTACCAGAAAACCTCCATAGGCTGTGAAATTGGAGCAATTTACTAGCCTCCATCATTTTTTTAGCTAGGCTTAGCCAGTAACAATGCTTGTTAGGTGACATTAGGATTTGTTTTCATATTGATTTTTTGCATTTTACTAGCATGTGAGATTATGATATATTATTTTGTATTTATGAAATTTATGATTATTCACATTTTAATGCAGCTGACAAAACTTAAAGCAGGGACATGGAAGAAAGGATTAAATAAAAAAATGAAGAAACCCAAGGAAGAATCCTGAGGAAGTTAGAGGGGAAACAAGGAAATTCTTTGTTATTTTTCCCTTTCATCATGAGCTGTTCCGCACACTTTTTTTCACAGGAAACGGTCATGATGAGGACATAAATGTCTAGTTTATCATGAAGTGAAAAGTGAATCTTTTCATAATTGGCCATTACTAGAAAGGATCATTGGCTCTACTTTAAGGAAGCAGATGAATTCTTTCCCTTGATAATTGAAAAGGTAACCAACCTTGTACAACAGAACGTGTTTTCAGACAAATCCAGCAGTAGAGTGCTTCTTGTTGGAACCTCAGCAAGCAGAAACCAAGCCAAAGATTTAATAAACTGATGTTAGCCTTAGTTGTAGTATAGTTATGCCTTATCATGTCTGTTAAAAACTTCAATGTCATGAGGCTTAAGTGTTCGTATTTCAAGGCTCATACTAATAGCTTCAGATAGAAATATCTACTGGATCGTTCTGTCTCCCAGCAGTCTGTTGGTCAAATGATACTGTATTAAATACTGCACTCGATCCAAGGTGAACTCTTTGGCAAAAAATCTGAATGTGAGATCAGTATAGATAAGTTTCTTCCTTCTCTGCTACAGGTTAAGTAGGTCTTCAAAGGATATATGTGGTTTTTAAACAGCTAACATCAAAAAGAGATCAGTTTTAGTATTTGCCAATACTTCTTCTGAAGTTAAGGTTAGGAGTTTTTTCCTTGGTTTTTTACTTTGCCATGCCGCTCAGTTCCTTGGTAGTTGACTGATAAGCAAGCAATCTAGAAAAAAATGGTAGATAAAACTGCATGAGTAGTTTATTCAGCTAGAAAGCATGCAACTATGTCGTGTCTTTTCCGGGGCTAGGCTCCCAAGACGTTCCAACCCTCTTAACTTCCTTGTGGGCAAGTTGTGAACTTGTGTTCATAAAGCAGATGTTCCACATCTGAAAGCATAGCACAAGTTATTCTTTTTGTTACTGTGGATGTGATGTGCAAAATTAGTCTTTGGTCTCTGTATTAGAGAAGTGTCTTTACTTGAATAAATAGAAAAATAAGGCAGGAAAACTACAGTACAGGTCAGTATGAGTTGTTAAGCATCTATTTTATAAAAATGTATAAATCCAATTTTCTTATTACAGTCCTGTTTGTCCTTTTCTAAGGGAGAGCAAAATGCCCTATTTTCAACTACCTTTTCTTACACTTGAGCTCCATTTTGAATCTCCTGGTGGCATTTCTGGAGGGCCAAAAGTATTCTCCAGCAGAAATCCCACAGAGTTTGGTGCTGTTGGAAATCTTGCGGTGTATGGATTATAGCAGGCTGTTACGATGGAACAGTTCTCTGCTGAAGACAGGCCCACAGACATCTTCCATACATCTCCAGAGATGCCCACATTTTCCTATGTAGAACAGCAGTTTCTAAAGTGGGTTGTCATGTTCCAGTACAAGCTTGCCATTCCTTCAGTGCAGTACTTGAATTTTTTTTTTCCTGTCAATCTTTTGATTCTACAGAACAATTTTTAACATGGAGAGAGCAAAATTCATGTTTCTCAGGGGTATATATGTGTTTTGATGAAGTGTGGATTAAGTGCCTTGCTAAATGTGAACTTAAGTTTTACTGTAAAACAAGTAATGACATGAAATAGTAAGTAAAGAAAAGCATCTCACTAATCAACGTTGTGTTTAAACAGTGTATTAGCCTTTCACTGTTCAAGAAATAAGCTTAAGTGCTCTCTTGGGCAATAAGTGAAATCATGTCTGGTGGTCTAATGCTCATCCCTAGTGAGTATTTAGCCTAAGTAGAAAACCACCACGCTAAAATGTGGCTGTCAGCCTCTTATCAAGAGAGGCAAAGGAGAGAAAAAAGGAGTTTGGTGCATATCAAGGCCTAGGTGAATTGGTGAGGCTATATGGGAAGATTAGCCTATTGCCCATCGTGTTTTGCTGTGTTTTCACCCCCTTTTTTAGTACTTTTTTCATGAGTAGTCTATGTAGAAGTGCAAAGAGTCACCCTTGAATCCCAGTATCCACTGTGCTGGATCTGCAGTGGTTGCACTGTGTATCATGACTAACTGCAAACAAGATTACATAGTTAGCCTCAAATAAAAATAGTGTGAAAACATAACCTATGATAGGGTATAGGTTTCATTTTCCTAAGGCTAATTTTCAAAATCACAGGTATCTCACCTGAATTGACTGCGTGCAATGGTAATATTCCTTACGGTCTCTCCAGACTATTTGTGTGGGATTCGTTTTTATAAATATAGGCATGTGCAGCATTTTTGGTAGGATATCCGTGATATATAGGCCAAGCTGGCAGTTGTGGCACAGGATCTGCAAGGACATCAGCGTCCACTGGAAGTGCTGATTAGCAGGGTTCATGGATTGAGGCAGTGGATGTAGGCAGCTGAATCTCACACTCTGCTGATGTGCTCAGGTCACGCACATTTTTCCTGATATTTCTGCATCATTTGTAATAGTAATGGCATTTTGGCTTCAGTGAAAATGAATGCTACCCCTGCTGGCTCTGTCCCCTTACTTTGAAATACCTTCCCCCTTTGTCTGCCTTAGCTTAAATCTAATGGGTTCTTAACCTTATCCTTTACAGTAAAGTTTTGTGAACTTTATATAAGCTTTTGTTCTGAACTTTTCAAAGTTTCTGCCTGATATTTCTTGAATGTTAGCTAATCTTGTTACTGTTTTTTATCAAGTATAGAAAGAGATTTTTTTATATTAAAACTAGGTTTATATTAGGACCAACTGTGTGTTCTTCTAATTTTCTTTTTGATACATGTCAGTTCCAATCAGAAAACTTGAGTATTTTGCTGCTATTGCTGTAAGCAATAGAGAAATTGCTGGAGGGCATTACTTTTGCCTCAGTGTCCTACAGTAACATTGCCTCACCTTATTTATCCCAGATTAACTTCAGAACTGCACAGAGCATCACATCAGTATTTAGGAAGGCTGCTGTGCCCACAGCTCTTGAATTTAGGTCACTTCTTCAGCTGGCTGTGTGTTTTGATTTAGAAAGCTGAAAAAGGACACTAAGGTGTGCACACAGCAAGGCCCCTTCTGTGATACTGCTTTCTGCATTTGAATTAGTCTGTTATGGTGGGGTTTGTGTTGACTGTTATGCTCTTTGTGGTACTGATCTATTGGACATTAACAAGTATAATTGGCTTAATACACAGTTATACGGTTACATAAAAGAAAATTGCTCAGACTGTTGTGAAAGCCAGGCGTGGTTGGAAATACACATTACTTCCATTTTTAAGTTAAAGAAAAGAACAACATAAATAAAGTCTAAACCCCACTCATACCATGGATGATCAAAGGAGGCAGTCTGGTGTTGCTATCTTAGTGAATGTCTTCTATTTAGAGATACAAATGTTAGTAATCTCTACACTTTCAAAATCCCAGTAAAGCTGTTTAACAGTGTTTCTGATGGATTTAGGCTTGTGGAAAATGATAGAAAATGAGAATCTCTTTTGAGAATTCCCAGCTCCGTATTTCAACAAGTTTTCCTTTGGGAGCTGGTAGAAGCATTACCTCTATTTGTAACTATGGAGCCAAAGAAGATAGAGAAAGAAAATTGAATTCCAGGTTGTCTGAAACGATACAAATTGTCATCACTATGTTAAGATAGCTAGAATCCAGTTTTGGGGTTAAGTACCTAAACTGTGTAACGTTAGGTGAAGTAAATTTGCACCCATCTGTCTAGACCTGCTATTAAGTGGCTAGTTCAGTGTGTCTGCTGAGATCTGACCAGCTGTGGTGTCTCGCTATCACTCCCGCCCCAGGACCAGGACACTAGTGGAGATGGAAAAGCAGCGGCACTCCTGCGTGTCCTTGCTTACCTCAACAGGGATACCCTTAGCAGCTTCCAGATGTGTGTGAGTGAGCTGCAGAGCTGGGCGTTTCATGGCCTTACGACAAAGCGGTCCTTATACACCTTTGATCCCCTTGGACTCCCTTGTGTCAGGGAGAAATGGAAGAAATTGTGACAAATACGTTTGTCAAAAAGTTCTTAAGAAGCCTCACTGTGAAGTGGCTTCCAAGCTAGAGGTCTGTGTGGGATAGTAATGACAGATGGGAAGATCACAGTCTCTGAAGTGAGAATCTGTGCTGAAAAGCTTTCAAACTGCTCCTTTAGGGTGGAGCCTCTTTTAACATTCGTGTGAAACTGTATAGGTCTGAATTTTATGAGGTTCACCTTTTAGCAGTTGCAGTTGTTTCAGTTTGCTTCAGATGTGATGTAGTCATTTAAAACAAATGTAAATTGATTATTTAAACTTTGTAGTAGGACAGCTCTGACATTCCCAATTCATGAGATAGGTTTGGGATCTTAAATGCATTTATAAATGCATTTACAAATGCATTTACAAATGTGGCTTTAAGTGTTTAAGTCACTTTTTAAAAGAAATAACATTCTTAGGACAATTAGTTGATTTTGAAAAATTAACTCATCACTTAAAAATAATATGAGTCCTGCATTAATCTGAAACCCATCACATGGGGATTAAAGACTAAAGCAGAGTTAATAAAATTGACATAATTAAGATCTGATTTGATTAAAAGGGAAACTATTCTGCTCTTAAAAAAGGTGAGTGAGCTTGTCCTAGTGTACTTGCTTGTTCTTTTTTGTATTTAAAAATGGAATGTGGGAAAAAAAATCCCTACATGAAAAATCAACCAAAAGAAATACCAACTCCTGAAATACGTGCGTGTGTTTCTTGTTATGTTGAGATACATTCTTCATGGGATTTGAGAAGACAGAAGTAAATTTGTCTGCTGACAGGAAAAGGCCTAAATATTTCCAGAGTTAATATTAGTGGGCCTGTCCATGTTAAAATGAGGTTCCAGCAGCACTTTGGAGCTGAAGATCAGGCTCACTAATGTATAACGTGGACTTCAGTGGCTAATGTTTGATAACTGCAGGGGTGAAGTGGCTGGGCAAAAGCAGGGGACGCTGAGACAACTTTTGCCTGTGAGACCCAGAAGGGTAAGCAGACACTTGCCTTGTCAGAGGGCTTAGTTGGTTCATTAAAATAGTAAAGCAGAACAAAACAGCAATAAAGTTTTTTGTAGTGAAGGTGCTGGTGGTATCACTGGTTTAAAAAAATAAATAAATACATAAATCACCTGGTGATTTCACTTGCAAAAATTCACCTCAGTGATTTTGTAATAACATGACATGTTGAGAGCATACATATATATAAACTGACTAAGGAGAGTATATACTCTGATGTACGTTTTTTTGTGTGACCTAAGATATTAATGACATGCAAGTCCTGTATAGCTGTTGTCAAGATTATTATAGAAAATGATACATTTTTTATGTGATTTGTTGGATTTGCCTATTAAATCCATAGAAAATTATACCCTAACAATAGGGAAGAAAGGAATAGGAATCTTTCTACATTCAAGAACCATTTAGACTAATTTTCACAGAGCTGAATTGCATTTTTGTAGAATTTTGTCGATTTTGTGCTTATTTCATTCTCTAACAATTTTTACTGATGAAAGCTTATAGATTCCTGTCTCCATAGAGAGCCACTACACTTCTAAAACATATTTCAAGGGAAAAAATAGCAAGAGAGGAATAGCAATGAAAACAATGCGTATCGGATGATAAAAGATTGTAATTTCCACTTATAATTATGTACCAGCAACTTATTTTAATGCTAAATGTGGCTGTTTCAGTGCATTTGATGTCAGCCTGAATGTTTCCTCTCAAAATAAAAAGGAGCAATTCTAGATTTTGAAATGATGGCTGCTGAGTGGGGGGAGGTCCTCTTCTTCCACCTCCCATGTGCTCTGTCCTCACCCTGTTTGAGAAAAGAGACATGCTATCATAAACTTTGATCTCCGTAAACTGAAATCAAGTTACAGTTAAGAGTCCTAGTTAGCTGGGTTTATGAAGAGATAAGCTTCTGTTCATTGCAACTTCAGAAAAACTGATCAGAGATAAAGCACCTAGCAATGTTGGTTTTACCAACACAACAAATGATGGAGGATCCAAATTTGAGCGTTTTGTGCTATGTTAGAAAATGGATGACAAGAAGTTGTTACCTCAGAGCTTCTTGCCATTTGATCGAGTTATTAGAGAGGCAGATCTATTAGGTTCCACAGATTGTAGGAACCTATGAAGCTACATTTTAGTAATGCTTACGATGAGGGCGCTTGTTTGTCGTTTCTAATTATCTTTATGGCTGGACGTGTTTGAAAGGAAAAAGTGAGGTTCTGTCTCCGGATGCCATATTTTGGGTTTGGTTTTATTGCTTTGCTTTTCTTTGCTCTGGATAGATTGTCACCCTCCACACTCCTTTCTGATGGTCTTGTTAAAACAAAACTTATTTTGATTGCAGAAGTAGAGCCTTTCCAGTGTGATCAATCCCAGCTCATTTATTTTATTTGTATACACTTCCAGGTGTGATAGTCAGTCATTGCAGTACACAGGAAAATAGACTTGTCAGTAGCGGGGTACCTGTAAAGTCTGTTGCAATAAGGACTACACACTAGCTCACACAGGCTTTACACACAGTTGTACATATGGAGTGTCATTGCTAGGGGTTGTGCTGGGCCTTGCTTGTTCCTTCATAGCAGAAGAATGAGTTAGGTGCAAGAAGCTCCTTTGTAGATCTGCCTTTGTAGCGAAGTTCCAAATGACTGTTACAGGAAACTACTCCATGGTTTGAGGACTTAAACAAGAACACACTTCTCTTGAAGTACACTGTGGGATAGTTTTGTCTTCGCTGCTTCAAGAAGGTTAACAAAGAATGCAGTGTTTTATTCCCTGTATGGAGATGTGCTTTTCAGCTGCAAAAATATCTCAAATACTTTTGTCAGATGATATTTAGGGGTTGGTTTTGTCCTCAGTTTCAGATATCTGCATCTCTCCAGGTTTCATTCTGTGGCGTGGAGCACCAAAAAACTGCACAGGACTGTGGTAGTGGGGTAAAAAGGCTCAGTTGTGGACAGGTTGAAGGGACAGAAGATTTTGATTAAGTGTGAGCTGTACCATTGCTGTTTTCTGTCATATCACTTATTTTTCTCTCTCTCAGTTCCCATGTTAGGAAAATGGTTGAAATGTACACTTGTCTCGGAGAAGCTTGAGTTTTACTGCTTATAAATTGCTTTGAGATACTTGGAAGAAAAGTGCTATATAATTTTGAAGTTCAGATTCCCCAGAAGGTGTAAAATGGCAAACTTCCATGAGCTGTGATAATTTACAACAGCTGAGAGTTTACCTTCTGTCCCTACCTTACTTCACTTCGAGCTCGAGTAGATGAAAAGTTTAATTTTTCCACTATAGCAACTCTTTGCTTTAATATAATATGATTCATTACTCTATATAATGTTATATATTAATGTAGTTCAGCTACATTCTTCTGTAAATCTGATTTTTGATCATAACTGTTTTATTGGAAGTCTAAAAAGCTGAAATACTTTTATTGAGGTTAGTCAATGACTTCTAGGTAGGCTTCAGTCTAGTCTCATTTCCAGTCAATATGACAAATGGTAATATAAATGCATTCAATAAAGTGTGTAAAAGAAGTGAATACAGTTTTGAAAAGTATATGTTTATTCTTAATTGTCATTATAAAATTGACATTTTGTCCTATATGTTTCATAGGAAACACATACGTAAAAAAACAAGAAACTAACACTGTCTCACAACCTTTTTGATATGATAACGACCTTTCTGGGAAGGCCGGTATCATTATGTAGCACCAGGGAGGGAGGAAGGAAGCTCGTGGTAAAGCACTAGACTGAGAATGCAGGGATCTGTATTTGTTGGGAGGAGTTTGTCTTTCGGATAAAGAATTCCTCCCTTCCTCACAAGGATGTTGTGCAGAAACATTTATTAAAAATTTTTGAGATGTTGATACAGCTGTTACTAAGGGAGCTCTTTAATTATGACTAAGCAATCTGCTAAAGTCATACAGGTTATGCATCCTTCCTTGTACCTGTTGAAGACTGTACAGGACAATATGTTTGTCTAGCAGCCCTGTGAGGAAACCGGGCAACTGATGATTGATGCTTTACAGCTTAAATGTTTTAAGAAGATAGATCTTATCAGCACTTGAGAAAAATGGAGAAATATTTTTAATACATTGCAATTCACTTTAATGCCATTAATTTTGATAAATGTTTGCTATTAATACAGCTGCATTATGTACCTCTACCTTAATCACAGTTACCATATCATGAAATGCATCATTCGTGCTGCTAGACAGACTTCAGCCAACAACTCTGCTTGCTGTGTGTTATTCAGTGCTGAAAGATCAAAATCAAATTTCTGCCTCTTGGAAAGTGGCTCGCAGACTGCAGGCTGGTGTTCTAAAAGCTGCGGGTTGTCCTCTTGACATCACGTAAATCCCAAACCAGCAAATCTCCAACCAAGAGGTACAGCACTTCTTATTTAGCAGACTGAGAGCTTCCTATAGTAGTACCCTGGACAAATCCACTGCAGCTTTTGCAGACTGCTAAGAGATCAGGGAGGATGTACTCTAACAAGTGCTTTCACTCTTCAGATCTAGTGAACCTTGGGGTTCTCTAATCTTCCTTTTGGGCTACGTATTTCCTGAAGCCATAACTCATTTATATTTGGCTTCCCTCTCTACTGCCTGAGCCTGCTGTCAGATCCCTCAGTCCTCCAGACCTTGTCTGTCCCTGGATGGCAGGGATTATGGTTGAGTCTGGGAGGATGCACATTTTGACTTTCGTGCCAGATGTGCTCTCAGGCTCCTATTTGGGAGTGCACTTCAGTGGTCGTCTTGTATGCAAAGCCAGTGCCACTGCTGAAGCAGGGGTCTAGTACTAGTGTGGTGATGGCTGGGTAGGAGTTGGGGGCAAATAGCAGAATGACAGTGTCTTCAAATACATGGTGTGATCCTTGTGGTGGGGAAATGTGAAGGTGAGACTTTGCTATTTGGATAGAGAGAAGCATGTTTGTTTCTGAGCCTTCTCTGCTCCATCCAGCAGAGCACATGGTGGCAGCTTCCCGAACTGTTATTTCCCTTCATTAATGTGTTAGGAATGTTTTGGGGTCATTCCCATTTACTAAATCCATATATATATTGTAAACAGGGTCTTTATACTTGGAAAAGGTTGGATGTTTTAATATTTGAAACAGGAAAGATGAAACTCAGCTATTAACTGAGTGGAAGCACTGGAGGGAGTACTTGCCAAATCACTGGCAGACTGGGCAATTTTTGTCATGCTTCTCTTACCTAGGACTTGGAGCTAATAGATCTTCCTTAGTTGGCCTGGGTTGGAGCCTTCATGCTATATGACGGTAGTGACTTTCCTCACTACACAAAGAAAAAGCACTAGAGACCCTGGTCCTTTCAACCTAATTACATCAATAGTAGACTTCAATAAATTAAACAGGAAGAAGTGAAAGTAGCATCCTCTGTGTCAGCAAGGATGTGCAAGCCTGCTCACAGCTCCTTCAGCTTAGGACACTTGTGTGTTTTCCACTTAGATGAATGTTTCTGCTTTCTGCAGTCAGCCCCAGACTTTTAAGGAATTAAAATTTCTATTCTGTAGTGTGAGGAAAAGGTACAGGAAACAAAATTTGTTAAAAGCCTTTGGTGTTTGGATCAGTCCTCTCTATCCTCTCCCCCTTCAGGCAAATATTTATCTTTCCTTCTAAGCTGCTTTTTTGTTTTGGTATGCTGACCTGAACATTGGTATGCATTTTGTGATGCTTGACAGACTAAAGAACATCTGATGATGACCAAGATCACAAAATAAAAGATTTACCACTCATCACTTGGAATAGTTGCTTCTTTCAGAGGTACTACAAAGAGGTTCTTTTGATGTACTACACCTTCCTTACAGCGCCGTTGTGAGGATGCAAAGCCACATGGGTGAGGCTGGGAGCGGAAGTGAAAGGTAGCTGAAGAGGTGCAGGAAACTTGAATCTTCCATTCTTTCCACATTTTGCCTAAGCAGCCCACAATTTCTCTTTTTTTTTTTTTTTTTTCCTATTCATTTGTGAGAGTGTCTGATTCTGTGCTGATGAGTAAGGTAAGAAACACCTAGTGGGATTGATTAATTTCCCATCCTTTGGAATATGGGAATGAACAACCCAACCCACCAGAAAACTAAATATTGATGCTGTCAGTGGCATGATAATTGGTCTCTGCTTTCATCTCCAAACAATCCCTTGCTTGGATTCCATTATTCATTCTAAGAGGAAAAGGGTTATTAATGCAGTGTTCTTTAATTTTTTTTTCTTTTGTGTGTGTTTGTGAGAGAGAACAGGAGAGCAATAACGCAGTAAATATATTGGCTAAGAGAAAACATTTGCAAGAGATCCTTGCCCATTTTTTTAATCTTCTCTTATCATGAAGAATGTGAGCCATGATAAATTGTTCTGCTAATCAAACAGCTCTGAAAGGTTAGGTCATTGGAAGTCTTTAGTCATTTTGTGCTTTTCAAGAGTGAATTTGTTAAAATTATGCTGAATACCCACTTAAAGCCTGGGCTGAAAACCCTACCTGTGTTTTATAACTCTGCACTGTCAGAACTCATAATAAGTCAAACATTCTTTCAGAGGTACTCATAAGGGAGAAAAAACCCTGTAAATTTAAGAGTAATTTCAGATTGTAAATGAAAAAGAGAGGCACGACTGTTCATTTGCACCAATCATGCCTTCCTTTCATCTGCTCTGATTAGGCCTGGTGCGGTTTCATCAAACTACTCCATCACTGAGCTGTCACTCCAGTCGTCTGTTGATTGAAAACAATCAGGGCTCTGATGGCACAATTATTCTGACCCTTTAACTAGAGGCTGCTGTGATAATGAAAGGTTGATTATGATAGTTTGTGCCTCTTTCAGTTTGCCAAGAAGGTTAATTTGGGCATCAGACGGATGTTTAATGGGCGCTTGCTGGCTACACTGAAGTAAATGAGAACGTGCAGTCTTCGATATTGCATGGATATAGTTTGGCTGTCAATCATTGTCATTTTGAGTTTGTGCCTCACACTCTGGAAATCACATTTTATTTTTTCCTTGGGATTTAATTTATTCTGTGCCCTGAGGAAGTTCTTTCACTCTGTGACCTTCACAGTAGCTTTCTCTGTCTTTTTTCCCTTCCCTCAAATGGAGCCCAAAGGCATAATACATCTAGAGGAACATTTTTCTTTCATTTTTCACATTAAAAAAAAAAAAAAAAAAAAGAAATTTTAAAATCCCTGTTTATCAACTCACCCCGAACAGAGCAAATGTTTTAATTCTGACTGTAAAATCAGAATGTGCAAATGAAAGCGTGCCTGCTTGCTAACGCAGCGCCACACGGGGGGCTGCTTACGTAGGCACACATTTGTAAAAATGACAAACAGGTAATTTTAAAATGTCTCTGTGTGAAGAGGGTGGGGGATGGCACAGCTTTGTTTTCACAGGCTACATGCATATGCCTCAGCTCAGTGCCTTGTAAATATGGTCTCAGTGACTGTACTACAACTTTTTGAGTTGGAAAGTCTCTCTTCAGGGTTCAGGGGCAAAAGGCATTTCATTGCTGATTCAGAGATTATTAATATTTACTGTGTTCAGATTGAGAGAATCCTATGCATAATTTTGTAGTTGTTTGGCTCAAGGTGCAAAAGAAATGCAAATACCTCATAATTTTGATTTTTCTACATGCAGCTCATTACAGTCTTATTTTTATGCACATTTTTAATTCAAAATAAAAAGAAGAAAAAGATTTCCATCTTTAAGGCTCTCTTGCATCTGGGCTTGAGCCACTCATTTTCCATGCTGCCCTCAACTGTAAGATAGTACCTGAGTGATACAATTGCAAAGAGGGTCTAGAGGCTGTGCTCCACAGTTAACTTCTAAAAATATTCACATGCAACTCACGGCTTTGAAAAATTGTGTGTGTGTTTTGCATTTTTTTTCCCAGCAACAATTTTTCACTCATATATTTTTATTTTTAAAAGGTGATGCAGACCAATTTAGTTCACCTTACTTAAATAAAACACTTAATATCCTAAACCCTCTGGATTTTGTCCATTGTAGCCTCTGGGGAGAGAGAGAGAGAGAGGACTAAGATCCTTTAGAGATCCGAATTCAGGCCCTTTGGAAATCCCCATTCATTTTAAAAAGGTGGACGTTCCTCCTTCAGTGGACTTTGTTTCAGAGCTTTAGTAAATGTCCTGGTTTATCCCTAGGTTCTGCTCCTGGATTTGAGATTTGAAGAGCCAGGGTGGTGACAATAGCCAACTGAGGCAGACAGTGGTTTTGAGGCAAAAGGTTCCAGTCTGGAACACCTGAGTCTTACTGAGTTAGATAAAATCCAACGAAAGGCCAAATCATGTGCAAGTTTAGAGGCAAAATATATATTTCCAGTGTTCTCAAACACTGAACTAGTAAAGTCCAAGTTTTAGTTTTTTAAGTTCCCTCGGTGCTTTAAAGTGATTGCTGTAGTAACTGTGTTGCTTTCATGATTCTTTTTGGGTTATCGATCAATAGGAGCAGATGTATAGCACTGTCCAATATGCTAACGATACAAAGATATTAATTTGATTTTTTTTCTGGATGAAAAGTTTTGTTTATGTTAAGCAACAGAACTGCTCAAGTGAGAATTGTGTTGAAAGAAGAGCTTTGTGGTTCTTTCTCTTTCCCTGATATATATCATCATCAGATTTTCATGCAGAAGTTGGATAATTTGTGTTGAATATATCTGATCTCAGTCCAGGGAAATACTTCCCTCCACATTTGTTTCCATATTTAAAATTGTCCTTTCTCCTAAAATGAGAATGTTCACTATATTATTGTATTTAAGATTTCCATTTGTTTTATTGAGATAGTGTGAATTCATTGTTTTGAAACCTTATAAAGTTTAATGTTTCCTTTTATTCGCTATTGCTAAAAACCCAAACTGCAAAAACCTCATTTTATTCCGCTACTGTCACTTTTTGGTTTCATCTCAGTTATTAGAGACCTTATATGGTATAAACTTGTATAATTCCTTTTCAGTCTGTGGGGCTGCAACATGAATACATCAACTAAAGAGCAGACCAAGATGACTTTAATGGAGTTCCTATGGCCCCTGCCTCTCACAGAGCCCGGGCTTAGAGAAGCGTTTTCTCTCTCGGAGCACTGTGGCCATAAACTTTCCCTGACACTGACTTTGTGACTTATAGCAGTTTCCAAGTAAA
Source organism: Balearica regulorum gibbericeps (assembly GCF_011004875.1). Lineage (NCBI taxonomy): Eukaryota > Metazoa > Chordata > Aves > Gruiformes > Gruidae > Balearica > Balearica regulorum. The sequence continues at coordinate 44,517,143 of NC_046186.1, forward strand.
CCTGGGTCTAATGAGTATGTCAAGCTTTTTACAGTCATAAAGTAGCTTGGATTTTCTGGTTAGAAAACTTGCTGTGGTGTCAAGCGAAGGTCTGGCACATTTCCCAGCAGAGTGGCAGGAGAAGGATTGCAGGGGGACGCTGAACGGGCAAGGCACAGGCACACCGGGCTTTCCTGCTTCCTGGGATAGCTGGTAGCCCAAAAGACCAGGCAACTGCTTATTGCAGGGCTATTTTCAACAGGAGTGAAACTCTTAATTCAACTTTAACCTCCACTGCCGCTGTGCCCTCTCCGGCTTAGGTATGTATGTGGTACATACAGCATTAGCTGTGGGGAGGGAAGGACTGCGCTCCGAGGCTGTGTGAATTGGACTGTCGAAGCATCATGCTGGAAGCAGAAGCAGCTGTTGGAAACACAATGAAATCACAATCCAACATGCAGGTGTGCTTAGATGTACGTTCCAACTGTGCCACAATATATTTTTCCATCTGTTTTCTGCTGTTTTGAGAATGTACTCCATTGCTAAATCAAGTAATCTAACCTTGGAGAAGAAAAATCCTTTGGGTTAAGGCTTTAGAATAAGAGAATTAATATGATTGGAAAATCCTGTCTTTCTGAGGGTCTACTTTTGTCATTTACTTAGTTTAGGAGATGAATATGGCAAAATATTTATTATAGATGATATAGGCACTAGGCTGTAGTTTCCTTTTCTCACATACTCGTACATTAAAATTAATAGAAAAGAAGCTTCTAGCAGTTTAAACAGAATTTGTCTATATGACACTAGAAGTAGGAGTCTTTCCTTATTTTTGTAAATTATTTAGCAGCAGTACAAATATTTAAAACATTTAAAACCTCAAAATTGTGGATGGTCTCTTTTTTTTTTTTTTGCTTACTTGTTTGCATTTTAAACACAGTTGTAATTTCAAGTACTATTGGTATCTCCTTAGAGAAGCCTAAATGCCTTTCCTTGCAGTGTCATAAAGCGTATAATGGCTTTGAGTTTATTTTGCCAATACTGATTATAGTTACTAATTGCTATTGCGAGAGAGGCTAAAAATTAGATGCTATAATTAGTGTATAGCCGGGGTGAATTCTGGAGTTTCTATGTAGGCACCAGGTTTCTAAGTCCAGATTAAACAAAACCTGAGTAACGGCGGTAGAAATTGCATTCATAAATATACAGATGTTTGCTGATATGTTACATTGAAGTTTGTGCTTCTGCCATATGTTCATGAGAGTTATATTTGCCTCCTTTACACAGAAGGAAATTTAGAATTGTATTATAGTCCATCAGTGACTATTTCTACTGCAAGCAAAAGTCTTGTTTAGCAACTTAATTTTCTTCCTTTTGAACTTCTCTAGCCTTCCACTAGCTGCCAAACCATCCAGTGATGAATATCTGTTTGCCCACACAAATAACTCAATTTTCTTCCATACCTCCATAGTGTGAGACACCATGTTCAGCTAGAGAGCACCATAACAATGTGTGCTGCGTAACAAATTTAGATGTCTAAGGCTCAGTTCGTGAGTGTCTCTAAAATCTCTATGAACTGTTCCATAGCCTTGTGTCACAATTTAGGAGGTGGGGTTGTATTCTATGAATACGCATATAAATCTCTACATTTGTAGCTTAAATTCCTGCAGTTGTGTGTCCCAAAATGAGTTTATGGCATTTAAAAACCAAGTAACAGTTATTGTTATCGATAGTAAGACAAGGAGATTAAAACATTATAGCTTTTAGCTCTATGACACTAGAAGTAGGAGTCTTTCCTTATTTTTGTAAATTATTTAGCAGCTTTCTCTGCCTCAGAGTGCCACAGATTAGGTGTGGGTCAAATTGCGTTCAAACAGTAGCATGAGTTGATTTGGACAGGAACTTCTAAACACATTGTGATTCCCAGATCTCAGTTACCACCCTGAGACCCAGTAGAGCTTCTCTGCTGATTACCAAATGCCTACAGAACATCCAGATGATACAGTGATGTGCAGGGTTCTAAGCCCTGCTTTCTAAATTAATATGGTAAAATGCAGTACTCCGCTGCAAACTGACCTCAGACGTGGAGCCTGGTAAGAGCCAGTAGCAACCTACACAAAAGACAGCCTGGGATTCACCTTGCCATCGCCGTTGCTGTTGCAATTGCTTGTCAAAAGGGAAGGGTGGAAGTAGTGTAGACCAAAGATACCTTTAGGTGCAGCATCTAGAGGATCCCAAGGAGGTTGCAATAAATTTAATTTGGAAAGATTCAAAAGTTTTCATAACTAAAGATGCAAGACAGATGAGTAAGGATGAAATAGTGTAGGAAAGGATGGAGAAAGTTTTGGTTCAAGACCGGGATTAGATTGTACATCTCTCAGTGCCAACAGAATCACTGTGGTGGTTTAGAAATTCTGTGATATTAGAGAAACATTTACTAGTTTCAGAGAAACATTTATTTACAACTCCAGGAATAGTCTCAGTACAGACTGAACTCAGTATGAACTAAGTTGTTTTTGCCAAACTTCATGCAGCAGAGAAAATGTATTGTAAAGGAGATATCCACCCCTTCTGCTGCAGATCATCACACATCCCATATGCAGAAATGAGTGCAGAGACTGTGTCTTTGAAAGGTACGGATGTATGTAGTGTTGCTTGTGTGTTTCTATAATATTTACTGGGGGGCAGGAGGGAGGACAATAAAGGAAAGAGGATATCAATAGGCATTAATGTTAAACTTCCTTTAAAAGCCTTGTGGTTATCAAGACCTGATTTACCTTGGTGTCTTTTAAGAGTCTGTAATGTCTGTCATTATAGCACAGGTGATACCTCCTTGATGCCATTTTAGATGTTAGTGAAGGTAAGAACCATAAGCAAAAAACCCCAGTCTGGATGCAAGTGATGACAGATAAGAACTCAGTTTTTGTAAATTCTTCTCTTGATGTAGCAACCCACACATCATTCAGTTGGTGTCTTCATCATGATGAAGATAGCCTGAATTCCACTTCAATTTCAAGTATCTAGTCAATGATGAGAGCTAAGTGCCTCTGAAGGCTTTGAGGAATGATGATTCACATGGCCTAAGACATGAAGTAGGGAGTTGCCTAAACCACTCGGTAGGAGACACTTGACACGTGGATTTGGTGGATTTAGAACATATGGATATAACACTCAATGATTTCAAGTCCATAAACACTTTCAAATGTATTAATTAATGTCTTTTTTACTAACAAGTCTAAATACCAATAGCTAATGCACGTTTTGAAACTCAATACAGTGTTTGAATTACTGTTGCAATTTTTGATGTCCTTCATTGATTCTTTGTTTCACAGGGGTTGAATAGCACAGTGGAGCAAAAGTGTTTCAAATTAATCTTAATAAGAAGGTGGTTTTGGTTTGTCATCTTCCCTCTCTGACAGAATACAGAAGCAGCAATAAATTTGATATACCATGAATAACAGAAACCTTTCTTTTCAGTTCCTTCATGTGACATTCCCACCAGCAGTACATGGCAATAAGTTTTAGCTGAAACTGTTGTTACTGCACGGCTAGTTAGAAACTCATGCTGTGCAAGTTCTTTGTCAGGATGAAATGAAGTATCAAGTAGAGGAGTCTGTCCTCATCCAGAACTAGTCAATGTCTTTGTTAATGACTTGTATGAAAGAATAATATGGGTTCTATGTTTTCGGACAATCAGAAGGTGGAATGGTCTTCAAGCACTCTCGGAAAATATAATTAGGATTGAAAATGATCTTGACAGATTGGAGCAGTGGCCTGAAGTAGAGAGTTCAGTAATGACGGAGAAAACATGACACTGTGGAACTTATGGAGAGAAAAAAAAAAGTGGGAATAGTACTCAGTCATAAGCTTAAACATGAGTCAGCAATATCATAGCGCACTGACAGTCTCGTGTAGTGGTGTACAGACAAGAATGGCATAGATTTGTAACAATCAAAGAGATCCTTACAATCTATTTGCTACTACTACAGCCTTAAGAGGAAAATTATATCCAGTTTTCAGCAGCAAACATTACAACAGAGGGGCATTTCCTTTCAATAACAGAGAACTGAGCCAAGCAACAGAGGTTTAGAAAATGTGACCCAAGATAGACTGACTTTTTCATTCAGAGAAGAGGAAACTGCAACACATACATTAAAACGTGTCAGAGATGGAGGGGAAAAAGGAATTTAGCAAACTGCTTTTCATCCCATATGGATATATCAATTTCAAGGGTTGGTTTGGGGGTTCCTGAGCTCTGGAATATAAACACAAAGGTGGAAAATGGGACGATGAGTTAAAGAGTTTAGAGCTCCTGCATAGGTGAAAGGAAAATCTGTCTGAGAAGATAGCTGAACATGGGAATGGTTTTCCTGAGGCAGTTTGGGTATCTTCATCACTGGAGGTTTTGAAGAATAACTATACAGCAGTTCTTGAAATTATTTAGGCCTTTCCTAGCCTCTTTTTAGACCTGGTTGGATTCAATATGCTTTATGTAATTTAAAGGCCACGTTTAATTTTGGCTGTTGATACCAGCTGCAATTGCTGAACAGTTTGAGAGTCTTCCTTGCTGCTTTCTGTCAGTCTCAAACCCACAGAGCCTCTTCTCTGCTTCTGTCTTCTCTGGCTTAATTTCTGGTCCCTTTACACTTCTCTCCACTTTATGAATAAAAGAAATGAAGAAGGAAAAAATATTGAAGGAATCAGTGTGTATTTTGTTCTATTCCTTCAATATTTTGTCATAAATGGAATGAAAGATGGAGGGAGAAAGGGCTTTTCTTTCTAATAATCTAACCATAATCTTACTTTTCTTTTTAGCATACCCCTGGTCTCCGGTGATCGCGTAGTCCCTATGTTCATGTTATTGCTCCAGCAGCTTGATTCTGGGATATTGCGGTCTCCTACAGCATTGCTAACAGTTTGCACAGCAAGAGTATTGCATAGTAGTATTGCAACCTGATAATGCTGTGGAAATTCTTTAGAGGGATTGGTGCAAGACAATGCTTTTATGTATATTATTGGTGGAGTTTTAGTAGGTATCTTTTATGTTGACTCACCTGCTTTCATAACTGCTTTTTATATTGACTGATATCACTACTGAGGCAAGTGTATAGCTGGTCTTGGAATGCAAGCAGTTTTCAAAAGACCAAATTTTGACAGAATTGTACACAAATAATTGGTGTTTTGTTTTTCCCTTCCTTCCCCCCACTTTTAGCTGGCTGTGAGGTGGTTGGAACACAACTGCCGCTACCAGTACATGGATGAACTTCTCCAGTATGTCCGCTTTGGCCTTATGGATGTGGATACACTGCATACTGTGGCTCTTTCTCATCCTCTTGTCCAAGCTAGTGAAACTGCGACAGCACTTATTAATGAGGCCTTGGCTTACCACCAGAGCATCTATGCACAGCCAGTTTGGCAAACCAGAAGGACAAAACCTCGCTTCCAGTCAGACACTCTTTACATTATTGGTGGGAAGAAACGTGAAATCTGTAAAGTGAAGGAATTGCGATACTTCAATCCAGTAGATCAAGAGAACGTTCATATCGCAGGGATTGCAAACTGGAGCGAGCTGGCACCTATGCCTGTAGGGAGAAGCCACCACTGTGTTGCCGTCATGGGAGACTTTCTTTTTGTAGCTGGTGGAGAGGCAGAGCACTCCACCGGGCGCACCTGTGCAGTGAGAACTGCCTGTCGATATGACCCCCGCACTAACTCTTGGGCTGAGATAGCTCCAATGAAGAACTGTCGGGAACACTTTGTGCTGGGAGCAGTGGACGAGTACCTCTATGCAGTAGGGGGCAGAAATGAATTGCGTCAAGTGTTACCTACAGTGGAACGTTATTGCCCCAAGAAGAACAAGTGGACCTTTGTACAGTCCTTTGATCGATCGCTCTCATGCCACGCAGGATATGTGGTGGATGGTCTTCTTTGGATATCAGGTAGAAAACGTTTCACACAGTTTGAGGTACTAACAAAATACCAGAATACTGTCTTGAATGAAACTAATAAATCTTCTTTGGTTTATAGGTCAGGATAACTTTTGTCTTAGGAGATGGGTGTTTCAAAGATGCACTCTGATAGATGCACTAGAAGCATCTATCAGAGTGTGGTCCTTGCTCCAGTACATGAAAAAAGCAATTTTTTTAATTTCTTAATTTCATTTTTTTTTCTGAAATAAACCCAAACAAACAAGGAAGTATTTGATAGAGATTTTTTAAGTTAAATGTGAGACTGGTTGAAGATTACTTTTAATATTTCTAGATATCCTAGGAAAGGGAAAATTATGCTGAGGATTAATTAATGTACTTAGTTACGTAAGTGAAGTGCATGTCTGCCTGTGTGTTTAAATACTATCTGCATTTATATAATGAAGCAGTATGATACTGTGTTCAAGGATATGCCTCTAATACAGCTGTAGAATCAGGGGAAGAGGTAAGTGGAAGCCTGTTTAGGTGAACTCTTTAAAACTGGGCAAAACAATAAAAAATGTTATCAATACTGTTCCATTTATACTTGAAAATGCTACTGCCGTAACTTCTGTTGTAAAGTCACAGTAAGGAGCAATGTTTTGGCAGTGGAATAAGACAGACGGGGCTTTTTGGTTGTATTTTGTATAGTTTTTGAGAAAATGCTTAGCAGTTTTGAGTTGCTAGATTCTAAGAGGTTATGAATTACGAGAGCATACTATGCAATACTTCAGTAGGGTATTGATCTGAATTATGTACTCACAGATTGAAAACTGGGTTCTGTGTATTGAATAGAGTTATTTTATAAATAACAGTAGAGAGAGACGCAATAACTGTAGCTAGCTTTCTATTATTAATTAATTGCTTAGGGCCAGAATGTAGCTGACTGTACGTTTATATTCAGGGGCAGGGGAATAGTACAGAGAGATGTTTTATTGTTCCAAAAATATCAGTAGTCACTGCTAAAAAAATCCAGTGTTCATCATCAAATAGAAGATGTTAGCATAAGAATAATCAGTGTTGCAGGAGGGAACCTAATTTTGAAGTATGTGGCCTAAAATTAAGTAATTAAAAAATTAGTCTGAGTTAGGGATGTTTCTGAGCTGTATCCCTGCTGCTTTTTCTGGGAAATACAGGTCATCAGCAAGAGCTCTCAAAGTCAGTCTGCTACTACCAGCTGGCAAGGTAACCATGAAAATGTGCTCAGTTTTTTAGTAAGTGAATAAATTAAATAGTGATAATATAAGCTTCTAGCCCTTGTATTTGTGGAGAGAGTCATCAAAATTCACACACAGACCATTTACTTACTCTGTCGCCAAAGCATCAGTGTCTCTGCTACAGCCCCTTGTCTTCTAAAGGCTTTGCTAATCAAAAGCTGACTAGACTGAAGGGGCTTCTATTATTATTATTATTGGGATTCATTGTCGGCTTTACTTTGCTGCTCCTTTGGGACAACTACAAGAAGGAATCAAAAATAATAGAGCATAAAATCATGGCAAAGGCCGCAGGGAAGGGAAGTGTGTTCAAATGCTCTAAGCACGCGCTGGTGTTTCAGGTGACAGAGGGCCTCCTAAGCTGCCAGCACCCCTTTGGGGTTTTTAACCTGCCAGAATCTTGGAGGGAGCCTTCCACACTCTGGAACTAGTCAGACCCTCTGGTCAGCACAAGCAGTGTCAGCTCTTGAGTTTTCTGAGCTCCATATATTGTGGAACATGTTTTTATATATGTGTCATTATTTTTTCTCATCTTTTTTTTTTTTTTTTAATTTTTTTTCACAGCCCACATTTTATTTTCTTATTTTAAAAAGTAGATTCATTAAAATAACTTCTCTGTATTGACAGTACAGCATTGGGCAGATGGTTTTGAAATTTTATAGAGATATGAATCTTACAGGCCCCAGCTAACATCTGACACTGTGACCCGTTTCACAAACGGAATGCATGCCACATGCTTGAAAAGTGAAGTATTTGAGTGAAAAAGAAACAAAATGCACCAAACCCTTTGGAGTTCAACATTGCTAACAATCATTCCCCACAAAACCAGGGAAATATTTTCCATAAGAGTAAGGACTTGAACTATGCCCATTTCCCTGCATCCTCCCTGGTGCGCACATGGAAATCTGAGGACCAACTTTTCTATACGTGTTAACCTTCCTCCTCCCATATAGATGTAGTGCCTGTGGGGACAGAGGGGCCGGGAACCTCTGCCAGGCAGTTCAGCTCTGGGCCATGCCTGCACCTGCAGTTGGGGATAACGAGGCTTCCCCTCTGCCTCAAGTGCTCAAGAGATTAGCACATGAAAAATCTTCTCTAAAGCAAAGTATTATGCTGTTGTTTTGCAGAGGTCCGAGTTGCCTGACCTTAAGCTAAAATTCACATCTTGACATGCACATGGAAACTCAACTTGGGGGGTATGCGAGGGGGGGGGAGTGTATACAAGCCAACCCCATACAATTGCTTCATATGTAACAGCTTTTTTTTTCAAAATTCAAGATTCTTTTTTTATAATTATTTTTTCCCTAATAGTGGAGATTTTGACCAAAGAAATGATGGAGGTGACATATCTTGGAGAATTATTCTGAGGTTGCAAGTGGTTTGGGGGAGAAGGTATTACCTTACTATCAGTATGCTGTTTGTTGTGAGGAGAAGAAAATTTTTTCTCAATAAATGCCTATAAAATTGTTTTATGAAAAATAGATCTGGAATAAATAGGAATCTACGGAGTCTAACCACATCAAGTTTTGCAGTGCAGGTGGCACAGAAATAACCATGAACAGAAGTTTAACAAGTACATAAAAATTGCCTCAGTGACCAGGTCTTAATCTGTATATGGAGCAGAGTTTCATCATCATCATCATTATTATTATTATATTTGATTAAAGATAATGGATCTCACACCTTTCAAGCATGTACATTGTAAGTTTGATGCCATTGATTCTTGTTAGATTGAATGTAAACATCACGTTTTAATGACTTTTTCAAAACAAACCCAACCCGCAAGCACACTAGGGTTTGTGCCCCTCTTGTATGCAGCTGGATTGCATCCGAGGTGGAACGGTGTTAATTAGAGCTGCTGGAGGTGGCTGCCACCGGACTCCTTAGCGTGGGAGAATATGCTCCAGCTCAGCTGTCCTCGCTGCACCTGGGCTGGCTGAAGTAAAAGACTTGCATGTTGAGGAAGGATTATCTTGTGTTTAACACACAGACACGTAAGAGAGGAGAGATTTCTATTTTAAAAATAGCAGGGTACCTTGGGGCGCATGTCATGAGTTTCTATATATTCCCTGGATTTGCTGGAATGAAATACACGTGGGAGCTCTTTGCCAACATGTAGTTTTACACGTCTCCCAGCAAACTCGGATTCGTGCGTGCAACCTAGCACTTGGGGACTTTAGAGAGAGTTGTGATATTTTCTGGGGGATTTGGATTGGATTAGATTTCTCAAGTCATATGGGGTCTGACTAGGACATGTTATAAATATGGATTATAAATTTTTGATTGGGAAAATGGTGTTGAATCTACTGCCTCCCACCCTTCTCTTTTTTGGAGGTGCCTTTATTGAAGGTGCTTTTCAGTGCAGTTTGTGGACTGTTTAGGGGACTGTAACAAACCAAAATATCTCCCGTGTGTGGGAAAGGGCTGGACAAGGTGGGTCTTGGACTCCTCCAGGACCTCTCTGTGTAGAGGGGCACTGTTGCATGAGTTGGGAATGTATGGGTTTTGGAGGGCTTAAAAGCAGGGCTTACAACCTGTAAGGGAGTGGGCAACAGTGACTGCGGCAGTGTAAAAACATTGTAAGCCCACAGGTTGGATGCTGGGCTTCCTCTGAGTGTGTTCTTGAAGCTGTAAGTGCAAGAAAGACACAGGCTTGTCCTGAGAGCGCTTCTTGCCTTCTCTCCTGGAAGCTCTAGTCCTCAAAGCAAGCTGCTCATCTCAAAGCGGTGCAATCATCGCTCTCAGTTCATAAAACCCAGCGAGCGCTGACCAAACTGTAAATCATCTGTCGTTTACCCAGCCAGGCTTTTTTTTTTCTTTTTCCTTAACTTAATACCACATTAGCTGCTATTGCTTAACATCAAATTTAATAGCATGGTTTGTGTTTTTAAATACTTCTTATCAAGTCTAGTTGTGATGCCTCCTTGCCTTTCTCCTCCTTTCCTCATAGAAAGAACTGCAGAGAAGTTTTTTTCTGAGAAAGTGTGTATTATTTTTAGTACCATTTAAACTTTTTTTCCCTTTTCCTATGTTTTTTAAGAGACATATTGCTCTTCTTTTGCCCTTTCCCAGCTGCCTGAAGTATTTAAAAAAAAATAGTTCAAGAGGACATTGCAGACTTGTTAAATTTGAATTTTGGCAGAAAATTTTAAACTTTTGCTATAGCACTTCAAAGTTAGGAGGAACTTGAGTTTGAAAATTGATGCAGATATAAGATGGCATATTTAATGACAGATGTATCTATAGAAACCTGTTAAGATGCAGATTATCCCCCTGGGGAGGGGAGATCAAAACTGCCAATCTATAAAATATACTTGTTAGGGGAAGGCATGGAATCTATCTCTGTGAGCACTTTGATTGCAGGGGACAGTGTAGCAGCATGTGGCATCATAACCTAAGAGCAGACAAATCAGCTTGATGACTTTCAAAGCCAAGAATACTGCTGGAGGCAAGGGTACTCCAGTCTAGAAGAAATTAAAACATATAGAGACTGTTATTAATTCCAGATCTATTTTTGTGTAGTCAAATCTGTATGCAAATCCTTAGCATCTCATTTTGGCAGATTAATCTAAAAGTGAAGAGCGGTATGTGAAAGGAATGTAATGATAAAACACCACAGATGAGCAATATTGCAGGGGAAAAAATGTAAGCTGTGTACTTGATATGAGGGGCTCTTTGTGAAGAGAGGCAAATAATTTTGCTTATTTGATTATTTCATTATTTTATGAGAAAGCAACCCCCTTCTTTCTCTTCTTCCTCCACATCTTTCCCCCCAAATTAAGGTGTCCTTTCTGAATGGAAGTATGTGACCCAGCGTTGTGTTTCCAATGCACCTCCTGTAGTTTAACATTCCAGAGGTAATCATCCAAATAACTATGATTTTTATTTTTCAAAATACTAATCTGACATGTCATTTTTAAACATTATTCTAGGAGTGAAAATAACTACGTAAAAGAAAATCAAATTACAAAACAGATATTAGAAAAGATTGTTTTGTGCGTGTGGCTGATGGCCACTAGCACTGTGAAGGCTGCACAACAGCGTAGAGACAAATAACAGATTAGGAGATTAGATACGGGAACAGTCATTGCTTTCCAAGGCGTGTTCTTGTGCGCGTACTTCACACGCGCTGCGATGGGCAGTGTGTGGCATAGCGTGATGGAAACAGTTTGGAAAGACTACATTTCGTTTCGGCTCTCTTGTAGCCTGTAAGCATCTGTGAGCTGGGAGCTTGTGCTGCCGCCCGTGTGTAGGGGCCCCAGTACAGGCTGGTGCTTGCGGAGATGCACCTGACCAACCAGTGTTACTCCTCCCTGCTCCTGCGGTTGAAGACAAGATGCTTGAATAGACTTGTCTGTAATTTCTGCTATCCGTTGGTCAGATTCTTGGCCTTACTCAAGTTATTTGAAGTGATCAGAGGGTACATCTATGTCAGCAAGTAGTTCAGCCCAGTTGGAGCAGATCAGCAGACAAAAACTTGGTGCCCAGTTCTCTACGTCTACTCCATGTACAGTTCACATGTTTTGCTTTGGACTAGGTTTATTCTGATCCTCTGGACCAAACATTCCTAGCACTCAGCTGATACAAAACCATCTGAAAGACCAGTTATTATTTCACACCCTTATGCCTCTGTTATGAATTGGAGCACAGCTGGTGCACATCTGGAGCAGAGATTCTGGTTTAACTTGAATGCACACCAGTACCACCCTACAGCCTGAAATAACATGAGAGAGGTAGGGGAGTCGCTTCAAAGCCACAGTATGGCTCTGAACCACAATGCTGTGCCAGGTGCAGCTGAAGGCTGGCAGAATGAGGATTCCTCAGCATGGAGGCTGGTCAGGGATAAAAGGAAAAAAAACAACAATGGCCTTAGTATGACTGAGCCATAGTGCATCCGGCAGGCACGAAAGCAGCTCTCCCACTGCTCTGTCTGAAACAGGGGATGTCCTCGCAAAAAGCGAAGAATAAACAAATGTAATGACAGATTAAATTCCTTCCTGTCATTGCTGTGGATTTTGTCCGGCATTGGCACATGCTGTTAAAACTGTAGTAGAAGAAGTTTATCTGTCAATATGAGTTTCTCTGGTGTGTGGCCACTGGCATGCCCTAGTTAAGTCCAGACCTTCTGGTAAGAAGAAAGGTGAGGTGCAGTTGGCAGGCGTATTTCTGGTCCCACCTTCCCATGGGCCCAGGGTGGTAACAGAGGGAGACTGGGACCTGTGGCAGTGCTGCTGTGGCATCACGTCCCTCAGAGTCTTGAGCACACTCAAGAACATGTTTATGCTGGTAAGATTACAGACTTGAGACTGAAGAATTTTTCCACCAATTTACTGAGTGAGATTTGCCATTTAAAACCAATAGAGTAGAGGACGATCGGAGATTAAACATATACTATGTTGAGGTAAATAGCTGGTTTGCAGCATCTGCTTGAGTTATACCTTGCTTTCCAAACATTATGGAAAGGTACGTGTACTAGTGGTGTTCCTGGTCACTATGGAGGAACCTCCCGACAACCAGGAGATGTTCTCTCTGTAATACTGACTAAATAGAGAATTTCCTTCAAATATATAGGCGAGTGCAGTTGCACAGGGTTGCGCTATGCTTTCCAGCAGGCAGCGGTGTCCCATGTCACACTCCTGGATAGGCAGAGCTCCTCTCCGACCTCCTCCTCCTCTCTGGTGCAAGCCAACCTCCTCCTCATTTAAACAGCATCACATGCCGCATGCTCCTTGGAACAGGGCCGGGTTTTATCTTCGTGTCTTGACGACGGCTGAATGCGGAGTCATTTATGAACAGATCAATTTTTATCTCATTTTTAGCCCATAGAATTAGCTTTAGAAAGGAAGTGTGTGGGTGTGGGTGTTTGTTGTTGCTGGTTTATGTTTCTAGATGTTTGACAAATGTGCTACTTATTACCTTTTAAGCAGATTAAAAAGGGCAGTGGAATGTAAGCGTAAGTGGTGGTATGCAATATAATTATGCCAGCAAATGAACCCTAGAATTGGTTGTTTTGCTGTACCTGATCTTGGTCCTGGTTTTGCTCATATGAAAAAATGTAACCTGTATAAACTCTTTCATAGGAGGAGTAACAAATACTGCACAGTATCAAAACAGGCTCATGGTCTATGATCCCAAGCAGGTGGGTGTCTGTGTCATATGTGTTTTTCTTATATGTTTTACTTCAAACATGTCTCTTAGCAAATACATACAATATTTTTTAATTTTTTTTTAAGGCTAAAAACACTGACCATTTGAATTAGTGGTGTTTTAAATTCACTTTGTACTGATGTGTGAGTTTAACAGAGTAATGGAGACCCTGACTTATTATATATTTTTTTAAGCCTGTAGGTGTTAAAAACATCTAGATTAAATATAGAAATGTGCTTTAAATCCCCTGTATTTACCAGTATTTATTTTGCTGGTTCATTTTTTTTGTAATCCAGCAGCCCAGGGCAATGAATACTCAAAGTCAGTGTCACAAAACTGCTCCTGTCATTGGCATTTCTGCTTTGAATTGCATATACAGACTTTTTGTTTTCTGCATACTTTCAGAACTATACTACCTGGCCATGACTTATTCTGCTGACTGCAAGGGTGCCTATCATTTCATTACCCAAGCACCTAAAATATCTTTTAGGGATTATTTCATACATTATGTATGTGTTTTGATTAGGTTAGCATGGCTCAGTAACCATTTCAGAGGGTTAGGGCATGGTTATGCCCTCTTGCTTGTATTAGGAATTAAAAGTCCTAAGCTTGCAATCAGAGTTGCATAGCCTGATTTATAGCCACGTGGAAGAGTATTGACTTTTCTGATTGTAGGATAGGGGCTTTGATTGCTGTATTTGGAATCAAATTGTGCCAGGAGATACTTCTGTGTGGTTCCCACTTTTTAAAGCATAGCACATACGGGTCCTGAAGCGGAAAGCAAGCAATGATGCACCTGCCTCTTTCTTTTTGAGGTGCAGTTTTACGCATCGATTGCACAAATGCTGATTTTTTTTTTTGTCCTAAATCCAAGTAGTAATTACAGGCAGCAATCTTACTTTGCTTATGAGGGGGACACTTTTCTTTAGATACTGTCTCTCTACTGTGTATCTTTTGCTTTGAGTCTTTACCTGCTGACATGAAAGTTGCACCCCAAAATGCCAGTGGCAGGGCTGCTTCAGCGTGCTGTGCCAACGGTGAGAAACCCGGTCTGGCACGTAAAGAGTTACAGACGAAGTGTGCGCTCGCATTCTTCAAATGAGGTCCACTTCGTGTTTGTACACACAAGCTCTTTTTAAAAATTCTGCTGGCATATTGTTTACGGTGGGTACTGGAAACCATCACATCTGCTTGCATCTCGCACAGAATCTCAATAACTCTATCATTCAGCACCAGCGCTTGCTTCTGCGCGAGGCCTTTGTGGCGAGTCGATAATGCCTGCCATCTGCCACAGAGCACACAGCTACCTGCCAACAAGCCGGCTGGGGTGACCTCTGCTTCCCCACCACTGATTAGTATTCACACGCCGCCTTATTAGAAATGACCCCACCAGGCCCCTCTGTTTCTTTGCCTTTGCAGTGCTTTGCGGCTCACCTGGCAGGCACTGCAGTGGAGGAAGCTAAAGATATAATCAGGGGATGCAGGCAGGCTTTGCAAAGCAGATGGTGTCTATAGTCTGGTGTTAAGAGACTGGACTACTAATGCAAACATTAATGCCTAATATTCAACTATTACACATTGAAATGTATAGCTATATAGTGTGGAGGTGAAAAGTCAGAAGTATTAGAGGCTCTTGAGTTACCGCAAGCGGTAGCACATGTAACACACAGAATTTCCTCACAGATTTTAACTTCCTCCACTTAAATAAATTAATCTCATCCATTGCCAGGTTGTTAGATTTGGTGAGCGTAGCAGGAGCAAGTGTTTTCTTACGTTTAAAATACTATGCTTGAATTCCTCTTCTTCCGTGTCCTCTTGCCCCTCCCCTGAACAGGTAGAATTCTCGAAATTGTTAACCAGGAAGAAAAATATGCAAAAGGACGTGACTTTGTAAGGGCCCGCAAATACAGGGTTAGCGTTAAACCAAATACGTGAATCATTTGAGGAGATTCTTTAGGAAATTATTTTTCCCTTTTGCTTCATTCCCCAAGGATAAGATCAAATAAGCTTCTGAAGAACGAAAGGTAGAAGAATCTCTCTTCTCTCATAACAGAGCTAGTTGGTAGAGATAATTTTAGCACTGTATACAAAGGAGACATCTAATAGTCTTGCTTAAGGAGGATTTGCTGCTGAATTATAAAGAAGAAACAAGCTTTGAAACCTGATGAGCTAGCTAAACAGAAAAAAAATATAGACCAAGAAATACTATTAAATTAATGAATTTAAATGTGAGAACTTTCAACACGTGTTGAAAGTCCAGTATGTCTAGTCAGTGTTATAACCAACATGTATGGTTAACGTATAAACAACACAAGTATATGCACTGATTTCTGGCCAAGGGTAAGAAGAACACCTCTAACATGCTGCTATTATTGTACTACTAATGTAGGTGCACCTTTGAGCAGTGCTGAGACAAGTTCTCTTTTCCTTTCCAGAATAAGTGGCTAAGCCGTAGCCCGATGTTGCAGAGGAGAGTGTATCACTCCATGGCTGCTGTCCAAAGGAAACTTTACGTGTTAGGTGGGAACGATCTGGACTACAACAACGATCGGATCCTGGTTCGGCACATAGACTCCTACAGCATAGATGCTGACCAATGGACGCGTTGCAGCTTCAACATGTTGACAGGTGAGTATTGTACACCAAAAGAGGAAACTCGCTACTATTAGAATAAAACATCAATTCTTTTCCCTTTAGATGCCTTTAGTGTGTGGAACTCTGCGACTTTGCCTCAATTGCCTCTGATTTAGGGGCCATGTTGGCCAATAAGACACTTTTGTTTACTGTTCTGGCATTCAGTGTTCTACAAAACATTTGTCTTGGGACATTGTAGGATAAATTTTTAAGGCGGCGCACAAAAATGTAATTTAATTAAGCAAACAAAAATTCTTGGTTGTAGTATTACCAGTACTTATTTTTGATTCTTCAAAAGCATGCCTGCACTGATAGATTTAGCTCCCTGTTTGCATGTTCAGCAGGCAGATCCATCTCTACCATGATATCGTTTTGTAGTGTTTCCTGCTGGCATTAGAGAGCATTGAACTCTATTAACCATCACTTATTCCTAAGCAATATCTTCTTAATAAATCACCTGAAAGGAGGTGTCTTTGTTGGAATTCTGTCAAGTCAGGGATGACTTGAGTGTCTTGGTTAGCTATGGATCTGTAAAGTTCCTCTTGATCATCATTAGGAGGAACTGTTGCAGTAGCAATTTACAAAGCACTGCAACTCACTGTCCCTGCCACCCAGTCCACTGAATTTCACTGTCAGTGAATACAATTCCCAAATGTACTAACTCCTCGAATCCCTGGGAGAGACAGGCATGTGACACGTTCTCAGAGTAGCACTACCAGCAGCTTTGCAGAAGAGGATGCATTTCCAGGACAGCATTAATGTTGGGGCCATTCTCCTGTGCAGCAGATTTGGAGGTCAATTAGTAACAGTACTGGATGCCAAAAAGTTTCAGCGCAAACTGCTATAGGAGCCCTAGAACTGAGCCTGCCTCGCTTTTCATCCTCTTCAATTTGGCATTGCACTGATTTCTGAGATCTACCACTGAAAAGGATATAAAGGATGTAGGAGCTTAGCTAGAAGCTCGGGATAGCTAGAAACACCATGTCAGAGAAATGACCGTCTGACAAATAAGACAGTCACCTTATGTCATTTTCTTCCTGGTAGGTTTAAAAGCTGCTCTAGTGACAATTTTGTTCTTTAAGATATTGCACTGGGTTTCTTAATCTCTGGGATCTGGAGAAGGGTTGCTTGGTTTCTGAGTCAGGTTGTGGGAGTACTTTGTGGACACTGAGGAGAGAGCCATGGATTAAAAAGGTGTTACGCATTGTCAAACAGAACTAGTTTTTCGTATCCCTTTTGCTCTCCTTTTAATTATTTTATTATCTGGAGGAATTGGCATCCTTTGAGAAGGACACCATCTGATTTGCAACTGTAGAAGCACTGGCACTGCAGGCACCCTCATTCTGGAGCTGACCCCCTACCACTAAATGCTGTGAGATAGTAGTCTCTCCTTAGATACGACCTGGTGGGTTGTTTCCACAACCTGCACCTTGAGAAGCCATCTCAGCCTTTCTTTGCGTCTCTGCAACTGGCGGTAAATGTGCCTGTTGCACTGTGTAGTGCAGAATTTTTTTTTTTAAAGCTGTATTTATCCTTCAAAACTTCCAAACTTGTTCAGGAGACTGTTGCTATGGGAATGAGCTTGCACAGCGGCTTCTGCAGTTTTCACCATACTCGTACCTGGAGGACCAGGGGGGTGAACAGGTGTGGGCAGAACGTGAGGGGTGTTCAGCTCTCGGCCTGCGTGTCTGTTTGGATGTGTATGTGCGAGAGTAGCTGAGAGGCAGGCGGTGAGCTTGCCTGTCACCTATGAAATACGCACGTGGAAAAACCTGTGCCATGGAGGAGACAGCAGATGGTCCCCTGCATGGCCTCAGTGTATTGCTCATCCAGGGTATCTGGCAGTATACGGGCAGTACCGTACGGGGCACCCACAGAGAGCAAAGAACAGCCCTCGCACTCCGCCTTCACTGTTGCACGTTGTGAATTCTGAAACAGTGAAGTTACTGCCAAGTGCATTTGCATCGCATTACAGAACTCCAGCATTCGGTGTTAAAAGGGTTAATTAAACCTTGAAACTGGTTTCTGTTTCCTTTTTTGCTTTAGGTCAAAATGAGTCTGGAGTTGCCGTCCACAATGGTAGAATATATTTAGTTGGCGGCTATTCGATTTGGACAAATGAGCCTTTGGCATGTATCCAGGTGAGTGGTGCAGGTTTCTTTTAAAGTCTTTTCCAATAATTTGCAAGGATACGTTTTGCACAGAGGTTATTCAAAAAGGAAAATGCATGTGAAGTGGAGAGATTAAGGATGTTTCTTACGAAGCCACTGAACCTGCATAAACACAGAGGAAATACTGTGGATATTAAAAACATTTCCAGACAAGCTATTAGATCCAATTATTCTAAGATATTCTAGTAAAACAGGCTTGAGGAGTCTCTCCTTTGGCAACGTTTGAGTAAAATAGTAAGTATATATTCTCAGGTTACACAATGAAGTTCAAAAGTAAAAGAGTTGCAGAAATGGATGATGTGGCACGGGCTAACAATTTTTCAGCCCATCTTGTGATTTATTTTTTTTTCTTTTTCTCTCCAAGTTGTCTTTCTGAAGAGTAGCCAGAGTTAACGAGTTGTTCTTTCACAAAGTTCAGTCAGCCTGCAACCTGCCCTAGCGCTTACTGCTTCAAAGCTTGAGTGGAAGTTTTTTGATCCCTGCTGTAGGCAATAGGTTGTCCAAAAAAACTCTTCTGCTCTCTCATCTCGTATAAGAGCAGCTTGCCTGCAGATCCACGGCTTTCAGATATTCCCGTACAGAACCTGGGAATTCTTATCTTTCTACATTTTTCTGAGTGAAGCAAATCTGCATCACAGCCATTGCTTTGTGACCAGCTGGGCAGTTACAGACAGAAAACTCCTGTTTACATCTCAGTTTCTGCGCTTTTGCTGATAAACAACATTTTCATTAGCTTCCAACTAAGCATCTTAGTATTTAACCTCCCAACTGTCCCATAAGGCTAGAAGTTAGACTTAGCATAAGAAGAAAATGTATTACATGTCGAGCTGCTGGTCTTTACAATGAACACTTACTGCATGAGTTTCTAAAGAATAGCTCGTACAAGACAAGGAGTTAAACCCATGTTCTGGTCATAGTATAATTGTGTTTTACTAAATTGTTGGATACTGTATCTAACAATTGTTATTGGAAAAATTCATTCAAACTGGCTTGGATAACACTAGGTGACATACAGTGCTTCAGATGGAGTAATAGCACAGTATCAAGGCAGTGACTATGCTCTACCAACATGCTTGTACCTTTCAGTATTGCACCTGGGTTTAAACAAGTGAAAATGATCCTGGGATCTTGCTTGCTTAAATGGACGTTAGTCCGCATCCCCAAACAGGTCATGAACCGGCAGCCTGCCTGAGACAGTCCCTACATTGAAGGGAAAAGAATTGTAAGTGCTTTGGCAGAGCTGTGTGTGCTGCCCCTTCTCAGTTGTTGGCAGTGTGCCTGGCTTTAACCAGTAAAACCAGCCTGTTTATCTTCAAATTCAGCAAATTTGGGGTTGCTTTCTCTTTTGGAAGAAAAAAAAAAAAAATCCCCTTTTTCTGTATATCTTCAAGTCATTCATTTATTTGGCCTTTCTAACTTGGATAGAGCTCCCTATATACTAAGCTGACGAATGACTCGTACTTTGTGGTAACAGTAGCCCTCCTGTGCAGAGTACCGTACTTGTACGGTTGCACGTTCTGCTGCCAGAGAGCAGGATCCAATGTCACTGTCTGCTGCTGAGTGCCTGAGCTAGCGTAAGATTTGGGTGATGAGGACAGCAATAGGTCACCAAATCCATAAATACAATCTAAAAATGATCTGAAACTACCCTTCTGTTGGGATTAATAATACATATATGCAGTGTGTGCCAGCAAATTTGTTTCAGCTTTCTTCCGTGACCCCTGAAATACTTTGTACGCTTTGACCTGCAGGTGCTGGATGTTAGCAAGGAAGGGAAGGAAGAGGTATTCTATGGGCCTACGCTCCCCTTCGCTTCCAATGGAATAGCAGCATGCTTTCTTCCAGCTCCTTATTTCACGTGCCCCAACCTTCAGACTCTGCAAGTGCCTCACCACAGGATTGGCACAATGTGAGACAAGGAACATGCACTTCGTAAAATCAGAAGTGGAGGGGGGAAAAAAATCAAACCCTGTGTATAGAAGGGTTTCTCTGGATGGGTGAAAAGATCAATCTGCACGGGCTGCTGCTTTACCTTCACACATTTGTCTTAAAGCCGAATCATGGTAGGCGGGAAGGAAGCTACAAAAACTGTCTGCAGTTTCTCTCCTCTGCCTCAGATGTAGAAACATATACATGACAGCGTTTGGCGTTTCTGCTGGTGACTACTCGCTACCTGTCTCTACTTCATCTCCTTATGCAAGTTCGTAAAGCATTGTGAATGCTCTCAGCTCCTCTTGGGCTGCTGCTCTTTGGAGTCTGCACGTTCCGTTGTTCACCAATGGCACTTTCAAAGCTGATAAAGCTGTGTTTATGTTGACAAAGATGATATAATACTATGGTAATTATGCAACTTACTCAATACCTTTGGCAAAAAAGAGTAACAAATGTGTTGACTTCCAATTCCAAACTCACATCGTTTACAGGTTCTCATTTAATAATACTTCATTTGAAATTTAAATACTGCAAAGCAGATTAAAACAAAAATAAAAAACAAACAAGCCCTATAGCATATGAGGAACAGATAAAAATTGTCTTGGCTGAAAGACAAAGCCACCAAAGCCTCACGATTAAACCCAAGTCTGAACTGAACGTGTTTGTCTGAGAATCTACCGATTATTTGGGATGTCATTTACCAAGGTCTACTATCAAATAAATGTTACCTTCTGTCATATGATCAATTCCTCCTGACAGCTGCAGTCTTTTAATGGTGGAGATCAGCCTCTTTACTGTATAATTAAAATGTGCCATTTACTTAATATTTTTAATATCCAGTTTGCAAAGGGTCACCACATTTACAATTATCAAGGAACAGTCTCATTTTGTCCAACATATGGTCCCACAAATCACTGGTCTCCAGAGGCTAAACAGGTGTAGAACAATGTCAATATTTATTTATTTATTCTTTCAGTTTATATAGTGTGTCTCCATTCCGTACTCCAGGCATATGCCCGGTCACAATAAATACTCTAACCTGTTCCGTTTTGGCTTTGCTTGGCTACTGCAGCCACTGTCTCTTATTTCCATCTTTTACTTCCCTATCTAACAACAACTTCAATGTTTGTAAATACTAACCAAGCATGTAATTAAATCTTTCTCCATTTATGATTTACGGGTACTCTGCACTTCTGCGCTTTACCTATGGATCTGTTCCCTGCCAGCGTGCTCTCTGAGCAGACCTATGGAATTCCTGCTGACACTCACGCAAATGCCACGTGCAGCACGTGCGGCAGCAATAGCCTGCGCTTGCTGCTCTCCAGCAACAGGTTTGACTTTGTCCGCTGAGCCGTGTTTTCAAATCAAACGCATCTGCTGAGGGTCTGGTTAGCAATATAGGTGAATGAACTTCATCAGCATTTCGATCTCCAGCTGGGCAGTGGACTCACAGAACATCACCTTTCCTTTTCCTCTAATTTTCAGGTTTGAGAGTTTTATGGGGGTTTTTTGCTGAGCTTTCTCACTCTTGTTGCAAAGAGCAGAGCTGCAGCTGCAGAGTCTTTGCCTGGCACGCTAACTTGAGTGCTAACAATGTCTCCCCCTGCACGAAAAGCAAGCCCGCAGGCAGGCAGTACTTTTGTCTAACTGCATGGGAGCTGTATAGGCTGTGCATCAGGATTTTTTTTTTTAATTCCTTTCATCTCCTGGAAATGAGCATGCAAGTGCCAGCTCTCCTGAGAGGCCATTTACACTCTAAAAATCTGACTGCTGCCCTGCGTGGGCTGCAGGGCCCAAGCCTGGTAAGTGTTTGAAGTTCTACTTTTGGGTGACTTGCAGGGACACAAACATTCCGTGTCTTGTTTTCAAGAGGAGGGTGGCTAAATAATCAAAGCCTTGGGGCTTTGAGCCTCATCCCGCAGATACCACACCAGGTGAGTGATCAGCTTTCGCTCCGGGTGCAGAACTGACATACGCTTGCTCTTTCCCGGGTGGCGGGAGAATTAATTTCTCAGCCTTTGTGAAGCCCTGGGCGCTTCCAGACAATACTGCAAAGTATGTTATGTATGTCTCAACTTCCTTTTGAGGCTTTTATTCCTAGGCCTCATAGCTTACCACAGCTGTAGCTATGAAATCATTTCTGACCTGCTCCTTCTGGAGAGCGAGGGATTACGATGGATGTGACCGGCTATTGAGGGGCGGCAGCAAGCTGTGACAGAAGCCCAGGTTTGAGAAGCGGAGGGGGGCAGCTTCCTTATGCAAAGCAGCATGTGCCTCTTGGTTCACGGACTGAAAGGCAAGAAAGTTATTTATCATGTTTGTTCTGCCCTTTTGACGCTTTTACTGTTCCGGTGGTTATCACCAATTGTCTGTACTGGTGAATAGCAGTTTTAAACAGCTGTGCAATTGCATTAAATTAGTTAAGGGTACCACAGCCACAGAGCCTCAGGACAACACATATGCTCCTGTTAGTGTCAGGATTCTGCTCTGGCTCTTAATCATCAGGCTCCACCGATTACAGAGAAGTCTTTCACGGCAGCCTCTTAGCCCCTGAGTTTTTGTGCCATGCTTTCCTATCTGGGTCTTTTTGCTTTTATTGCAGGACCTACAGGACAGGTGGGGGTGCTTTGCTGCACCTGAAGTCAGACAATGCCACATAGTCATTGCCAGGTGAGCAAAACCCCGTGAGTTATTGCGAGGTAAGAAAAGAGAAGGGTGTGGATGCAAGAGCAGGCAGGGACCACACTGGTGCCAGCAGCGGCTCTGCCTTGGCTGAGGGCTCTCTGCTAGGGAGGAGCAGGGGCGGGAGAGCAAGGCTGCCTTCACAGTCGCACTGCAGGAGTAAAGAGTAATAGTTCATCCTTTATCATAGAATCACAGAATGGTTTGGGTTTGAAGGGACCTCAAAGACCATCTAGTTCCAACCCCCCCTGCTGCGGGCAGGGACACCCTGCACCAGCCCAGGTTGCCTAAAGCCCCATCCAACCTGGCCTTGAACACTTCCAGGGAGGGGGCATCCACAGCTTCTCTGGGCAACCTGTGCCAGTGCCTCACCACCCTCACAGTGAAGAATTTCCTCCTTCTATCTAATTTAAATCAACCCTCTTTTAGTTTAAACCCATGACCCCTTGTCCTATCAGTACATGCCCTTGTAACCAGTCCCTTTCCAGCTTTCTTGTAGGCCCTTCAGGTACTGGAAGGCTACTCTAAGGTCTCCCTGGACCCTTCTCTCCTCCAGGCTGAACAACCCCAGCTCTCTCAGCCTGTCTTCACGGGAGAGGTGCTCCAGCCCTCTGATCATCCTTTACCTAGCATACTCCACTTTTGAGTCCCAAGATACATTATCAGCTTTTCTTAGCTATAAATAATCAGCTGCTTTGTGCTTTTTATCCAAAAGAGACACAATTTCCAGAAGCAGCAGCACCAACGCCCTCTTCTGCCACTTTGGTCTCATACCCAAGCACTGACCAAAGAAATACTTCTATGTTATCAGTGGGTTGTGCAGCAAATCTGCTTATGATGTGCACTAGTGGTTTTGTAATCCTTGCATTTCTAGTTGTGGCTGATGATTTTCTTCTTAACTTCACAGCTTTCAGGGAAAGTACCCAACTCCCAGAATAGTTCAAACTTCTGCAACTCTTTTTCCTCTAAGTTTTGCCTTCCCTGGTTACCCTCCCCCAAAGCTGTACAGACATTTAGTACATCAGTTGCAGAATCATGGAGAAATAGATAATTGAATATTCACACATGCAGAAACAACACAGGCAGAATGTGGAACAATGTGGAAACAAGCGCAAAAAGAGGCGGCATCTGTTTATTGAAAATTAGAATGTAGAATACATTAAGAGGGCAAGGTTAAAACACTTCATCTGCAGGCAGAGTTTGTAGGGGAGGAAGACTTTGCAGGAAGTTTAGCACATACGACTATATAAAGGGCTTAGTTTTATTTTTGCAAAATGGGCTGCTTCGCCCCCACCCCCCAAGGACACATTTTAAAGAGGAAAAAAAGTGTCCACATAAAGATTGGTTTTCCCATAGAGATGATTATATATAGTTGTTTCACAGTAATGCCAGAATTAAAATGCTTAAAATGTTAACTCTTGCTGTGGGGAGATTAGCCCATGTTGCAATACTTAAAGTACTGAAGAACAGAGTAAGTATTTTCAGCAATACCCTCGACTCCTCATGTAATGAATGTTGTACTCATTTTTCCACCAGTGCCCATGCAGGTCAGTGTTGGCCCTTTCTAAAATCAATGATGAATTTAGCAAACTTGAATTTTTCCTGCTTGTTTAGGTGACATTCTACAAGGGAGATCCAAGACAGCATTTGACGGACTGTAAAATGTGGTGAATTTGTTTGTGACGCGGAATTATTCTGCTGGCATTTCCCAAGGCCAGCAAAGACACCAGATTTAGGTACTGGCTCTGAGTTTTATAATTGTTTTTTTATGTTTGTTTTATACATACCTTCACGTTTCGTACATTAAGTCTACAAAAGCTTTACCATTTTAAAGCTGCTCAAGTAGACAAAAGCCATATCTTAGTCATTCATCATAAAACAAGCTTAATTATGCTAGGACATATTGACGCTGCATCAGATTTTTAATCTTCAACATAATTTTATAACCATTGCTAACAGATGGGCTGATTACACTGAATTTGAGTTTTAAGTAATAGTTAAAAATTATAAAATATGATTAAACTGAAAATAGCCATGCATACATAATTTTCAGAAGCTACTGAAGGAAGGAAAAACAAGTGCAGTAAAACCTCTTTTCTTGTTTCCTGAGGGAAATACATTGCATTTGTGGACAGTTATCAAAGTTCCTTAAATGACTCTGTAAGCAGCGGGTCCTATTGGCAGTTCCTCTCCTGTGCAATTACAACAGCTCTGCAGAACCTTATTCTTTCCATAGGTCTGCAGCTCTATTCCAGCATAAAAGGCATAAATTTTTCTATTTCAGAAGCTCTTTTATTGAAACAAGTGCCTTCTCTCTCTTTTTTTTTTTGCCAATGAAAATGAAAGCAAGGAGTAACTTAAATTACCATGTTCCTGCTCTTTAATAACAATAACAAATGGGAAATTCTTACAAAATAGAGGGACAGCTTTGTAGGACTAATGGAAGTTGCATGTGAATTTTCAACAGAAGGTGTCTTTTTTTTTCTTTTTCTTTTTTTCCCCAGTTATCATTTTAAGGTTTCAAAGGAAAGATAAGCCAGACTTCCCTCTCCCTGCCATTGTTCATGATGTGCTGGACATCTGTTTCACGTCACAAGGATGATAATGGGGCAGAGGTGACCAGTATCCTGAATTCTGGAATAGGGAAAATATAAAAATGAAATACTTTCAGCTCTCAATTCTGTATATTGCAAAAATAAAAGGGCCCAGTAGTCCTCCTATCCACTTATATCCTGGAACATCCTCTGGTCAATGAGATTGGCACAGAAAATGCTTGCAAGGCTCACGGCTGCTGTACTTCAAACAGATCTCCTGCCAACATCATTAGCATTTCTAGATGAAAGGAGATATGGGGTATGGACCATGCAAGAGGCTTAGGGGAAGCAGCAGCTTACTGAGCTTTAGTATCTTGTTGTAACTCCATTAATATCTGATAATCCTGTAAAGTAATTAATTAATGTTCAAAATGGCTTAATACCACCAACTTTTCATATATAGTTTCTCTGAATGTCATTAGGAACTTTAGCTACAACCTTTTTCCAGGATCTTTTCACCCTGAATTATGGAAGTGACAAGTGCAGTAAATGTGCATCATTGCAAGCAGCTATTTTTAAACAACGCTGTCTGGAGCAGACAGGTGTGTGAGTGCAGCCAACACGCTCACCCACAGCGGGGCTTTGGCACATCGGCTCTAACCCGACTTTAGCAGACCATGGCTGTGTCTCTCTGGCATCGTCTTGCACCCACCACCAGTTTGCCTTTCAGCCCTGTGCTAATGGTGAGTGTTCTGTGAGCCAACAGGCTGACAGGCAGCATCACCTTCTGCAGCTGCACGCGTGGCCGGGTGCTGGCTGAAAAGAAGGGAAGGAAGGACGGACGCAGGTAGGGTTCATGGCAGCGCTGTTGCTCCAAGCCTGAACAAGCTGGGTGAAAGCAGCAGAACTGCCAGTGGCATCTGTCTGCCTGAACAGCAGCGAGTCGCTGACCCCAGCAAATCCAGAGTCCTCAGCCTGGCTGTGGCAAGCACCTCCTTTACGGTCTGGCATGCCCTTGGAACCATGGCCTGCCTCCTCCCAGCAAACTGATTCACACAGCTGCAGCTGTCAGGGGTAGGTGACATCCAAATGGCAGGTTCTGTTGTCTTCTCTGTAGCCAGTGACAGAGCTTGTATTAATTACTAGTCTTTATTAGATGCAGAGTAAGGCTTGGTAGGTATCTTTAAGAAGGTGATCTTGGGACATGCTTTTCTTCTGCTGCTGGAAATCACCTCGGATTTGAGGCATGATTCTCTTCCTGTAATTGTCCTGTCACAGACTCACAGAAGCCTTGTTTAACAGCTTCCCTGGGATACTCGGGACACAGCAGAAAATGGGTATCATCTGATCTATATTGCTTAGTGGAAAGCAGATCATCCTGCAAATGGATCAGCAGAGAAAGACTGCCCAGCACTGGCAGAAGCTTCCAGTAATTCACTGCCCATTACTCCTGAGAAACAAAGCCTCCAGAAACTGTAGGGCAGGGCAAGGCAGTGATGCATCTTCACCCTGGGCTCGGCAGCGGATTTCTGTTCTGATGGTCCCTGGATTTCTTCCTGTACAGTCTGGACAACAGATGTCTGACGCCCACAATGCAGAGAGCCTATGACCTCTCATTGAGCCTCTGGGCTTGGTATATGACTGACCAATAATACCAGAAGTGTTCTGCTTGTTCCAGTTCAGGTTTAAAATGCTTACAAAGTACCTGTACACACTGGCAGGAAAACTGCTGAGAAGCAAGAGGTAGAAGTAAGTTTAACATTAGGGATTTGTTGAGGTGCTCAACATTACTCTTGGTTGCTGTCCAGACTCACTGCACATTAAGTACCTGCTGGCTCAACTCTATGGTGATGTTTTCAGCTGCCAGCACCAAGCTCCGTGCCCCCAGGCTACTGCTTCCTGGCAGAACTACCAGCTGAGTTGCTTCTGCTTCCATACTTTTCGTACTCTGCACACAGGGTCTCATACAGACACCTCAGCTCACACCCACCAATTTCAGCCTTGCACAAATGCCCGTGGGGGATAAGTCTGTGGTGGAGAGAGAAGAGGAAAGCTGGGCAGGGGATGAGTTCCCTTCCTCTGACAGAGGTTAAGGATACCCCTCACCAATAGGTGCAAGTCTTATTTTCAGCTCCCCTCTTTACCTGATTTACAGCAAGGCTCTTCACTTTGCTTAATAAACAAGAGGACAGAGGCAGACTTTGCATCTATATGCAGATGAACTCTTCCTATCAGTAGTAGCAACCAGTGTAAAAGCTTTCCAGGATCTCCTGCTCTTTACCTAAGCAGTTTTCCATGCATTGTATAAGGAAGCTAGACATTTGTACTGTTTTTTAAACCAAACTGTTCATATGTAAAATAATATAGGAAGGTTTGAGTTAAATAATGTTCAGGCAGCATCTAATAAAGCATAACACACAATGCTTTTTAGTTCATGGTGGTTTTCATGTAGTGGTTTTCAAAGTCTTTACTTTTTCTATATTGTACTCAAATTCGGCACTTTTTCTTTTCTCCTGATTTTGGACTGTTGTTTTGGTGTATACTTCGTAAGTCAGTCTCAACTAGCAGTCTGCAAGCCTTCATCTCATTAATATTATCAGAACTGTCAGTCACATCTGCAACTGTCCATACCAAATAATTAGACCAAACCAGATTGCCCATTTGGCAGTGGTTGACGAATACGATGCAAAAATGCTCTATTTCTGTTTGCATTAACTTTTTGACAGAGAAGAATGATAATTTCCAAACTGTTTAAATTAGTTTCTCATGCACCAGGAGCTGTTACACATTTACATAAAGCTCTGTTGCTTTTTCAGAAACTTCCAACCACTACAGACAGCATTAAATATGTCTTTAACAACCCACTAAACACATCATTAAATATTACCACAAAATATCTGCTCTATCCTTTAAAAGTCAAAGGTTTTACTTTCAGGAAGTAATACTACAGTCAGACTTTTGTTCTGTAATCTACTGTGTGGTAGAACTCAAATTTTAAAGACATCTCTATTAATGTCTCTTGGAAAATTTTTTATTTTTTCTATTTATTTATTTATTTTAAAAAGCTTTTTAGAAGCACAATCCTCTTGAGATGAATAAAACTCCTCCCAGGTACAGAAGCTTACAAGGAGCCACAATGCAAGTTCAGTAAGTCACTTTCAGAATGAAAAGAACCTCCATGTTCTGCACTATTAAGTAGCCTAAAGAGGCTTTTAGTTACTGCATTATCTGAAGTAACGATAGCCGATTTAGGGAAAAACATTATCTAGTTCGACTTGATAAGATTACTGTAACGAAAGAGAAGCTGCTCTGAAACGATTTTAGGGATTTCTGTGGAACTATTAGACACAAAAATAATCTCTCCTTCCCATTAATATCATAACATTAAAATTTAAA
This sequence comes from Balearica regulorum gibbericeps, assembly GCF_011004875.1. NCBI lineage: Eukaryota > Metazoa > Chordata > Aves > Gruiformes > Gruidae > Balearica > Balearica regulorum. Next base: position 44,545,795 of record NC_046186.1, read on the forward strand.
TAACTTTCAAAGTAAGCAGCTGTTCACCAGTGTAGCCACTAGGGGCAAACTACCTCTCCCAAAGTCCAGTAAGTAGTTGCAGAAATACAGGTTATTGAGGAAAGTGAAAAACGTGAATACCACAGGCATTAATCAAAGGTACCTGAGAACTTTTGGGGGGGGGGGGGGGGGGGGGGGAAGTAGAAAAAGCTACAGAGCTATATCTGTCCTGGAAAGATCCAAAAGATAATTCATAACACAGTAAAATATTTGCAAGATCCAACATTCCAGGCAAACAGGAATAATTACTAGCCTATGATCAAATGGAATAAATTCCCCAAATGAGTATTTTCTTTAAAAGTCTGTCATCTCTTCTTTTTTCTCACACCACTTACACCTAGTCTAAGTTAAATGGATAAATAACTGTGTCATGACTAATAACAAGATCGTGGGATCACTGTAAATTATGGGTTAAATTTAAGGACATAGTATTGAAAAGGAAGAGGAGAGGAAATCTGAACCTACCTTTTTATTGTATTGCCCACAAAGACAACAGAAGAGATTTTACGCTAGAATCTGAAAGACTTTAATGTTTTAATACAGGCAGAAGGTTAAGACAGCTACATACGTTTTGTACAACACATATCCAAGCCCTTGTAACAAACGACAGCTTCATCATACTGGTGCAACTCCTAGTGAATGCACGGCATTCAACAGGTTCAGTACTAGACGTCACAATTTTTCTCATTTTACTAAAATAATAAATTAGAAATTACAAAATTATGATTTGCTTAAGAACACAATGAGATTTTTCAAAAGTGCAGTGTGAAGAGGGTCAGGTCTTACTCCATGTGAATTGAGTTTTGTGAAATTACTCTGATTCTTTGAAGTCCTACCTCATACGTTGCAATACAGGCATCTGCTCATATTGACGTTTTACTGTGTGATACATTTGCCATACCTTTCGATTACCATTTAACAGTATATTGAGAGTCACCATTCAGATGCATGATAATATTCAAATACCACAGAAATGATTACAATACCTAATTTGGGGGGAAAAACCCCCCAAAATTGAGAAATATATTGCCATTGTAAAGATAAAGAACTTGGCTGGTGTGTCGTAGACTGTAGTTTTAGGTATCAACAGTGTCAGAACATTCAAGAGGAAAGTATTAATCACCAGCACACTGCTAACCTGTCTCATTTTCCAGTTTTTGTATCTCATTTTTTCCAGCCTCTGCGAGGTAAGATAAGAGTCTTTTATACGCTTCTCTGTTGAAAAAACAAGAGAATGTAACATGTTACTTAAACAATATCTCACACATCCTAGGAGTAAAAGCACGGAATTCCCAAACACATTGTTCACACCTTGGGATATTAAAACACAGTAACTCCCCCTACTCCCCCTTTATTCAACTGCTTTGTTTGCTGTGAATTTTTAGCATGGCCAGGTTGGAAGAAGAATAAGGATTGCATTGTCTATGGCTACAAGTGTAGTGAAGATGCTTAGAAGTCTACTTGCTTAGCATACTGCTGTGAAATAGATTTTTTTTTTCTTTTAAAACGTGGAGTTCCCAAGGCTTAGATGAGATTGGCATTCAGACTTCAGCATGTTTGCTACCTGATCTCTGCTTAAGAAATCTCTCGGTGACTCACGCTACAGCAGGCTGACGTAAGCCACTGGCACCAGGGTGCAGACCGGCCCTGGCACAGATTTAGATCATCATCCTCAACAAAGGGCAACAACCATTTAAAATAAACCTGGAATTCAGAAGGGGACTGTCACTCAAGTGGGTTTTTCAGAAGAGTGCCTATATGTGTTGGTGAGACCTTTCACCTTCAGTTCATGCTAATACTCTCCAACCTAGACAACATAATTACTGTTAAAGTATTATGTCTGACATTTAGGTCTATTCTAATTAAGGATTTTTTTTCATGAAATACTAACTTCAGCAAACAAAACTGCAGTTTTCATACTAGTTCCTTGCAATAACAACAGTGGACATCACCACTATAAGCATCTGATGCAACTTCTGAACTTTGCTTCTTTTATACAGATGGGTTTGCACTTTAATGTCTACAATGATTGCACAGACTACGTTAACATAACATTACTTAGTGGCTAGGACTGAAGAGGGAAAATCAGTTATTAGCGTTCTTACAATAAAATGTTCATAAGTCACCTTAGACTGCTGGGGAATGGAGCACGTTCTAAATACAAATTATTAATACAAAACAACAAAACATTTTTTTTTTTAATATATTGTAGGTAAAGGGATGAATTTTACCTTATTAACAGTATAAACAAAATGAAAGTTGGGCTATCAATACATTATCAAAAGCAGGTAGTATGCAGAGGTAACCCAGCTTCGCCTAAATTTGACTGGAGTCTGTAGCCCTAATGTCAAAGCATCTCTGGAAATCTTTAGCAAATACAGATGGCTTAAAACCATGAAAGGCTTGAGCAGAGGAAGATTTCTGCCTGAACACAGTTAAAAATCACTCAGTTTTGAGTGTCTGCACTGCTGCCTAGCATTGCTTGCTTTCAAGAGAATAAACCTCTACTGCTCATTGTCAAAACCCAGTATTAAATACAAAACAAACCTCTGTGCAGCATTTCTTCCAAGACCTTGTTTGTGCTCCGAATCCTTCAGAGACTGTGTGATTGTGGGAATCAGGCTGGTAACTAACGTCTGATCCAAGACTGCCACCGTTTCTAGTGTGCTGAAAACCCGGTGATCATATACGGCAGTATAGCCCTGGATAAACTGCCTGAGGGGGACATAAAGGCATTTAATGTAAGGTCAAAACTAGATGCAGAGAACATGCCAAGAACAACTGAAGAGTCTAATCAGAACAAGCAATCTGCTGCATGGCAATTTTCATATTGTTACACTGATACAGTCTACACGGAATACTTTCTTTAAACGAAGCTTTTGAAGGCTAATGCTAAAAATCCCACCCGTTTATTTTCGAGCAAATTAGCAGAATCTGCTGCTGTTTCACCAGGGCTGACTTGTTCCAGAGCACTTTACTTTGTAATTCATCTGAAAGCAAAACTAAAACATGTATTTATTATTTAATAAAAAATAACGATAATAAAGACTGCCAACAAAACAAGAGATCTAGATTCGCACCTGCAGAAATAATGCTGGCGTGTCTTATAAAGCTCCGCTGGATCTTAAGCAGGGCAGACCACGGATGGAAGTGCGCCCATTTGTCTTCCTGAGGGTTTGAGGCCTTTCAAGATCACAGATTACATTCAGACCAGAAGTAACACCCAAGGGATGACACATCCCGTGAAAGTGATGTAATCATGTACAGACTGGGCATGCCCACAAACATCCATTCTTATTTCAGTGAGTCTCTCTGGAGCTTTCATCTGGACATGACCAGTACGGCACCAGTGCTTAGTTTGCAAAATGTCATCGGGTTTCAGCCCATGCAGCTCTTCTACTGTATCCATGTGAGAAATAGGATTCATTTTACAGAGGTATGGGCTAATTACAATTTACATTATAATCTGTTATTTATTTGGCACAAAATCAAATCAATAAAAAATAAAAGCTGAGCTCGTTGTATGAGGATTTGATCTCCATTATATGCACTTCAAATTAGGCACACGTCTTTGACAGCACCTAACACTGACCATCACCACCCATGAGGAGTTTTTCCCGTTGGCAGTAGCAAGATACCTCTATTATATACCTTTCAAAACGGTATTTGATTCATCAAAAAGCAGGATCTTTCCTGCTTTCTATGTTTCTCTCTTTTTTGCTCTGGCTTTTTGGCCAAGCTATGTTTAAAACCAGTGCCAAAAGTACCATTATTTAAATACCATAAACAAGTGACAATGCAGTATGTTAAGGCTAATTAGTTATTTTAAAAAACATGTTTGTTGTCAAATTGGCTTGCCATAGCTTCACTGCCAATTGGCATGTTTTTCTGGTTACCTAAATACAGAAGTCAGCTGGGTGGCACGTTCTCCTCCTGACCCTGCTTGGCAGCCTTCTACCATGTACTGTACAATGTCTGTGGAGAATTTTTTAACTGTAAAAGAAAAATCACAAGATTCACACAGAGCTCTTGAACTGACCATCTGGAGAATGTCTTTCATGAAGACTAAAATTTTTAAATTAGGAAAAAAAAAATTGTTTTATCTTACTTTCACGGAAGGGAAATGACTGTGAGAGCAGTTAGTTTGGCTATAAAGAACAGAACGAATCACAGATTTATCCAAAGTCCTATTTTCACCTCCATTATCCTTTAAACATATAGATTTTTTAAGTACACTATGGTCGTCTTTAAGTCAAAGCAGAGACACACGTAGTGGAAATAGAGATTTTATTTAAATTTAAGTTCTGTTTGTATTCTTTAATCATTCCTATTTGAATTAAGAAAAGCAGTTGTGGCATTATATCCTGCCCAAAGCTATATAGATCTTCTCCTTACTTTCAATGGTGGATATTGTTCTGGTTTTACAGAGGGGAAAAAAAAACAAACCACAAAACCCCACTATTTTCTTCCCCTTAACTGTTTCCAAATAAATATTCGAGTTGTAAGATACAGCTCTTCCTTTATAAAGGTGGAACTGGGCTGCAAGGACTCTTCTTTAAGTGTGTGGTGGAGCCCTGCCTAGGGTCAGACAGCGAGCTGGTGGCTACAGCAGCACAAGACTTCTGGCTCATTCTACTCCACAGCACATTGCAAAGTAGGTGCTTCCAGCCTCAGGCAGGTGTGGCTGTGATGGCAGAAGGGGGAAGAAAAGTGTGCGATGATTCAGCTGATTTTCCAGGCATATCTTATCCTGGAAACTTTTGTAGACCAGAATCAAAACGTACTTTATTAGACAAAATTCTCAGGAGAAGTCAAAGGTGAATCCCCATTTTGCTTAATTTTGCCTCTACTGGCAGCAAGAAGTAGAAATTTTGAGCTTACACACACATGCACATTCATTATACAACTGTGGGGTGAACAGTGCTTCATTTTTTAAGCAGCTAAAAATAACGAAGTTCTTGCTACCAAACAAAGCATGCTAAAAGAAGAAAGAAGACTCAAAGATGCCTTCAGAGCACAACATGCTACTTTAATCCATTTATAACGCCTCTATGGGGAGAACATACGCTAGTCTTATTTGGTCTCAAACCTTTAGGTGCAAGAAAACTTCCACAGTTAGAGAGTCTGGGAGAAATGAGATGGGAGGGATGGGGAGAAAGGAAATGCTCTTCAGATTCCGGAGAAGTTGATCATTAGTTCATTAGAGAGCAAAACAAGGGAAGACTTCTCTGCCTCTTGGAGACGTAAGTCCCACACCAGTTAATGAAAAAAGAAAGCTTGTTCAGTTTATCTGGCCAAAGTACCTCATTCACCTCATCTAAAAGTCTGAAATAATGGGATGAAAGATGCTCAGCAGGGCAAAAAAATCTTACAGGTGTGCAGAGATGTATTTAAAGCAAACGAGCAGCTCACCTTGTAGCTCATTAACCAATACCAAGCATTTCAACACGGCTGGGAGGACTAAGTCAATGTCACATAGTTCAGTGCTCTGGGTTCTCTGCAGCACTTCAAGAATGAAAGCAAGAACCGAGGCCAAGCGAGGAGGTGGAGCGTTACCTTTGAACTGCATGTAGTTTTCACTGGGAAGACAAAGAAAACCAAACCAGAGTCTATAATTTGTTTTTTTCCATTCAATGCAAGCACCATACACCTTAAAATAACTGTGATATTTCAGCAGGAGGCCTATTACATAGATTTCTATCTTTATCTAGGCTCGACTAATGGCTCCTATTTGTCTTAGTCTTAGAAAAGACTCCCAATTTATCTGAGGACAGTGATGCCTTCTGACTCTTCTGTTGAGAGGGAAGTGAGAAATAACAGTACCATAATTATAGTTGAAAAGCCAAGTGTGACTATAAAAGTTAAAATACAAAGGCAGTTTCATAAAATAACCAAATAAAGGGAGGAGTCAAGATTCTAAGACACTAAACCAACATCCAAAATACAACTCTTGTTCAACCGCTTTATTTAGCTTTATGTGCTTTTGTCAACTCACAATCCAACTTGTGGTAACAGCTCTGCTGTTATACCGGAATCGTTATTTTATTTTTGTCCACAGTATGTTGTAACGGGACAGCCAATATCTGCTTTTGCTCCATCAAAATTAACACAGTCGTCTCCAGCAAAAAATTTGTCACAACGATAAAAACTGAGCTGTCAATTTGCAACACGAGCAAACTTTGCCATCAGGCACATTAAGTGTTCAAACTTGAACATCTTCATTTGTTATTTTTCCACAAAAGGATATAAGAATCAGAACTACTGTTGGTTGGACATTACAAATTACTTTACTGAAATCTGAAGACAATAAGTTTAAATTGAAGCATTCAGGAGAGAAGGAGTGCAGGTAAAAAGAACACAGCATTTATCAGTTAGCAAGAACACTCCCAGAAACTTCAAAATAATTTTTTTAGATATTTAATAATAGGTACTATCAGTTACCCAAACAAGGCACACATGTTTACTCAGCCATGCATCAATTAAAAACCACTGTCCTTTGTAAAACTTACTAAGGAGTGCTTCTACAACTTTGAAATGAAACCTGACTTTCAGAGATCCAAGTATTTCATTGCACAGCTTCAAAGCACTGCTACAACTTGGCAAATCAAAGTTGTAATGCTTCTGTATTTTTTTTGTATCGTGTGGTTTAATGTTAGCAACTCTGAAATCTTCGATGCCATTAATTTACTATGAAAATTTCACACAAATTTTTTGGGGGGTCATCTTCCACAAAAACGGTTCTCTGACCTGGGTAATACACCTCTGCTCACGTGGTTCCATTTCCTCCCCGCAGCAGCAAGATGCTCGCTAGCTTTCATATGACAAAATGGCTAGCGAACTCTGTACAAATAACTTAAGATGACAAAGTTTGAGTATTCATAAATTAAAAACATGTCAGAACTAAGATTATGAAATCTTAATTCACTCCCCACGTCTTAATTCGCACACCCCACGTTTTCCATCTCCCGTGGTAGCTGGAACACCTACGTACACCCTGACACTTCCAGAGCAACCAGGCCTCCCGTGCACAGGTAACTGTGGCAACTGTAAGCACAACTGTGTCCCTAAATACAGCCCGAGACACGAACATATGACGATGTATATTGGAGCGCAATTTGACGTATGCACGTTGTCCTTCCTTTGCTCCCTGCCCAGCAACTTACAGGCTCTTCCCACAGCCAAACTGTCAGTTAACTGAGAAGAAAATAGTGGCATTCCCTTTCTCGTTAGCTATTTGTGAACTCTGTGATGGTTTTTTACTTCACCGGTCCTTACTTTATGACATGCAGAGTGGTCTTCCGTAGACGGAGCATCTGGGGGGCTGTAATGGAACTGCATAAAGCAGTCAGCATAGGATGCTGTCCGGCTCCAAGCGCAGTCGGAGAAGAAGGGAGAAATCGTCCAAAATACTGTTGAATAATGCTACCAAGCAGTTGATTTAAATAGGCACCTTGTGTTTGGGACTGACAACATATAAAGGACAGGCCCTGTAGAAAAAAATTTTAGAAAGTGAGAAATTGAATTTTTAACAATACTTTGGAATAAATCTTTAAGAACCGTAGGCTAAATACTCGCTACACGCTGTGTAAACTGCTGCACACAGAGTAACTACGGCATGACACAAGCGTCACTAATTTGCTGCAGATATGATGGTATACAAATGAAAACAGAGCCAGGGCAAGGCTTGCAAAGGAGAGAAATCTTTTACTAGACTAATTAATATATTGGAAGATAAGCTTTGGGACATGCAAGCTCCCCTTCAAATCTCAAATAAAACCTTGGCATTTCAGACCTGAGAAAGTGTTTCTGTGCCCAAGACCTCCTCGTGTCTTTTTCAACTCTGTACGTGGTCTAACAAAGTATATTAGTCCAGTAAGATTGATGAAGGAAGAGAGACAATACCTCATCTGTTTGTAAAGCACCATGGGAATTTTTTGTATGAATGATATAGCAGAAAAATAAACACTTAGAATCACAGTCTGGCAAAAAAATTTTGCTCATAGTTTGAACAAATTAAGGTAAATTAGACACCATTTATAAGGTATTTGGAGCGGGGTTTTTTTGTTGTTTGTTCGGTTTGGTTTTTAAATCTGTTTAAGATAAGGCTAAAACTGCTGTGATTTATCCAATATAAGCTATATTGATCCAGAGAAAAATCTGTAATGAAAGCACTTGCCCAGAAAGTGCCTCTCTGAACACTACCCATAGTTACACAACATAGACATGGTACATCTCTGAAAAAAGATTATTTTTCTTGTTGGTACAAGTTGCTGTGAGAGAAAGTTAAGAGTTTCCTTCCCCTTCCTTTGATTACTGAATGGAAGAACAACAAATCACTAAGGAATAAATAAATAAATAAATAAATAAATAAATAAAGCCCACTGGTCTCTTATCACAAGGGTCACAGACAGTGGCACAAACAGAAGCCTCTTGAGAATTCAGTTTTCACAACAGTTCTGTCCAACAATAATAATGGCATAAAAAAAGTTCAAGCACAGAGTTCCCCAGACAGCAGCTTCAACAGGACTTCAAACTTCCACTATCACTGCAGTCCAGACTCCAGTTCTGGTAGGAGGAGTATCTGCCTGAACATCGATGGTTGCTGAGGTCAGCTGATGCCCCTAATATATGAATGAATAGTTCAAAACAAGCTGCTTTTGTTCCCAGCTACCAACAAAGAGTATTTCTGGTGCTTTTTGCATAGGAGCCCCTCCCCACAAAAGATTTTCATCTATACCTGTCTGTGTGAACATGACAGAACAATTCTTTCAGAAAAAAAAAGCAGGATGAGACACAGCTGAGGGTTGTCTTGGCACTTTCTTGAAATGGGGAGTTCCCACTTTTGGTTCCACAGTGAGCAAATACAAGAAACATGAGATTTCAAGAAATGAGGTGCTTCAGGACCTGCCTGAAGACTTGCTGTAGGTGGCCCTCTTGAACACAGACATATTCGGTCAGGGTTTAACTTCACGTGCTTCTAGACCTCCTTGGTAATTTTGGTAAGTGATAAAACCCACGCTTCCTGAACCGGGACTTTGAGAAACAGTTCCGATTCTCTCCTCCCTTTGTGTACATCCAACAAAATTTTGTAGGAAAAAGCAGCTGCTGCTATATCAGAATTCTTAAAAGTACTGTTGGCAAGTAGCAGACGCAGAGAGACTGTTACAGATGACAGATTATTTCATATAATTTCATATAATTATTATTATTTCATGAGTTACTGTTTTTAAGAAATGATCCTAAAGACTTAAAAGGTGTGATAAAAAGCAAAAAATATCAGAATTTAGATATCTGAAGGAACACAGGCTAATTTTTGCAGATCTTCTAATAGTTTATTTTGAAGATGAATCCACAAACCTAGCCTGATCCTTCATATACGCATTTTCATTTTCTGAGTTGAAGTAAACTGATTCTAATTTTTTGAGGTGTAGGCTGGGGAGAGATGTAATCTGAAAAAGAAGGAAAAGATTAAATAAAAAAAAAAAAGCCAAAACAACAACACACTACCCTGTCAAGACCATTGCTGAAAGATACTCTTCTTGACTAGAGAGGAAAAAAAAGGATGTAAGTTAACTAGTGATTTTTTTCTTTAGTTATCTGATGAGGATATAGAGAGCTCTTGAAACTCTGTAAGGACAGCTGTTAGCTCAAGAAGCATTTAGAAACACAGAAAATGCCTTTTTTCTGTAACCAAATGTTTTCTTTAGACAGGATTCTAGGTTCCTTTTTGGTGGGTCAGGCAGAGATGCTGCCTCTCAAAAAAGGTATAATTTTAAAACCATGTAGCAATACCAAAATTCTCTTTTCAATAAGGAGGAGGATCATCATTTTTCCTAATGGAAATTACAAGATTAGCACCAACAGCTTCCAAGATATAAATTCTTATTTCCAGTGAGAAAATAGCGAGAAAAATCAGCTTCCATTTTATTGGAAGGCAGAAAAATACCTCCAAACAAAAGCCCATTCTCTTCCACATAGCAGAAAAATCCATTAATAAGTCCTCACACAGGAAGGGCACATCTACAGCATCAAAGCTCTTCAGGGAAGAGTCGTCACACCTTTGACCCTGAGGCTTCTACTGTTCCCTAAAAGTTTGCAGAGAAGAATGTGGATTTCTCTTTTGGACATGAAGGTCCATTGACGTTAGCTCAACATTGCATTCTTTATTTTGGACTCTTCTTTTTCTTGCATAAGTGCAGGGAGCAACAGACCTGCACAAGGTCTGACAACGTCATATCCCAAGTGGCACAAGGGATAAATTACCAACACTGCACAATAGCTCCAAATCCCTCAGTACAATGGCAAAATATCCTAGGATACGCTAGGCCAAGGATGTGATTACAAGGAAATCACACAGAACTTTCTTCTTTTATATCCTACCAGTAATTAACAGAGATGAAGGAAGACTACTGTTCATATGAGAGAGAAAGAAAAACCATGCTACTGGACTGCAATTCAGGACCAGAGATCTGAAATCACATCAGACCCCTAGGATAATCCCATACAAAGCAGATGGACTTAAAGGGTTGATAGAGCCACCCTCTTTTTCTTAACTATGTTCTTTAGCCAATCTTCTGAGGTTAAAAAAACCCCAGAAAACCAAAGACATTTTAAGGGGAGCAGAGGGGGCATGACAACATCTGCTCCTCATTTTAGCAGAAAGGCAACTGATTCCTGCGCGTGTTCACTGCAGGAACCTTTTGTGGCCAGAGCTGCCTCGTTCTTCTGATTTAGCCATTATCTGTAAATCACCTGCGGAGAGCGAAGAACCGATTAGTATGGATTACTGGAACTATTCAGTGCAGAAATGCCAAGCTACCTAATGATGACTTACAATATCAGTCCTGCTGTTGGAATAAATCTGCTGTTCACCAATTAATGTTGTACATTTCCTATTAAACACATACTATAATTCACAAAACATATTAATAAGCTTGCTCAAATATCGGACCACAGATGTGGCTCACAGGAGGGCTTTTAAGGTCTGATCTCTGACAAATGCTGAGCCTGCACAGGCCCATTAAAATCACTGAAAATGTATGTGCCAAGCACTACTAGAATTAAGCTCTTTCTCCACTCTCCTGTATTTAGCTAGAAATCAACTATCTTCTGTGTTTGGACAGGATTAACGCTGATAAATCAAGCCGGGTATCTCACCTTTCCCATCATTATGTGTACTATGCTTATTCCATGCACCTCCACTGCATTCTGCAAGATATATTTAACCTAGGTATTTCTTCTTATTTTTAAAATAAGTTCTGTACACTGCCTCAATTCTTTCCCATGTTACTGGTACACATGTACCAAAATTCCTGCAAATCGTTCTCCAAGAAAATCCATCCAAGAGCAATCTCAACTGCTCTCAAATTTCCTGCGGGAAGCTTCAGCGATCCACGATCCCACAAATCGACGCAACTTCTTTTTACAATGGCAAAATATCTAATGTTAGATTTTACATGCCTCAGTATCTCATAATTAAGAACAGTTCCATAAACTATAAAACGGCTGTTCATTCATGTTCTTCATGCTCTACTTTCTGAAGTCCATCATTCAAACAACTCCCGAGGACAATTTTGATATTATATCCCAACAAAATCCTTCTTAGGTCATCAAGTTTATCAAAACAGATGATGCACAGTAAAAGAAATAATATCCAGACAGTAACCCTTTAGGCAAGAAAAAAATACTAGTTTAAAAGTTGCTAGAGCTGAGCTATTTTGACAAGGCAGAATCAGTGACTGAGTTTGAAGGACACTTCTAGATAAGTTCAATGTATAGTGGAGAACAGATCAATTGCCCAATCACTGATCTAAAGCACAGCTGTATAGCCAAAATTTATATATACAGTAAACACAAACATAACAAACTAAATCAGTCAGTCTAAACTGAAGAGAGAAATGCAATGTCTCATCTTAATTAGCGCATTTGAGAATTTATTTGTGCTTGTGTAAAATTAAACAAAACCTGTACTTTTGATCTATAAAAATAGATCTGTAGAGTTTGGGGGGGTAGTGAGTGAGGGTGGGATAGTCATCAGTTTTGATGAATTGTGAACTATGCTTTGAGGAGAGAAAAAAGGAGCTTCGTATGTTGCCCTAAGAGATGAAAATTTGGCCTCTGCCATTTCAGGGTGATGAACAAAGGCGATGCCCTCTCTTAGTACACCACAGTGACAACAACATTGTTCTTGTTTTAAGCCTGCTGCCCAAGTTCTGCGGCCAGCTTGCATTACCCTTACACAGAGTGTGACCGTTCGGGGACTTCTTTTTCTATACAATTCTACAGGATTTCCTAAGACTCCTGCATCAATGAATGTGTGAAATTACCTACTACCAAGACTGATTTCAAACCCTCTTCAAAACCCACATAAAAGGATCAAATAAACTACATTACGAACAGATTTGAAAAGCTCTGGAAAGAGGGAAATTTTGCAAACTAGTTAAGTTTTTGTGAGATCTAAGAAGGTTTTTCTGGACAAAGAAGGGGGAGCCCACACTGAAGGAGCTGAAGAAGAAGAATTCAGAACAAAAAAGAAGAGAAGATTGAGATGGAGCCTAGAACTTTACAAGATTGGACAAAAAAGAAAAAAAAAAAAAAGAATTGAAAAGACCTCTGAGTAGAAATGCTACTCAAGGGCTTTTATGCTTTGACTATGAATAAAGAATTTGCATGTATAAGAAGATACTTTGCACAAGGTCTCCAAACTCCTGTTTCTTTTGTGTTTTCATGTAACTGCCAAAAAGATTAAGTTGTAAGGCTATGTTGCTAACAGGGACAGATCTACAGATCAGTGTCTGTCTAACATTAGGGTGAATTAAGGCTCCTGCACTAAAATACCACTGCTCCACCTCCCGGGATGGGGCACCAGACCATAGGGCAGCCCCCCATGGAGAGCCTATCACACCTCACCAGCAGCTTCAGTTAGTCAAGGTGGGGCTATTGCCAGAGGACGCCCTTTGTCTGTCCTCCCACCATGTTTACATGCTTTCCTTCCTGCATATACTGTTTATCACTTTTCCGATAGGCTCATTTGGGGTTTTGTTTGTTTTGTGGGGCTAGGTACTAGTTGGATCAGCTCACAAATCACCCCACATTCACAGAATCATGAAAGCAAATTAAATGGGAATGCACTGGGTGTGAAAAGCAATGAATTTAGCCTTAAGCCAACTGTGCAATGATAACCAGAGAAGTCAGAGAGTGCCTAGAATCCATTCAATCTCAAAGGAGCTCAGACGCAGCACCTAAGAGACTATTTTATTTTTTTTAAACTGATATTGAAATATTTTCATTTTGAGTTGATCCCAAATCGGAATTTTTCACTTTCCCCAATAAAGGGGAAGGAAAGTATTTTGAAATTAATGAAGCAGTTTGAAGCACTTAAAAATGCTGGAACTTTTGCAAATACAATTAACAAAATGTAGAAGTTCCATACCGAAATAGGAAAAATAACTCATCCTCTTTGTCTTCTCTCCCCAGAAGTGTTGGTGAAATTAAAGAATTACTGGTTTTCTAGAAGCAGCACTTGTCCTAAAATAAACTGTTTGGGTCAATAAGATCATCTAGCTTTGCCAGAAAGCACGCGGGACTACGCAGCAGAGTGGCTGAAGAGTAGGACAGTGAGGTCAGAAGGCAGAGACCTGACAAAGAAAACAGGAAACAAGGGTTCCACAATGCTTGGACTTCAAAACCAACTTGAGTGGCTTCATCTTAAAACTACATCCGTATGTGCAGACTACAGAGAAACAGTGCTCTCTGACTAAAATACTAAATTAGGAAGCAGACAGTCACACTCTGTGGTAATATCAGCGTCCAGATGGTCTTACACGTATATAGCTTCTGAAAATACCTACGGAGCAGCAAAGCAAGTCATATTCTGCACATCATTATATAATCACATTCACTTCCACATGACATGCCATTGATCACAATGCAACTTTTGAAAGAAAGAATAAATCCAAGGGATGTTTATAATGTCACCACTGCACTGTTTCACAATACAATCCTGTAAAGTAATCAGTTAAGACTGCAATCAAAATGAAGACTAAGAGGGGAGGGCAAAAAGCAAGCAAAAAAAGACCCAAGGATTTACAAGAAAAACCACGTCGACTTATTTATTTAAAAAATATATCCTTTTCTCTTCCTCACCTGCAGGAATTAGTCTCTTTCTACAGCACCACCAAGCCTTACAGAGTTTCAAGAGTGACAGGTAAGCTGAGGGAAGAATAGGAGGAGTAACGGGCAAGAAGGCTTTAGTCATGTAAGTGTAAGCAGCAGGAATTTGATTCAGCAAACAGCATTCTCAAACTACTAAGATAAAACAGTGCCATGATACGCAGAGGATTGTCTTTTGTTCCTAAGAGCAACAAAAAAAAAAAGAGTGGCCTGTCTGTAATTATCTACGGTTAGCCAAGTCAAGGACAATGTAAAACATTTGTTTGCTCTGTCATCTCAACAAGTGTCTTGCTACATATTACGATTATTTGATCCACTGTTTCAGAAATCTCTGACATCAGAGACTAGAGTAAACAGCAGGTTGGCCAAAAGCTTCTCTATATACAGCGATTAGACTAGCAGCTCTGGAGCACAGCACAGCATAGCTGCATGCAATGAGAGGGAAGCCAATGGGGTGGCATTTTTCCTTCCGCTTCCACAAGAAGAAAAAAAAACCTCTTGCTGCTTTAAATTCAGTCAACGCTTGTTTTGATTAGGGAAAAAGAAAACATCCTCTGCAATATGAATCTTTTCCTGAAGATACGTTTGTCTGCTGATAATAGAGTTCAGATATTTACCTGAAGATAAAGAGGTAGGCTTTCCTGAATGGCAGACAGCAAAGCTGCAGGCAGTTCTTTGTCCTGCTGGAGCACAGAGTGCGGCAGCAGCAAGCAATCCACAATGCGGAACAGGAGTTGCTGTGCTTTGGAAGTAGCCAGTATCGGTGCCCAGAACTTTACCAGACATCCTGTTGAAAAAGAAAAAAAGGTAAACAAAAATAATCAAGAAATCTCAAAGCAATTTACAGTCGGGGAAAAAAAAAAAAAGGCTAATGAGGCAATTGTGTTAAATTAAATAATCGAAGAGCAGCAGCAGCAACTGAAATGTCTCACTCCCATGTACTCATTCCATGGTATGCAAAATGAAAGTATTAAATTGATGTAATATGTTACAATTACAAGTTTTTAGGGAAGTGAAGCTGCTTTAGGAAAAGTACAGTAACGCTAAAGAAAAGACAATTCTCACATCCCTGCAGAAAAATTAACTGAACTTGATACATAACGCTATTGCAATCAGCACACATGCACATAAACACGTACCTTACTGTGTGCATTCATTACATTTCACAGAGAGATACTGCCTTTGCCTTCCATTCACATTTGTCTAACATCAGGTGTGGCCAGACCAGCAACTACTAACACAGTGATTCAAATCTTTCAAATTGTATTTAATGCACCTAATTTGGCAGATTAAAAAGAATGTGGGGCAGCCAGCTCCATTAAACCAGCATGGTCTCTCCAGACCTTTGTGGGCTCTCAGTCCACAAAACGAGAGCCTCGGAGAACACCTTTCTTGTTTTCAGCACATTAACGTAGCACTTGTGCAGCTTTGAGCCAGTTTTAAGATCTTGCTTTTGAATTGGAAAAAAAAAAAGGTAAAAAGGTGTTGATGTGTAAATACTCTGACTTTGAGAAACATCACTACTGCAAGTGAGGTGCAATTTTTCATGAGAAAATAACTCTATACTCACGAGTGTTAATACCCAAAATACAGATTAAATAAACCAAGATTCCGATGTAGCAGTTCCCACAGACATTCTTAAGTTTGTATTTAATTAGAAGCAAGAAGTTTGCTGGGTTGAAAGTACAGGAATTTCTCAAGAAAATATGTTTAATACTTTGAAAATAATGAAAGATCAAAAGTAGGCTGTTACAAGATATTATTAATCTATAAAAATCATCCATTACCATCTCTAAAAGCAACACAAAACAACATTAATCTTGTGGAGTGAAAGAAAACACAATGATCAATCATAGAGAAAGAGAATGATCACTTAACAATACTTCTAATAATGTTGCCTAAGCTTCCTGTTTTGAAAGAAACATGCTCATTCTGGCCAAAAGTACTCCTCCTGTTATCGCTGCTGTGATGTATGGGACAGTAGAAGACACAATCTGACCACAGACAAGAGGTGTTTAGATTTGTTAAGTTTCTTGCTTTGTCTTTATAATTTAACAAGTCCACAGAATGTGAAGTGACTGAAATACACTTAAATTTTTTTCTTCTTTTAAACCTCTTTTATGTTTTCTTAACTAAAAAGAAAGGACAGTTTCTTGTACACAACAGCATGACTAAAGATTGATCATTTTCTACTGCAAAGAACTTAAAAGAAAATATCAATTCAAAATTACTTTACAAGGCTCCAACCCAACATATGGATATCTAAAATCATTTAATTTGACATGTGTCTTGTACATCAAAATATGCAGATCTTGTAATAGAAAAGTAAAGTAATTCACAAAACTCAAATTCCACTACATTAGATGCACCTTTTGCATCGTGGTCACGCTTTTCACTGTACTCCTTATAGTCATGATGTACACTGCATGTACGTGCTAATCATTACCTCTGTCTTTAAGATACATAAGGTTTACTCTGTTTTTAAAGGTAAGTGGGTCAGACTGGCACGCTCATTCATAATAAACAAAAAATAATTTTCCATCCTATCAGTAGTTCCACACTTTAAAGAACAAATGCTAGAATTGAAGCTTTAATAAAATGCAGAGTGTACGTAAGAGGAGCAGCTCTAAAAGGAAGTTACGTTCCTAAGCTGACCTCCCCACTATCATAACTCCAGTGAACATGATATAGCATGTCATAACGTTCCTTCACTGGCTTGTCAGTGTTTCTGGTTTTGTTTCAGTAAAACAGGTGATTTTCAATGGTAAAAGCCATGAAAACATCTTACTTTTGAAAACACTGATTTGCAGAGGTAATTTAAAAAAAAAAACACAAGGAGGTTAGGCATCAGGATAAAAATCAAAGAAAATCAGTGGAAGAAAATTAAATATCTAACTGTAATATCTTGGTAATTTTGCTTTTTTAAACTGTTAAGATGGACAGTAGAGAGGAAAAAAAGTATTAAAAAAAATAATTCACACTTTACTGATTCCTTAAAACTATTTTCTAAAAGAAAAGAGGTTGCAAAATAATTACCTATGATCCAATATGTAAGCTGCAGACCTTCTGGAGGTCCTTTCACCTTCAGATAAGGTTTTACATACTTTAATACATCACCTAAATATTCCAGAGTCTTTGCTACCATGGCAGATTTTTCAGGGAGTGTTTGAAGGCCACTGTAAGCTCTACCAACAGCCTGAGAAAACAGAAACATTGAAATAAATATAAACTTACTAAGTCTCTTAGGACCTTTGTGTGAGTAATTTCTTTTCATACACCAAACAAAATCTGATACATAATTCCTTTTCTCTAAAATTGTCCTGTGAAGCTAACAGAGAGATGTACAGTACCTTAATGAATTGAACAAGCGCGTTTTTAGGGTCTTGCTTGAAAACTGACTCTTCGACATGAGCCTTTGCAAGAATGTTTTCTACTTCTGAGAGTCTAAAAATCAGTCTTGTCATTTCAGTCAGCTGCTCCATATAGGCTTTTGCTGTTTGTAACGAGAGAGCACAGCAGAAAACATAGTATACAGTTATGCTTTTCAATTTAGTCACAAAATCATAAAACGAAATATGATTTTAAAATGTCTAAAATACAAGGATTCCACAACCAACTGCATCTCTCTAGACAAAGAACATGTGTCTAAAGTAGTTATGTTTCTAATACAAATATACGAGAATGAAGACTATTAAGTATGGATAACCAAGTCTTTCATTTTACTGATGGCTTTCTTCAAAATCTACAAAATGTGTATGAAAAATAGTCGCTAGAAGATGTGTTCTACAAATAATTAGAACTGCAGTGTTTTAGAGAAGTGGTGAAGTTTTGCTCTAAGAAAGCAAAATATCCAATATAAAAAAGGGAAGAATTATTTACAACTCTATTTTTTTTTCCTTTTTTTTTTTCTTTCTTTTCGGGCATTCACAGCATGATTTCTGACTATTTACTTCAGGTTTTTACTTTTTTCAGAGCAGTTTCTCCATGGGGGAAAAATAGCTTGTCTCCTTGGGAGCAAGTTTTTGTTCTTTGCTTCCAAGGAAACAAGCTCTTTTATCTTTGTTTGTGATAAATTTGTCATATGCAGAGCAGGCAAACTATCAATAAATAGCACAAGCAGCGTAAAGAAACACATTTTGTAATTAGGTAAAAGTAAAGGAATACAAACAAAAATACATTTTGTAATTAGCTGAAAATGTTTGCCAGTTTTGCAATATAGAATCGTTACTGCAAACATTAGGGAAATGTGAACACTTACCAACTGTTCGCTCAGCATCTGTCTTGGCCAGCATACCAGTCGGTTGATCTATGAACATTTGCAAAATGCAGCGAAACCAAGAACGTACTGTCAAAGCTTCATAGGAAGTATATCCCATACTAGAAAAAGCTTCACACAGTGCACTGTACAGGTGGAAGAGAAAGAAAAAGGTAAAGAGATCAAAGAAAAGTATGCAAAAAGGCGGCACAATGTCTCATTTGGCTGTAGACATATAGAGACCACACAGAACCAATTAGAAATAAAGTAACAGAAAGGCCAACTGGCATTCCTCTTGTGTGCTCTACAGACTTTGCTCACAGTATCCTGATGCCTAAATACAGAGAACATGATAAATTTGGTAACGCCACCCATGGTAATATAAAAGCATATATACACATATATGTATGTTTTCTGTACATAAAACTGCTTAAGCTACCCCAGCCTTTCATACAAAGCTAGCTCAGGTGCTCCACCCTCCTTGAAGTCTGCTTAGTCCTAGCAACATAAAAGACGGAGAAGAGAAGGTCTGCATTAGCAAATAAAGACATGTCATGTTAGAAAAGGATCAAAAGGAGAAACATAAAAAGGCAGCTTGGAGACAAGAAAGAAAACCGCTCTACTTGATGTACACTTACAGAAGTATGCATTAACGTATGTATAAACACGCAAGTATATACATTCCCACACGCAGCAAACTTGCTGTATATACTTTCAATTAAACACTCGCTACTGTTCTACCAGCCAGGCGTCAGGCCGGAGTCAATGGCACCATCAACACTCAATGCGCAACCCCTCTACTGTTCAGTGTTCCCAAAGTTTTGGCCACCTTAACCACTGCGAGTAGCTGCTCCAGTCACTTCTTCCCAAGCAGATCAGCCCGCATCATTAATTCTGCGGAAACTCCTTGCTGATGGACAGCGGGTCTGTTCTGCACCCTGTTTGCAATTCCTATCAGATGAGCTCCATGCGTGCTTCAGGTCAGTGAAATTTCTTGAAAATAGTTACACCTTTTTATTTGAGAGATTTCCTCCCTGGTCAGTCCTAGGTGCTTTGACTTTAATGAAAAATGCTTGTACTCTTTTCTTGATATATGTACATATAAATCTACTTATTTTCTCCTGAATTTTTACTCGTGCTTGCAACAGAAAGTCAACACAGGTCCAGATGGAAACCAAACTGGAATCTGTTTCTCACTGAACAACATTAATAAAGTTTTTTTTCTGTTTCATTTAGTTAAAACCAACAACAACTATATGTTTTATTTGAACATCCCTGCTGAAGTACTATTGAGAAAATAAATAAGGAGACCAAATGCAAGCAAATAAAATATAAAAAATGAGAATTAAATTCCAGTACCAAAAGGGGAAAAAAATAGGATGCCTATGGACGTAGTGCTCTTTGCAGTAATGTATAAACAACAAAAAGTTCCAGCCTTATGTAATCTTGATGTACACAGCTAGTCTACTTGGCCCCAAAGGGTCACAAAAACATCTTCTGCTGTAGTGTCACTCTTGCTTCTCTTGCTTGCTGGTACATAGGCCACTTACGCATCTTCCTAAAACTGGAAAGGAATATGCTCCTATCTTTAAGAAAGGAAAGAACAATAACTACCTGCTAGAAGCATGGCATGTGGTCCTTTTAAACCAGTGAGCTTACACACACGCTCAAAGTTAGTTTAAACAGGTTATAATACTGTCAGTATTAAAACTACACAACACGGATCTGGAGAGGAACTTTTAGGCACTACTGCAAAAGAAATGCCAAAGCTTGTGGGCATGTTCCTAAGGGCACAGCTTGTCCATCAGAACCTTTATTATCAATATTGAAATAACTGATATGCAGAATAAGCTTCAATCTTAAAGAGACCAGGCAGAGCTTGCAGGGTATATAACAGCATCAGAAATAAAATAATCTTTTTACTTTTTAACTGAGAATGTTTGATGTGAAAATTATCAGAGCGCAGTAACCATGAAGTCCCAGCACTTAGATACTTCGATAACTTTTACTCTACAATTGCCTAAGGTAAATAAGTACATGAATCATGTTACAAAAAATTGCTATCTTATTAGCATATAATAAAATGTCAATGTTTAAAGTACGATACCTCTGTATAATTCCACCAAAAAAATCTTATCTTAGGTACTCATCATCCTTGCGTAAGGAAACCTGAGCACCTTGTAGCTCTGCTGGTGAGGGAGGGACATACCTTCTCCTCATTTCAGATACTTCAGCTTTTACCTTGATGGGCCTTGGAGCAACTGATAGGGCAAACAGACAGTTCTCCTTGAGGGTTGGCATTCACAATCTCAACAGCTTAGGGGCAAAAATATTTTTCTCTGTGTGAGTGCTTTCTGTCCCATGCTTCCAGCAGGGGGGAGATTCAGCAAAGCAGAGAGTAAGAATGAGTGAGAACACATGAGAGAGAACCAGAAAGAGTGGGAACATATATGCGCACATAAGCCACAGACAAATATCCATCATCACTCGACTATGCAGTCATGCTTTTTCCTGCTAGTTCTCTCAATATGGATCCATGAACCTGACATCTTCAGTTAGTCCAAGGCACAACCTGTAAGAGGAGGGCAAGGGCCTCTCGTCTCTCGTTCCTTTCTAAGCCAGTTATTTGGAAATCAAGGTTTGGATTCCCTCAGAGTGTAAAACCCACTTAACTTGGGTTTTCCAAATTCTTGCACAAGTGCTCTAACCTCTCAAATAGTGTACACCAGTAAACTATCATCAATGCTAACTGTTTGTTTAGGTGAAATTATGGCAGTGGGGCTGCATGGGGAATTCGGTACTTGCCACATGTGCACACTCTGAGCTTGCTAATGCAACCGTGCTCCCAAACACTTGGGAATGGGAATGCTGTGGTCGTGGTTCCAAATACAGTAAATGTTACCTCAGCCAGCATAGCAATGTATCTGTGGATACGTATATAACAATCTGTCACATGCTTAATGAATATTGCTAATGAATACTTAAGTAACTGCTTTCAATCACTTAAGTGTTTACTGTAGGAACCATAATTAGCCATAAGCACCTAAGTTATACCAAAATTTCCAGTTTAGGCATCAAAATATTTTTCTTAATCTCACCTGAAGAGCAGCAAAATTCGAATTATAAATGGGCATTTATGCACCTAACTCTTATTTCATTCAGCATGTGCTAGGTATCTGCAGCTTTGCATGAAACTCACCCTATAAAGATCATACAAGAGAAATATGGCAAATCAGAGGACTGAGTGCTCCTCTCTTGAGTTCCAAATTGACACACGAGGAAATAAATTCAACTTATTTTAACATCTCCCTGCAAGAAGGCCATAGCCTCATCTTCACCGATCACACTGAAATAGTCTTTACCATATCCTGATTTACAGCTATGCTCCTTAGTACAATATGTACCCTAAAAATGTGCAACATTTTTCACTTTCAAATACAGTCCAACATAGAAACACTCCCTCTTTCTCTCTCATCTCTCACCTCCCCTGCCTTCAGAAGTGAGGCAAGGGGAAAAAAAGACAACATGCCACAACCACACCATCCAGCTATCTGAAGTTCAGAGACCTACTGAAAGCAAATAAAATTCCTCCGGTGTATAAAACTGTGACTGGACTGCTCTAGCTGACCCTGCTTCAGCAGAAACATTGGACAAGTTAGACTACCTGATCTCAAGAGTCCCTTCAAACCGAAACAATTCTATGATACCGTAAAAAGTCAACATTGGCATGTAAAACATAGCAATGTGATAGTTTTTCTAAACCTATTATTTAATTTAAAGCATCCCTTTAGCAGGTCTCAGAAACTTGTGCTATATGAACATTAATATGCACTCAGAAAGTGTCTCAAGCTTGTCAAAAAGAAAGTTTTAATGCATGCATTTCCTTATGATCATTTTCCTTATACTTTCAATACTGCCCAACCCATCCTCCTCAGCTTCCTGCAGAAGTTCTCGTTTTGAAGAAGTCAAGATATTTAAACATTGAAGACTTACTATATAGCATCTTCAGGGTTCTGTGACAATGTTTACCATGACGTTTTATAAAAAAATTTAAGGTTTTAAGTGTAACTGTTACGGGGAAAAATAAGACCAGTACTGTTAATTAGAAATTTTAAAATTTACCAAGTTACACTACTCAACTTCAAGAGCAGGTAGGGCAGGAGGCTACTGCCTTGCCAAACTATAACAGCGCTGCCCAAGTGTAGCAATAATAGAAGGGGGTGGATGACTATAACTATGCAAATTAAAAATATGTTATGGGTTCAGGCATTTCACTTTGATGCAGTACTACTCTTCACATAAGTGCTTCTCTGAAGATATTGTCTAGGTCCCCATTTTTCAAAATCTATTAGTAACAACACTGTTTCCACTGGAAAAAAAATAAGTGGTTTCCTATATCAAACAAAAAAATAAAATCACTTTTTCAAAATACTTACCTATCTTCCTGACAAATTTTGAGTATCTTAATCTATTTACACATAAAAACCCCAAACAATTCAACCCAAATAACACCCATTATCCCTTGTGAAACGTCCCAGATGATTTCAAGAAACCTAGAACATTAACAGATGTAAAGAACCTGGACCATCTCAATGGTTTGAAGCAACATTTTCCAGAAGTCTAATGAAGGAATGAGAAGGTAATGGAATAACAAACAGTCGCTGTTTTTCACCTGTTTTGAATTAGGTGACTTAGATATCTGGACACCAGCTGAGGCCACACCATGTCATCCCATCCAAACAGCTGCATCATTGATAGAACAGGCTGTGGCTGGAGATCTGATAGGGCTTTGCTGGGTATATCCAAAGCTAAAAGAGTAAAACCTGATTTTAAAGAGACAAAAACATGGCACCATGTTAATTATTTCTCAGTACATCCTTGTTCTGCTAAAAAGCACTGAAAATTAATTATGATTAATAATATGCAGTCTGGGAGTACCAGAAATCTCAATTAAAACTGTGCAACTATTCTAACAGATAGCGTTTGTACACGTTAAAAATGTAGTCTCTGTCACAAGGAGTCTGTAAGTCAACATGACACACCAAATGCAAAGGAGGGAAAATGGATCCAAGCATAGGCAATTTTAAATATATTCACGAAACTACAGATCATAAATCCTGAAGGCGTAGCTTTACCACCTATGTAATAAAAAACACGTCTTAAAAACTTGCTTTTTTGTTGTCTGGGCCTCCCTTTCTTGCCTCCATCCACCGCATCTTCCCTTGTACACAGAAGTATTACTGTGCTTTACGGGGTTCAGTTTTATTTATTTGCTTAGTTGTTTTTACACACTTCTCACAGTGCAGAACTATTTTGGAAAGAATTCACTCACTCAAAGGTGGTATCTTACTATTTTTGGAATAGACTTTCATGTATCAGAAGCTAGGGTGTAAGTAACGCACTACAGACAAGCTTATTCTTGAAAAAAGGATCTTCATGTAACAGTTGCAGATCTAGAAACTGGGACAGTACTTCGTGCAGAGTTTTTGTTCATGAACAAAACTCTGAACCTTTTGCTGTTTGTTACGTCTATTGTGGAATCTAACACTACCAGCATAAAAAACATAGCACATTCTTTATGCTGCAAATGACAAATACATTTAAACTGAGGAAGAAAATGTAATCGGAAATGCTAAGCCGTTATTAGGTTATCGGAAATGAGAGGCATCAAATGAGGCAGGAAAACTAACTTTGGAAGGCAATGAAATAAAGGGGCTCACTAGTTTCCAAATTCTCCCATTCAAGTCAAATATAAATGTAATATTATTAAAATAAGGATTTATAAAACTGCATTCATTGAGAAGCTGACTTTGAATTAGACAGAAAAGGCTAGTTTTCAGAAACATCAATGAAGCTCTTTTAATTAATGGTGTAGGCACAGACTACCTTAAGCTAGGAAGGACTTCACATTTCCGTACGTGCCTCGGAATAAAAAAGGAGGTCATACAGAGTCCCCACTCTGCCTTAGGTGAGGAAGCAATTTGTGCCAGCCTTCTTCCAGCTTATCACATTGTTTCTGCAGCATCAGCCATAACGTAGTGGGGGGAGAAATGGGAGACAGAAACGATAATGTGAGTCCCAGGCTCTGTGCCTGGCAGGGGGAGCAGGAGAGCTGTGACAGCTGCTCTCTCCTCTGGGCTGCAACCTCTGAGGCAAGAAGCTCATAGAGCGCGGGAAGGGTTTGCCTTCCTCTGTAGTACTGCCTCACACATCTCTATAAAGCAGGTCACAACTGCATCCCCTGCTTCTAAGCGGAGTTTATAATAGGTTGTTCTTCTTGCTATTTCACTGTGTTAATATAAAATAAAAAGATATGACACTGTGGGAAATGAATGAAAAGTTTTGACATAACAACCTCTTCCTTTGATTTGTATTGCTGTTTCCCATACGTGCTGCAGCAGTGTGAGACCACTGCCGTTGCACACTGTCTCCTTCATTAGTGTTACCTACTAACTACTGCAGAGCTGCTTCAAGCGAAGGGTCTTTTAACTTTTCTGTTACTGAGTACTTCCGAGCTTGTAACTTTATCTAATTCATATCATGATGGGAAAAAAATATTTTATATTTCACTTCTCTAAATGTTAGTTAAATGGATACAAGATTTCATTGTAACTACAGAATACAATGCTAGCTACTGATGTTAAAGATCAGACTGGGATTTCTTTCTATTCACTGCCGTGCTGACTCATTACACGTGGAGTTCGCATACATATGGAATGTTGTACTTCAAGATTAAAACCCTTCAGTGTAAAGCAACATAAATAAGTAAAATGAATTATGGAATAATTTTATGATCGTGACCATGAAGGTTCAGCAAAAAACAAGTCATGTAATCAACCTTTTAAAAATTGTCTTCAAATGTATTGTTTTTTAAAAAATGTGGTTTGAATTGCAACCATAATGAAAAGAGTAGTTCAACACAAAATTATAATAAACTTCTACAAAAATAACTAAGTTCTAGATACAGTGAAATACGTTATTCTCATTTATATTGTATAACATTGGAATGTTGATCATAATCTGTGACTGGTATGAAAAAAGAAGTCAGGCTTGTATAGCTTCAAATCCCGTTGGAGTTCTCAATCTGTTTGTATTCTATCAAGTAATTCAATGCTACGATATTTGTTCTTGTCAAAATATTTAGCACAGAATCTACTTTTTGCATTTATGCATATTCAAGTTACTACCTGGAAGCAGCAATATCCCAAACCACAAAAATCCTTGAAAGTTTGTGACCCAGAAAATAGCACCAAATCCAGCAGTTGCAGAGAGGGTCAATGCTAACCTGCAGCTGTATCAGCAAGCTGTGGGGAAGGTGGCATCTGTGACATTCGCTGGCTCTTCAAATAGGGAAAGAAATTTCTCCAGAGAGCACTGGCGACAGCAAGGTGGTGCTCTTTAGCCGCTAATGGAAGCTGTGCCTCTGGGGCCGCGTTCCCTGGCTGAAGTCCCTGGCTTACACGTTTGTGCACACTCCTAGGGAGAAACACAAACAATGTTACGTTCAATAACTGAAAAATTCACATCTTTTAAAAACGCATTTACGACTACTTTAAACCGTAGAGCCCGAGAACTGAAGGATCATTTTGTGCAATTAAATCCTTTATGCAAAGACATTATGCATACCAGTTATTTGATGGATGAATGATGGCATATTAAGCACCACAAAGTTAATGTTAATTACTAATGTCAACCATTAATTATATGCTTTTTAATATGTCAGATCAAAATGAGAAATAGGCAGCTTTAAAATGAATATCTGCATTTTGCAACTGCTAGCATGACAAGCAAGTCTGCTTACAATCCAAAGCCAGATGCTTATTTTATAATTTTTGTCAGTAGGGTTTTTAGGGTATGGTTGTGTACAGCAAATAATGGCAAATGATTTTGATCAATTGTAAAGCTTCCTTCTGAAACCTATTTCTCATTTGTAAAACCTCACTAGGTACGAGTTTAGATAAGAGAAAAGATTCATTTTATCCTGATGCACTGCAGACAATTAGGTTTGACAGCAATGCCCACAGCTTTGTTAGTACAGTAAGGACAAAAGTTACCACTACACATAACTCCCATCTCTTCCTGAGACAATGTGGCATGAATTCAATAACGCACTCAATTTTCTTTGATTCTTCCAGTACCATTCCTGCTACTTAATCTAATTTGGAAGTTGTGACTTTCTAGAGGTTTAATAGAGATATGTCTGCAGGGAATCAATGTTCTCGGAGAAATCGGGGGGGGGGGGGGGTGCGCAGAGGAAACATTAATAAATTTGTCTAGTAGAGCAGGATAGGAGGCATTACTGCACTGTCTGATCAACTAAATACATGCTTATTAAAAACAATCTGTAGGAACGCACTATCATTCCTGTTCCTATTTATCTTCTGGTCAACTCAATTGAGATTGTGCATTAAAGCACAGGCAGCATTATTACATTTGCTTTATTAAATTCTATAAACAGCACTGTAAAGTCAGAGTCAAGATATTTATAAGATAATGGCAAACAGCGGAGGCATCGAGACTTGCCGTAACACTAACATTTGTAGACCATAATATTTTTTCTTTCTTAATTGCCATTCTCACAATAGCAAGTGTTTCACAAAACTCTTCCCCTAGATCTTTATTCTGTGCTCACCCTAATTTGAAATAAACCAAAACAAAAATAGAAAAAAACCTCTAGCTCCTAGTTCCCTTCTGGGAATGTGGGAAAATTATGAAAGAATTACACAACTCACAGCACTCATTAGGACATCTGAAATGGAATAATTTTAAATAAAGAGTAGACTGGCTGCAAGGCCTTCCCGTACTAGGGTTGATATTAGAAGCGCATCTCATTATACCAAATTAGTATCCAAAAATTCTGCCTAACACATAATTTAAAACATAAAACATACTGGCTGTCAAAGGTAACGATACCTTATGCCTGCCTGCAGGCAGCCATTAGTTTCAATAGGACAGACAGAGAGAACTGAGTACCAGCTACTTTTCAAATGGCTACATCTAACAGACATGGAAGGATACGTAATATTAGGAGGAATCAAATGTTTCTTTGCAAGACAGTGCAAGTCCAAACACAGGAACAGAAGCCAGGAATTCCAAACCCAACATTTATTCCCTCTGTGGCTTCACAGAAATCATACAGCCTTTGTTAGCCTCAGTTTCCCAGCCATGATATTTGGATAGTAAGACAGCTTACCCTTTAAGGATGCTGTGAAAACAATCAATGCTTAGAAACTGAGGATTATATTCAGTATGTCAGTTGGTATTCCTATTTACAAGGCATATTCTCCAAGTCAACATGAATTGAAATAGAAGTGAGATTAGCATAAAAAGTCGAGCAGTACTTCTTTGGCAGTATCCCTTATCTAAAAAAGGAGAAAGAAAAGGGTGCAGAAATAGCGAGGTCTAGAGGACAAACAATGAAAAAGTAAAAAGGCTAAAGAAGCAAGTTAAAAAATACATTTTTGCCTATTACAAAAAAATAAAAAAGTTTTAACAGTAAAAACATAAAGGACTTTTTTTGGTTTATTTTGTTAAGAAAGGAAAGCGCGAATCCTCAAAGTGCAGAGAACAAAACTTAGGGGACCAAATTCTGCCATACTTCCATCCAGACTACGGTGTAAAATTGCACAAAGACCTTTTTCTCTCCTCTAAATTGCCTCTCCAAAGAAGGGTGCCTTGCATCTCCTTTAGCCACCTATGCAAAGTAGAAGGGTGTACAGACTTCCAAAGTAAGGTAATATATCTCTGTGTCAGTGGAAGGGCAACACGTACAAATCAGTATTTATGTTTATTCATAGTAACCTACACAAATGCTTGCAATAAGGTAAATGCTTAGAATCGATGGAGCATTGATATGTGCTGCAGCAGCAGTAGCCAACTACTTCTACCAACAAGCAAATTATTTTAATTCCATAAAAATATGGATAAAAACAATTTTACTTTTTATTCAGGCTTCCACATTTTTCTAACACTAGACAAGCACACCATCAAACATCACTCCATTTCTGAAACCATATACATGTAGTCTTCCATTGTGTTACGAGCTCTGGAACCACCGGTTGCCTCATTACAATGGTAATAACTGGTGTGGATTTTTACTTGTTTTAAATCACGGATTTCCTGTTTCTGTAAAAAGAGGTGTGCTTTCTCATTTTACCGTCAGATCAAATAAACTCTGGGTTTATGAAAGAAGGGAATGTTTGTGCTACCTGAATGAGGACTGTGCTGGATGTATCGTTACAGCAGTAGCATGTGGGGTTATTTTCTACATCCTACAACTGCGTAAGGAATTGCAGCCATTTATCTGGATGCAGATATTGTAATCACGAACAAGCCTTTCACAAACATAAACCGTGCCTTTGCAAGCACGGATTACTAAAATGGAGTGAAATTTTAGGTCAAGCTGGAAAAGTAACAGATAAAATGCAGAAGCCTGCCTATATAACGGAAACTCAAGTCACTACTAGTCCATAATTTGCACCTGGCTGCATACTGGCATCCAGACTTAATACAATGTTATTTAATTTGAAATGCAAGGGTTCAGAACTCCCCAACATATGAGAAGACCTCTCTCCTGCTACCAGCATTGCCAGGGACACATACTACCACCCTCAGTGGCTCCCAGACTATAAATACAGACACTGGCTTCTTCACCGGCGGTATTCCCAGTTCCTCTGCTCTCCCAGACACGCCAGGCCAGTCACAGCACCCACAGAACTCGGCTGCCCAGTACAGCCAAGATTAAGCTCAGGAAAGTCTTTTTAAAGGAAATGAATGACCTTTTGATGGTGAAACAAATAAATAATTAAAACCCTACACCTGCAGAACCAACCCCTTGGATAAATCTAGGGAGATTTGGGTAGAGATATAGGAGTATTTCTAAAATGATAAATGGCTTTGATGCTTAGAATTTCAACTACTAACATCAGTTCTTTCAAGGAAAACTCAGGCAAAGTAAAATCAAGCAAAGCATCACCACACTCTGATTCAAAGACAGATTCAAAGTGCTCTCTGCAGACTGATGGAACTTGAATAATACTTGAATTTGGAGATTTCCTTTCCAAACATTCTCCTCCCTTTTTGCATCGGTGTAAGATTATGACCACAGTTTCTCATTTTGATATTTTGGCAGCAAATGCAGTGTGCCTTGGTCCTACTTTAATGTTGCCATAGAGGTGGTAACAGCAACAGAAGTGATTGGGGAAGTTGAGCCTTCTTCAGCTATGTGGTAGCCGTGAAGACTTCAGCATAAACAACTGAAGAGATATGGAGATTAGTTGATACAGGGAACAATAAAGGTAAGAGTTTTGATTACAGTGAAGTCGACAGAAGAGCTTTACATTCTCTCAACAAGCCCCAGACGCAGAGGTGATGTCAGCTACTCGGAAATCTGCACAACAACAAAGTTATCACCTTAAGGTCTCCCCAAATCAAAAGCCCCATTAATACAATGAAAAGCATATTTGTTTCTGCTGAAAAGATTAGCAATAAGTTACACAATAAAGATGGCATTAAAATAAAATGCAAAATAAAAGTGCCAATGTTGACACTACTTCATTCATATGGAAAGGTGTTTCTGCTTCCTGACCTCTCTTACTTGCCAATACAAAGAAAGCACTATTGTATGGCAAAACATTTGGGCTTTCCTGTAGAAATCTATCCAGTCGTATTTCCATGGTTGTATAAATCTCACTGCAGTGATACACTTGAAATCTGTGCTACTGCTACAGGTGCAAAACTCCAAGATCTCTGCTAGACTGCAGTGCACTCAGCTTCAGTGACCAAACAATATTTACCAAGCAGCATTTCAGAATTTAGTTCAAAATTCTCATCCAATTTCACTTTCTTCAAATGCCACAAAACATCAATACTTCTTTAATATCTCTACTCATTTCCTCCTTTCACTCCACCAGAACTGTTGCTTCTTACAGTGAACAGAACTGGAAGCAAGGTTTTGGCAGAAGCCACACACATTTCCAGGAACTAGTCCTATCCAAGTTAAGCTGAAAAAGATCCTTGCACACCCTCCATATGCCATAGAAAATAATCCAGTATGGGTATTCAACCAGTTGATTATTATGTCATTTAGTTACATGATATTTATTAGAAAATTGCATTAATCCAACAGATATCAACTCCCATTGTTGATGAACTCACTTTTCAACTCTCTACTTAGTAATTTGTTTCATAAGCATTTACTATTTTTGTCTGTGCTTCAAGTATGCAGTTTACACTAAATACATGTACATTTCTGAAATCATACCTGTTATACTACCACAAAATACAATACAAAGTGTGAAAGAGAACACATTTTTAGAGTTAATTACTTTTTAACAAATTTTTCAAAATACTCAATAAAGAAAAGCTAGTTTAAGTATGGAGTATAATACTGGCATTCATAGAGGAAAGGATAAATTGGTTACATCTGAGTTCAAGTCTGCTTTCATGTGGTATCATGGAGCTGTGCCAAGGTACAAGTAACAAACTCTATGATCCTACCTCTCTTACACATGCAAATTCATGAAAATGAAATTAGTCTGGATTCACAGAAGAGGCACACTAGCTGCACAGTGGTTCCACCATAGCCCAGCTCCTCCAAGAAGAAAGTGTCCCAAACTAACCATGCTTAGACACTGATGGAAAGCCACAGATGTAGGTGTCAGTCATCTCATGGTAAAGGCTTTTGGCATCCTGTGTCTCTGGGCACACAAGTTTAGGTACCCAGGGAATTTCAGTGGTTAAAATGAAGTCACCTACAGACTTTCAGACACTTCCAGTGAAGCATACATGAAGAAAGGTGGACTAAATTTCTACCCAAGTCTGAATCAAACATCCAAGTCCTCTTTTTTAAATCTGTTTCTAACCTCCTTTGGGACACAATTTCTTTTTTATATTCCTTTATATAGCACCCAGTATATTGAGACTGGTATGACTGCAGTAGCAACCAGACAGAAGAAGTAATCCCACCTCAAATCCAGAATCTCTGAACTTCAGTTGTTTCCATATCTGCAAGAAACTTACAAAGTATTTATGAAGTTTCTTCATATTTGAGCAAACAGCCTTTTTACTCTTTGGTAACTCAAAAAAAACCCAACCCCAACAAACAAACCCCAAAAGAGCACAGAATTTAAACCCACCTTTATGGAATTAAAAAAATAGATTTCAGAAAGATAAGCAACATGAGAAATTTAAGGCCAAAACTGAATTTTTCCATCCGTTAAAAGAACATTTGGGAAACCCCTACAGTTTATAATGAAAGCATCAGCACTCTGTAAGCTGTAACGATAGCACCACCACCACCGAGCTGTACTGCTCACTGTACAAACAGAACTTGAAAATCATGATATAATATTATCAACACTAACACGTCCCCATCAGATCAGTATTTATTAAATCATGTTTCAGTGTTCTTCATTCAGTTTAATTTGCTTCAGTAATCCACAGTAAACTGCACATTTAAATGTTTACTGCAAAAAGGATGTGCAAATAATATGCCTGGTTATGTCTGTATGTAATGATCACTTATTGGTGTGATGAGCTGGGAAGGGTAACAAGGGAAGAGGGATACTTTTCACAATGTCACATCCAGGATTTTTATCAAATGCTTTAATTATTCCATTTGTGCTTAAGTTTTTTTATAGCATGAACTTGCACAATATCATACATGTCAGTGTACAACATGCCTTCATCAGGCACAACAACGTGCAGCATACAGAAAGTGACATGCCTTAGATGTTGGATGAAATCCAAAAGGATAAAAGGATGTAATGGTTAAAAAGCAGGGCACAAACAGATTCAGACTGCCAAATCGTAATTCCCAAACTGCTCACTTAGTCAGATCACCCTCTTTTGAGTGGGAAGATCCCTGGGTGCCTACACTTCAGCTACACAAATGCCTTGAGCTGAGCATCTAACCCACAATCTCCATCTACTGGGGACAGGAAATCTGATCATGACTAAGCCACACCAAGAAAAGCAGGCTGCACCGGGTGTAGCAGTAGCTACTTTAATTTTAAAACATGGAATATACTTTTTTTTTTTTTAATATAACAACCAATGAGTCACAGCCTCAGGGAGGAGGGCATCTAGGTCCAGTTTTGATAGACTGGTTTTGGGATCAAGCTCTGCTCTTGGATTGAGAGTTTTACATTAAGTCAGTCACTGGATAAAAGTGCAAAATCCTAGAACAAGGACTGGAGCCCATGACACTCTTACTTCCCCATATTATGTCCTAACCACTAGGTAACACATATTTAATTGTTCAGACTATCTGTTGTCTGTTATTAAAAAAACAGAACAAACCAACCAAAAACCCCCAAACCCAAACAACCACCCCAACCAAACCTATTTAAGTACGCACCTTCAGGAGTGGGACTCTTACAATGTGGAGTGGGACTCTTACACACAGATTTCTGTTCTCCATGGCATTGAATCAGAATTGTCTCTAGGCCCACCAGACACACATTGGATTCAATCCTTCACTTCCTATTTTCTGTAGGCTAGCAGTAGACAAAGTCCCACATAGGAGGCGAGAGTGGTTTGTTTTACAAGACATGCACGCTGTACACGTCAAAGAAGTTGCTGCTCAGCTGGGCCTGTTACTCTAGGTCATCAGACCACTGTACCTTGGAAGACCCCTACACCATTTGAGAGCAGGAGTCTTCCAAGTCCTGGCATCCTCCTAGCTCATCTGAAAAGAGCTGGCGGGCAGATGGCCCTAGTGCTCAGGAGTAAAAGGTCAAGAGAGGCCTAAATCACCATAATACTCTAGGACTGAGGTGTTTCAGACCATAATTTAAAGGACTTGTTTATATAACTGTGTATGTAGAGATAGAGATATATACATATACATGAGAGAGAGATAAATAAAAATACCAGGGCATCTAGCTTAGGCTGTAAGAGACACAGATGGACATTAGGGCAGCATTTAAATTAGGACAGCTTCTCTGTAAAACCTTAGCTAATCATTGCTGAAAGATACGCCACCTTCCCCCACCCCAAAATCCTAACCATACTGGTTTCTCTTTCCACACACACATCAGGAAAACATCGTCCCTAAAACTTATTTTGCATTATGTTCCCTTAATTGAAAAAATGCCTATCAACAAAATAAAAAAGGCTACAGATTCTTTCAGTTTACCACACATCAATCACTGCCTGAGTAGAAGCAGATCACATACTCTCTCCTATTGACGATACAGTAGGTTTAAACAGAGCCATTCCAGTTCTTTCACTGATGGTATAAATCTGCAAATCTCAGCGGAAGAGCCTAGTATATTCCTATTGTTAGTGGATCATTGATGGAACAGACTCAACAGTTAAGAAGCTTCTAATGTGACAATTTATATAAGCAGAGTAATTAAAGTATATTAGAAATCCAGATAATCTCCCCCAATCAAACCAATGAAGGGCAGCCCATGGGCATTCAAATCACAAATTGCAATTCAGCTCAGGGTCACCTTCCCAAGTTAAATAATATCAACAGAAAATACCTTAAACTAAATGATCCTTACTCATTACTAAACGTATTCAGGAAATTACATAAAGCTCTTTAAAGATACAAATATTTTAAGAACACTTAACCACTTTAAACAATTATTTTTTTCCTTTTAGTGATTTGAAGACTAAAGCCAAGTTTCATTTCTCAGACATTACTTGCGATATTCACTAAAACATATGAAAGAGTGAGGAAAATGGGAGATGCTTTTAAATATTATAATGCAAGTACAGCAGCAGCATAATTTTCTCACATTACTGGACTGTGCATTAGTACATACGGTGCAAGTTGTCAGTAATTAAATAATTATAATATCAACAGCTAGGGAATGTAGCTCCCAGGATTTTTTTAATATTCTCACAACCCAATTATATTTTTTACTATTTCTGTTTGGGTTTTTTTTGTTTGTTTTTATGTATCTTCTACAAGTAAGTCTATCAACTACACAATTAAAAGCATTTGATATATTACATTTTGATATGAAATAAAAAGTAAATCAAACCCAGCACTCTTTATAAAGGTTTCCAAGTTTAAAGTTATATTAAAAAAACAACAAAAAAACCCAAAACATAACCATTGTAACTGACGCCATAATAACTAAAATGGAAAGCATTACCCTATTCAAATTTTAAGTCAATGTTCCCAACAATTTTAGTTTTTTAAAAATAACAGATGCTGTAGTACACAGTTTGGCAGCTACTCCATTACCAGAATATGATTCAAGAAATGTGGCTCTTCTTTGCCTGAAACTAATACAGAGGAATTTGGTAGATCTATGTTCTTCATTAAATTCTTTTGATTTAAAGGTAATGCAACAAACAGCATGTAGCACAGAAGAGTGAACTGCAAGTCTCAGGTTTTAAGACAGTCTTTTTCCACAGCAATATGGAAACAATAATACATTATGTTCGGATATATAACCAGCAAAGTTAGCTATCATTGCTTGATCCATTTTCCCAATCAAAGAATCACTAAAATTAGTAAAAGTGACCATGCCCTGATCCATTTCAGAGTTTTCAAACCAAGCATTCAAAGTAAAAGATGTTGGTTTGTCAAGCTGCAGCATCTCTGAACACATCCATCCCCTGAAACATTACATTTATTCATTCCTTGGGAGTTCATCTTCTGGACTTTTAGAAGGAAGTAGCACATAGGAGTGACAAAGACGACTCAATATCCAGGTGTAATTCACATACACTCCTTTACTTTTTTTTCTACTGGAAAGCAAAAGATGCATGAAGGCCTCAATACTAGCCTGAACATATTCCCACCCTTTACTAGAGAGCAGCAAAAGTTCCCAGGATACCACCAACAGACTTGGCAGAGACAAGAGGATAAAAAAGTCTGTTTTAAAACTCATGGGGTCACAGGAAGATATGTGCAAATCTTTCAAATAGGAAAGTGGACAGAGAGCAACTGCTGAAAAGTTTAACTCAGAAAGAAGCAAACCAGAAATGAAGTGATCTCCAAGCACAGCCAGGTCTCCATCTTCTATTATACCACTTCTTTCACACGTTCTGCCTGCAGCGACCTTTCCCCCATGCACTATATTGCAGAAGAGAGACCTGGAACGTGTTATGATCAGCCTGTCCTGTCCTTCTGACTCTCCAGACGACTGTGGATGCAGCAAGACTCGCAATGATCCAGGGCAAAGAGATGCCATAATCGTGAGATGCAAGTGAAAGTTGTCATATAAACACTTGCAAGAATTTTCCACCGGTTGCTTGACAAAGGCCTTAAATATATGGAGAAATGGGCCAGCAGTCTACCTGAAACGTTTATTAAATTACAAGAAACAGCAAGTATTTGGAAAGGAACTAGCATAAAATAAAATCATGGACAAAGAAAAAGGAAATCAAGCTGAAAATTTTTCTTTTCTGGCTGTATTCCCTTTACTTTAAAGAGAGGCAAAGCAAGTGTCACCAAAATTGGGATTCTACAGTGTGTAATACTGAAGAAGGAGCAGTAAGTTCCCATGGTTTTCTATGCATTTAACACCGCAATTTAGAAGAAAGCTGTTCATTAATAGGTCCGCATTCATCACAGATACAAAATGTCAACACATCTTATATTGCTCCTTCAATCTACTGATATGTAGGTAATACTGTTTATTTTTAGATGTGGAACACTAGGACATGTTTTTCTTAATTACTCTAAAATGGATTTTTTTTAGAATGCACATATTTTCCTAAAGCATTCACTATTTTGTAAGTAAACAAACAGCATAACAAGTCCCTTAGTTAACCACTAATTCATTCATCAATAAACTGTTTTACCCATTTTTGAATGGGTAGGCTTGATGAGTATATGCCCAGGTGAAGAAATGGTCAAGGCAACATCTGCAGGACCACACTAATAATAAAAAATAAAAAAATTATCTGTACATCAAAGAGCTCATCTCCTGATATCAAAGATTCTCATATTCACTGGAATGGAAAGCGTTAATGCTGTGATAAAAGGTTTTCAACTGCAGTTGAATGTGAAGATTATCAATATAGCAGCAATGTACAAAGGGGCTTCATGAAGGTTACTGAGTTTAATATAATCCTCTCTATAGCTAAGCACAGTAATAGAGAACCCTGTGTTCACTGCGACAGCATGTTGTGTGTGCTCAGTAATACTTTTAAAATATACAGGGAGAACAAGAAATCCCCAACATCTTTACTATGCTCAAAGACAAAGTAAAGATATTAACAAGAACAGACACACAACCCTAAAACATGAAGGTACAGAAAAGCCAAACATTTAGAGCTGCACAATATTAGTTAGCACTTTCTCCTTAACCCTTCTCAAAGGGTTTAACAACATCACCGAAAAGACAAGTTGTTATGACCACAATTTAAATGCAAACAACAAAGCTCTAAGCCTGCTTTGGCTATGTCTGCTGGGAGGGAATATTACATCTGCTTCAGCCACCCTAGCAATTTGTGCCAGAGAGCTGTTGTCTTTTCCTAACCACATTTAACTAAGATAAGGCTGCAAGAGCAGCAAAGACAACATCACCTGCGTTAATTCAATGCAACTAGTTCACATTTCAGCTTGTGGAACAGCCTCAGGAAAAACAGTTAATTTGAGCCCAACTGCAATTTTCCTTCATTATGTTCAGTGGTATTCAGCCAAGTTAGCTTCTCCCCCGTACTACACAGACAAATGCTAAGATCACAGTTTTCTTCGTGTCTTTAATGCACAGTATAAACTGGAACACACAAAGTGACCCTCTGCTGTCCCAGAATCTCAAGTCCTGGGAGAGTCAGTCCAGGTACTCACTTCAGCAGCCGGGCTCAGCCATTCACAGATCTCAGCCAAGCCCTCTATGCTAGATTCTGCACCTGGTCAGGTGCTGGGAGTCCTCTTGTTGCTTTGAACAGGTAAGTCAGTGCTCAGTTCTTTCAAGAAACAACAAGAAAAAGCAGACACTTAAAAAGACGTTTAGTTTGCCTAAGCAGCCTTTCAGCATAGGTCAGATTCAGAATGTTTTTAATCCTCTGGAAGAACAAATAAAGAAAAATAAAGGGGAAAAATGGACAGGCTGCATTTGAAAGTAATACTATCCTAAAGTGTTGTTTCCCCCTTTTTTAGTTCACATACATACAAAAAAACTTCCATCTAAACCAAACGTAGTATTTGTAAATCACTGCCATTTCACAAAAGTTAAAATAGCACTATCTCAATTCTTAAAAGCCTTTTTTCAAATAGTGATGTTTGTAACAGACTGACATTACAATTAGTTCTGATCAAAATAAGACAAAATTCCCCTATAAATTCGTGTATCACATGCAAAACTTCAGAATTCTAAACGTGTCTCCACCTCTATTGCGCTGTTTTGCAAGTTCTCTCAGATCTGCTGGTGAGCTGAGCGCCACATAACCTGACCCATAAAGCTAAGTCTTCCCCACCGTAGTATTCAAAGTATGTTCATCACAGAATTACAAAATGTTCTTTACCAAAGGCAGACATTCAGTCATGAGGGCAGAGTCTGCAGGCACATCACCTCACATGATGAGTTTAAAAAGAAAAACACATGATCCATCATTGATGGGGGGGACTTGTAGGAGTCATTGGGAACTTTCTGATCAGCAAAATGCTACACCCTTTTGGTTTTGAGGATTTTGTTCATTTGTTCATTTTAAACAGGGGTTTAAAAGATTTTTTTTAAATATGAGCCTGATTTGGTTTACAAAGTATTTTACATTTGAAAGAACAGGAAGTCTAGATCGCTAGTATCTGTCATATAGGGAACAGACAGTATTAGTTGTTAAGTTTTTTAGCTGGAAACAGCAAATCACCACTGGTACACAAGATCATTAACAACCTTCCATGTCACGTCTTCCCCTTGCCATCAGAGCAGGATAGAATTACAAGATGACATTCAATGGTCACAGCAAATAAGCTGACTTAGCACCATTTGCTCCCTGTTAAAAACCACCTTTCTTCAAAATATTCAAAAGAAAGATCCACTCACACCCATCAAGGCCTTCCAAGTGAGCTCTTTGCTTTCAAAGTTCTAAAAAGATGCTGCACATCAAACAATATCCTGGTATTATATGCCTTGAATACATACTGTTGTTGAGTACAAAATCTACTTTCCCCATTCTTAGTGAGAAATCAGAGAATCACAGAATGGTTGATGTTGGAAGGAACCTCTGAGGGTCATCTGGTCCAACTCCCCTGCTCAAGCAGGGCCACCTAGAACTGGTTGCCCAGGACCATGTCCAGGCAGCTTTTGAGTATCTTCAAGGATTCAAGGATGGAGACTCCAAGACATCTCTGGCCATCCTATGCCAGTGCTTGGTTACCCTCACAGTGAAAAAATGTTTCCTGCTGTTTCAGTTTGTGCCCATCTCCTCTGGTCTTGTCACTGGGCACCACTGGAAAGAGCCTGGCTTTGTCCTCTTTGCACCTCCAGATAGTTCTTTACATTGGTAAGATCCTCCCTGAGCCTTCTCTGCTCTAGGCAAGGGCACGTGCCTGGCTCAAATCCCTGATGAAGGTATATGGAAGCCTTCCACATCATTATAAAATGAATCATATGTGAATATAATTTATAGTGAGAATCAGAATGCAAGGTTATCTGAAAATTGAAATAAAGTAAAAATGCTAAAGCGAAAAAAACAAGTGCTTCTGATTTCAGTCACGTTACTAAAACGGAGACAAACTGCAGACTGCAAAAGGGTATCTTCCAGAGAATTCTTCTGTTGTAGCAAAACTTCTAAAATTTGTCATCTTCTAGAAACTAAGTATTAAATAGGATTTCTGTTTGATTGGTGATTGGGTTTTGCTCATGGTTTTGTGTTTGGTTTTTTTTTGGTTTTGTTTTTATTAAGAGCTACAGTCATAGAAAAATCTAAATTGGAAGGGACCTCCAGAGGTCATCTGGTCCAACCCTGGCTCAAAGCAAGGCCAGTCTTGAATAATGAGAGAAATTTTACAATCTTAGGAACTTGTTCCAATGTTTGACTATCCTGTGAAAATTTTATCCTTCTATCTAATAAAAACTTCCTTCATCACAATCTCAGTCCATTGCTTCCTACCACTATACATGTCTGTGAAGGGTCTGATTCCATCTTATCTATAACTGCCCCCACCAGATTGCCTCACCCTCCCCTCCGCGTTCCCATCCAAGTCTTCTTTTCCTAAGGCTGAACAACCTCGGTTTTCTTTGCCTGCCCTCGTAGGGCATTTGCTCCACCAGACCCCTAATCATCTTGGCGGTCCTCTGCTGGACTTAAAGCAGTATTTCAATGTTTTTCTTGTACTGGGAACACAATATGCTGCTTACTTACACAACATAATTTACTTGAAATGCATTCTTCTAGGACACCAGGAGAGCAATGAAATGTAGCGGTCTATAGCTACACAATGACCCAGACTCTGACAGAACAAATTTTCTGAATTTTTATAAGCTAAGCCTTTTTTACCAATTCCTTACTGTCTTCTGTTTGCAAAAAAATTCCACAAGAATTTTATACTATGCAGTATGACTGGAATGCCAATCACCTAGTCCTGAAAGGCCAGTGAAACCCATTTTTAAGTACAATCACTTCCAAAACCCTGCCTTTAGCTCTTCCATGGGACTCTGAGATCAGTATAACAACAGTTGACTGAGAATTATAATGATGGGACAGGTTCTATCTTCTGTAAGATATTGTTTACACTTTTAAAAAAGTAATTTTTCACACAGTAAAGATATCTAAAAAAAATTTAAAGCTTTAATAGGTTGACCTTAATTTAATGGACTCCTAGTGCTGCTGATGGACTCCCTACACATTCTGTACAGCTTAAGCAGTGGATCTCTGTTTAAGCTCATGGTGTTTCATTCAAACAGATCACTCTGGAAATGCTTACAATTTGAGAGATATGATGTTAAATTTATGGCCATGTAAAGATCATTAAAATTCTTCTTAGCCACGCTATTAAAATCAAAGTTTGGCAAATTGCTTGAAACAAATTCACCGAGGTCAACTTCACCACATCTCTCAAATGTTTCCCTCTATCTAGCACAGCTTTAACATGTAATTTCTCTCATTGAGTGTGTTCTCACTCAGACTCAAGGACCAAGACGACTGAGAAAAACTGGTAAAATAGCCACTCTGGCTGCAGAAATTCAAATGTTGAGCTGGTGTCATCTCAGTTGAAATTTCCCGATTTGATCAGGAGATGCGAAATAGACCCTGTAGATAACTACAACAAAGTCCTGAAGGAAGGTAAAGGAACAGTATCAAAATATAAACCCCAAATACTGAAAAGTAACTAGAAGTACTACTACCCACAGTTATCTCTTCAGATATTCCGAAGATAATTTTCAGTAATGCTCCTGTCTTAGCATTACATATCTAACACTTTTATTATCTTGTCATTGTTATTTTTCAGGTAGGAAGCCTGAAAAAATACTTCAAGGGTTCTGCGTTTCTCTTAATTTAAAACAAGACTAAGACAGAGAGAAGAACTGTAATCCAAATAAAGTTTTTATTTTTTAAAATGAAGCTCTTCTGCTCCAGCTCCTCTAGCTGCCTTTGCAGAAAATCAAAAACTATATGCATATGGATACTCTCTAGCAACCTGCTGGGAGTCCCGAAGTGTAAGTGGTTTAGGAAAATCTTTCTCTCCAAGAGAGAAAATAGATTTTGGAAGGCAGGTAAACTTGCACTCAAGATAATAAAGTAACTTGTTTCTAAATTCCAAACCCAAGTATTTTATTTCCTTCCTGAAAAATCAATTTTGTTCTTTAGGGAGTATCTGTTCTGTTAAAGGCTGCTGTTTATGTAATACATTTTACTGAAGGAGATTACTCGGGGTACCAAACATCCCCTACTAACATTGTTCCCAACATTTGGTAATACAGACAGTAGAGCTAATTTTCTGTCATCCAGGAGGAATGGTAGGCTTGCTAAACTTTAATCATCATCCCCTCTGAAACACTGTAAAAATGACTGTTAGAACTGATAGTTTATTAGATCAAAGCTACCATCAACAATGTCAATTCTGCCTGGTCATGTTAACAGGAAAATGTTTTACGAGTTCTACCACTGGGCATCCATTTAACTTCTAGCACCAGCTATGCTGTAAAACCGTGCACATAATTTATTTGGTGACCTGTGTGTGTGGGAAGCATTATCCAGGAGAAACTTCTCACAGTCTGACAAAATGCTTTGATTTGCACTGTTCAGATGATTGAACAAAGAGACTTTAAGCAATCACCAACAATAGCTTTTATCTCGAAATGTGCTAAAAGTGTAATATGACATGAGAGCAACCTATTGCTTAAAGATCAGATTTGATAAAATACAAGCGATTGGATAAATACTACATTTTAAACTTGTACACATCTTGTCCATTAGGCTTAAGAATTAGTAAAGTTCATGTTTATCTTAAACACCATTTTTTAGCAATTCCCCCCCCAACACTCATAATGCCTCCCTGGTATCCATGGTAACCTCTTTGCTTACATATTGTTTAAAATACACCTTCATTCCAATTAGGTGAAGTAAAGAGAAAACAGCCATTCATAATTCCTCAAGTTACTGCTGGTTTTTTTCTTTTAGATAGTATTCAACAGTCTTCACAACAGTTCCTAGTTTAAGTCTGTCACATGCAGTTGACGACAGATAGGTGTGTCACCAAATTCTCTTCCCTGAATCACAGCAGAACTGATTTAATTATTCCCAATTATATGCACAGTATATAAATGTAGGAATTAATTAGATATCTGTATAATTCCAACAATGTAGATTCAGTAACTTAACTGTTTTTTTTCAGTGCAAGTATATTGCTATTACTCTGCAAGGCTTCCTAGAGTTTAATCTATTCTTTCTCTATACTATAAAAAACATTTGATTTATAATAATCTGATACAAACTGCAATGTCTTCCAAAAAAAGACTCACCTCAGACAGGAAACATGCTCAATAAAATATTATTATATCTAATATTCCACTGTATTTCATTTCAAAACAGAAAGGGATGTTGTTTAAAAACTTGCAGCACAATTTTTTAAAACATTCTGCTTCTGTGGGCCTTTTTGGTACTTTTGTGAACTCCTTAAGATGCACTCCACCTGCCTAGTTCATAATTTTTTTTATTTTGTTTTTTTGAGAAAGCAGCTGATAAAGGCATTTTTCTGATGCTTTTGCATAAAACACACAACACAAAAACCAGCATAAGTCTTGGGACACCTACCAGCCCCTACGACTCTGCCCAAATTCAGCATGCCATGTCCTTACTACACAGCATCACCTACTCCAGGTAGGTGACACAATGTTAATAGTGTCAGAAATAAGAGTTTAAAGTTTTCCGTGCAGCTGCTGAAAGAGTTCAGAGACCTCGCAAGACACCCAGAGTTAAATGTTTAAACTGTTTTTCCTATTTTGCTCTTTAAAACCTTAAACTAGAAAATCCCTTGAGTGAGAAGTCAGCGAAAGGCTGCCATCCCTTCTAGGGTTAAAAGATGCTTTTGTAAGATTTTAGGTCAGATTAACCTTTTGCTCACAATAGGGCTGGTTATTGGTTTTATTTTTTACTGTCTTTAACACAGGTAAAAAATCAATATGAAGCGAGACAAAGGGCTCTGGAGGCCCTGGCTACACCAGCTTTTGGTTTGGCTCATGCACAATCCTACAACATGCTGAGGATGGGAAGGATTAGCCTGCTTGTGTTGAGTAAACCGATGATACTCAATAAACAGTTTCTGTTGTAAACCCCTTAGGACGTGCAAAGCCACACTAGTTGGCATTAGACCAGATAAGCTGCCGAACCAGCTGTAATCTCATTTAGACCTGAGCTGATCCTCCTGTCCTTTCATTCCACAGGATCAAAGCAAACCACTGAGGAGGCAGCTGTATTATAGCAGCAGTGCTTGCTGGATGCGGCAAACATTTCATAAATTCCTCTCCTTGAAGCGAGCCTGCACATAATCTACCCAGAGCCAGTTCAATCAATGGATTTCTGAATTCATTAGTCTTATTATTACAGGATAACTGTTTTCTCCACATAGTGTGGTAGTTGTTGCAAGCCAACTTTGCAAAACAGCTCTTATTGCTGACCATTTCTTTCTGGTAATGTGCCTTTGCATTTTTGCTGTGCCACATGAAAATGATTTAAATCACTTCAATGCAGTATTTTTTTAAAGACTGGAAATAAAACCAATTCACGAACATTCAAGTAGGAAGCACTGAAATATCGTAAATTCTTCCAAGCATAATTACTGGCTACCTGCTTGCATGCTTCCATATGCATCAGTAATAATGACCAATGTTTTCTGAGCTCTATGACAGCAAGTGATAATAGCAAAAGCAGAGATTATATCATTGTAGTAGCATAAATACAGACTGAAATTACAGATGTGAAAGGAGTCATTCGA
The DNA here is from genome assembly GCF_011004875.1 of Balearica regulorum gibbericeps. Classification (NCBI taxonomy): domain Eukaryota; kingdom Metazoa; phylum Chordata; class Aves; order Gruiformes; family Gruidae; genus Balearica; species Balearica regulorum. The sequence goes on from NC_046186.1 coordinate 44,589,612, forward strand.
AGAAAAATATTTCTGTTTGCCTTTTACTCTTTGTGTTCTCTGAAATTAAAAAGAAGAAATATTTTCATTGTTAAAGAAATGAATAGCACAACTTAAAAAACCCCAGAAAACCACAAAAGCAACAGGTCTTTTTAAACTAAGCAAAAATGAAATCCAAGACACTGGATCAAATAAGACTTGTGGGTGCAACATTCGATTTCTGTACACCATTTGGAGTTTCCACTGTGCAATTACAGCTAAAAAAATGTTCCAGCATAACCTTAAGAGCTTAAGAATGTTCTAGCATAACCTTAAGAACAGAAAGCATAATTCAGAAAATGAGTCAACTGCTCCATTTCCCACCACTGAAGTCTGCAGTATAACACATATTCACAGATAAAGAAAGTAAAACTAGATTTGCAACTTACATTGGAATAGGGAACTACTATTAAAAATACTTCTCAGTCCTTTGCTAACTGTATTAATTTTTAATGTAAAGACCTAAGTTTTCCAGTGCAATGGCAAAAAAAAAAGTATGTAAGAAGAATTATGCAGTACAGCAGTGATTTTTGGGTCACGTATAAGTAATGTTAGAGATTCTTGGATCATTCCTTGAAGAATGAACAGTAAGCACAGAACTAAGTTTGGCCACAAGAATAGGGGAGGCCAAGTAACCCTTACAATTAAGGTAAAGACAGCAGCATTTGGGACTGACTTATTTGCAGCCAGTATAACTATACAATACATTCACACACACAAACGAAAAAGAGGATCCCTCAGAGAACAGCTCCAAGTTTACAGAGTGCAAGAGAAAGATCTGTATCATCTTTGCATGCACATCCTAACCTACACTACACAGATCTATTGGACCTCTCTATCTGGCTGTTAGTCTTTAATAAGGGTATGAAAAAAACTCTCCCTGTAATAGAAAGCTTCAATGAAGTATAATAAAATCAGATGTTTAACACATGCAAATGATTTTAACAGATTACAGAGATGACATCTTTAGAATGAAACTTTTTTTTAAGTGCTAAAGCACAGATGTGCTAGAGCATGTCATAGGCAGCTGGCAAAGAAGAACAAAAGGTATTTGCACCTATCGTCTACAGATGTGTAAAAAACCCTACCACACATCTCTTCCTCAATCACTTAGAAACCATCTGATGTGTTAGTTAATGATTCCCCTCTCTCCACTTCATTCTTCAGACATAAAGGGGTCCCATTTAACATAATCACTTAATAACAGCAAAGTGATGGGTATCAGAACCCTAATTCTTCTAATATTTGCAAAATCCAGCTCTTTGTAATAATAATAACACCATGATAGCAAACTGTAAAACTGTGTAATTATACTTTAATTGTATTGTGAGGCATGCATTAATCACAAAGTTTAAGTACCAAGGATGGAATTATAATAATTCTGTAAAACAAATTTAAGCTAGCTAAGTAGGTCAGAACCACGAGCATGCAACAGGAGACCTCTGGGAATTTATCAGTTAATGGCTATTTATGTGCAAATGAGTGCCCTCCAACCCTCCCAAATCCTATGTTGCTGAAGGGTATTTCTGTTAACCAGGAGCATGCTTAACTGCTGAGGCATAAATTAAACCATTTATTGGAATGATTTTAATTCTTTTCTCCCCCCACCCACTCTTACTACTCCCTCCACCCTCACTAGCACAATTTACAGTATTAATTTACATGGAGATAGGATTGCTGAAGAGTTTTCAGAAATTACTCTGTTTCAAGGAAGAGAGAAAAAAAAAGAGAAGAAAAAAGCGAGAGAAAAACTTTCAGTAAGAGACAGTAGCAATGCTATACTTATTCTTCAAATCTTCCAGAGGGCAGGCTGAGTGGTTCAGTAGTGCAGCAGTGCAGTGGAAACCCTTTCATAATGAACACTAATGAAAGCAAATTCTGTTTTACATCCTCATGTTCTAAACTTGGAGAAGACAATGAAGCTCAAGGGGGAACTCCATCAACTATATTTTCTGTTGTAATGCTCAGACTGTTCTCCTATCAAAGGTTTTCTTTCGAGACAGAAAACAACAAAAACTTCTTGGCTGCAGGAAAAAACACCTTCAATTGTTGGGTTTGACTTGGAAAAAACTAGTCATTTTTGATGTCTTAGGAAAATAGATACCTTTACAAAATACTCAGAATCAAGGTGTATTGAATTTTCTCTGTGATGTAAAATGGGGATGATTTACAGACAATATAAATGATTTCGCAACACTTATAATTGTAGCAGTAATTCAGTACAGCAAGGTAATGCAAACATAACCTCAAGATTCACTTTTAGGCTTTTATTTTTGTATGTTTGGGGTTTCTTTTTTCTAAGCACACACACACACACACACATTTTCTTGCACAGCTTAGGGTCCCAGAATAATAAAACAGTAAAAGTTTGATTATCCTAACATCAATTAACCATAGCTCCCTGTTACCCTAAACAGGGTCACATCTCCCCAATGTCTAATAATTACGTTGTAAAATCCCTTGATTGCCTGAATATATTCAGTCTCCCTGTGACATTTGGCTAATCATGGTTGTGCTATAGTTAATTATTATTAAAGAGATAATCATAGTGCTTTACTTTCTGATGTCATCTTTGAACCTAATACAAAACTCCACTGAACACGTACAAACGCATTTCCTCCCCAAATCAAGTCGTTGTAAAATACCCTTAAATATAGAGGTGTGGTGCGAATTGGAGGAATACCCTAGGAGCAAATCTTTAGCAGCTTTAAAATAATTTAGGCAGATACGTGGAACACTTACTGAAGTATTTTCAAATGCCTATCACCAATAACTAATCAACAGATTCCTGTCCAGGAAAACAAAGAACACCAATGAAAATATTTGCTTTTATTCTCATGGTGGACTTTTTGTAAGGAAAACACGACTGCAAAAAGCAGTAAAAGAAAACCTCGTTGTCCTGGCAAGCACATATGTACTTGCCTGTCACTTCCTTCGCCTGCCCCTCGATAAAAGATGACACACATCCCCAGCTGCCGCCAACTCTCCTGCTGCGTGCGTAATGGCTGCCCTGGCTGCCTGTGCAGTCCCTGCATTACCAGAGAGAGAACCAGAAGGTTTCTGTTTCTTAACGTGGATTTGCAAGCAGACACGTTAAACCAGAGACTTCATATCACTCTTTGATAACAGCCAGAAATTAATAAATTAAATATTTGACAAAAAAGAAAAAAAGTTCACTCGTGTATTTTCAGAAAGAATTAGCACAGCTGTATTATCAGAGCCTGCGACAAGCCCCTGGTTACCTCACCGTTCCCTACAGCGAGGGGCTGCAGCCTTGATTATGTCTGTACCTTCCAGCCATTGGCAGTGTCTCAGCATTGCCCTAAGGCTTTAATTAACCCCTATTAGAGATAAACAGGGCCTTCTGGTTGTGAAAAAGAGGAAAGAATAGTCAGTACCTCCAGCTGATCAGAGAACTAAGTAAACAACAAACTGGTTTTACCTTTCTCTACTTGCTCCTCCCAGTAACAATGTCAGAAGGGACCCCCACAAGAACATGAGATGATGCACGATGTACACGTTGCAGAGTATGCTCTACTCTTTCCATTTTGTTTTTAGGGAGGATAGAGTGGCCTACTATTTCAGGCTCATTTTCACCATCCCAGGTTTAGTACCACTGGAAAGAAAGCTGAAGCATTTAGCCATTGGCAATTAACAGCACTCGGAACTTGCTCCAAGCCAAATAGAACATGACAACACACACGTACATGCCCTGTATCAATTAGCTTTCTTTAGAAAATGTCTAAAAAAGCATTTTCAAACTAGTTTTCTAGACAGATTTCAAGACTTGAACACAAAACCACCAAAAGCCCAGCACCCTCTTCAGCAGGGCCACTGTGCTGCCCACACAGTAGGACCCACCCTCTCACTCCCACCCCAGAAATTCCAAGCACTAGTAGGATACAGAAGCACTGAACAGGTTCAACTTCTTCCCCCCCTACAGAAAGGGGAAATTAAAGACTGCATATACTACAAATCAAAATGAATGACAGATTTCCAGAGTTAAGTTTTATGGCAGATTACAGGTTCAGTACGGTCTCTTTACTTTCTGATTTCACCAAGTTTTTGCTCTGTAAGGAAAAGCACAGAATACTGGAAGCATTCAATTGACACCAGCTACATCAAGCACTCCTTCATATCAAATCACAAAGACTAGCCCCTAGCCAATGTTTGTCTAATGCATTGTCTACAAAGTAAAAAATGAAATTCAGTTCCACAACTCTCTCTTACAGCCTACTCTAAATAACCACACTAAACTTCTGCCCCAAATTAAGCCCATTCCTTCTTCAGTAGCATAGAGAACAAGTCAACTTGTCTTCCTTGCAATGTCCTTTTACGTACTGGATAACTTCTAGCATGTCTCCCTTTCTATGTAAAATTAGTTCTGTCAAATTTCTACAAACTTCCTACTCTCATCATTCACTTCTGTGACTCTCTCCAATCTTCAGTTTATTCATAAATGTTTTGTAAACTGCCATACAGAACTATGCTAAAGACAGAAAGAGAAGGTCCTCTCACCCGCAGAAGTTCTATTAACACACCCCACAACGACATTGGAGTTTATTTTTTCTTAAACAGAGTCACATTAAGTCCTGGTTCCTAATATACAGGCTGTGTGCATGAAAGACCATCATTGTTACAAGAGTTAGCCAATGGACAGATTTCAGTCAAATTTCAAATAATTACTTTCTTTCAGCCACTATGTTATTACTAAGTCATGTAAATAAATATTCATGAAAACAGAGGTCAAAATGTAAGTACCACACCCACCCCCTCCACTTGCTTTTTAAGATACAAGGGAATCCCCTTGAACTACAATTCATAATTCAGTTTCCCTCGCTACGTGAGGCAGAAACTGTGCTGGTGCAGGGACAAAATAATATATCCTGCAGCCACCCCTGCCCAGCAGGCGAGCAAAGCCTACAAGCCAGGGCAGGGTGGACAGATGGGGTAAGAGCTATGGCACCTACCTCACTTCAGCCAACCTTGCATATGGATAACCCCTTGGTTCCTCTCACCTCATAGTATACTCCCTCCCCATGCTTTGACAGTATGGCTGCCACGCTAAGCATTGCTTATGTTGTATTAGCATTTCTCCTTCCTAATTTCAGTATTGTGCACTGTATTTCGTCTTGCTGATGATGGCAGGGGGGTTGGAACTACATGATGTTTGAGGTCCCTTCCAACCCAAACCATTCTATGAATTTTTTTTTTTCAAAATACCAAAGTAATATTAAATTCTAGTTCTGCTCTCCATTTGAACACAGAAAAATACCCTATAATTTTTGTCCCTATATAAACTCAAACTTTGTAGCTCATTTTCATCTGCTGCAACTAGTTGTGCTGAACAGTTCCTCATTTTCAGTGATCTGAAGTGATACCATTACACATTGATAATGCTAAGATAATACAAGTAACACTGAAGCCTCACACTAATTAAGTTCTTTATGAACATTTTCTCTCATTCCCATAGACTCACACCATTTTACAGTAAAACCGTGCTTGTAAGGCTGCTTTTTCTTTTCTTTTGTGATAATATCCAGAAACAAGTATACTGGAAGGTTTTTTTGTCCCAGAAGAAATTTCATCATGAACAAAGCATCCCAGGGGAAGAAGAATCAAATGGTATACACCCAGAAAACAGTAAACAGAAAGCATAGAATGTATTTAGATTAATTCCTTCACTTAAGTCACTGGTTTCATGAGAGCACAAGATTGCTTTTGCTGATGAGGCAGTCCCCTAAGTTAGTATTAAGAGAAGCTGATGCTGGTAGTTTACAGCTGTCAGTAATAATCTTAAACAAATTTGGAAAAAAACAGGCAAGTGACTATTTATCATCATTGCAGCTACCACTTAGTTTCCAAAGCACCAGTGATGGAGGTGGGAAGAACAAAACCCAGTATTTTGTTCTACTGAACCACTGAATCTTTCAGAACTACACAAACTACTACAGTCCCTGTTGTGTTCAGCACCTGGCAGGTGCTTTGCTTGCTTTTCATTTTCCTCCATCAAGACAAGTATATTCATGCGTTCAGTTAGCATAAGGATTTTCCTTCAAGTTCGTTCAGCTTTTTTTATCATCCTTTTTAAAGGCTAACTTTCTTTAAAACACACAGGCATAAATTAATTCTCTTCTCCAGAGATCACCTCCTTTCTCAGGGGCTAGCAGTGGAGAGAAGAGTACAAAGGGAAATACTTTGTGTGAAGCTGAGACATACATGTATTGTTCAGCGCATGTAGATGACTCCTCTAACTGTTCTTGAAGACTACGGTGACTTGCTCTTGTCCCAAAATGTACACTCGCTGTTTTATCAATTAGGTTTGTGATTCCCTGCTACAAGAAGAGACCAGAAACATAGGGGAACCGATGGGCAGAGGCACAGAGTGTGCTGCAGTTTGCTAGAGAGGCTCAGAACGTCTTCCCAAACAGGTTCTCCATCCGCTTTCTCCATCCTCTAGCGCAGACTGGCAGTAGGAGGCAGCATTGACTCTGACAGCAGCAGCTCTGCGCTGCAAAGTAGTTGGGAGCTAGCTTCATTCTTCTGTCATTATATAAGCAAGATGACACTGTTCTCTAATCCAGCCAAAGCTGATAAGTACCATCAACCTGTCACTTCCTACATTTCAAATTCTAACATTGCAGCATCAAAGAGTTTTTACATTTCGATTTCTTTTGCTGGCAGCAGTCGGTAGCCTCTCATTCTCCCACGGTGTTCTAATGCAGCATTTGCACACCGGGGTTACTCCCAGCCTGAATAGCAGGTCATCCCCTACTCACTGAGCTCATCTGCGGCCCATGTGCTAGGCAATTTAGATCCAATCAGCCCTTATTTAGCTCAAGAGTAATGAGCAGCATAGTGACACAGACTTAAGCCTGACCCTCAGGACACTGCTCATCAAGCAGTAAAACTGTGACAAAATCATTCATCTTCCACCCGCTGGCAAGAAATAATACTCGCACTCACTGTATTACTTTTTCAAGATATAGGAAAAAAAAAAAAGTCCTGAATTTTCATGATGTGAGACATTAATTTGCAGAAAGCTGAATTCCCTTAAACCCCCCTGTTGCTATGAGCTCACCAGGGGGAAATAGGCCTTAGGAGACTGAAATGGAATAAAGAAAATTGCTTCAGCTTTCTTTTCATTTTAAATAAGCCTTAAATCTGACAAGAGATATCCTAAAGAGAGAAGGAATATATATGTTGTAAGGTAACGAAGAAACAATCAAAATTAAGAGATTAGAAGGCTACTTGCATATAATGGCTTTATTGGGTAAACGTATTTATTTGTTTAACATCCACAACAAAAAATATTCCATATGAAAAGCCTTTCTCACACCTCGCGCGAATAATAAAAGAAGGAAAACTGAGAGGAAAGTTAATTTGGGGAAAATAGTTTCAAAAGTGAGACACTTCCATCAGAAAACAAATCTGTGCTTTATGTCCTTCAGGGAGCACATATTTCTCTAAACAACTGCAGGGTCCCAAGCAGTAGGTTCTCAGTACACCTGGATATGATTTTACTCTCTTTTTCGGTGGATTTACTCTTTCACAACAGTTAGTCTTGTACTGCTGTCAGGAAGGCCACAGAAAGCTTATGCAGATTAATTTTTGGTAGATAAAATGGATACAATAGATGAAACACAGAAAAGCCTTTCCCTCTGTAGCACAGGGGACAGAGCTGTGCATCTTCATGATTGATGTCTGACTACTAGACTTGAGTTTCTTTAGCTTCGGGTGTCTACCAAGTCTGGCCATGTTTGGGCATCAACAATCAGAAGGTCCTTTGACAGCTTTTGTTTCAGTTTGTTGTTACCGTGAGTCTAGAATAGAATAGATTATTTCAGCTGAAGGAGACCTACAGCGATCATCTAGTCCAACTGCCTGACCAATTCAGGACTGACCAAAAGCTAAACCATGTTAAGGGCATTATTCAAACACCTTTTAAACACTGACAGGCTCAGGGCATCAACCACCTCTCTAAGAAGCCCGTTCTAGCGTTTGACCACCCTCTCAGTAAAGAAATGCTTCCTCATGTCAAGACTAAGCCTGCCCTGGCGCAGCTTTGAGCCATACCCACGCACCCTATCACTGGATCCCAGACAGAAAAGACCAGCACCTCCCTCTCCACATCCCCTTCTCAGGAAGCTCTAGAGAGCCATGAGGTCGCCCCTCAGCCACCTTTTCTCCAAACTAGACAAGCCCAAAGTCCTTAGCTGCTCCTCACAGGACATGCCTTCAGCCCTTTCACCAGCTTTGTTGCCCTCCTAAGTAGATGCTCTCTATTACATCTTAAACACCAATATGAAATTGATTTTAATCAATTATTCAGCTCTTACATGGCCACCTACTGATTCAAAACAGACAGTGAGAAGCAGAAGTGAATATTCTTGCAAACCTGAACCAATGCTAGACATTCAAAGGAACTTTCTATAAGCAAAGTATTAGGTACACAGCTCCAGTGCACAGTGCGTCTCATTTTGTTCCCTTCTATAGCTATACCCTCAGAGCAGAGGGGACACAATCAAAATACATGTTAGTTTTAGCCAGTCATCTTTGAAGATCAGAATACAAGGGACAAAGGTATAAACCCCATTATTTTAAACAAAAAAAAAAAGTCCCGGGGAAAAAAAATCTCAAATGCCACAAAGTTAAAGAAAGAGAAAAGATATTCAGTTTTAATTACAGACACACACCTTAAGGTAAAAAAACTGTAGCTAAGAACACATCCAGTATTCCCACAGAAGATAGTAACAGATTAGTTTTAAGGATTTAGAAACAGCAAACCTCTCAAAATGTTGCTATGTTCTAAAGCAGTGCTTGCTTCCCACGCTCTAAAGCATTTATAAATTAGATTTTCTTTACACTCATTCAAATATCGGTTTTATTAATGGAATAACTGAACTTTAAAAAAACCCCTAAAAATACTTCAAACGATAGGTCAAGTTAGCACAGCAAGGCACGCTTGCTCCCTAACAGTAAGATCTATGTTGTAAAGTCAAAAAGGAAGGATTTTTTTCCTTTTTCCACACAGGTAAACAAAGTTCAGAGCAGCTTTTAACGACTTTCTAATGGTCATTCATTAAGCCTGGGAGGTCTTAATGCCAAACGAAGATCTTCTGACTCTTGGTTCAATGGTTTAGTCACAGAGTTGCCCTCTGCTTATCAGGACATCATAGCCAGTAGCTCTAAATATACTCATGAGATTGGATGTGTAAGAGAAGACTTATGCTCTTCCAGACTCTTCTGGATACAGCTTTCAGAAGTTCAACATCAGAAAATACATTTTACAAAGACTAACACTAAAACCCCTGAGGGGGAAGAAAAGAAGGAGGGAGAGAGGAGGACCTTTCTATTTTCCTCCTGAGCTTATCTGCTGACTTACATGGTAACAGAGAGGGGGGAAGATGCTTCTGTTGGTCTCGGAAAGCTTCCCACAGGCTGTTTTGATGGCAAGTATAACGCAAAAAAAAAAAAAATTACAAATGGCTATACATTTCCATAGCAAAGATATACTGGATAATCCATTCCTATCGTGATTTCTCTCACAACCTTAAGGCTAGACACACTTTAACAGATAGAACCATCCAGTTCTGCTGTTATCCATGGCAGAATTATTAATGTAATTTTTAATTAAAGGCAGGTTCACCTGATTAGTATTCCTGTAGAGGTTATGAAATTTACACACTGAAATTTTCAATAACTTTTCATGTCCTTCAACACTGGCAGAACACTACAAACAGGCATAAACATGCAAAAATTGTTTTCAAGATAAAGTTATCATTTATTATGCTATTAGGTTTGTGGTACTTCTCATTTCTCCTATAGGAATCAGTAGCAAGGCTCCCCAAAACCTGGCAAAGATGTGTGGAGTACAGCAGTGATTTTACACCTGGGCATGTACTAGCATTTTATAATCCCGTAACTCAGTGCTAATACACTACAAAACCCAAATGCCAGGATGATGATAGTAAGAGAAAGCTCATGTCAGAGGAATACCTGATTACAATAAAAGACATTTTAGCATGTTTCAAGCACTTCTTTTAAGACTAATGTATTGCGATGCTGGAACCTACTGTTTCCAGGCACTCAGCAAATTTGAGAATGTGTACATTTTACAGCGAGTTCTGTCAAATCTATTAAATGACTGTACTTTTATTAACGTAGGGTTTCTTTCTGTGTCATGAGGCACTCAGATGACGGGTAGTGCTAGAGATTTGGAACAAATTAAAGCACACATGGGCAAGCATCCTGCATTTACCTTTCATTAAAGAAAAAAAAAAATCTGGATTGTAAAACACTGCTTAAAAATTGAAACAAAATAAAGGAAAAACTTATGTCTGAGCTAGAAGCTGAATGCTCCAAGTAAACATAGGAAGGAAACACATTGCATTTTTATTTTGTGGAGTTTCTTGATTGTTTACTTTACATATGTTTTTAAAAAGCAGACTGTATTAAAATACAATCTTAGACTTCATACTGAATCTCACTATGAAGATCAAGTACTTGGAAGTGCCAGCAAGTAGCATCTTGTTTCCAATTATCCACTCACCACATATCAAAAACTAATAGAAATGAGTTCTCCTGCCAAGTCATAGTTCTGTTTAAATACAATGACACTAAAATAATCATAATGATAACAATTTTAAAAAAATAAAATAGTGGTTAAAAAAAGCTTATTTAAAACAGTCTAAGCATAGGTAAACAATCAAAAGCTCCCAGTACTTTTCTAGCAGACAAGAAAAATACAAGAAAAACCTGGAAAGGGTTATTTTAAAACACAGTAGTATAAAAATGGTGCAGGTGGGAGTCTCTTTTCAGATGCCTTTTAAGAAAAAAAGAAAGGAAGAAAACAAGTGCACTTTCAAAACCTTGTATGCCAAGTTTTAGCCCAGAGCAAGTTTTCACTGCTATGTTACAAACCCTTGAAAAGAAAGGTTTATAATGGAAATGCTGACAGACCCTTAACCATAGCAGCATGAATAGCTATAATTAAAGAAGAGCTTTTGGCTACACCTCACTCTGCAAATGAAAGATTGCCAATTTTTTTACAGTACCCTCAAATAAAAGCAACTGGGAAATCTGCAATGCGATTCTAGCAATCCAACAAGATATGTTAAAGGAGACTGCTAAAACTATTTGACATTTTAAGCTTTAAATACCGAGGCATTTAGTTAACGTAACCAAGTCAGTATTTTCATAATGCTACTTAATCAGCAATAAAGAAATGCTCCTGTGAGCCATCATCTGGGGTTAGCAGAAAGTGGCACACGAAGTTATTATTTCCTAACAGCCTAGAGGGAGCCACTTCTTTCTTTAATCAGTGATCTCCCTTCCTTCCCACCTGAAAATTCCCTGTCATACAGTTAAAAAATTATTAGAGTGCAGTGTACAGAAAAATTACATTTATGAAAAGCCTACTATCTTATATCTGCCTGGATTTTAAAAACAGGAGAGAGAATGGCATTTGAACCATTTCATCCTTCTCCAAGTTTGCAGACAGACCAGGCCTGATCAGTCTGGGTCAGCCAATAATAGTTAAACAACTGGTTGGCACAAAGTCATCCAAATCTTCTCAAAGAAACTGTTTTCAGTGTTGTTTTACTTGTATGGCAACAGAGGACTCTTTTCAGTGAGAACCAGTAATATCTTCCTGTTCCATACCACCTGAAGATCAAAGCCTTTTATGAACATTAAGGAACTGAGCTTCTATGTCGATGGTATAAATAGGCAGGCGACAGTAACCAAATATATAAATACAGAAGCTGAAGTAAAGAACTGTTCAAAACAAGGCTCTAATAAGCTCTCTCATACCAATTAGTATTTGAGCATGTTGGCAATTAAAATATTTCACCAGACCTGCTTTTTGTAAGAAAAGGTACAAATACTGTCCTGTACCTTGTCTGTGATGACCCAGGAAGTCTGTAATGAACTTCTGTGCCCTCCTCTTTGTGTTACGACTGAGGCCATTAGCCCCTGCTCTGGAAAGCTTTGAAATAATGCCAAGTTATGAAATAGGCAACTTTTTCATCAGTCCCAAATTTCTCCCTATTTCATCTTTAAAAACAACACAACAAATGCTGTGTATTAGCTAATGGAGAAAATGTCAAAGTATTTTTGAAGTCTCCAATTTATTCCAGTAAATGCATTCAGTTGAACTGAAATAATAAATAATAAATCAACTAAACTTAGTTTTGTGCTTCATCTTTTTTCAAAAGACTGCCTGAAAAACAGTTGTCTTTGGATGTATAAGCTATTGACAGCTGCAGTCAAACTACTAGACAATAACAAAGAACCTAGTTAAAGAGAGATCTTGCATATGGGCCTCACTATTCCTATTATGCACTCTTCCACAGCTCCTTCCACATATTTCAGTCTTGCACATTTGAAGTAATGGCAGATCAACAGCTGCCTCTTAATAGCTTATTTAAAAAAAAAAAAAAAAAAAAAGAGTTTGGGCTTCAAACCAGAGGACTACCTCTGAAAGGCATCAGTAGACAAAAATATGTTTATTGAAAAGCACTGCGAATGTTGGAAACTGAACTAGCACATCAAAGCAAAACTGCTTGAAAGTGGTAAAATATGATTTCCTTCTTTCCTGTCGAACCCCAGACAAGTATTTAAATCCCCATAACTGTTGTATTTGATTGCAACCTTGGTGAAAGAGAAAAAAATAGTCTGAAAAACAGAACAGATTCACTGAAGAAGGAAAAAACCAAACCAAAAAAACCCCACACAACACCAAAACCCCCTACCTGAAGTAATTTAGAACAGATATAATTTTGAGATTTCCTGTGCCAAAAGAAAGATAGTATTGTTTGAAATAGTAGCAACTGGATGACTTTCTACAGAGCCACTAATTCATAACAAAATATCAGGGATGTCAAACCTAATGTCTTGAAATAGTAAGGAAACATTTCTAAGATTCTGAATGCAGTGAAGTATCAGTGCATTTTCAAATTTAACGTATCAGTCACAGTCCTCTAGAGATTTCTCTTTCCTTTTACTCTGTTTCAGTAAGAAATTAATATGAACTACAGTTTAACCCTAAACACAAAAACAACATGCCAGTCAATATACACAATTTAACTAAACAACTTACCGAAGTCTGGCTAGAACAACCTGAAGAAAATTTAGGACCATACTCAGCTCAGCTCCTCGACAAGCAGGCAGCAGCATAGTAAAACCATCATTTAGCAACTTTTCCTCCGAAAGGCTCAAGTAGCAGCTGGTCTCAAACACTTCTTGGACACCATCAATATAGGTTGAAAGTAGAGTCCAGAGATTTTGTTTCTGTGTATAATCATTTTTGGTTACTAAAAACTCCTTTGCCTTCTCACGGAAAGCATTTGAGAGTTTCTCTGCTAGGACACTAATGTCCATGCTCTTCTCAACATAAATCAAAAGGAAAGCAAAATGACCTCTCCAGATGAGAGCTCTCTGAGACACAGTGATGGAGGACGGAGTCAGCAAATCCAAAAGATCCAACACTCGACTCACTATGTCTTCTGTCTCCGCAACAATTGCTAGCATGAGGAACAGATTAAAAAAGTTCTGCAGCCCCACTTCTGTCAGCTCCTGCATTCTTCTCCGATGGAACTTGGAATAAATTCTACATTAAAAAAAAACCAGGAAAGAGAAAGTTTCTTAAAGTACGCCATTTTCTATCTGCTTGATACGCTAAAATTGTATTTTCATGCTTTTAGTTTACAGTTATTTTAAAGTATCCTCTTTTCCCTGCCCTCTTCTACTCTTTTGGCTACTGGAACAAACATGCTATTTCATTTTCCACTCCTAATACAAGGTACGCATTAAGAGTTTTCAACCCCAGGCACCACCTAACCCTTCCCCCTTATCCAATCTCTATCACAAAGTTGAGCACAATGTCATGAGCAGACTCTCTCTACTTTGTCTGTGATGATTGTCCTCCATACCATGCCTTCACATCAAACTTAGCCCAGGAGGGCTGCTAGGAAAGGAAGTGATTTGTTGTGAAGTGGCATCTCTCAGCAACAGCAAACAATTCCTGTACAACTTCTTTCCTAAAACTCCATTATTTCCAGGTGGCACAAAAAAATTTCCAAGAAACAACCAGGGACTGTCCTTCCTTCAGCTACTGATTTGTTCTTATGTTGTACTCCCACAGCTGCTGTGATCAAAGCCTTACCTACATAACCCTCCTCAGGGAAAAAAGGGAAAGGAAGATTTCTCATGGAAAGCTCTTTTTCTCCACAGTGCTTTGCCAAAGTCTGTACCGACCTGTATTGCACACCTACTGCATGGACTGCAGACTATGAGTTTGGGAGAAACAGGGAAACTGAGACGTTTCGGAGAGAAACCTCTCTCCAGCAGGAAGATGTTAAGAAACTTAAAGCTGTATTGCTTATATGATAGTGTTCAAGTTGTACGTGGCTGATGGTGAGAAGCACTGCTATTTTGCAACTTTAAAGGGATTGACAAAAGCAGAAAGTTTTTACATAGGTGGCTTTTCTGTGACTTCTGCTCAGATCTGAACTTTTAAATAAATGCCACCATTCTTACAAGAGAGAAATAAGATGAAAATGACTTGCTTAACTTTGATTTGTTTGTTTAAAACCTTGGGTATATCCTTCACCTTAATTAAAGGTAAGTTCACACACAGTAGTTAAACATCCATAAATGCTGTCTTCCTATTCTGTCCCCTGGAAAAATAGTTGGAAATGGTGCTGAGGTTATCAAATCTAGCCACCAAAAATTACAGCAAATCCAATTAATGTTGTTTAGTAGTAAATTACTACTGACAGGCATTTACGTTCTTCATGCATCAATTAATGCTTGGTTAGCTGCTGAAAACAGAATTCATCCCAAAAATCATCGCTGTAGGTTGTTAAATTTTGCTTCTTGTGTAATTGATTTATTCAAGGTAGAAATGATGAATACTGGTTGAGTAGACTGACACAGTGTGTGTTGTGTATTATTATTCACCCTCTTAAATTAGGGAAAGTAACAAGCTATAAGAGCACAAAAATGTAAGTATAATTTGTTTTCAACAAAAACAGAGCTGGCTAATTAAAATTACTAACTAAAGCAAGACACTGATTCAGCATCCAACAACATATTTGTTTCTATGTAGCTGTAGTGATTTTAAACTTGAACTTTACTGACTGGAAAAACTCAGGAAGTGTACACAGACATTAGACATATTTTCCCTGATAGCCAAGATAACCCTTCTTTCTTGGAAGAAACATACCGCATAGCTTTTTAAGATGTGCACACACATATGCATTTTTTATTTATTACTTGCATACAAAAATATTTTATTAATACTTAATGAAATATTTTTTATAAAAATCAAAACACCCACCCAAAGCAAAATTAATTCTAAGTCTTCTATATACAATAAAAAAAATTTTTAGAAAGTTAGCACCTTTAATGATCAGTACAATCTCATTACTATAATAAAAGTTTTAAGGATTCAGTAAGTATTCATCAGGATTTGATTTAGAGCATATATATTTTATGGTTTTTTTCATATCATGATTAACCACACCTCTTAATCAGTATGTTTCAAAATTAAATGAAAAATTAAAACCCTCAGAAAAAAAAATATTGCGAGAAATTTTGGAAACCATGGAGAAGAAAACAGAACTATAAATGAAATCACAGACCTAGCAAGACCCAGTCTGCATGTACTTGGACAACACATGGCTTACAGCTCAAACCGAATTTCTGTGCTTTAATTACATTACCTGTCTGGCAATAGGTTTGTACCACTGCACAGGCTGCCAGTGTACCAAATTCCTGGCCTGGGGGATGAAGTAAATCATCAGAAACTATGGATGCCAAGGTGATTCTTGGACCCAGCTCTTGGACCCTGTCACAGCCTCAGCTGGCAACAGAAACTTCAGGGAACAACTGCCTTCTTCAAATTATGAATCACCCTGGATCCCTCATCCCCTTTACTTTCTCCTGAGCACAGTACCCCCCTTGCTTTGGTATGTGGCTGGAAGGGCCATGCAGTCTGACTCACTAGACCTCTTCCAACAGGAGACAAACTAAATCATGGCCATACCGTCCTTTAATTTGTTTCCAAGGCTGCACGCCACTGTTCTCTGCCTCTTCTTTCATCATCCGTGCCAAGATGCTGAGAAAAATGAAGTAACTGTTGCTGGACTTGTACAAGTCGGGGATCTGCTGTTCACAACAGCAACTCTTCACCAACTCAAGCATTGACAAAGAAGTTTTACTAATATTTGCCAGACCCCTCAGACCAAGCCAGGGAACAGTAAAGCAACTGTTCTAAAACAATAAATGAAAACAGAAAAGATAAGTAACAATAAATGCTACTATTTCAAAGGCAGTAAGATGCAGTCCTTCACACAAACAAAATGACATGTTCCTACCACAACTCAAAGAAATAAAAATGCATTGTAAGTATGTTCAAAGTTATTTTACAAGATCTTAAAATCAGTAGCCTTGATGAAAATAAGAGAAAAAATATATTTTAATTCATTCTGTTGTGACATGATGTAATGGAAAATAACATATATTAAGTATGATTTCTTAAATAAATATAGCAAATTTAAGGATACTTCCAAGGACTAGTAAGTTTTACAAAAGTATAGCAATCAAGCTTGGCTAGAGGAGAATCAAGATTAATTGCTAAAAATCAAGGACTGTCCATGTGCAATTCTACATTTTTTATATTTATCTACTTACCAGGTTCTTGCTGTAATAATCCCAAAGTATGGTGACAATAGATAGGTTCAACTCCCAGACACTACACAAAGTCAAACAGCACTGAAGATGCATTCGTAAGTGTTCCTCTAACACACCAGCCTTGAAAAAGGATTAAAAAGTTTATTGTAGGAGGGTAGCATCATCCTGTCTATATGTAATCCCAATACTACCAGACTATTAAGAATAATTTACTAACATAAAAATTATTTTTTAATTATATAATATTGAGTAAATGCATTTGCTAATACGAGCAATGGTAAGAATAGGATGATAAGCCCTGGACAGGCTTTGTCCTCTCCACTGACTATAAAAGTGGCTTAGTGGACGAGCTTGTGTGTAGTTGTCTTACAGGAAAACTTTTACACATGTTAAGCCTAACACATCTCTGGTACAGAATCAAACTTGTTCTGTGACAAGAGAAACCTCTGACTTATTTCTAGCTTTCAAATATATCTAAACACTATATAGGTCTGGAATTTCTAACTGCATAAAATAAGCTAAAGAGAAATAAAAAGGGTAAGCAAAAATAAAAGAGATACAGGACGAGTTTTATGACTCAAAATCATAGCCCCAAGAGGGGGAATGAAAGCAAACCATGCCTCAGATAAATATTGGGAAGTTATCCCTTTCAGTTCCAATTACAATGCTAGGTCCTGAATTATGTCCCAAGCTCACCCAGCTCAGAAAATGCTTAAATAAATAAATAAAATCGCTGATGCCAGGTGATGGAAAAAGATAGCATTAGGTTGTGTTGGGTTTTACGGGGGTTTTTTTGTTTGTTTGTTGTTCTTTTAAAATAGTATTTCATCAAGTACCTGTTACTGGAAGAGCAGGACTTCTGCTCACACCTACAATGCTATTTCTTATGGCTTACCATGTCTTACAGCTGCTTTTTTTCCTGTTCAGTGCTACACAGAGGAGTTGTAACTCATTAACTTATCTCTACTTGGCTATACATTCACGTGGAAAACATTATTTGCTAGACTTTGTAAGAACACTGTAAACAATTACACCTATCATCTACAATAACTTCTACCCATCTCTGCCTTCTCTTCTCATGAAGAATTAATGTAGGACATATGCTTTCTGAAGTGATGTATTTCTAAAACAACTTAAAAATTGAAAAGACATTTTCAGTTGTCATAGAAAGTGATATATCCAAGATGTTATTTATAACATACAAAAAACACTGAAATAGCAAATAAACTCTTCAAGAGATATTCATTAAGAGATGTACAGAATAATAATTCAAATATAATAAAAATACCTACAAAGGAAAAGTGATCCTCAAGTATTGTTTTTATATATGACATAACTGTAACTATTACATCAGTAGTCTTCCCAAAATAACAATCTTATACAAAAAAACCAAGGGACAGAACTGCAGTCATTTTCAACTGCTGTTATTTTTTTTTTTTTATGAATAAAAGCATGAGTCTTGATATGAAACAAAAATCTGCAGCTGAACATATCTATTTCTCTCAAGAGATCTACCCAGTTACAAAAGATGTAAAAAAACCCCCAAAACCCCAAACCAAAACAAAAAATAAACCCAAACCAAAACACACACCCTTTAGAAAAAGAATGCTTAGTCTTAAAGCTATAATTCATGCACAGGATTATGTTTAGGATCTAGTTCAACAAATAATGACTGTTTCAATTAAATTCATTCAACAATAAGCATAGTATTGTGAGCAGCTTCAATTTCAACCATTATTTATGTGTCCAACAATAGTTTTAGAACCGTTTCCAAAACCAAGATAGTACTGAAGGCTTTATCTCAAATTTAATATGAAAGAGTTATCCAGACTTCAAGTATCCCTGGGATTAATAGATTCTCTCATTGCTCTTTTGCTTAAAATGGTCTTTTACACTGCTGGAAATACTATCAGAACTCTTGAGGTAGTCAGTTTTTAATTTATCGCAGAAGGGAGGAACACCAGATACTATCAAAATGATAGTACTATCTAAGCACAACATTTTTTCTCTTATGACCTCCTACTGTAGTAACAAAATTGGTTTCCTAGAACTCCAACAAATACTTCTGTATCTCTTTCAGAATAGAATTAAACAAAAAAACATAGTGAAGGTATAACAAAATTGATGCAGATGTGAAACAATATGAAGCATTTATTTTTCAAAATGAGAGAAGGCTAATAAGACTGCTGTTAGTTCTTATGAACAAAAAAGCTTTTGATTCTCAGTTACAACAAAACTTTGTAAACACAAATTCATCATATATTGACAATGCATTGATTTAATCAGTTTGATGTTGCCTAGTATACAAATACACCTATTTTAATATTCCTAGTACAGCAATTTTCATTTAGTAGTACAAATAGAATTGTAAACCAGCTCTACTTTTGTTATTAGCCCAGTAACAGAAATCCAGATTACAACAGAAGTAAGGAATATCTCATGTAACTAGTTTACCCACAAATGTCCTCTTTTGTGATACAGATGGGAGACCTTTCACATGAGCAATCATGTTCAACTCTATCCATCAAGAATTATAAAAAAGAGAGCAGTTGCTGGCTGAGAAACTCGCCAGTCTATCAACTACTCTGAAGCTGAAAGGATATATCCAAGGAAGTAGCACTCTACACTTGCCCAGGTATCCATTATTGCTCCTATCTTTATGTACAGCTCACAAATACAGTATTTTTCTCCATCTCTACTCATCTCCTAACCTGAACAGCACCTTCACATCTTTTCCTTGCTCAGAAGCAGGCTGACCATAACCTTCTAAAGGAGGAGTTTCTACCTGGAGACAGGGCAATGCAGCACCTTCACCTGGACATGGGACATCTTTCTCAGGAAGTCTTTATCACCCCCAGAATCAGGTATATGCTGGATGAAGGTGGCTCAGGCTTTCTGCTGCCCTCTTTGTGCTGGGGATCACTAAACTCAGTTTTACTGAAATTACCAAAGTGCTGCAGGTTTAATACTAGTTAGTCATTTTTGCATGCCAATACTTAGCTGTCTTAAGGATGTTAAAGCTAACTCCAGCTTCTGCTGATTCATCAAAGGTCACCATTCTTTTCTCTACTTTCATGTTGCTCCCTTCCCCTCAAAATCCATGTCTGCAACAGTGCCTATTAAATCATCTTTTCACGACACAGAAATTGAAGCTCACATGAAGAGAAATTAACATTTACTGGTAGGAGAAAGATTATCAGTTTACATTACAAATTGCACCTTTTTCAGATGCTTTTGAACATAAAAAACCATGCAGACTTGATTTCATCTCCATTTCCCCTCCATCCTTTGTATATTCCCATTCTCCTTCTGCACACATATGGTCTACAAGCTTTTGAAGTTAGGCAGCAACAAACACAAGTGGATTATGAGGTTGATGAACATACTACGTACTAAACATGATTAGTTTTTAAGCTCCCATATACTTAAAAATGAAGTTTCTAACCACCAATTCCTGTCCTCTCCTGCAAATGAGTGATTTGGCACTAGCATTTCTTCTAACTTGTTTTGCATGGCTATTACTGTGCATCTCTAGTATTGCTAACAGAGGGTATATGCTGAAAAGGATGGTAGGATTTACGACCAAACTCAAGACAAGCGTTAGTGGGCAGTATCATCAATACTGTCCTGTTGTTCATTCAAAGAGCACTATTCTCCATTTTGCTTTTTCCTGCTTCTCCATGTTTCATTTCATTATTGACTTCTTGATATCTCATTGTGCTTCTCATTCCTACATTTTCTGGTCTCAAAAACAGCAGATACTTCAGAGATACAAAAGGATAAGATAAAGGGTAAAAGTGGCCACATGAAGCTGACAGATCAACAGAGGAGTGGACATGTCTACTGGTAAAAGAAAATCTTCCTAGAGGAAATACCTACACATACTTGTGCATGCACAAATAGGGACTAATGCTCTCCAAGGAGCATTTCCTACAAGCAGCTAACTCTATAATGCAAGAAAAAATAATGAACAAATAAAAAAAAAAAGGAAATAAACTAGATGGCTCCTTAGATGGTTGGTAAAAGTTGCAAACATATCCTTGGCAAATGAGGGCTTGTTTTAATTCCAACAGTGGTTGCCTTTGGAATTAAAGCAGGTATTTGCCTTGCATTACTGTGTCACAATTGACTCATTATTTCAGTCTTATGAACTTGAGCACCTAGCTGCCTTTCTAAAGTGTCTACAATTCAATACTTATTTAACAGAAGCATCAAAAAGCTGTATATTTTATGTAAATTCAACTTCAGAGTAATCTTTATTCAAAAAAATAAACATTCATAAGAAGAGAGGAATATTTTGAAGAAAAAACATAACTACAAGCGTCCTCTTACTGTTTCTCAGGTTGCTGACATACAAAAGATGCAACACAGGAAGGTGGCTAATAAACTACTCGCAGTTTTAATGTCTCTTATCTCATCTAAATCTCTCCAGTTTCTCTCACAGAATGGTAAGCATACAGTAAGTGATGTCATCCCTGTAGTTTTAACGTATATGCACTGTGTGTATTCAGTTATATACTGTGAAATCATTCAAAGAGTTAACCTTTTAAGCTGTAAGACTACATAAACGAATGTTAGTTTATGTAGAGCATGATTTTTCAACTTTTTATCCTATCTACTGTTTTAACTATCCTAACAACTACAAAACATCTTTTTGTAAAAACTAGTTATAACAAGCATTGTTCTGCACTCCAGCTTCAACCACAGCTGTTGCTACTGCATGAGTAACAAGAAAAAAAGAACTGATTCCTCTTCTGCTTTCAACAACAGAACTTTGCAGGACTTTTTATTTCATCTGAGACCAAATAAAAAAATAAACATGTTTATTCTTGTCTTAAGCGTACACAAATTAAAGAAATTATTTTGTAGGTATTGCTGATACAGCATTTCCAATTTGTACCATGCGACTTCAGAACAAATTTACAGAGCTGCAACGTAACATTTAAAAACATGATGAACAGCATATTTAAAAGCATTTTAAAAGGAGGTCAATTCTGACCTCTGGGCCATGAAGCACTGCATTAACAGTTCTGCAGAAAGAAAAATGATAAGGTATGAAATGAGTGCTCGGAAACTAGAACCTTATCAGTAAGAGTTTGATTCAAGCCTGTAAGACAAATTGCTCAGCAAGGCAAGTCACCTTCCTGCTGTGATGAGGATATAGCTGAATTTTCAATGCAACTATCTCCCTCATCATGTCTCCTCAACTTGATATCCTTACATTCAGTATCTGGTTTACATTTTCTAAGCATCCAGTTCTTATTCTGAATACATCTTGTCTGAGTAGCCATATACCTACCCTTCCAGGATAATTATCTTTTTCCTTTATCTGACAATTTAGCATCAAGCACAACCACTTTCAAGCAAGAGTAACTGCTAACAAGGAGGGAACTGTATACTGCCATAGTTCAGCTACGTCAAGGATGTTCATTTACCTGTGATAAAAACACTAGAATTCCAAAAATACACTTGTTAGTTGGACTTTGTTTCATGCACTGTCTTTCCCTGAAAGCATCTCTGACACTTTCCTTGTTCATTATTTCTTCCTTTACACACTTACTTGAGCATCAGTGGATTTTTTAAGTAGCTCTTCCACAAATTTCCAATTGGATTCCTTCTGTTTCTGAAAAATAATGATTATCAACATGAAATAGTATTTGTATTCCTCACAGGAATCATTATGTAATAACATGAAAATAAGCAGGCAAGAGATTTCCAGAAATATTTATTTTCATGACAGCATATTGTAGTCATTACTTAAAACAATTTTTTTGTTTTATGAATGTAATTGATATCTGTCCTAAAAATTAGGCCTCAAAAACAAATAAAGAGCTGAAAATAAAAGTATGCAATTTAAATGAGTTTAAATGACTCATTTGCAAGCTCAACCTTCACTTTTAGTCAAGGGGGAAAACATTCACGCATTTTTGATTAGTACAAGCAGTAAGTATGTCTCACAGTTTCTTTCTTTAACAGTCTGTAAAAAAGAAGAGGTAAACAGGAAGAAAAGGTACCATCTCACCTTTTCTTGTTTTTTTTACCTTTTCAATGAAAAAAAAAACCCACTTCTAACTCATTTTTCCCAGGCCAAACATTAAGGATTGTTTTGGCCAATTCAGTAAGGAGTTGGCCAGGTAGTAATGGCCTATATAGATAGCAAAAAAATACAGAGTACGTCAAATATGGCCCATAATTCATAGTCTTCAGCTTGGGAAGACAGATGACTATCCATTTGAATCAACTAGACCATGCTAGTGAAGTAGAAGAGCTTCATGGCACAGTACACAGTATATTAAAAAGGAAGAGAAAAAAATATATTTCGACAAAGTGGGAAAGAAAAGGGCATAAGGTTTTGGAACTAAGGCTATTTCCCAAGGAAAAAAAAAATAAAAGGCAACCAAGCCAACATACTTAAAATTCTAGGATGTTCAAAAATCATCTCTAACACTTAACTAGCTATATACATATATAGCTTGTGTAGACAACTAGATGTGTGAACATAGTACTTTCATCATTGTCCTACCTTACTCATTTCCTCCACTATCGCAACTGTTAAGCATTGTGAATTATTCTGCAGATATCTGTCCTTTATATGTATGTATAGAGCTTACAGTAAAGAGCATCTTATGCTTTGGTAAGTAAAATATAACTGCTTTCCAGCAGCAACACCATCATGCTCCATCCTCCTCTGCTATTGACTACACTACTTAATGCTCTGACTTGGTGACAATTCCACACAGAACTCCAGAGAATATTAAGAGAATTTAAGATGAACTCTTTAAAAAGATGCACTAATACTTATGTAACACAATTTGACTACTTGGTGGCTTTACATTTTTAGACAAGAAAAAAAGAATTCTGAAAGATTGCCAATGGTCGTAAGTCACAGTCTGTAGACTGTTTATGGAACACATAAGAATGAAAGGACAGATCTGCAGAAAGTTACACTAAAGCTGCAATTTCAGAATTCAGGAACTTGAGCAGTATCAATTAAGGAGTTCCCACTGCTTCCTTCTCATCCTGCCAGCTGCCCTCACAGCTGTAGCATGCCACTCAGTTGTTCCAGCACTTCTGTTTGTGGGACACAGAGTGAACCAGATCAGTGAACTGATCTGGAGCTTTAGGAAAGAAAGAAAGAATGAAAAAGGGAGGAGGGCCTGACCTCAGTCACAGAATAGAGACACAAATAATTGTGTGAAAACAGCAGAGGCATATCATTCCTAGGGTGGCAAACAGGACTTCTTAAGCTGTTCTTGATGCCAAAGCCCTTGTATCATGAAACCAGCGCCAGCATCCTGTCATAAGGAAAGGCCACTGCATCAACAAGCAGCCCAGGAGTAAAGGCAACACTTCAATAATGAGTAAAATCCAGGAAGCGCATAATCAGCATTCCCAGGCAGTTTTGGCTAGTATTTACATCAGATTTTTATTTTGACTGTTGTATTTTAAAGCTTGATGTTATGTGAATACCTACATATTGGCATAGTCCTACTGCAGACTCCAAGTAAAGCTAACCAACTGCTCAAAAGCCAGATTTATCAGATGAGTAGATATTAAGAGAGTCATGCTACATGAATTCAGGTCAGCTGTAGTATGCTGATCACCTTACAAGATCCTGGACTAATCTAGAGCAAACTCCTGACACCAACTGGAATTGATTACAAGAGCGCACCCAGGTTCAGCCCAGACTCAGGAAAGAATGACACCAACCACCTGCTGCACTCTTTTTTTAGCCTCAATTGTCTCCATCTTTTAACAGACTTGTTTCATTCAAATCCTACTAAATTTACATCCTAACAGTATTCCCTGCTACACTGGCAATATGGTATGGCAACTGTTTACAATCCATCCTTGTCAGAGGACACGTACAATCTACATCTTACTCCAAACCTGCTGGCTTACAACATCCTCCCTCCACCCCTACAGAACTTGAAGACCTTACAGAGCATAAAAGGACTGCTAAATCCAAAAACTTGATCTGAGACCCTCTGGGTTCTCTGGGAGAAACTTTTGCAAAGACTAACAGCTGACTACCTGGAAGAGCCACACTAGGCTTCTCAGCTGGAGGTCCATGTTTGCATATCTTGCCACGTAGTCATTTCAGATTATTCAAAGACATGAATTCTTAGCCCCAAGTAATTCTGGCTCTATTTCCCTAGCCCACAGTATATTGAAATTGACCCCTGCAATGTTCAGAAGTAGCAAATTTTCTCATCAGGTCCCATTTTGTTTTTAAATGTACAAATTCTGCTTTTCAGAAGAGTGAAATGGGACCTGAATGTGTGGTTATGGAAAGAGACATGTACTGTACATCCCTCATAAGAGTCTAAGAAACCTGGCCAAAATTTTCTAGTTTGAAAAAAAAAAAAAACAACATTTCATATGTATGAAATATATATTCAATATATATTAATCATTGCATATTTGGAATTATGTTATATGAGCTAAAGGGGAAAAAATAAAAAGAAGCAAGTCTGAAACATATTTAGAATTTTAAAAGCTTTCATAATAACCTCAAGGCCATGCAGACCACATTAAAAAACTGAAAATCTTCCACAGATGACATAGGCTTAGAGGCAATTTTTGCTACAGAGCACATGAATAACCATCATTATGACACATCACCCTCCCACCTCTGATCACAGTTAATTAAAAGAAAGCATGTGTCATGAAGTTATCATATCAGATGTTTAACCAACAAAACAGGACTACATTGAGCCTTGATGTAATTCCACTGACTTCTCAAATTTATATCACAGACTATTTTATCTTATAATGTCCAAAGAATGTTTGAGGCTGTAATTTGGGGGAGGAGGGGGACAGAAATAGCTGAGAGTAACCATTTCTTTAGGTATCTATGACAGAATACATTCTTGTGGTGTATGAAAAGGCACTGGTATTACTGATAGATGTTTTGTAAGCGCTTATGGCACTTAAGAGAACAGGGATGCCTGGACAAACTCACAGCCACACACAGAAAAATGTGAAGTACAGCTAACAGTTTGAACAGAAAGACTACTGGAAACATTAAGAGGTGCATACGCAGGATGATCTCATGATTTACAAATAGAACCTTGAAAATTCTCTTCTCTCAGGTGGGCTCTAACGAAAAAATATTATTTAATCTTGGGCAAGTCACTTCCTGTCACTGCGTCTCAGATTCCTACTTTAAAGTAAAAGCATCAGGAATCCTTTTTTCCATTCTGCATGTTTGGCTTATTTAAATAATATAGTGCCTGGGGCAAAAAAATAATCTCTCACGAGGCTAAATACATAGTATGAGAGACAGGGAAAAAATCCAATGATCAAAGTAAACAGTATCACTGCATTTTGATTAGGGCATAAAATATAAGAAACCCAGGATGTCTGCTTCGCACTAGTTTCTGTATTCGACCTGGGAATAACCTTTTCTCTCCATCTAAGTTCCTCTAATAAGCAAGAAGTATAGTAATTCTATCTTCCCAATGTCCCTCTGAAATACACTATATACTGTGGTGCTCTCCCACTGCCATAGTAATGGCACAAAAGCAAGGGAAGCTTGAGACAACGTTCAGTGTAACAATCAGATGTGGCCTGCAATCTTACACATTCATACACTGTAAAAAGTTGCTTTGTTTTGTCAAGGTATTACTACAAAAGACTGAACCACATGATAATGAGCATCCTGCCACGGGATCCTAAAGGATCTGTCAACCCACAAGCAGCAGAAGCGTTCCACATTCCTCAAGTTTTCTAGTGACCAGAAATAGTCATGAATTTTTCAACTAAGTCTTCAAGCACTGTGCTACCGCACCTTCTCTATCTTTAGACAAATCACGGAATTTGCAAGATAAAAATCAATGAAAGTAATTCTTACTTGTACTAGAAAGTCTAATTTTACTTAGGATTAAAAACATTCACCGAAGTTCAACATTTCAACGTTTCATTCCTTCTCTCTTTAGATACTAATGCTTTTAAAGATCTAAAGATGAAGGGAGGAGGGATTTTAAGTTATCAAAACAAATCGATCAACTGATATGATCGGCCTCTTCTCTTTTTACAGATCTGCAGTTCACAAACATGTTTCTGGGTTTTTAACCTTTCGTCCTAAGTCAGGATGGGAACTCATGGTAAAGATTTTAACAGAAAGAGTATGATCTTTCCACTTTCAATGCACACTATTAAATTACAAATAACAAGACACTTCACAAGAAAGGGTAATTAAGCACAATTTGTGCAAGAAGCCTGATAGATATAGTTGATGCTTGGCAAACTGTGGAATATAAGCAATCCAGCTGAAATGTGGGAAAAAGCAAAAACAAAAACCACCCCAAACACACACAACTACAATGAGACAAAAGATAAGAGAACAGGACAGATGACAGAAGATGGCATAACCTGATTCTACCCAGTGCCAAAAACACTATCAGACACACAAAAAAACCCAAAAAACCAAACAACAAAAAAACCAAGACCACCCCACAAAAAACTAGATTTCTGGGTCTTCAGTTATCTCTTTCGCTTCTAGTCAGCTCCCTCTATAGTCAATCAAGAAAAACTGGAAGCTTTCATACTTCTCAAAATGGATGAATTGCCTCAGCAAGTGCCTATTTCCTTCCCAAGTAATGATTAGAAACTTAAAACTAGGCAGGATGAATCTCAGAGTAAGGGACTGAAAGGTCAGGGTTAACATGACCCCAGAACCGCAGAAAACTGCGGTGAGGTCCATGAAGGAATTTGATGCATCAGTACCACGTGTGGCCCTACATACATCTTACAGGTGTAGGAATGGCATGTGCAAGGTCTCATTGAGGCCCCTTACAGAACGTGTGGTCATGTCAAGTCCCTCACAATTAGATTCACAGACAAGAACCTGATTAATCTGGGACTAGCCTGCTCTAGCCAATAGGAGAATCTAAAGCCATCTTCTAAAAGCAACTGTCTTGCAACTTACTGCTAGAACTTCCTCAACTGAAGCTTGAATTCAACAGTTATTAGACAGTGTCTATTGGTAGCACACAAACACAGCAAGTTAAGCTGATACAGATGCTGTATACACAAATACATACCCACCTTATCGTGCCATTGCTGTGATGCAAAGGGAATGCAATTAGACAGACTGGAATTTATCCACTGCAGAACTACCACTTTTAAAAAACAGTGGCATTAACAATTACACAGTCAATGTTTGAGGTTTATACTTCATACGGTACAATCTAATGCGTTCAGTTCCTAAAACAACAAACCCAGTGAAGCATTTATGCTGCTGGCAGACAGTCTTAAAACATATGCTACATCATTAAGTATATGTGCCTCTAACCAGTTGGGATATTTCAAGTTTCCTTAATGCAGTTATCTACTGAATATCTGGTGTATAACACGAACACATCAGGAGCTCCTGGAATGTTTACTGACTTGTAGAAAGCACACATTAACACCATCAACCTTAAAGGACCTTTTTTAAAGGAGTGTGAGAATTCCTGTATTACAACATGAACTGTTTTCTGTCAACAAAAATAACCAAGTAAAGTTATAAACCTAAATAAATTATGACTTTTAGGTACTTAGAAAAAAGCACACCCACCTTTTCATCTAGATTTCCATTACGATCAAACTGGTAGAGTGATGCCAGATGAGTAATAATCCACCAGGTAAAACTCAATGGGTCTTTACACTGAATTGTTTCAAAACCAGACACCTTTTCAGAACTACTTGGCCTTTCAAAGATATTCTTTAGAGTTTTGTTCACCAAGCTCCAGAAACACTGTAGAAAATGCAAAAGTAAATTTGAACTGTGTTGAATAACAAATCCTATGTTAACAATTTTCTATACAATACTGTCCTATTGGTTAATTTGCTTTTACAGAGAACAAGCACAATGACAGTCATTTAAAGAAAATAACAAAAAGCAGTGTTCAGTATTACCAGAGAAAACCTGGAGCTACTTTAGAATGTCCTCTCTCAAATGCCAGTAGAAAGCAACATGAAAGGACAAGCTTTGGTCACAAGGAAGAATATGGTGTCATACTTCACAAGCAAAATTGCAAGCTGATGGAATGACGACGTACACATAGGATGGTGCACCAACACTCACATGAGAGAGATTAAGTTTCTTTAATGAAGACTTTTTATAACAGATTTTTGAAAAACTTTTTGTTAGTAACCTAACCAAGAGGAAGACAGTAGTAGATGGTAGAGAGTCAGTCAGAAATGCAGCAAGCTGAAGTTCAAATTCCCTGCTTTGTTCCCAGTCTCTTCTAGCACTGACAAACTGATTTAATTCTTTTTGGCTCAGATCCCTGTCTATACCACAATATTACTACTTCTTACAGCCTATGCCTATCTTCCCTAATTATACAGAAACTCCCTAGGACTTCTCTGCACCTGTATTTCACCTACCTTAGCTGGGTCCTGATCCTAAGTTATGCTCCAAAGTGCCAGTGCAACACTTAACACTAACGAAGCATCACTTGTGTACATCTGTTGTCATTAACAACTATCAGTTAGTCACTCTACTGTGAATGTCCTGGTTTTCAGCTGGGATAGAGTTACCTTTCACAAGAAGCTGGGAGGGGACACAGCCAGGACAGCTGACCCAAACTAGCCAAAGGGATATTCCATACCATATGACATCATACTTAGTACATAAAGGGGGGGTTGGGCGGGGAGGAGGGGTTACCACTCAAGGACAGGCTGGGCATCAAGTTACAGGCGGTAAGCAAATTGCATTGTGTATCACCCACTTCGTATATTCTATTCTAAGTAGTGTTGATGTTATTTTCCTCTCTCTTTGCTGTCCCAGTAAACTGTCCTTATCCCAACCCATGACTTTTACCTTTGTCTTCTGATTCTCCTCCCCATCCCACCAGGGAAAAGAAGTGAGCAAGAGGCTGCATGGTACTCAGCTGCAGGCTGGGGCTAAACCATGACAGTGAAGTACTTCATTCTGTACTAAGTGAACAGTACTTATTCCACAGATGGCAGCTTTGGTTTTTATAAAGATTCTTTCAGAAAACTTCCAAAGGATTTTGACACTTCTTAGTGTCTTATTCAGAGAAATATCAGCTCAATCCTAAACAGCAGTTAAAGAAAAATCAAAACACTAGAAAATATTAGCAAAGGAAAAGAACTAAATAGAAAACATCATTATGCAATGTATAAAATCATATGGTCACCTAACCCATACTGCACGCAATCCTGGTACTCTGCCATTCGAAATAGGATGTAGTAGTACGGAAAAAGGCTCAAAGAAGGGTGACAAAGATGGCTACAGGTAGAGAATGGCACCTGTAAAATGGATGACTGAATACAGTAAGACTCTTCAGCCTAGAAAAGGCAGAAGGTAGGAGACATCAGAAAAAAAGAAGAAAAACAAAACAAAAAACCAAAACCTGAAGAGGCATATAAAGTCATATTGGTACAGGTAGTGACTGGCCTTTCCAATAAAGTATAAAGAGGACATCAAAAGAAGTCAACAACTACAAGATTCAAGAACATAGATCAGGTTGTTCTTGTATAGGTTAAGGTATGGGTAACACAGACAGAAATATGGGCTAGATGGTCCGACTGTACCAATATTTCTAATGCCTGGAGATGAATCATTGCATGACATAAGACATAAATTGCAAATAACATTTTTTTAAAATGGGTAAAAAGGGTTTCTTTTCTTTTGTTCTACCATACAACTTTCACAGTCTGTTCCTTTGCTTTGCTTTCCTTAGCACAAGGAGCACTCCTTATTAGTGCCCTAGGTCATAACCAAACAGTACACGGCAAACCTAGAGTCAGGACTTGATGAACATTCAAGATTGCGGCCTAAAGCGTCATAGTTAGCATGCAGTCCTCCTAAAGCAAATATGAAGTTCAGGTCTAAAATCAGGTATGTGAACTAGTAAATTTGTGGCAATGTGGGAACATTTGGCAACCGTATTACAGATGTAATATGCATGCATATGTAACAGTATTCTTCCTTTACCTCTGTATGAGACCCTTTATTTCTGTGGTCCAGCAGCTGAATAAGTAGAATCCATAATTCCTTAATGCAGGTACAAGGATAATGGTGACTAGTAAGAGCCTCGGAAGGTCTTACCTGAAAGAGAACATACAATACAATTATTCAAAGAAGTGTTATTCTTGAAATTGCATTTTATGTACCAATATTTCCTCTGGTTTTGGTTGTTTGGGGTTTTTTGCAGGTAAATAATATAGCTACAATTACATATTGGAAAGTGCATTATTTCATTAACATCCAAAATATGTATCTCGTACAACAAAGGCTGTTTCCTAATTCTACATAAGTTACAGGTTATGCTCTCTCTTAGTTTCCTCTGAGCCACTCTCAAACATTATTTAATCAAATGAAAATGGGTTTCTGAGGCCCAAATGAAAAGGAATTGCAATAAATACTGATTCATTGCCTGACAGTAGGGAAAAGAGAAAATGATTGATTAGATTTTCCTGATGTTCTTGAGAAGAAAAAGATTTCAAATGATTTAATAGCTATTATTGTTGTTATTTTTAACTAAAAAAATCCTTAATGACTAGGCATAATGCTAGAAGAATATGTTTTTGTTGGCATGACGATGTTAATGTTCCCACAACATTTCACAAAATCTGCTTTTCAGTAAATTTACTGCAAGGCATTCTTTTAATATGCAGAAAACAGCATATTTCAAGTCATGTACGTTATTTGATTACTATTCCATATTTAACAAAATTCACTCAGACTGATGCATTTCAAATGCAAAGTAGTCTTCTTGTGATTCATCTTTCAGTTTTACATTCCCTGAATTGTGAAACAAAATAAGCAAAACAGCAAAAGGAAGTGCTAAATACATAAAAATTCTCTGTACACTTTAATGTTTTTAAGACCTACCAGCACTGCATGTGAAATAATCATAGTATAGACAAAACTTTACCTACTCTGTCTTAGGACCTATGAATCCACTGAATTATATTCAGAAGTGGTAAAAACAGTGAGAAAAGCTTTGCTTAAATAGCATAATTCAGAACATTTTACCTTCAGCAAGGACACAGTGGCAGAAATGCAGAAAGAAAAGAGGCAAGACAAAGAGCTCATACTCAATTTATCCCTAAACAGTGAGTCGTACAAGTTTGAATAATCAACCTATACCCCTCTAAACCAAATAGAGGGAAATGGGCATCTAGAGAGACTAATTCATCTAACACTGCAGGAGAAAAAACTGTTGCTATCCTTCCCTGACAATAAAAAGAACCTGGGGTGAATAGTTTAGCCAACTAACTCCTCTACACCTAGATCTGATGAGATCAAACCTGGATTTTTACATCCTCAAGCTCTTCCTGATCCATTCATGCACAACTACTCTCAAATCACATCGGTACTTAAAATAATTTCTGAATTTGGACACCTAATGGTGTAAATTAAAAATTAAATCAAAACACGCAATGCCAGTGATAGCAGTAGCTGTGTGAAACAGACGTTACAGAAGTGGGAGTGAATGACTAAAAACCACACCCAAAATTAGAAGAACAAGTACATCACCAATAGTTTCAAATCTGTATAATATTCTATAACGGTACAGACTTTTTATTTATTATCTACCTTTAGAACAGTATGTTTACAACTACTTTTTTTTCATACAGCTCCAAATCAGGTTTAAATACTGAACACTTAATCATAAATACAAATTTATATGTATTTATAAGTGTGACACATAATTTGTTTTTTCTCTCTCTATAAAGAACCCTGCTTACCCTATAAAATTGCTGAAGTGGACCCTGACAATTGATTTCAGAACATCATCAGCTCAAGAATAACATATTTAAAATAATTCTACTATTAACATTCCACATACGCTGTTTAGAGTTTTTCCATGTGCCTATATCTCCTCATGCTTTTAGTTAAAGATTTGATATAGGAATCTCTCAACAATCTGCATTAATCTTATGTAAATATTATCTTGAGAATAAATATCAGTGTGACCACTAAAGCCTATTGAAAAATTCCATATTTAACTTCCCAAAATTGAAACGACTCAGAAATACTCTGGTTATGATTCATCACCAAAGAGCAAAACATTCCTCAGAGAGGAGCAGTCTACTTATTGCAGATGCATTATAACACTGGAAGATTTTATGGAAGTATTAGGTACACAAACTATCTTACAAGTGAGAGTTTCAGGCCTTTTACATGGAAGTACCAGTTGTTGCAGCAACTAGGTTTCTTCATCTACTACTTGCATCTACTACTGTGCTCTTCTACAAGATAGCAGGATCTCTTCTGCAGGAGATATGCAGTACCCATCCAGGACACAGTTTGGCTAGTAGTATCAAAGCAAGACACCATACAGATATTGGTTAGACTACAGATAAATGAGACATTGTCTTCTTCAGAGATAGTATGGATTTCCTCTTGCAACATCCTGAGTTCAATATCTTGGTAAGAATGGTTATAACCTCAAATTGTGGTACTGTTGGGACAATAGAGCTCTGGTGCCAGAGATATGCTGCTAAAAACAGAAAGAAGATATCCAAGGATATATATTTCTCTGCCAAACGTATCTCAAAGCACAATGGACTCAGTACATGTTCCAAGTCAAGCGTCTTGGTACCAGAGCTGCCCAAGAAACAGGTCTGAAAATATGAGTTTGGCCGATTAGAGTTTATGTCTCTCCTTCCAGCGATATCCACAAATGTTAAGAGTTGCGCTTGTGAATATTCTCAGCCAAAAGTTTAATGTCATGTTTTAGTGATGAGCTGACAGTGTCATCTATTATGGGTATCAGTTGTTTTCAACAATTTTAAGGGACATTATTTCCATTACTGGATTATAGCAATGAATGCATACTAGAGCAAGCACCAGCTGAACAGGCATTATCCAGCTCAAGTGCAAGCTCCACTTCAGAAATGAATCTCCAATACAACTAGTTCAATCTGTGCGGCCCAAGCCTAGGGAAGAGCTGAAGAAAAAGCGGTGGCAAAACAATCCTCTCCCTTTGTAACGTGGCTCTGTGGAAGGAGGATGAATCTGTCATTTTATCATCTGACATTTCAAAGCCTACCATCAAGCACAATGGTCAACAAATAGTATTTGAATCTTCCTTTAAAAAAATTACTCTCATCTACTTGCCTTTTGACGGGGGAGGAGGCTGCAGTATTATCTGATAATTTAATAGATCAAAACTGATTTTAAAAGGTAACAGAGTTCTCTACAGAAAGACAGTTTAAAAGAACAGTTATCAAATGCTATTACAGCCATTCCTCCCCCCCAAGCAGTAATATGAAAGAAAGGAGACTCAATTTTTCATGCCTTTGTAGTAGGAAAGCATAAATTATACAGTGGTCACTGACACTTATTCTCAGAGTTCAGTCCTGCATTCATGGATCACATATGCCCATCTACAGGAGGTTTCACAATGACACAAAGAAGATTACGCAGCTCTTTTACTAGTTGCTATATGGAACTGTTATGACTTTCTAGCTTTGGAATGCTCAAAACAAGTGAGAAAAAACACTGCAGCTACAGAAGGAAAGAAAAAGAAAAGAGAAGGACAAGTCTTCCCTTGACAAACATAAAAGCGCTGTAACAGAAAGATGAGGTTACAGAAATAGGAGCAGTGCAACAATAAACTGTAATATGACATTCTGTAAGTGTCCAGTTAGCTTACTGCCAGGATTACAGTTATTCTCTTTTTGTTCCTGTTCGGAGAGTTTGAAAAGATTTTTTTTTTTGCATCTATAGCTCTAAACCTTTTAGACTGTGCCATGTTTGGCATTAAACCTGGAACAACTTAGAAAGTGTGGCACTCACTTCTGCTCTGTACACAGTGCATTTCAATATTACTCTCTCATTCAACTGCCAGATGGTCATGAATAAATATAACACAATTTGAGCTCCTAACAAATAACACTCTTTAAAACATGGAGATATAAAGTCATACATAACATTTAAAATGTAGCAGTAAGAAGCCATCTATGCATTGGTACAATACCTAATTCATATGGTTCCCAATACAAGCATCTAACTGCCTGTGTCCTACATAAAGAAAAAAGTTACCTTTATATACTTGTTGATGGACAAGCTTATTAAATCAGAGATGAGATTTCCAC
This sequence comes from Balearica regulorum gibbericeps, assembly GCF_011004875.1. NCBI lineage: Eukaryota > Metazoa > Chordata > Aves > Gruiformes > Gruidae > Balearica > Balearica regulorum. The sequence goes on from NC_046186.1 coordinate 44,624,397, forward strand.
AGTGTGTTTCAAACAAACTGATACTGGTTAAATTCTCTCCTGTTAGATTTATGAAATGGTTAGCATATACAACTTGTCCTAAAATACAAAAGAAAATGAGACCTATTTAGTCCTGGGTTGGCTGTAGGAATACACGACAGACAGGAGAATGTTCTTCTATTCTATATATTTTAGAATTGGTTTGTTGAGCTGTATGTAATCTTAATTTACAAATTCATTTGGGAAAGTTCATCCATTCTAAGTTCAAGCTAGTCCCTTCATTATTACACTGAAATCTGGTATTATTCTGTTTGACAGTAAAATTGTTTGGCACTTTACAGCCTTTTATTGGCACTGTTTTTGCCGTGGAATAAGGATTTATTCATCTGCAAGTTCCTCTTTGTCACATGCCAGTGTGCATGTTCTGAAATCATGACATGTTTTGCAGATATGCAAGTTGATGACAAACAATTCTGGAGAGGTCTAACACTTTCCTTTGGATGTGTTGATGTAAAAAGCTGGCATGATCATATTCCAACTTGAGCATTTGTAGACATTAACACAGATAAAATGGTAAAGTTAAGAGCCTGTAAGATCTCATCCCACAAGCTTTTCCACAGTACAACTCCCTTGACATCAGTGGAACAGTAGATATGTAGAATGAGCCTGTATTTTATTCTTGGAAATGCAGGGTGAAGCCCCGAACCCACTATTCTGCCACTGGTCGCAGCAGTGTGAAGTTTTTACTCAGCATACTTTCCAGAACAAGACAAGAACCTGAGAAATTCTACAAGGCACATAAGAATACAAGATAAGATATGCAGAGGCACTACTGTCTTGCCTAGTAAATTTTGTTGTTAAAAAGCACAAACTTTCTCTTATGAAAATGGATTACTGCATTATTACTCAGAACTTCATCTAGAAAAAAAACACAACAACTTATCAAGTTCTGGACAATAAATTGCCTCCAACAGTTTTCCCATCCTTTCTCCAGAAGGCCCCAAAAAAGGTAAACAGGTTATCCCACAATGGAAAATAAAAGAAACTTAGAATTACAGAACAAACAGCCAACCCACACATTATCCAGTAATGCAGGCATGCAGAAACAGTGAAGACACATTAATCTGAGCAAGGCTATGTTGTGACAGCACTCGGAGCAGGTGAAAGCTAATCCAAGAGTACAGATTCAGTACCAGTTACCTTGGGTAAACATATAGTGCTTTCTAGACCTCAACATTAGTCCAACTGTTGCAATTCCTATATGGCATTTACACTGATAATTTATAATAAGGGGGGGGGGGCACGGAATGGTTGTAGTGACACAATTATTATAGAAGAAAATACATGTTTTGTGATTTATTTTGCTAGCATAGACATGAACAATAGACAATTCTCACACAGTAAATAAAGTTCTCTTCTGTATTTTAACAATTCTTCATCAAAATGAACTACTTTGAAGTTGGGTTCTTCAATTACATTCTATTACCTTTTTTTATTTAGCTTCTATGAACAGCTTACTCTTATCAATCTACTTTTTGTCCTTTTAAATAAATAAATAAATATTAAAAAGCTATTGCCTTGCCCTTTTCTTGCTGTACTTTTACAAGCTCCTCTGACTGAGGCTTCTTCCTTTGTCAATATTTTCTTAGCGTCGCATATGGTTAACAATGTGACTTATCTGTTCTGAGATTCTTTGTTCTAGTCCATCCTTGGACACTTTCCCTACCTGGTTTTCATCAAATTGCTGTTCACTGTTATGCATTCTGGATCTCTGCAAATGCCTTTTTTATTTGCAATGTCAAAAAGTATATTGTTACTAAATATTTAATACATTGTAAGCATTGGTTGAGAACAAACTTCATAATCTTGGTCAAGTTTTGATAGGACAAATTCCTAATACTATTTAAGTTGAGCTACATGAAGGTTCACAAAGAACCTGCTTTCACCACATTTGAGTTTACCCAATTAAATATAGCTATGCTTAAAAACTATAAAAAGTAGTAAATGATTGTGGAAAAATTAAGATGAGAAATCTAGGTAAGTCATATGTACAAAAATAAGTTCAAGGAAAAAACCCTGCATACTTACTCATCATTTTTTCACCTAGTACATGAAGAATTTCCAATACTAGCCAATGAATATCCAAGTGGAGGTGTAACAAATGCCATGATGGGGGAAAGACCTATGGTTACAAATACACATATTTATTTATTTTTAACATTTCTTTAGCAAATTCTGGATACCGTGCTAAGACACATGAAGATGGATATACGTTTTGCCTGCAGTGAAAATTATGGGTATCTATGCTTCAAATTACTGTTTCTTTCATCAGCTCAACAGTGGCCCTACTGACAAGCTAAACAGAAAGATTCAAAATGCTGCTTCTCGGTGGATCATTTCTCTCCAGATACCAGTTTATACAACCTAAGACTGAAATTCCTTTTTTCTTTCCAAAAGATTTGAAAGCATTAGTTATTATATGTATGCACAAATCTTAATGGGCATACTTCACTGGTGTTTCATGTTGCAGTGCCCACTTCCATGTCCGCACTTTTCTTCATTATATACATGATCTTTTCCTATTTTGAATCCGATTTCAGAATGTATTTTTAAAAAAGCATCCTTCCTACTGGGAAGCTCAGAAATTTTAAGCTAACACTGAGGAATTTTTTTAAACATGCTACACTAATTCGAGCCTACTTAGCTACCTGTAATTGGTATTATCATTTGTATAGTGCAAGAAATAGGTAAAAATAAATAGATAAATAAAAGCAACAACAGAAAATCCAGAGCTCATTAGTTGTGTTTGCCAAGTACGGGATGGCACTTAGTTAATAAAGGAGAGAAAAACCTAACCTATAAAGCATAACTTCAATTTCAGCCTGAAGAAAGATTGATTCTTACTTAGCCAAAATTTATCAAGTTGAATATGTACTGTTAAACAAAACAAACAAAAATTATAAAAGACATCAACCTTTGCCTGATGTTGAATAGTAAATGCTGCCAGGACACTACTAGGAAGTTCACAAAGGTGACCAATGTGCATGGTCAAAGCATGAAGCTCTTCAACCAACATTGATGGTAACTCCACTTCTAGTTCTTCATACGGATGGAGCATTCCATCATTTTCCACTTTAGGGGGTTCCAGATACCTGAACACACATACACAGATACACAATGAGAAAACGAATAAGAAGCAGCTACGCAAAGCTCAGTATGCAAGTTAGTAAGTTGCGTGCAAGTCTCACCTGAAGATGAAAACTTTAACATAATGCAGAAACTCAACACATTGACGCCTGATGCTCTCTGCTTCAGAGTGCAAGTTTGCAGCTTGACCTGAAGTAAAAGAGATCAATAGCTTAAAGCAGATTTGCCCACACTGTGATTCACGTAACATATGTATTCTTCACAGTAATTGAATCAGACCACTGGACAGCCATCCTCTTTTCTGAGGACAACTTGGGAGGTGGCTGGTGGCAAACACCCTCTTCTAAATGCCATCTTGCCAGAGGCACCCATTCTTTATCTTATCATCTCAGACACATATCCAGATACAGAGGGAAAAGAAGCCATCCAGTCCTTCAAGAAAGGTGATGGAGGCAAGCAATCAATGCTATAAGAAATTATCCAGCTCTACTCCCTGGCTCCCTGTCTGCTTCTAAGACCTTCAGAAAAGACGTGTGAAAATTTCTCAGCATCCATTTCTCTTGGGGTACTTAAGCAGGCGGACTTATTTGGAAAAATGCTTTGTAACTTCTCTCCCTAGGAAGCATCACATTCTTGCACAGTGCCTTAAGATGTGTAATGCTAAGAGCTGTCCATTCACAATCCTGTAGCCTGCCTTTCACCTGCAGCTCTATATCCTTTCAGCCTGTTATGGCAGCTATGCATCTCCTTTCCTTTGCTCTCTGAAGCTGCCGTTCCCATGGTGTTACCCTTCTTATCTTGCACCTGCAAGCTCAAACATCATCCTTACAGCAGGGATTCACTGGAAGCTACTGCCACTGATGTGGGAATGACTCCTTCCTTATTTTCACAACTTGCCTTGTAGCTTTCATCTTAGATTAGAGAGAGATGAAACTTAGTGCATAACAAATTAGATACAGTCATTTAAATACCCAGTAACTACTGCCCGATAATACATATAGAGAAATGCTTAGCAACCAGTGAGCCTATAACACTTGTACCTGATTAAGCATTTGCCAGTCATTAAGGGCATCGTAAATTGGAACACCAAATTAGGAGTTTGAGCAGGCCCCAATGAAAGTGTATCGCATTACAGGAGATGAGTGGCAAAAACTTTGCCACCTGCGGTACTGGACTGCACGTCCAGAGAAAGCCAGTCACCTTTGCTCCTCTCCCCAGCTGGCCACTGGGGAGTCTTCCCTTTCTTTTCCCTGCTCTCTCTCTCCCTTTGTTTCCCCCATCCCCTCCTCCATGTAACCTTGAAGTTCACATATGCCACTTGTTATGGACCCCACAAATAAAGATTTGTGCATATAAGGCTATCTCAACATCTTTTGAGATGCTTCACTGGGTGAAGCAAATCAACTGGTACCATAATATTCCAATGTACAGCCTACCCCCACCGCATAAGAAGCCATAAGATCTACCATGGTAACGAACCATAGGTTTAGAGGCTCAAATCACTCCATTCTAAAGGAATTATTTATAGATATTACTTGCTTTCTAGCAATTACAAATATTTTATTCTAAGATCTCAGAAGTTCTGTTTAAGCAAAATTTTGTATTACAGCATTTCACTACAAAATCTTTTGCATACAGTCATTAATCATTGATCAATGAAATAAGTAGAAAAAACAGGAACAGTAGAGTGTTAACATCATGCATTTAAAAAAATCAAAACAACACAGAGCATAAGAAAAGATTTTATATGGCTTCCACATTACACAGTTCTCAGTATCAAGTCTCCAAAGGTCATTAAGACTGATAGGAAATAACACAAAATTAAACGTATGATATTGGTATCTGTTATTTATTAAACATAAATGCACAACAAAGATTTACTGAGCTAAAACTCTAAACTAGGGTTTTAAACAGTGGCAATAGTGCATTTATCTAAGACATCAATAATACTTAACATAACACTGCCTGATAATTTTAAATATTTTAATCCATACAACACACCTCTACTACTAGCCTGCTTGAAACTGAGTCACAGATGTATCAGTGTCTTGCTCTAAAGTCACAAAGAAAGCCTGCTGCAAAGCATAAAATTCATCAGTTTATTTTTCTATCTCATTTGACAAGAGGAAGAACAGGATACAGAGAACAGAACTAAGCAGATGCTTATATTTAAGGGGAAAAGAACTACAGAACAGTTTCTTGGTGTCCAGCTACCACATAAAAGTTCAAATGTAATTTAAAATAAGGCTATTTCCACTCATGTAGTACATGTCAGCAAAATTACACTTTTAAGATACAATCAACAAAAGCATATGAAGTAAGCTTGATGATAAACTCATACCAATGATTTAAATGGCAGAACATGACAATATCAAACCAAAATAATAATAATGTGTAAAAATATTCACTTGTAGTACCTTCTCTTTATAGATAAATTGTTAGTGTTCTAAAAGTACATACAGTTTATTTCTGAGTAATTACTGAACTTCTCAACTTGCTAAGCGATTCAGCCTTCAAACTTACAATAAGCCCAAGGCTGCAATAATCCTTCAGAAACATACTGCTTCTCATGCCTTAGTATTTAATTGGATCACTACAAATGCTTTGTTTCCATTTTATTGATCCTGCTGCAAAGATAAATTAAGTTTGTAAATAACTCTAAACTAAACAAACAACTTGTTTTAAATGTAAGACAAAGGAACACTGAAAAAAGTCCCAAGCTGCTACCTTTGAAACTAAAATAGTTACTGGGATTTTTGATGCAACTTTCTATTTTTTAATTAAACGAGTTAATAGTTTTGCCAAATTCTACCTTAGGGATAACAGCTTAAGTCAAATTAACACGAAATTCACCACTAAGGTCAGTAATGTAAGGACTGCCCTGTGCACCTACTACACAGGCAGATCTGGTTCCAGGCTGACTCACAATATTTCCACTATCTATTTTCACACTACCTTACATCACTTGGTTACCTATATTTGTACCCTTACCACACATGTGGCACACCCCATGAGCCCTTGGTCAAGAGTCAAAGCACAAGTGTGATCGATGATAATATACTTCTATAATGAAAAGTTAGTCAGATACCTATCCCAACGTGAAATTAAATGTGTTAAACTTACCCAAATCAGATGAACTCATTTGTACTAGGTTTTCCAGTCTGTATATCTGTTGCCTAATTAAAGGAATACAAAGATTTATAGTATTTATATAGGTAAAAGTTGTTGAACTACGTTTTAGTAAGGTCTAAATAGAACAGAGAGAGGTGAGAGGTGTTCCTTGCTTTGTATTTCTGAAAGAGTTTACAGAAACGTAAGTTAGGAAAAAGTATTAGTGGAAGGCAATAGACACATCCAAGTGTGAAGGAATGACAAGGGGTAGTATTTTTGTTTGTTTTTAAAAACATTAAAACACAGTAACAACAAATACAAAATCAGTTAAATACCAGGAGAGGAAAAAACAACCACACACACAAAACACTGAAAGCTATTTCCTATAAGCGATCTTTCCATAAGTGTAACAACTTCATATTTGAACACAGAATAAACCTGAAAGTTAGTCCTGGTGGCATACACTCAGTATACCTAAATCATTCACTTGTGAATAAGCACTAGTAAATTTTGTCAGCAACTTTTCCCACCTCCTGCATAGGGTGGTCTGATGCTTAACTTGAGCACAAAAGATAGACAGCAACAAACATAGTAGAGTAAAAGGAGAAAGTGTCTCTAGAAAAGTTAAATCTCAGTTCTGTTTTGAAGGGGAGAGAGAGCGTTTTTAAAGATGCTGCTAACTGCCACTGGAAATGAAAATTTTAAAAAAGCTGTAACATAGGTGAGTACTCAGCCATATTCTGCAAATGTTATTTTCAAGTGGTCTTCAAGTATAGTCTCCACAGAGATAACATGGTACTAAGCTGAATACATGAAAAGCACAACTGTGTAAGACTTTTAAAAGAAAATGTTGCATAAATTGAGGAAGGAGCTCTCTGCCTCATTTCTTATACAGTCAAAGCAGCAGCTACTGAAGGATTCAAAAACAGGATACTTGGACCCAACCCAGATCAAATGTTCTTACAAAAAAAAAAAAAAAAAAGAAAATTTAAACTAGGAAGGGCCCACAAGGATACAACAACCCAGATTTACAACTTGCGTACTAAAAGGGGCAGGCACATGTTAAAATTGTCTCCCTTAGGTCTTCCCTTAGCTAAAATCATGTCCGCTACCAAAGACTACCTTCAGCCATTTAAGTAGGTTGTGGACTTTTTTGTTTGTTTTGAAATCAAAGCTGAATTTCTGCATGAATTTTTCGACTATTTCAACCATGTGGAAATGACGGAAGTCTAAAGCAAGAGGACTTTATGAAAGAGGGCTGTTGAGGCTGAAGGTTAGAGACAGTGTCAGAAAGGAGCCACACACAAAAAATAAAAAAAGACGACTTTACTGAATTGACAAGAGACAGAATATAGTGGGCTGATAAAATATGAGAGGCATAACAAAGATGTCATCAGTTAAGTAATTTTAATTTCAATTTGCATTTGTATCTCAAAGATTAATGACTAGTAACCATGACGATCAAGTCATTTGATTTGGAAGTAAATATTCTGACAGTTAAACTAGTACTTCTGTTTATTAATCAAACATATATTGTTTTAATATACCCACTCAAATGGCTACATAGCTCTCACTCGACTCACATTTTCAATCATATAGAAAAATCACAGGTAGGAATTCTTTTTACTGTGCAATTAATGTTTTTAACTTGCAGTTCTGCTGTATAAGACTATTATTTGTTACAATTATTTTAAAATATTAAATAACAATCTTTAATATTTACACATACATTAAAAATACCAGGTTTCTGCAAGCATGCATTTAAACATAGACATTATCTGAAATTTAAAAATTGAACTATTTACAACCATCTTGTCCTCAAGAATCATTATAACTTGTACTTAACACACATGATTTCTATAATGGAAAAAGGAGTTTTCCTTCTTTCAGTTATTAACTGGTGTATAAATGAAAGCATTCCATTTTATGACTGCACAAATGAAAGAGATAATATCTTTGCAGAAGGACTTGTCACACCAAAAGACAGCTTAGCAACCAAACTATCTTAGCCAAAAGTTAGCTGAAATCCATTATTCCTACCAGTTCAGTAGGTTTTAAAACATGTATAGCTTGAATAACTTAAAAAAACGCATTAAAATATATTATGCCTTATGTTCACCTCTTACAATTACAGAGCAGTTTGTATTACAGAAAAAAATTGATTTAATTCAACAAGATGACTACATCACTGTCTCACTGCCCAGTGATTTTATGATAATAAACAGTTAATAAACAGATCAGACTAAATGCTGAAAGGGATACAGTGTTTCTTTTAACTAAGTTATCCTATCTCATTCATTATCAGATTTTTAATTTTTTTTTTTTTAAATCACGGTGAAGTCAAAGCTTGCATCAAACAAGCAAAGCCAAACAATACTGGTTTTAAGATACCTCCTGCCACCTGTGCCATCATGTTTCAATAAGCCAGACCCTACTAATGATGTTTCACATCATGCCCCTGGTCATACCCTAAAGGGATGGAAGAATCCACTACAATAAAAGGAATGATGGAACATATCACATATTTGTTGCATCATACAAGAACTGCTCTCCCATCCACTCTCCGTATGTGCTGTACATCCTGAGGATTATCAGTAGCAAAGAGGATTATCAGTGATCTGTGTATTTGCATTGACCAGATTAAACATCTACATTGAATTAGTCAAACACTGAGTAACTGTATCTGAAGAGATTGCTGAAGCTATCCTAATCCAAACAATTGAAGAAAGTGCTGCATCCAGCATTTACAGTATTTGATTTTTTAACCTCCACTTCTCTTTTTGCACAAAAAAAGGACTTAAAATCTTCAAAAGACAACTGTAATTATATGGGCAGCACAATCTCATTCAAGGAAATCTTATATAGTTTATGCATATATTCTGAAGCCAGAGCCTTTTAAATTAATCACAACATTGTTGTAATAACTATAGTCATCACAACATAAAAATTGATTAACTAAGATATGCACCACACTGCTTAGAAACTTATTATTAAGTCACTTAATATTAAAAATCTGTGACACAAAATTTACTTCTTCCCGTAATTCCGTCTGTGTCTTATCCATCGCTTACTGGAGTGTTAGAGAGACAGCATAATCTTTTTGAATGTATTGCACAGCCCACAATATTTTATGATTTTACTATAAAAACTTGAAAAGTTTGTTACATGCTTAAGGTGAGTATAAATACAGAAGTGGATAATTATAAAATACATTAAAATTATTATACCTATGTAATCCAAAGAGAAGTCCACAGGATTCAGCTAATGCTGTTTCAGTAACCCACTGAAAGCCAAACATTTCCACTACATCTTCTTCATAGTCATTGGGAGAAGGATCTAGTCTCAGCAAAACTCTGTAAAATAGAGTCAACAATATTAATACATTCCCCAGTAACAGACCTATAGAATACAGTACCTACAGTTGGCTTATGTATCACTGATATTTTATCAATATATCAGCAACATGTATACAATAGGTAGAAAGGAGTAGCAGTGCTCTCAAAAGACAGACCGTTATACCTTTTATAGCAATATAATATATAGTACATAAAATATGACAACTACTAGCTTAAAGAGCATAAAACCATGATATAGTTAGAGGCCACAGTATACTTTTGAAGCAAATAAAGATTAACAAGCTACCACCCTGAAGCATCTTCAACCTTTTACAAAGGGGCTGAGACATAACATACAGACTGTCTTTAATAGAAGAGCCTGCTACATAAAATAACATGCTCCACTGTAAGTGTGTGTTTGGAATGTGTCTCGATGTACACTACATGCTTAATAATAACACTAGAACATACATTTGGTCCTTTATATACATTTAATAATATTTATATAGAACACATTGATAAAAACACATTAATAAAAGCACTCTTAGGTAGGTAACAGATGAGGGTCACAAATTATGACTTCATTATTGTAACTTCAACTAAGACTTAATTATTATAACTCAAACTAAGACTAGGCCACGACTACCCTTTGCTCTGTCTAAAGAAAAAATAAATAAAATCAGAATTAACATTTTACTCAAAGTGAAGAAAATCAGACATCTGTATAGATTGTTAAAATATTACTAATTCTGCAAATATGAAAATATTTCACTAATGTGCTTTCAAAAAAAATCACAGCAAGCTGTATAACACCAATGACTAAGTTATTTCAGAAATTTCCCACTGACTTTCATAAAATACTTCAGTGTAGGTGAAGCTGAATTCACTAAGATACAAGAAATATGTCTGTTTTAAAAAATAACTTACAGGGCAAGCACTTGGTTTTCATTATATTACATAGCAAATTCATATCCTTCTTGAACTATTCAGTTCTCAGAGGTAAAAAGAGCATCTGCTGAATAGTCAGCTCAATCTCCCACAACACCTGTAGTTCACTTGGTTACTGCCTAAACATTGGTCTGTTTTGAAGTCTTTAGCAATTAAACCCAGTTACTCCAGCTCTAGATAATGACAACAGAGGAGTCCCTCACATGCAGGCTTTTCTAAGAATTTACCATCCAAGTAAATTCTTAAACAAGGTGAATAAATGGCAGGAGAACAGTATTATCATGACTGTAGCGATCTGGGAAACCTGTCTACGTACAAGCTCCTGAATGAGTTTTCACATGAAATTGTTTCTGTCATGAAATGCTTCTTTGTCAGCATGGAATCCACTACTGATATGTTCATGCAGACACAAGCTCTCTCAATCCTCTACGTGACATCAATTTGAATGAATGTGCTTTGATCCAACAACAACAAAAAAGAACTAACCCAAAACAAACCAAAACAAAAAACATAAAGAAGGTAGGGAATGGGGGAGGTGCAGCACAATCCCCTTTTAAGACTTTCCAGAAAAGGCTGTGGAAATGAAGGCTAAAAACACCCAAAGTAACAATGCAAAATATGAGGCTTGGCAGGACAGACAGATTGATTTATGCTGTTGTAGGAAAAACAAGACAACCCCTGCAGGATCATCAAATGGCACAGAAAACTAAGCTGGACCACAGACAGTAAAGAAGATACTAATTAAACCAAAGTAACATTCTAGAATCTCACAGAAAATACTTGTTTGTTATGTATGTGACTTCTGAACCTTAAATCCAGAATACATGCAAAAGCAGAGCTCTGAGAAAGATGGTCTTAAAACTACAAAGGACAGTCCCAGTGATCTGGAGAGCCTGAGCAGAGCAGGTTTGTTTCTAGCAAGTGGAAAAGAGAGAAAAAGCCAAAGAGCCAGCACTGAATAGAGCATATGACTGGAAAAAGCAGTGCTGCAGCCTCCTCAGAAATTTCAGGGGTCTTCGATGCTGTTGCCCAACAGGGCAATTTTGAAGTGTCCTAACAGGCCTATAACAGGTCCTTTACAGTACCTTAAAGTAGGTACACAAAGCTAGGAACTGGACCTAGAATGCTGTTTAAAGCAGTGTATCAACACAATTGCCCTTCCTGCTTTGGTATAGCACCAAGTTGATCTCAGGATCATAAGAGCTAAAGAACAAACTGATAAACCCTGTCAGCACTTAAAGGCACCAAACATCAGTGGAAAGAACATCTTAGAAAGTTATTATATTTGTAACTCAAAAAAAAAATCCATACCTCTTGAGAGACCCACTTGCTAAATAAGACTCTGCAGAGAAACTTCTGCCTCCATTTTGGTTGTCACAAGCACAGGAAAAACAAGGTGGCTTTGAGTTCTCATCCTCCACTTCCATTGCCATCTCCAAGCTTTCAGTGAGAAAAGGGGGTGTGTCATTGTCCATTGTCTCCATCTGATCCAGAAAATAAATAGATAAATTAAAACACAGTCATAGTGTGTCTTCAAATAATTTTCTTATTGTTGCCAGTCCCCATAATCCTTCAGCTCAAATGAGGACACAGCTCTGACTAACTGTAACATCAAACTAACAGAGAAACACCACCAAGAAAGTCAATCATGGTCTAATGCCCTGCCACACAATTCTGCTGCTTTGTGAAACTTTTTCTTCCTCCATCACAACCTGTTCAGGGAATTGTATCAGTGAAAAGCTAACCCTACAAAAAACAAAACAGGTTCATTTTCTTCTGGTTTAATTCTCTAAATTGACTAGTCATGGGGTTAAACTAGCACGAGAGTAAGAGGCAGAAACGCATTACAAGGCATGAGCAAGCTACTTTCAGCAGAACTTCATTTTGTGACCAGAGTAGCTATGCTATGAAAATACATCATGCATTACAGGCTCCCAGTTGTCCATGATTTTAAGGCAATATCAGAGCTCAAGTTCCTTCTAAGAAGCAGTAAATACACCCCACATGATAATTATGAAACCCTGAAATGCTAAAGTTTTAAAGCTCGGAAAATGATTCTGACATAGCTCAAGTTGGAAGTTTCTATTTAAAAAGTCTGACTTCTCAGGAATCTGAAAAAAGAAAAGTAAAAGGAGAATGAAGGTCATGTCCAGAAAATTATTGTATTTATAATATCACTGTATATGTAACACTAAGGAATTAATATTTTATACAACATACGGAAAGAGTAGAACTAGGCAGCAGGTACCACAGAATTCTACAACAATATAATTAAAACTATTAACTCTAAATTAAGTTTTCAATTCCATTGCTGCCATTTTTTGAAAGTGTTCTTGCAGAAACCAGTTATACCATAGCCAGACATCGGTAACGCAGAACCTAAACTGAAAAATGAGCTCAAGAAAAAAAAAGAAAACAACTTCTGTCCCACTTTCCCCCATTCATTCACATTCCTGCCGTGCAGTTGCCCGTGCAGCAGAACCAGTGCAACTCTGACGTGAAGGAATGACTTCAGTGCTTCACTTTACAGCAGGACCCTATGTATAGGTGTTAGTAGAGCTGGCAAGGCAGAATTAAGCTGCTAAAAGGAATGCCCCGAATCTGAAGAGTTTCTAAGGAAAGTCTGTTCAAATTAGGGTCTCAAAATCGCCCCACGCGATACAAAACACGGAAAATAAATACAAAAAGAGCAGCTCCTCCCGGGCTCAACTCCCGCCAGTTCTGTCCCTGTCTTACCACACCCCTGACCCAGCGGAACCAATTGCTGACTTCAAGCACCGCAACCTTCTCGGCCAGCCATGCTGGAGAACGACTTCCCAGGCGGTTCCGATCCGCCGGCAGGAACCACAAACCGGCGATAGAGCCGCCGGGAGCAACACCTCAACCGCCTGCCGGGCACTGAGGAGCGGCCACCGCACGCCCGCCGGGGAGCTGCCACGAACGCGACCCCCACCCGTAACGCCTGCGGCCCAGCGCCGCTCCCCTCTTCCCGGAGGCGCTTCCGGGCCGGGAGGAATACATCAGCCCCGCTAGATCGCAGCGGGCCAGCACCGGAACGGGTCGGGACGTGAGAGCGGGGTGTGGGTAGGAAGGGCGGCGCGGTACCTGCGCGCTGGCGGCGACGCCGCTCCCCTTCCGCGCCCGGACACTTTTCCGTAGGTCCCGCGCGCCACCGTCACGACAGCAATGCGCAAGCGCCGCGGCGCCGATTGGCCGCTGGCCGCTCCTCCTTCCCCCGCCGCCCGGCACTCCTCCGCTCCGGGACGGAGGGCGCTCGCTCCCTCCCTCCAACGCGCTGCCCGCCCCGCGCCGCGCCGCGCCTGCCATGCCCCTCCCCTCCCTCCTCCTCCGCCGGCCCGCCTCAGGGCGAAGCGCCGCGCGCGCCCCCAACTGCCGCCCGCGAGGCGGCTCCCCTCGGCTGTCCTGCTGGTGCTTGTACCCGGCACCCGCTGGGCCTCGGCCCGCTTGCCCGCAGGCCCCGCCGTGCTTCCCTCAGCGTGAACTCCGGGTTCCCTCCATCCTGCCCGCCCCTGGCTTCTGCCCCTTGCTCCCCGACCCCCTTCCTCCTTTTACCTGTGCTGCGGCCGCATTTCCCAGCCCCCATTAGTTACCCAGGTGTGTCTTACTCGCCTGCTTCTTGAAATTTAGGTGGGGTTTCCCTGGCAGCGGCTTCCCTCCCACCGCCCCAGCCCATAGCGCTGTCGCAGTTCCCCTCAGTGCCGCCAAGCCTCCTGTTGTCACTAGATGTCCCTTGCTTGGCGACCCCCCACAAGTGGTTTCTGGCCACCTCTACCTGAAAGCCACCATCTCGCCGCTGTTAGTAAGTGCCCCAGATCAGACTGCTGCTTCCTTATCTTCCTGGACTTCAACTGTCCGCTACCTTTCCTTGGTTTCCTTCTCTGTCTACTTGTAGCTGAACCTCATTTTCCTTCTCCTCAGCCGCCCTGATTCACTCATCCCCATGCTGCCTCACAGCCATAGGCAAGAGACCCTGGTCTTTACTGATGCGTTGCAGACCCTGATCCAACCTTCCCATGTCTGTCAGGTATTGCTCCTATCTCAAGACACAAGCAATTCTCATCAAGAATGGGAAGTGGCGTTTAATACATTTGAAATTCAAGATGGGTATCACTCTCTTCATTTACTGAAGCGCCTTCATTGAGTGTGACAGTCACCACAGAATAGAGACCAGGGAGAAAGTCCTAAAACTTGTGCCTGGCATAATTTAGCTTAAAATGCATACTGTACACCTAGCGGCTTCTGGGTCTTCGTAAAAATTACTGTATTATTTTGCATTGCCTCAATTTGATTTCATTTCAAAATGCTTTTCCAGTTTTGTCTGGCTTTTTTTGGTGTAAATTAGCAGCAGTACACAAAACTTCTATTTCTAACAAGAAAGTTGCTATAAAAAGTTTTGCTGTTGCTGCTAGAGCTTGCTGTGAAAACTCTCCTGTGATTAAAAATGCTTCGTTTGCTCCTGTGTCTGTAAGAATCCCTCATTTCCTTCTTTAAATTCCTATCTAATTAAAAAAACAGTACATCATGGTTAAATAAAACTGTACCCAGGATAACCCTGATTTCCATATGCAGATTTATCTGCACTGACAGCCCCCTCTCCCTCTCTTAGTCTTTCTGTTTCCTCTCTTCTCTTTCTGTTCCCCTCTCTTTCTCTTCCGCTCTGTCTTTTTGTCTCTCTTTATGTGTATTGCATTATGCCTGAATAATTTTCAGCCTTTTTTTTTTTCCTCCCTCTTGCATGCACATGCTAAAATAACTAGACAAAGATGCAAGGTGGTTACTGCAGTCCCTGTCTCTAGGACAAAACCAAGAAAGCTCGTGATTGCAATGCCACCTTTCCTTTTTTTTTCCTTCCCCCCCCTCCCCCCCAACCATGCTCGGTGATTAAACTTCCCCAGGATGGGGAAGAAAAAGGAGCTGGAAATGAAGTCGGGTTGAGGAAAAATCCCATTGCAGCAGCTTCAGCCAGTGGTGTCTGCTGCCAGATGTGCTAAGGTTCCTGGGGTCCTTGACACTAAAAGGCAGTATTAAAATATTTGGAGACAAAAGCTGCATCCTCAGTGATCATTTTCTTTATTTAACATGGCAGCAGGCACCGTGTGGAGGAAAATCAACACGCTGGATGTTGGGACTTTCCTCCTTTCTAGGATGAAAGGTTGTTATCTATCCCGTGCCAAGAGGGAACTGAGGTAAGAGAGCTGATCCGGCTTCTGCTTTTTCATAGTATATTTCCTAAGCATCTTTTCTGAAACAACCTATATATATATGTATATATGTATATATTTCTATGTTTGTATATTTGTGTATTTGGTTTCAAGTCAGTAAGTGATAATATTTTTTGTCTGTCTTCACATCAACCCAGAGAAACTTAATTCACAATATATATTCAGAGCTTGTTCGGAAGGGTTGTTTTGTGGGGTTTTTTCCGAATACGTTTTTGTTTCCAGAGAAGGCTTCAGCAGTGACATCATGGTCGACTGCTGATATTAAAACCGATTTTCAAAGTCTTAAAAAAAAAAGCCGGTAACTTTGTGATAAGAAATTGTGCTGGAGATTCATATGCTCTATTTTTCGGTTACACTCTAAATATTGGAAGTCTTATTAAAGCAATAGTGAGATTTTTTTTATTATTATTATTTCTAGCACAGAAGCGATGAATACTGCATAATTAAGTACAGTATTTAATTTGGCTGTTGTGAAGCAAAAGAATAAGGTAATAATTTTTATTGTACTAATCAGACTCAAGATGTTCTCTGTGTTAATTGGGTTAAAAAAATTGCAGTACTTATTAGAAATTCTAATTTCACAATGCAGCACTGACAATAAGCTCAGCCAGTGAATTATTCACATCTTTAATTTGCTCTCTTAATGACAGTGTTCTGTAATCAGAGTGCAGAGACTGCTTCCTATGCATTATGTATGATGTTCAGGACTTAAATGCAGGACATTATGAAGCCTCTCAGTGGCTCAGTAATTAGTTTTCCACAAGACAGGGCTTAGATATTCACAGATAAAAGTCTACAGTTGAGATAATGTTAAGGTGGTGACTCATGCTAACAAAAGCAGGGAAGTTCAAATTTAATGCTGAAACTACTCTCCCTTCTCCCTCATTGTGCGTAGGTGCAGGGGGAGGGGAAGAAAGTCTTCAAAACTAGCCCGGCATGGTGAGTACTCTGCGGACAGCCCAAGGGGGCAAACCGGGGGCTCATTTCACTTCGGAACCGTGGCTTTGGCAACTTTACTGATCAGAGGGTGGAGGTGGAGTTGCATTTTCTGTCTCTTTTTAAAGGTTGGGGGGGAGGGGGGGAAGGCAATAATGTACACATCATCAGAGAGTAATCATCAGTAGGAGAGATGAAATGTATTTTAAAGGATTTTATGTGAAGTACAGGCATTTGTCAAATGTCAAACTTTTGTCAAATTAGGATGTTTTGAATGGGAGCTACTTTGTTATGTGTAGAAACTTTGAGAACACCTGATGCTTGCTATATTGCTCTTGTACCTCTTTCAGCTGTCATTTCAGCTAACACATTTTAGAAAACATGTTATTTTTCTAACAGTTTAGTTCTCACCATCCAAAATGTGAATCATAATGCAGGTTTGTTCTTTTTCCTTGGATCATATACCTGTGTTACATCAGGTGTTTTAAATGTAGGGAATATACATGGTTATGTAATTTTCCTACTCCTGTATGCTGCTTATTATAGAAGAAAAGTCAAGAATATTGAAATGAAGTTGGAAAATGCTACTTTCCCAAACTTAGTTGCTCGTCAGGCTGGCAGCTGTACATTTGTTCTGAGTTCTCACAATGGAACAATCAATTTTTACTGGAAACAAAATAACTGACTAGAGAAGGTTATTCACTTATTTTGTGTTAACTTTCCAAAGACTACTCTGAAATAAACATATTCTTGTGCAGTGTTTACAGGATTGCAATTCTAATTGTTAAAGATGATGTACTAATATAAGTTTTAGGCTTAAGTTTAAAAAACCTAAAGATCCCAACTGGATAGTCAAGTACAGATATGGGATTAAGAATTTGGAGTACATCTAGCTTTTTGAATCAAAATATTTTAAAGCTAATTCCTTTAAAAAAAATTTCATCAAAGATTACATCTGGAATTCGGAGTTAGCAGCAGCTGTTGCTAGTGTTTTCTGGCCTTAAGGCCATGGGACAAGTTACTAAGTCATTGCTTTTAGCAAACAAGGTGCTATTGTGACCGGATTAGACATTATGTTTATGTGTAGTCCAGTCCTGAAAGTAGTTGTCGTTAAACTGCGAATTAGATCAATGTAGCTAGGTGATCCATAGGTAGAAGATTGTATCAGAATCCAAGTGATTGTCTACATGAAGAAATTGATTGAGTCTTTTGCAGAATATGACTCATTCCAAGTCAAGATCCCACCGCAAGTGGTACTGTAATATGGTATTACTGTCACTACATAGCTTCATTTCTTCGGTCACTTCAGCATAGAATCATATAGTTGAAAAGGACTCCAAGAAGGTGTCACACCCACCCCTTCACTCTTTCTTTGAAGCCAGGATGAATAAAATCTGTCTTCTTTAATGAACGCTTGCCTGTCTTCATAAAGATTTTTTATGATTACTGTATTGGGTCCAGCCAAGGTCAACCCACCACACTTATGCAAGTAATCTATTCCAGCATTTCATAGAATCATAGAATGGTTTGGGTTGGAAGGGACCTTAAAGATTATCTAGTTCCAACTCCCCTCCCATTAGAAAGTTTTTCCTGTTTTCTGATCTTAAACTTAACTTGCTGAAAGTAAATTACTTGAACCTATTACTTTTTGCACAGTGGTTACAGGGAATTTATTTTCCTCTTTGCAGCAGATTTTTACATATTTGAGATTCTTAGTCATGTTTTCACTGTGTTCTCTTAATCAATCTCCATTCATTGTTTTCTTCTTTATAGAAAAAAAAGGGTTATTTTTTTGTCTTGTACTTCACATCATTAATTCTTCTTGCTCTCCTCTGGCCTCTCCCTATTTCTTCTTTCTTGAAATGCACAGCTCCAGACTAAAGCATGATATTCCATCTGCCATACAAGTTCTGGATTTTCATTTAATTAGAGGTAGTTTGTCACTTCTGCTGTTTTCTTAAGAAAATCTTAGCAATATGACTTGCACATTACAGGTATGATGATATCTTTTAATCCAGGATACTATCTAGTACAATATGAAAAGATGCAACATGTGTTTGAATAGGTTCTTAATTCAAAAGTTTATACTCTTAGTAGGAGTCTTCATGGATATATTATCCAGTAGGCTTAACTCTTATGGTAAGTACCTGTGACTGACCTGATTGGTGATGTCCAGATATGAGCCATCTTACTGAAAAGAATACCCAAAGTGCTCAATCCTCAGAGGATTGTTTCAAGGTGTAGAAGCACTACTGGGGAGCCGAAATTTTAGCCTATGCCCCTGTTTTAAAGCAGCGTGGGTGGCCAGAAGTTGTTAAAATCTGAACTTTTCCACATAACCCCAGCCAGATTAGACAATCTGAGTTTGAGGCACTACGACAGTCAGGTGAGAAAACTTTTTTGTCAAAGTGGCAAGGGTGTTGGTGGCAACCAGCAAATAAGGTCCAGGGTTAACTGCAGCAAAGATTAACAGTATGAAAAAGAAAGGTAAGAAAGTTAGCCCAGTCTAACTAGCCTAGCAGATTCATTCTGGATCTGAGCTGTGTGTCTGGGAAAGAGCAAATGTTGTCTACCCAGTCTGTTAAAGTGGAGGTCAATTCATTTTTAGCTCTAAGGAAGGGCTCACTATTATTCCTAGGTCAGAGGAAGACGGTTCATAGTATCCTTGAGTTGTCATGACATAGGAGAACAACATTTCTGAAGCCAAAATGGAAGAGTCATGTGTCTGAAGAATTAAAGATGACTTGTGATGTTTCCAGGGGATCAAGGTTAATATAATCCCATCATGAAGACATAGTGGCCACCAAAGGAAAAATTTAGGACCTTTATGTGATTATGCAAGCATGTATTTCACATATTTGGAATGTAGTCCTTTTACTGTCCTCTTACTGGCCTGTAACTCTCCATATTCAGGAATATTGCAAGTTTTTTTGGAGTGATCTGATTCATATTTCTGTATTTGTTCTTATATCAAAAAGCTAAGAAAATAGTTTTAACTCAGTGCAATTTTTACTGATATCTGTAATAAAAAGTTAAGAAAAATCTATCCATAATATATTTTCAGGAGTAGACTTTTATGCTTTTATTTATATTGCTCCAGGCTCAAGTACCATTATAAATATTAGGTTCTGAAGTGGTATGATGAGTTAAGTATTTCCAAATGTCTTCTCTTAATCTAGCCTAATAATGCAGTCCTTTCATATGCATAATTCCTATGAAAACCAGTGATAGAACTACATTGTAGAAGGAATAATGGATACATATGCGAGGGTATCTCCCTTTTGAGTCATTATTTTGATTGATTGATAAAAGAAACAAATATTGAGAGTAGAGAGTTATGATAGTATTTTGAATTCCCAGTTTATCTGTTTCTCTACTGAAAGATATACACCAATGGAATAACAGTAATCAGAATATCTGATAGAAATCTCAAAGGAAGTATTTCGTAAGTAGATCATATGCATTCTAGTCAGTAAAATTCCATATAATTGACTCAATATTAAGAACTCTAACCTATGTATAAACCTATGTATTTATTATATAAAGTAGAATAGTGGTAAATATTCATACTATAAACTCAATTTGGGTTTTTTTGCAAAGTCAAACTAGAAATAGCATAATGTACTGTGTGAGTTCACATACTCCATCTTTGTAAAATGTAAATTCATAAAACTTTACAGTTCTTATCTGCATCCATAGTAGGCCAGAAAAAACAGTAGTAGTAAGAATACTTAATACTGCACAAAAGCCTCTTGCTGCTTCCAACTGGCTTCTCTACTGTCTCGTCATCTATGCATACTATCTGTACCTACTGTCATGCTAGGAGCTACTTGGTATCCTCAATAAACTCCAGCTTTCATTGCTCACTTTCTAATTTTTCAGCCATTCTTTTAAAACTTTTCCCCATGCTTGGTATGAAGCTCAGGAGGCTTTTTCTATTCCCAGAGCATCTCTCCTTAAAACTATTTTGTTCTGTTGCTACATGAGTTAACAACAGTTACACTGCTGATGTCTTTGAGATCTCTTCCTATCACACTATCTTTTTTCATTGTTTTCTCATAGTGTCCCATTTCTTGTCTCTTTATGTTTAGATTGCAAGGTCTCTGGTGAAAACAATGTTGGGGTTTTTTTCTGTGCTTGTATAGTGCAAAACAGAGGGCTTTTAGCCTCTATCTTAATACAATGAATAAATCTAACAGAAGTAATACAAATAATGTGTGCAGTTAATAATTTTAACTGCTACCTTTTTAATTCTTAGTAACACAGACAGACTTTTCAACTCCTAACAACTTCTTTGCAATAGAATTACATCTGGATCCTGGGAAGCTGACAGGTTAGGGTAGTAGGAAACTGAGGAAGAAAGCATCTGAATTACAAGCAAAGCAGAACTTATCCTCAAAATGTTTCTGTTTAGTGCTCTCCATTTATTATCTTTGCTTCTCCTATGTAATACTTAATCAAAATGACCTTAGGTCCAATAACAATTGTGCTGAAAGATTTTTGGATCTTGGCTACATAAATTGTTTCTGGTGTGTAGTAACACAGTGGTAATACAGACTCTGTAGGTACAGCTGAATGAATGATTGCATCAGTCTGGCTGTACACTGAGGGAGTTTTTGCCAGAAGGAATAGCTTTGGCTGAGAGTGGCTGTGGTGGAGCAAAAAAAAATTGGTGAAAAAGAGACATTATAAAGCTGTGGTGGTGCAAATAAGGGTCAGGATGTTGAAAGGCAATGCAACTTGCTGGCAAGGGGACCAGCAAGGAGATCCATGAAGGCTTGCTGGACAAGGAGGAACATAGAAACGTGACTGAAATAAATAGGACTCTTAAGAGCTACGAGCTCTTGAGCATAAATGCGTGCAGGGTTTAGAATCAAGGTCAGACTGGAAGAACACTATAGAGAGTAGGCAACGTCAAGGAGGAGTTTGTTCAAAGAGTGAAGGGCAAAAGATATTGCACAATCCTGGAAAGAACCAGTGCTTTTAAGATGTTGCGATACACACATATTCTAGATGTTGGAGGGTGGGTTTCTGGCTATCAGCATTTTGTTGTACTTTATGTTGGTAGTATCAACTGTGAAGGGATACTTGGGGAAGTGGAAGGAACAACTCTGCAATCCAATATAAAGCTTAGCAGGAACCTCTGGCTAAACCATATCACAAACTTTTGGTGCAGAATTTTTAAATACAGAATATTTGCTTTACAACCACTGCATGGATTTGTAGTTGACAGCATTTGAATGAACACGGTTAATTAGAAAAGAGTATAATTCTGTGAGGCCAGGTATCGCTTTTCAACTCACACTGTCTAATGTTGGGAAACAAGGCTGGGCTCTTGCTTTGCTAGTCAGCAAAGTTTTTTTCTCCTAGCAGCAAAGCTTTTTCTCCTAGCTTGTCCAGAGGCTGTAAATTTAGAAAGCATACCAGTGTTCTGTGTGGATATGAATGTGGCCATCACACAAAGGCACTCTGAGTGTAAACCACATTTTTAAACAGGTGCCTAAAAAGCAATTGCACTTTAACTAGTGTAATTGGAGAATTGCAATAATCATTCCAGAAAGTGGATCTCCAATAAACTTAATCTGTGGTTTCCAAAAGTATACTATTTTGTCCATTCTTGTGTCATCTCAGTAATACTCCCTTTTGTTATTTTTCAGTGCTTTGTGCTCTTTGCCTCAATGTAACCTGCCAAAAAGAAAATTTTGGGTTACTATTGGATACTTAGCATGACTTCAAAGATTTTGAATAAAAATAATGTTGATTTTTATTTTCCCTCTGAATTTTATAGTAATATTTATATAATGGAAGAAAAAAGTGTCCTGTGTATCTCAGGTCCTCATTTAGCAACTTAGAAAGCAGAGATGTCATTAGCAAAAAGATTACAAAGGCCATGGCTCAAATTTAGTTTCTCATTCTGCATAGCTTACCTGTATGATTTCAGGAACTCAGTTTGTCCTTTTATCACCATTCCTCAACTGTGTTATAGAAAAGGAAATCTTCCTACTTTTTGCGGAATCTAAAATTCAAATCTCTTTGGGCCATATGAATTTTAATGCAGGTGTTCTCTCTTAGTATATCATTAAAGCACAGCAGTGACATCTTACTCTGTCTCCAGGAAGCTCTTAGATACTCTAAGACTTGAGCAGATACATAAAAACAAGTTGCTATGGACAAGTGTGGAGATTAACAAATGTTTCCAATGGTCAATGAAAAGTTCTGTTGAATGTCTGTCTAGTGAGATTCCTGAAAGGAGATAGGGAAAGAGCTACTTTTTAAAATGAAACAGGAACAGTTTGTGGAAGGGATCATTTAGTGTACTGCCCGAGAAACATCTTTTACACAAAACATCATTTTATAACTGTAGTGTATTTCTAGATTTGCAGGGCAAATTTGTCAAAATACTCATTCTTAAAAGGAGCTCTGCACTGAGGTCTTCAAATTTAAATTGAGTTTTTTAGTTTCCTTTTATTTATTATTTAATTCAGGTCATCACTGCCCTGTTCATCTTTTGCACACCTCTATTTCCCATTGCTGTGTTTTTTAGAACTTGGTAACAACACAGTCACACAGCCCTGAAGCTTTTCTTTATCCATTTAGTTTTCATCAACCATGATACTTATTTTAGTGTGTGGGATTAAGTTGTCTGAACTGAGTGTCATAGAGCTACTTTTTAGCTAACTATACTAAAAATGGGTTTATAAAACTATTTCCTATTATCTTTGTTGGTTTTGTTTTGTGTTTTTTTGTTTTCCCGAGGGAAAAGTGAATAGTGAAAGCAAGACCTTTTTCTTTAAAAGGATTCCAAAACCTAATAGGAACCAGTGAAAACAAATGCTTTTAAAATTTTATGTAGAAATCAGTACAGGCTTTCTGTACAGATGAGCTGTTAGCCAGTGCATTAAGACAACTGTATACAGATACCACTTTTCATCAGTTGGTCTCAAAGCCTTTGCCAAAGTAAATGAGCTGAACCTTCATTTTGCTGATGCCCTGGCTACCTAATTTGTAAAACATGGGTGTAGAATGATGTAATCTCTATTTTGACAGCAACTACTTAAATAAATATGACTGAAACAGACATTCTGGCTGAAGAGTTCATAATAGCAAACTTTAGCATGACTGTACAAAGGAACTATTCTGAAGTGTCTATCATGAAGAAAAAAGGAGGATTTTTGTTCCTGGTATCTGGTATCTAGCCTTCAAAGGGCTAGGTCTGTATGATAACTGAAAATAATACTGTTAATGATCCTATCTCTAGATGTCCATACTATGATCTCAATATGAGTTGTACTGTCCTTTCTGCAGAGATAGGTTTTGCAAGATAGGAGGGTGATGATGGTGTCTGATGACTATATCTGAAATCTCCAGAGGCAAATTTCTTCCTGGTAAGAGAGGAGAGGAAGTTTGTCTGTCTGCCACTGGAGTAATTTTCCACTTCCTAAAATGCCTTATATTTCATTCTGTCTACAGTATTTTTAGTAAACAAATGCACAGAAGCTGCAAGGAATTATAATTTTTTTAGAGATTTCTCAGGTTTCCTGAAGACTCTTGTACTGTAATTTGCCAGGTGTGCTTATATGACTTAGAAGTACATTGAACTTTCCTTGTTGTCAGTCTGACATGTGAAGTTTAAGCTTGGAACAATGGAAATAGAGAGCGGTGTGAATAAATTGACAGCTGTCTTACATCAAGCTTAAACTACAGAAATGAAAATACATTATTATGAAAACTGTATTGGAAAATGTGTCTCAGATTAACTAGTGGGCATAAGTAATGAAGCATATCTAATTGCATGTTGTATATTCTAATAGATTTAACAGTACTTACCAAAATATGGAAATTGCTATTTTTGAAAAATGAAAATTGTACAATGGTATTATATAACAGATCTAATAATTTCAAGTAGGTTGATAAAAGCTGTAAAATTGTGCTATAATTATGTTTAGAGCTAACCACTTTTAGTCAACCTTATCCAGTAAAACAACACTCCAAAGATACATTAATTTATCACCTGCTCAGATTGATGTGGATTTCAGTATATGGCTATCCTTTGTGGACTAAATTAGAAAATTAACCTCTCCCAGTTCAACACTGAGTGCAAATACCAGGAGATTGTGGCAGAGAAAGGACTGAGGCAATGGTCCTCTCTTATCACTATTCCTTTTGGAAAAAATGCATTTACAAAGGTGTATTGAATGAATGGTATTTGTGTTTCACCAAGGGATGAACTATAAGTAGCCCTTGCAGCTCTGAGCATATAGGGCTCACCTTTGTACTTCGATAGGAAAAGCTCCTGTATAGTCCCCTTGTCCTGGTGCATGAACAAATATGGTTCTCAGCAGAAAAACCAAACAGACCCTAAGATCTGATCATTTAAATTAATGACAAAAAATTTGAGTTTTATTGTAATGTGCTGAACAGCCGCTCACTGGAGCAGACATTTGAGTAATCAGATGTTTGAGAATAGATTCTTCCTACACTAATAGAAGGAAAAGAGATCTTTTTTTGGCTTGAGCATAATGAACACCAAAGACAGTATTTGTTGGTTGAAAAGATGAAAATTGTTTAGATTTCACCTGGAGGAGGTATTAGCCTATTTAAGTTGAATTTTAATTTTTTTAATGGCAGGTATGATATCATAAAGCATGCTTTTTTTAAAAAAAAAAGCCAGCGGGAAATGTATTGAGAGACTTGGAAAAGAGAATAAATGTTGCTGCTCATCTGTCATTCAACTTTCTAGGTACTTACAATAGAGAACACCTTTGTACTGCTCAGTAAAGCACATGGACTACAAAAATTTACCAGGTTAGTGGAACGGAATGGGTAGGAGAATTTATAGTGAAAATCTGGCAAATTACTATAAAGTAACAGCTGATTATTTTCTTTCTGTCTGCAAGTTATGAATATGCAGTTTGAGATACTTAAAGTGACCAAGCTTTCTGAACCTTCATTCTCTGGAAATCGTTTCTTGTTTCTAAAGTTTTAGAATTCATGTTTCTAATTGCTTTTGAATATTTTAATCTTGATTTTTAGTATTTAGCTAAGTCATGCTTTAGATATTCACAGGAAAGCAGGGAGCATTTTTAGATAAATGTTGCCAGTCATCTTTACTAATTGAATCTCTTGTATATTAGCACAGTGATAGAGCCTTTTTGAAATCAATACCGTATCTTAATACTTCTTAAAGCAAGCTATTATTAGCACTGAAATCAGCTAGATATACCAGATAATCATAGCTACACAAAAGCCACCTATCCATTATAAGTAAACAGTATGATAATTAACCCACAAGACTTTTCCTGACCCTAAAACAAGGGTCAATCAAGCTGATTATGTCTTATTTGAAGTGCAAGGATGCTGCCTAGGGTCTCAAAAATCATACCACTGAATTAGCATATTGTTTTGT
Source organism: Balearica regulorum gibbericeps (assembly GCF_011004875.1). NCBI lineage: Eukaryota > Metazoa > Chordata > Aves > Gruiformes > Gruidae > Balearica > Balearica regulorum. The sequence goes on from NC_046186.1 coordinate 44,650,502, forward strand.
CCAAGCTGATACACTGTACATCTTAACACACCAGTTACATTGGACACAGCTTTGTGCTGATGAAATACTGCTCTCTGCTTCTGATTCAGGAGCTACCTTGATCTGAACAAATTTGTGGGATATCTTCCCAGTACTCTGCTGCAAACACTACGTGCAGTCTCTTACCATATTAGTCTTGAATAGTAGATTTTGGAAACTTAAGTCTTCAAAATGTTAATGTTTCTCGGACTATTATTAGTTGGGAAGGCAAAGTACTCTTCACTAATGTTAACACTGTTTATGAACTTGCTCTTATCCCAGCTCAAATTTGAAAATTGTTAATAAATTGTTGTGCAAGGCTTAGTATCATACAATAGTCTGATAGGAGATTTTTTCCATTTAAATTCTTCATTAAGTTGTAGCAATAACAGAAATGACATGATCCACCTCTTGTTAATAACAATGTTCTCCCAACTGCTGCTTTCAACATGTATACCTGACTGTGTAATGTCTTCCAGAGAGATCCAGTAAAAGGTAGATATCAATAAGTCTAATTCTTAGGAATTTTCTTTCTTTTTTGGTGCCTAAAACTCAGCACATATATGTTACTATGATCTTAATTTCCACTCAAATTTAGGTTCCTGCATATAGTTACCCGGTGAGACCACTGCAGCCTTGCTTCTCCTTAATATCTGTTAAAATCTAGAGATAAAAAAGGGTGGCACTGAAACGCTGCCTTCATCTTTGGAGGTGTCTGATATGTTTTGGGAGAGGTACTCAGTACGCTCCCAGTGCAGATGGGCAGCACTGAGTTCTGCATAAATCCCTAAGTGTGATCACCTCTCCCTTTTTCTGAAGCCAGTTTTAACTACCAGGTTGTTCAATAATCTGAGGGGGGTGATTGGGGAAGGGGAGTTGGTGGGCATTGGGCTTTTTGGTACTGAGCCACTGTGCAGGCAGGAATGCCAGATTCACAGGGCAAGGGAGAATAAGAACGAGTGGCTGGTTGCATGCCAGAGAGATGGAGGGAGGGGAAGGAGCAGCATACTGATCTGTCTGTCTACTTTGAGTCAGAGGGTTTTGGTTTAAGAAATAGTTCCGTCAGGCTGTTCCTTATTTCCTGTGGGTTTGTATTTGTGAATTGATATTTTAATTGAGTAATACTCAGGCTACAGTATAAACTCACCCTTTATTAGACAAGAGAGAATCAATTTGAAAGAGAGGCCTTGACTAAGAAGAAGATTCTGTACTGCTAAGTAAAAGTTGCATTAACTTCATTTTCTTTCAGCTGCAGACACCCTATCCAGCTGCCTGCTTTCACAAAGTTTGTAGGAATGTCATAGCTTTGAGACCTTTTCCCATGTATTGGACTTAGATTGAATTGGTTACTGGAAGTGATCAAGAGGAGCTGAGCAAGGCAACAGTACTCATTTTTCAGGAAACCATGTAAAAAAGAACAATAGTCTTTGGTCCAAGGAGCTTTTTGTTCTCTCAGAGTCTACAAAAATACTGCAAAGCTTGGTGTCATAGTAAAGATATGGTGTTTCTTTCATTTAAACTCATTTAAATATACTCATTATTTCTTATTCATAGAAATCTGATCCATATCCTGAAGAATCAGGTCAGGTACCAGGCTTCTAGGAGTAACAGCTTCTGATGAAAGCTATTACTGCTGCTTCTCTCTACTGTTACCCTAGAAAACTGTGCTGCACACCGTGCATTCTTATTTCCTCTGCTCTTCATATCTCTATTATTTTATGTTGTATAGTATTCACTGTTTCACCTTTACCCAAATGATTGGTTTACAATGGATTATTTACTTTCCCTGCTCCAAATAATCCATTCCTTTCCCTCAATATTTCATAATGGATGGCAAAAAAATGCAGAAATTATTGCCAGGTAGGCATTTTGTCTGCTTTTTAAAAGCATTAGGTTTATTTCTTAATGTTTTAGACATCTTTAGAATTTTCAGTTAAAATTATGTCATTTCACATTATCTCCATGTCATCAATTTTCTTAATCTAGGAAAAGAAAACAAATTGGAATATGTCTATGAACATGAAGTAATAAATAGTAAAAAGTTGACAGTTGGTAGTAGTATTTTATTAGAATCATCTTTGGTAACAGCTCCTCTGGTAACTGTTATATGTGGTCATGAATAGCCACTGAACTAACACAAAACATCTGCTGCTTTGGCTGAATTTAAATACCCCAGTCTGATAACCTTGTAGAGAGATTTACCAGTCACATGGACTTGAAATTCACATACTAGTCCTGATCCATTGAAGCGAATGACACTCCACATATCCGGAAATCCATGTCAGTAGATCCAAATGCAGGACTGGATTTTAAGTGTCGAACATTATTTTGTATTGGTATATTTACATAGAAGTTTGCAGTTCAGAGGTAAAGAATAGCTGTAATTATGCAGGTAAATATGCAGGCACTGCCTACAATGTAGCCCTAGAAAGATAGGTGGAAAAAAATTGTTTATTTAAAATTGAATTCACTGATACATGCACAGACAGTATGTGTAGATTTTATACTGAGTAATAAAACTTTACATGCAAGACCTGGTCATATTCTAGTTTCTTCACATTTTCTAGAATTCTTCACCTAAGCAACACATAAGCAAATGTTCCTTTTACAGTATCATAGGCAGTTAAGTTGTTTTGGGGAAGTATTTTATATGCTATATGTTGAAATTAATTTTCCAAGAAAAAAATAGCACTCTTACATACTTGTACATTTTCTGTGATTATTCTTGCAATATCTTTTCTTCTGATTGTTGTCAGTTGTGTTTGAAGCATTTACCCTAATTCTGTTTATTCTATAAAGAAAAGACTATCATCTTTCTAGTTAGAGAACAAAATAATTTAAGTTCAAGCTCTTGGCCAATGTGCATTTGAAAAATGATACTTTTCTTATCTCTTCTATTGGGGAAAGTGACTAAAAAATATTTTTTTTCCTCTGGAAATCGTTGAGTGGACTTACATTTTCTTCACTGCTTTTTTAAAACTAAGTGTAATTTAGACTTTAATGGAGAGTCTGTTTTACGTAATGAAATCTAAGCTTTCTGTTATTTTCCATCTTATGCCTTTTAACTTTTCCAGCTTTTTATTAGAAATCATTTTTGTTAAGGAAGTTTCTTCACCCTGGGTTTCCCACAGCAGAGTTTCAGGCTTTAAATCCCATGAGATGATTTCTTTGGGTAGTACAGCACTTGCAACACCTCAAGCTGGTTGCCTCCACAGTGGGATGCTGACTGAAGAAATCCCTGGGCAATTATACCCTTATATTCAAAGTTCCCTTCACATGATAGTTGGGACCAATAGTAATATTAGGGTCTGGGGTCTTCCCGTTCTTCGTTGAGTCCTTTCCTTGTCTCCAAGTGGGCTGTTTCTTTTCTTATGTCTAAGGTTGCTACTTCTGCTGAGGGATGTGGCTTCCTTATCTTCCGGCTTGAACCATGTCTGGGGTCGGCTTTTACTGAACTAGGCAAATGTTCAAGAACAGTTCCAGCATATGTAGGTGACAATTCACAGCTTGTGGCCTAAGGTTTTGGCAAATTTAGCCACTTATGCCAAGCTAGTTATGCCATTGATGCTAAACTTGACAATTAGTATGTCCCAACATTTTGATGTTACGACTTAAGAAATAAGGTAATATACTTGTTACAATGACTCTTTTTACTCTTTGAATATTTTGTTGGATTTTTTTTCTTTTTTTCCTATATCTTCCAGTATGTATATGTTTGTGTATAGTTGGTTACATTGTTCTTTTCTAGAGAGCTCTGACTTCATTCAGTATTATCCTCTGCTTGGTTCATTTGGCTGCATGGTAACATTATTCTATGAGTAAGATTGTCTTTGGGTCCTTTATTTCAAAAGGAAAAGGCAGAAGCTTTTCATATACTTTATATTTTTTGTAAACTTAGCTTTAACTTTTTGTGTATGTGTTTGTGTGTTTATTCCCTTCTCTTTCCTTGTTATAAGAATAGTTCTGCTGTAATAAGTTTATATTTTTTTCCTTTTCATTATATTATTTTCAATGTTTTCTAAGATTCTCAGGTTATGATCCTGTGAACCAGGAAAAACTTGATCATATGTTGCTATTCATTCTCAGGCCCTCGGCTTTTAGGAGAAATGAGTTACGTACTAAATATTTCTTAGGTATATTGCTTACTGTGTATGTAACAGATTAGTCTGTTATCTAACAATGAATGAGAAATACAGTGTTCTGTGCAAATACTGAAAAGTAAAAATGGTATGCATATCCATGAGGGGAAGATGGGTAGTACCCAAGACAATTACCATATGAAATTTGAGTATTGTGCATTTTTTATTAATTGCATTGGTGGCTATTTTGGGGCTTTCCTTTTTCAGATCAGAAGTTCTAAGGGGCTGAGAAATATGTCATATCTAATATGCCATTTTTCTGATATTAAATGATTTGTCAAAATTCCCCTCAAGCTTAGGAGTTTGGCTGGTTTTTCCTTATCCATTTAGACGTCTCTCTTTAGTATATCATTAGGAGGTTTTGGTACTGTCATCATGTTTGGTACTGGTGTAGTATTTGAAAGATGTTTTATCTTTTTTGTCTTCCATTTTAAACACACTGATTGGCTTTACATATACAACACTTGTTTTTTTTTTCCCCCAGAACCTGTTTTGTAGATGTTCATGCTCTGTCCCTTTAACATTTTTTCAGATCAGTTAAAATAGTGTCTTTGAGTTTCAGGTTTGATGCCAGTGAGGTTGCATCATCTTTCTTCTTTCCTAAGTAATCCATGCCATAGATGTTCTGGAATTGAAAGATGAAAACTTACAACTTTCTTTGCCAAAGTGTTTAATTTTAAATTCAGATTGAAACTTTTCTTTTCTTTTCTTTTTTTTTTTTTTTAATATATACGCTGGCTGTCATAACTCCAGTACTTATCCTTAAATTCTTTTTTTTTTTAAATTATTTTTTTATGCTAGAAACTCCCTCCTTCTATGTCAGTTGTTGCAACCAACCAGTCAGACTTGCTTCATTTAGAAACCAGAAAATGCATTTACAGAACAGTACTATCTCCCTGTGCAATGGTAGATTTCATCCTGTATTCTTGGAAATAACGGAACAGATGTCTCAAATAAGGTGAAGTACTGTTTGCAAGTGGATTTATAAAAGTTTATCTATAGTTGTTCTTTAAACGATATGGAGATATTTAATAAAATTATATCTTCATAAATATATGGATCTTGTTAAACTGAATAATTAAATTTGGTTGGTTTTAGTCTGGATTAACTTCTGAAAAGTTTGCCTTGGTTTAAATTGGGAAAACTACAGCTTTTTTTTTTTTTAAATTTATTTTTGTGATTAGTCTGTTTAACTTCTCATTTATCTCTGTAACAGGTAAGGGGAGGAACTAGAAGACCTTTCAAGGCCCTTATTAGTATTTAGCTTTTCATTCTATTATTGTATATAACTTGTTTAACCTATTATTGTGTCTGGTGTTTCATTCTAAGTAATGCTATTTTTTTCAGTTGCATAATAGATGAGTAACTAAGACTTTTTTTGCATATGTCTGGTCAATTAATTGCTCTTCTTTTACCTTTACTTTGTCATTATTGAGTTCAGGTGACCAAAAATCAGAAGAATTTTCAAAGACCAGATTATAATTCATATTATAATGGCATATATTTTTCATATTGTTATCTACACATCTTTCTACATTCTCAAATGCCAGGATGTTTTAAGGTAGGCACTCTAAGCTAGTTGTGGCATGAATTAATAATTCTAATAAAAATAATTCAATAATTTTTAATAGATACTTCCTCTTCTTGTATATTTAATAGCTTGTATGACCTACAAGTAAAATCTAAAATAATCTCGTTAATTTCGTGATCAATGGAGACTTCTCAATTAAAGGAAAATCAGAGAACCAATCTTAACAGTGTAGAACAAATCCTGTTACTTTTTGCTAAAAAGTTACAAAATAAAGAGGAAGTATTCTAAAGAGGCTATATTGAAAGATTTGCTAAACTTCCTTCACTATTTTATCTGTATCTTTGAAATTCACAAAATTGTGCCTAAACAAAACAGTGCAACTGGACCAAATCACAGATTTTCTTAGAAGGGCTTAAAAGAAGGGAAGCATAGGAAGAGGGGTTTGTTTCTTCAGCTGTGCAATTAAAAAATGGAGTTGGCACCAAGTAAAAGAATTTGAGTCCCAGAATTGAGAGATCACAAAATACAGAGCTCTTTACACAACAAGAGCAATGAATTCCATCTGAGTCTATTGCTCATAGCTTTATTATTTTAATCAATGCCAGGACTTTCTATACTTAAAACTTTCTTTGACCTCCATATCAAGGGAAGCCAGAAAAAGTTCAGTATTCCTATACTACTAGACATCATTATTCATTTTTCTGTCTGGCTTTGGTGGAGATGTCTGCCATACAGATTACACTTGCTATTGCCTGGTGAGATATGGAATGTACATGTGATGAAGAATCCTAAAATTTGGAGGATGGTCCCAAGCTGGTCTGTGGGTATGATAAAGTTTTGTGTTACCTACCTTTGCATTAAACTAGCAAAAGACAAATATCAGGAGGTAACATTAAAAACTGTAGTAAGATCTTGATGTGCTTTAAATTCTGCATTAGACAGACTAGAACTTCTAAAAGAAAAAAAAAAGCACAAAAAACTACCTCATGAATAAAATTGTCATATATGTAAAGAGGAACAGAAAGTACGAAACTGAAGTCAGTACTATTTTAATTTATCTCTTCTATTTTGACATTTTTGTTAGTGAGCTAGGAAATCAATAAAGACTAATTTCATTGGCAACAATTAGAGAGTACATAGGAAGGAACACTCAGGATGTGTACAGTTGCTTTCAAGGGCACTTTGAGTAAAATATATTTATTACAAAGTGAATTGAATAGTTCATTTTGTCTAATTGGCTCATATATCAAGCATTAATTCTTTAGAATACTCAATGTACAAAACAAAGTTTGTCATATTGGATATACAAAAAGTATTTTTTTTATTTCACTTACTTTCACACCTTCATAATGAATGCCTGTCTGGTAATCTAAGCCCTTTCATAAAATTCATAAATCATAATAAATGTAACTCAAAGTCTCAGTATAATGCAGGAAATGTCCTAATAACTCCTTGTTAATCAATAATGTTCAAAAATTAAATATATTCCATGTGCATAATCTGTGATGTAGTTTCTCTGAAAAAACCCCACAGATTTTAGTACCTGCTATAGGAGATTAACTAATCAGCATCTGAAAAGTTAGATGTATTAATTCTGGAGCTAAGAATGTGGTTGCACACTGAATACCCAGCAGCAGAAAACACTCAGATGTTGGCAGGAGAAAAAAAGAAATTCCTCAAAGCTGAGAAGGAGCCAGATGTGCTTTCAAGCAAAGCATCTGGGCCAACTGACCCTGAGCTATGCAAGACCACCAGGAGGAAATGATGAGTGATAGTAGTAAGTGACTTCATGCAGCGGGGGTTGGAGGCAACCATCTGCCAACCTGACCTGTCATCTAGAGAAGTTTTCTGCTTACCCGGGATCCGGATCCAGGACACTGTGGAGAGACTGCCAAAGCTTGTCCAGACCTACAACTGTTACCTCCCACTGTTCCTCCATGTGGGCACCAGTGATACTGCTGGGAGCAACCTGGGGAGTATCAAAACTGACTACAGAGCTCTGGAGGTGATAGTTGGGTATACAGGGGCCCAGGTGTTGTTCTCAGTCTTGCAGGGACGGGGGAGGGGTGCAAGGATATTGCACGTCAACACTTAGTTGCAGAGTTGTCGCTGGCAACACGGATTTGGTTTCTATGACCATGGGACTCTGCTTGAGGATCAGCATCTGCTTGGAAGAGATGGAGATCCACCTCCATAAGCAGGGCAACAGTATCTGTGCCAGCAGGATCTTTGCCAGCAGGATGTCTGACCTGGTAAGGAGGGCTTTCAGCTAGCCACCCTGTGGAAGGTGAGTTACTGGCAGCCCTGTAAAGGAGCGATGGTCAGGGTTGACAGTAAAAAGCCTGCGGTGATGTGAATGAAAGAGAGCACAAAATCAACAAAAAAAGGCTTAAGTGGGGTCATCTCAAGCATTTGTGTGTAAACAAGGAAGTACCTATAAGGCACCATTATGGGAAAAAAACCCGGGCTCTTTCTGAGAAATCAGCATGCTAGGGTGCCTTTGACGTGTCTGTACACTAGTGTGGAGAATAAACCTGAGAAGTTAAGAGATCTCTGTGCAGTTGCAGGGCTATGATCTTATTGGGATCATTGAGATGTGGTAGGATGGCTTGCATGACTGAAGTGGAAGGATACAGGCTCTTTAGGAAAGACAGGCTGGGAAGATAAGGAGGTGGAGTTGCACATCATGTGAGAAAACAGCTGGAATGCATGGAGCCCTTCTAGGGATGAATGATGAGCCCAACTCCGAGCTTATCAGTAAGGATTAAAGACAGACCAGTACGGGTGACACTGTAGTGGGAGTCTGCTATAGGCTGCCTGACCAGAAAGAACAAGTGGATGAGGCTGTCATGGTTTAACCCCAGCCGGCAATTGAGCCCCACACAGCCACTTGCTCACTCCCCTGCCAGTGGGGGAGAGAAGAAGGGTAAAAGTGAGAAAACTCCTGGGTTGAGATAAAGACAGATTAATAGGTAAAGCAAAAGCTGCGCACACAAGCAAAGCGAAACAAGGAATTCATTCCCCGCTTCCCATGGGCAGGCAGGAGTTCAGCCATCTCCAGGAAAGCAGGGCTCCATCACACCTAACGGTTACTTGGGGAGACAAACGCCATCACACTGAACATCTCCTCCTCCCTTCTTCTTCCCCCAGCTTTATATGCTGAGCATGACATCATATGGTATGGCATATCCCTGTGATCAGTTGGGGTCAGCTGTCCTGGTTGTGTCCCCTCCCAACTTCTTGTGAGCCCCCAGCCTACTCGTTGGTGGGGTGATGTGAGAAGCAGAAAAGGCCTTGGCTCTGTGTAAGCGCTGCTCAGCAGTAATGAAAACATCCCTGTGCTATCAACACTGTTTTCAGCATAAACCTAAACCATAGCCCCATACTAGCTATTGTGAAGAAAATTAACTCTATCCCAGCCAAAAACAGCACAGACGCCTTCTACAGACAGGTAGAAATAGCCTCACATTCGCAGACCCTCATGGGGGACTTCAGCTACCGTGATATCTGCTGGAGGAACAGCGCAGTGGGACACAAACCAATCCAGGAGGTTCCTGGAGAGCATCAGTGACAACTTTATAGAATCATAGCATCATAGAATGGTTTGGGTTGGAAGGGACCTCAAAGATCGTCTAGTTCCAACCCCCCTGCTGCGGGCAGGGACACCCTCCAATAGACCACATTGCCCAAAGCCCCATCCAACCTGATCTTAAACACTTCCAGGGATGGGGCATCCACAACCTCTCTGGGCAACCTGTGCCAGTGCCTCACCACTCTAACAGTAAAGAATTTCTTTCTAACATCTAATCTAAATCGACCCTCCTTCAGCTTGAACCCATTAGCCCTTGTCCTGTCACTACACTCCCTGATAAAGAGTCCCTCACCATCTTTCCTGTAGGCCCCCTCAGAAACTGGTAAGCTGCAATTAGGTCTCCCCAGAGCCTTCTTTTCTCCAGGCTGAACAGCCCCAACTCTCTCAGCCTATCCTCATAGGAGAGGTGCTCCAGCCCTCTGATCAGCTTCGTGGCCCTCCTCTGGGCTCCCTCCAACAGCTCCATGTCTCTCCTGTGCTGGGGCCCCAGAGCTGAATGCAGTACTCCAGGTGGGGTCTCACGAGAGCGGAGTAGAAGGGAAAGAGTCACCTCCCTCGACCTGCTGGTCACGCCTCTTTTGATGCAGCCCAGGACATGGTTGGCTTTCTGGGCTGCAAGCGCACACTGCTGGCTCATGTTGAGCTTCTCGTCAATCAATACCCCCAAGTCCTTCTCCTCGGGGCTGCTTTCAATCCATTTTTGGTGAGGACCCAAGTAATAGAGGAGCCAGTGAGGAGAGGACTCTGCTGGCCCTCGCACTCACAAAAAAGGGAAGGGCTCATTGGGAATGTGAAGGCTGAGGGCATCCTTGGCTGCAGTGACCATGATGGTGGAGTTCAGAATCCTGAGAGGAGGGAGCAGGGCAAAAAGCAAGGTCACAACCTTGGACTTCACGAGAGCTGATTTTAGTCTCTTTAAGGATCTGCTTCAAAGAGTCTATGGTCCTGAGGAATTGGCTCTAGGTGGTTCTGCTTGAGTGTTGGGGTTGGACCAAATGACCTCCAGAGGTCCCTTCCAACCTCAAACATTCTGTGATTCTGTAAATTCAGCTAAAGTTAATACATGTTCCATTTAACTCACTATTTCTGATCATATATTTATAATTCGTTTTAGATAACAAACGCTGGCAGTAAAGGGCTATGTAACTTGCTTTTTGTAGTGAAGTAATGTTGTAGAAGAAATATCCTTTAATGGTTTACTTTGGAGTAAATAAGCAGAGGAAAACTAGCTTAAGTGCCATGCATACCAAAAGTTTGATGCAATGTATTCCAAGTTATGTTTGTTCTCTACCTACCATGTTAGCTGAGCAGTGCTCAGAGGAGAATTGAGTTCTTCACATCCACTTTGAGAAGACTGTGGTAGAAGCAGTAAACCTGCTTCATGCTTCTAGTCAGATTTATTTTAGAAAAAATTAATTGTGCAGTTTAGTTACAATGCATATTTTCCATAAAAACAAGAATATTTAATCACTGCTATAAGTCGGTGTAGCTTTATTTGTGATGTCACCACATGATTTAGTTAAATTCATTGTTACTTCTGTAGCATTCCCACATCTTAAAAACAGACTAAGAATTATGTAATGTCTTAGTGTGATAAAAGGAATACATATTTGGAAACGCAGATTTTTGCATTATAATCTTTATATTCAGTGTCTCAACAAAACACTGACACCTATGAAAAAGCAATCTATTAAAATAAGGAGAGGTATGCAGCTCTACATATTTTAAGCACACCATAATTAAATATTCTATCATGAATAAAAGCATGAGTACTTAATTCATTGCTGGCTTCTTTGTTGGTGCCCAGCTGACGTGCAAGACAATAAGAGCACCAAGATGTTTTTAGTGGTGATTTACACATCTCTCATATAGCCTCTTAGCCTAGGTGTAGAATAAATTTGTACATGTAAAACATTTGGAGATGAAAGATGTAATCCTATAGTTTTGGGTGTGCTATGATTAATGTTGTAATTGTGAATGAGCTGTCGAGGAAAGAATTCTGGTACATCCATACCATGTTTAACAAATTACAAGGGAGACTGGAGAGAACTTTAAACCTTATTAGCCCTTACCAGTGCAATACACACCCCTCCATCACATGACTCAATCACACTTTTGGGACCACATAGCTTTTCTATTCCTCCCATTCAAAAAATTGAATAGACTGTGTATGCCATCAGGTAGTTGTATTATGTACTTCTAAAGAGTGGTCAAAAAGGCAATGTAGAGAAATCTATATTTCCTTTGCAGTACTGGCACCCTGCTGAGCGTGTATCTCTGCTTACTCTAGGGTAGCAGTATTACATTAACTGTTTCTGAAGGAATTTTCTAATAGAAGTTTCAACAGAAATATAGCAAACTTAAGTCTCTTGGATAATCTTTTTTTCCACTATAGAAAGTGTTTAAGAACATAATTGACCTTTAGAGAAGATACTCTATTTCTATACCTGATTAACAGTGCAATATAAACATACTACTCAAGTTGTTTAATTTATTAAACTACTGAATACAAGCATAAAAGTACCTGAATGTCCCCCACTAAATCACTACTTTACTGTAAGAGATACTTGTGTAAAGATGTGAAATGATGATTTCTTCAGAGAGACTACATATAACAAACACCTGTGTACCAAACACCTGATTGTGACTTCATTGGAACTGCATACACATTAAAATTAAGGACATGTTTGCAGTGAATTGGGGACCCAAGAAGAAAAGTGACAGAAAGATGAGATACAGACAAAATATGTAGAGTTATAGGCATTTATTTCCCTGAGTACTAGGTAGATAAACAAAACTTCAAAAGCATTAAATTTATTACAAGCAAGAAATTTTAGAGGTATCGTTGTTTCAGTCTTTGTTCTCTCTAAATCTTTTTTCTCTCCAGTTTGTCTTGTCATCTTTTTCATCCTTCCTATTCTGTGTTCCTTTGCATTCCCTTACACATAACACTAGACCTTTAGTGATTACATGATCAAATAGCTCTGGACAATGGGATTCTTTTAGGCAGACTGTCACTTCACAATAAATTAAACAGTATGTAGGTATAACAAACAGATTTTTCATGTTACACATTTATTGTGCTATATTATTAAGTTATAAGGATACCTTGACACCTGGGTTTTCCCACATCAGACTTGTCTTTTTTTAATATACATGGGAGAGACTGGGAGCTGCGAGTTAATCTGGCTGTTAATTATGGACTGAATTATTATCATGACAAGACTTAAAACCTATTGTATGGAGCCAAAACAATACTCGTTAATGCACATCATAATTCTAAACATGGAACTCAGACTGAGCAGAGCTGTAGCGCTTATCACTTAAAATATCTCTGTAAAACTTCATAGGATGTTTATAGTAGTGTGTTTAGTGTGGTGTCAGGTTTCATTACGTGACGTCTCTCTATTGAGAAATGCATCTTTTCACCAATTATTTTTAGCCAGGAAAAAACAGATACCTTTTTACAAGTTTTAGAATTAATCAGTCTGCGTGGCATTTAGCAGCAGAGAAGCAACATCGCTCAATTTTTGTGAGTAACAGTAGATTGATGTTGAACATTTTATTTTGGGAAAATTCCATCAGCATAGCCCACTGCTCTCATGAGACTGATGATGTTGAATCTGCCATTTTTGATGCCCTAAAATCTGCTGCCACCAGAATTTCTTTTCTTAATGTCAAGGACTGCTTTGGCAGTGGGACAGGGGTCAGATTGTGGATCTGAACAAAAACAATTTTGGTGCCAAAAGAGATGAAACAATTGGTGCATAAGGTCAATTGATGTTCTTGCCAATTGCTTCATGGCATTAGACCCTTCTAAATCTTTCTTTAAAAATCTTCCATCAAAAGATTGCAATATATTAATCTTGCGCCTACTCAACAGAAAAGATGAGTAGTTCAGTATGTATTAAATTTCAAACTATTTTTCTTATGAAAAACAATCTAAAGATTTTTCAAAATGGCATTTATGTCTTTGAACAAAGCTATATTCTCCTTTTATGCCTTTCTAACCTGAGCTGATAGCTATTTCATGGGTTTGTTTTAATTTTCCCTATAAAAAAATGAGAATGAGTTATTTTCTGTTAAAACATGAGTAATTAAAAAGAATGAATAAAATCCGATTGCCTGTAGTAGTATGAGAAGAGAAATCAAACTATAGAATACTTCCTTTCCTACATTTTTATCTAGCAGTTGGTGAAAATGGCAAACAGTAATTCCTATTTACATCTCTAAGATATATTATTGCTGTCTTTGTGGTTGGTGATATCTTGCTACTTTCTTTGCAAAACTCTCTCTAAATTGGTTTCCTCCTGATTTTGATTCTTTCGCGTGCACCTCTACTAAGACAGTAGTTAACTAAATTCTTCAATCCTTGTGGGCCAATCTGTAACACCACCTTATTTAATCTATTTTTAGCTTAATATTTCTTATCATTTTCAATGGTGAATTTAGAAAGATTGAAGGTGGAAGATTGGTGATATATGTCATGAAATTTTATACATTTTAATACATTCTAGAAATTGATAGGTAATTGTCTTCATATAAATATCCTCTAGAACACTATTAAGGTCAGGTTTACAGGGAAGGTCATCTCAGGGCACTAGCTTGACTGTCTGTGTTAAAATACTGTGCAAACACACAGAGTTGATTGTACACATATAAAAGGGGAACATACTACTAGCGATATTTTCAGTTGCTTTGATCGCCAGTTTATACTGCCAGATTATTCTCAGTGGCTTTGCCTTCCTTAGTCATGGGCACAAAACTGAGCCAGAATCAAGCACTCATCTGGAAGTTGGCAATGGATTTTGTTGGCTTGCCTATTTCTTTTGATAAGAAGGGCTTTGTCCCTTAGCATAAGATATAGTTGACCTTGAGTTGTCTGGAATGTTGTTAATGCTGCAGAAATGACTGACAAACAGCAATTATGGAGAAACATGTGGTTGTTGCTACCCTTATGCTCTCATCAGGTATTGTTACACATTTGAGGTCAGACTGTGAAAGGTAACATTGTGGATGAAACAATGAAAAAGAAATAGCATTATTTTCAAACTCTTTATTCATGACTACAAATATTTTCTATATGATTTGCCCTTTCTATCACAGTGACCTCTACAGACATGATGATGAAAAATATTAACAAAAAGGTAACAACTGATAGCTGGTATAAGAAGTTATTCACAAACACTAAGCTAAAAGCAGACAAATAATTGCATGAGCCATTGTTGGCATCACAGCAAGTATAAAGTCAGATCTGGTTTTCAAATTTACTAGTATAAGGACTCCCTGCTGAAAACATGTACCAGATGCAGGATTTTCTCAAGGTTAAATGTGATTATAGCATGCACACACATACAAATTGCAGACAGAGATTAAAATCACAAAATAATGAGATCTTTTCAAAAGGTAGTATACTGTTCTGATTATGCTCTCTGCCTTTAAGATATGCTTGTGTTTTAAGTCTTTATACACTATGTTCATTGGGAAACTGCATTTAAGCTGATAATATGTCATTGAACTTGAAGGTCTGTCCATTTTATTGTATTACCTGCAGAAAAATTAATTTCATGTAAAGGATCTACAGTTCTACTTCTGTGTGTCAGCAGTCAGAATTATCTTTTTTTTTTTTTTGACTGACTCCTTACACATCTGAAATGAGATAATAAAAATCACAGGAAGATATTAATGAAATGGAAACTACTGTAAGAAAATGAAATAGATATGAATAAGTAACATTGTATGCTTCATACTGAAAACACGTTAGGTTGAATTTATTGCTAACTGTCAAAACCTATGACTTCAAAACTTCAAAATCCTACAATGAGGTGGATTTTTAAAAAATATTTTATTATATCTCTAATATTATAGAGCGAGGGTTTAACACAGATGGAAAATAGTGGACTGGTTAGATTGCCATAGCCACAGGGTCTCTGAAGGCTCTGTCTACCCTAGTGATTTGTCTTGGTACAATAAGAAATATTTTATGTGAATTACCCAATGGTGTCCATTTATCTTATGCTGGTTCAGATCTCCAAATAGTTTGATGCACAAAAATAAAAGATCTTTTTGAGGAAACTAAATCAGAAGCCCTGATCCAAGTGCTAACACTTTCACATTAGACTCCCTTTTGTGTAGTGATTTAAGAGAAAGTATCTGGTAAACAAAACCAAGTTAAAATTAGGTTATGTCAAGCCAGTGTCAAATGCATGGAATGAGGATGGAACTGAGTGCATAAACTGATTCAGGGTGATGCTGCAAAGAGTTAATTTTCAAATTAATATGTTAAACAAGGCAGATTCTACTGTATACTGTACTTGGTCCCAGCTTCAGCTCAGAAAGGAGTGAATGCTTTCCCCATTCAGAGTAACACCATATTGTGCTATCCAGAAGTTTTTCACAAGCCTCCCCCAAAACAGTGCTATGCCTTCAAGGCATAACTAGAGCTCACTGGAAAGCTGTTCCTTTTAAAAATGCTCATTGAAAGATGCAGTTTCATTGAAATGGAAATGTACACAGTTTCATGGATTAAAAAGCCAGAAGGGAGTACTGTGATCATCTAGCCTGGCATACTGTACAACAGAGACCTCATGGCTGTCTTAGTTTCTTCCTATTTGAACTAGGTCATGTCTTTCTAAAGATTAAAACCCCCTCTACCTTGCTTTTTAAAAAGCATACTTCAAGGATGGGAGTAGCTACCACAATTTTCAATGAAGTACTCCTCATTGTTAATTATGCTGTTAATACTAAGTTTGTCTACCTTCAGTTTCTAGCCTCTGGGTCTTGTTATGCCTCTGCCTGTGAGATTGAAATGAAATTTATCTTCCTGTGTATATATTTATAGACCGTAATCTAGTTATCCATTATACTAAGGAGGTGAAATTTCTTGATTCTCTTACTGTAGGTCATGTTTTTGAGTACTTTGATGGTTATATTGTGAATACTTAGCTACTTACCAATGTTATTTTTGACTTTTGGATGCAGAAATTGGATGCATTATTTTAATACTGAAGTAGCTGATGCTAAGTAGTGTCTCTGTTCCAGCTTGAGATTCCACTGTTTATACATCCATGTTCACATCCTTTTTTGACTGAGATTAAGAAAAGTTTGGAGCTATCCAGATGGTCTAAAACTGCAGGGAGTTCTTTGCCTGACAGCTTGTACTGTAAGCTTTTAGGTGTTTACAGCTCCATTGTCACCTCTGGTGATACTAAATCAGACAGTGTTGTATTCCTCCTTGATGCTAAGTCCTTTTTAGGCCACTAATTCTGGGAGAAGTTTTCTTTTGAAAAAGCAGAGAGCTAAGACTGCATTTTTAGTTTACTTTTGGTTTACAGTCTTGGGTCTCTGCTTTTGGTTTACTTAAAGCAAATCACAGTTTGGGATTGGCTTATCCAAACAGCAGCCTTCAGGAAAAATAGAAAAAATGAGGAAGAGGGTGAAGGACTAGTCTGATGATGTAAATGAGAGTTGTGTTGCCATATCAATTCTGTGTGAGAGTTCAGTGGTTAGAGCGTTCAGCCCAGATGTGGGAGATCTTAGCTCACTTACTTTCTTTGTCTCAGAAAAGGCAAACTTATGTTTCCTACTCTCTAGGAGAATAGTTTTACCACATGGACACAGAGTGATTTTATTGTCTGCCAGCATGAATATTTAAGTGTTTCGTGTAAAGCTGAGTAGACGCATGAGTTCAGTAGTGTACTTCAGAATATCTGCCTTTATTCCTTACCTTGACTAGGGCAAAGAATCACTTTGACCTAGGAGGTTCACCTCTCTTTGGAGTATCTTTGCCACGAAGGCAATTGTGATGCAAGTTTTTTTCAGTTTTCCTGATTGCCAGTAAAGAAAAAAATTAGAATTTCCTATTTGTTGAAAAAATATTCTCACATTTGTGTTCTTTATCTTGGTGAACAGTGAATATTCAAGCATTTTTTAAAAAGCAGACCTTAAACAATTTTTAGGATATGATTTAATGACTTTTAAACTTATTTTGAAGTACAAATATGCCATCTCTGAGAACTTCCCTTGTAGCTTATGTAATAGTACAGATTAAGCATTGAAGTGAAGTTAGAAAATTTAAATGTTTAAAATAATGTTATGTATGTTGTGGCAAAATGTTACCTTTCTAAAAGACAGAATTGTATGCCAATTACAAATAGTTCTGTCTTTGCAAAGCAACAATATTTCCCAAGGAAGAATGCAACAGGTATGGATATAGAATGACCCTATTTTCAGTTGTTTACAACTTGCCTAAGTTTGAGAATTTGAAGCAAAATTTTACATGCTGGAGTCTGCCTCAGCTAGCTTGTTACAGTCATTACAGCTAAAAAGTCCCAGTCATTTCAGAGAATAGAGAAAACAAATTTTTTTAAAAAAAAGTTGATGCTATTTTCCATTTAAATACTTCATTGTCCTTGTGCTTTGACGTGGGACTAGCTTCTACGTCAGCTTTGTTGCCCACGTGAAAAGGTCTTTACCCAAAGCTTCCACACTTGGTTCCCCCTTCCCCATTCCCTTCCTTTAACAGTTACTAGCCTTTGAAAAACTAGTTTCTGTACTCAGTGTATGTATAGTCAGCAGTGACTTCCTGGAACTCAATTGCTGATACTCTGTCATCACGAAGCATGCTTGATCCTCTCATAGTCCATAATTGTAACAAATGGCAACTGAATATCCTTCCTCCCTTTGCACCTCCTACATCTAACAAGATTGTGCATCAACCCCAGACATTCAGTTGTCTCATCAGTGCTAGCACCTGTGCCATTCCTACTGAGCTACTGAACACGCTCCAGACTCAGAAGAAATTTCCTTCATGGTGCAGTTCTGAGCCAGAATAGCAATGGCACATTGGAATTGTGAGTTGCAACGCAATTCCTTTCAGTCAGGCTGTTGCTGACCCCAGCCTGGCTGCTAGTGCTTGGGTAGGCCTGTGCTTGAAAACAAAGCATCTGCTGAGACTGAGACTTAGAGAGAGGGACACTGACTGGAAATTGGAGGATGAAATTGATAGTAATTGCAAAAAAAGAAGTTGGTTTTATGCTGAGAAGCTGAAACTGAGAAATGAGAGGGATAAGTTTCATTTGCCTATGCATCAGCTGCACAGATGAATGTGAGAGGAACATGCTTTCCAGTAGGATTTCACAGATATTTATGGCAGCAGAGGACACAACATCCAGAACCTTGGTTTCAATTTCAGGCTTTGGAGAAAAGTATATCAGTGTGGCATGGACTTTTCTGCCCAGTCCATCTCAGTTTTTCTGGCATCTCCTGTTCCACCAGTATCACCTTGGCCATGGTTCCTTGTCCCACTGTCATCCAAACTTTTTATATCCCTCACTCACTCACTTCTGTAGCTTCCCATCATGGCCTATTTCTCATCATGACCCACAGACCTGATCTCTTCATGCACGCAAGCTTCCTGTCTTAGTCAAATCTCCTTTATGCTTTGCATCCACAGTTCCAGATTTCCTGTGTAGCCACTCCAGTTCTTACTCCAAAGACCTCTCCCAGTCTCATTCAGTCATGTCCAGTCTCACATTTTTCTGACCTCTCAGCAGATTTCCCTCCCTGCCCTCCATGTGGCAGAGGCTTTCTGATCTAGTATGGGTACTGAAATAGGATGAGTGTTTCTCTCAGTCCTCTTCTGGTTTCTTTTTTCCAGTGGTTGCCCAGCTAGTCTTAGGTTTCTCCACATCCTTTGCCTTTTTGTCAGAATGCTCTTTCCATACTCCTTTTTCTGTCCATTCACTTACATTTTTTCCTTGACCAGACAGTCTTGAACTCCTCACTCCCTGACAGTTAAGTGATTTTCAGTGCTTATTCCCAGACCACAATCTGTGTAATTTAGATTTAAATATGTACATATTTAATACAGGTCTCAGTTCCAACTGTATTTCAATTTTGTTGGCCTGTTGTTTGAGATGTAACCTTCTGCTTTCTGTGTTGCTCATTTTTGCTCTGAAGACTGAATTACTACATTTTCACACCACTTGCTATCTGAGTCTTCATAATTATAATTTTATTTTTACAATCTTATAGAGAAATGAGAGAGGAAAGAGAGTGGTGCTATCCATATAAAATAATTTAGGATATGCAAATTGAAAAAACTTAGAACATCATTTTTCAGAGTACTTTACTTAACATTGCTGTATATTAACTTCTGTATGTTGAAAGCGGAACTCCTATGGATTACATTTGCAGCTGTGTTATCAGCATTTCTGCAGAAGATATTTAAGAAATTAGTTGGGACAGGATATGTCCCAATTAACGATGCTTCAGAAAAGTTTGGTGTAAGTGCCTTATCAATGTTATTAAGGCATGCAGCAAGAGGACACAATGAGTTTTGCAGGTGTTGTGGTTTTACCCCAGCTGGCAGCTGAGCACCACGCAGCCACTCGCTCACCCCCTGCCAGTGGAATAGGGGAGAGAACTGGAAAAGTTAAAGTGAGAAAACTCGTGGGTTGAGATAAAGACAGTTTAATAGGTAAAGCAAAAAGTGCGTGCACAAGCAAAGCAAAGCAAGGAATTTATTCCCCACTTCCCATGGGCAGGCAGGTGTTCAGCCATCTCCAGGAAAGCAGGGCTCTGTCACACATAACGATTACTTGGGAAGACAAACGCCATCACTCCGAACACTGCCGCCATCCCCCTGCCCCTTCCCAAATCCCTTCTCTTCCCCAAGCCTCTTATAAAGTGAGCATGACGTCAAATGGTACAGAATGTCCCTTTGGTCAGTTTGGGTCACCTGTCCTGTCTGTGTCTCCTTCCAACTCCTTGTGCACCCCCAGCCTACATACTGGCAGGGCAGTGTGAGAAGCAGAAAAGGCCTTGGCTCTGTGTAAGCACTGCTCAACAACAATAGGTCCATATAATAAAAACATCTCTATATTATAAACACTGCTTCCAGCACAAATCCAAACCATAGCCCCATGCTAGCTACTATGAAGAAAATTAACCCCCTCAGCTGAAACTAGAACAGCAGGGAAGCTATCACTTGTTTTGATCATGTTACCTTCTTTTCAATTGTGCAGTTGTTTATTAAACAATTTCCAGGTGCTGAGCAAATGAAATAAATAATCTACTCACAGTGATGGTTTCCTATCAGAGCAGATTCATCCTGAGCATTAAATGAATCTGGATTTCCTGGGAAAGAATAGTGGATGTTCATGAAGTACCACAATGTTGTTATTCAAAGGTACAAGGAGGCAGAATTTTTCTTCTGGATTTGTGGATATAAATCTATTTTGAATGTTTGATATGCAATCCCACTAGCATTCTATTAATTTATCAAGGTAACTGTGATATCTGAAGTTGAAATGTTCATCGGTGGCAAATAACTACTCTGTTCTAAACATAAATGTTGTAAAAGTATTAAATGCTAACAGGACTTTAAAAAAATAAATATAGTAAGTGGTACACAGCAGAGCGGGATGGTTCACTACAGATGTAATTTGGATGTTAGCATTATAAAAAATCAGCTGCTATAGTTCGCTGATAGTCAGGACTTTGACAATAAACATTAATTATCTGAGGTTCTTTGACTATGGCACCAACAAGCATTCTTCAACATACAAAGTAAGTGTGTTTACGGCTACCAAACTCTTATAAATGGAAATGGGTATAACTGACATTTGGGCATCTATAGACTTGAGCCACCTCTTTCACCATAAAAGGTAGGATTTAATAACGAAAATATGGGTGCCTGGTGCTATTGGAAATGTCCTACCACATTTAACCTAGCCTCCAGCTGTTACTGCAGAAGGACTCTGATTTCCTCTGGTCTCATGTCTGTCAGCCCCAGGTCTCAGATATCCTAGGTGTGTGAAATGTCACTGGCTATGTTTTGAGCCACTGAGTCATAGTTCTGTATTCAAGATGCACATTTTTGATCTAGTTTGTACAGATTTTGGTCTGGGAGTGATCCTTTCCCAGAATACCCTTCAAGGCTTAAATTATTTGGACCTCAGAGATCTCCTGAATTAGGAAGATTTTTTTATTAGGGATTTTTCTTTTTGGTAGCCCCTGGTAAATTTTTGTTTCCCCATGAATATTTTGATCATTTTTTGAGTGAAAGTTAGCATCCATGATTCTGTGGCCAGAGGTATACTTGAATGACATGTTTGAAGGATTATCTTCTTTTTGTTTGTTTCAAATCTTCTGTTAGCTATTTTTCTTTATTGTTTCCTACAGCTTATTGGAACAGACAGTAAAAAATACTTTCCTGTTCACCTTCTTCTTCACCACTTCTAATATATGGACTTTGGTATGTCTCCATCTCTATTCTAGGCTAAAGAATCCTGGTCATTCTTTGTACAGAAATTGTGTCAACTTTGATCCGTTCTTTGTCCTTTTCTCTATCTTTCCAATTATATTCTTTTTGGGGTAAGAAGGACCACCAGAATTATACACAGTATTCAGACTGGAGCTGTGCTATTAATTTATTCTGTGGCATTATGTTTTTTATATTCCTTTCATAGTAATCTGCATTTTTCTCTTTGCTTTTTTTTGACTATTATTAAACATATTCCTAGTATTTCCAGGCAGCGATATTATAACTCCAAGGTCTTACTATTGAGTTATAATACTTAAGAGTCTATCACTGTGTATGTAAAGCCCAAATTATTCTTCTTTTGGTCTATCAATTTCTATCTGTCTATGCTGAATTTTTCTCTGCCTCTTAATTGCCTAGTCACACAGTATCATGATATTTGAAACAACCATTAACTTTACCATCAAAGTGAGCAAACTTTGTAATCTTTCAGCCCTCTTTCCGATAATTTATGAATCTCTTGAACAGCATATGTCGCAGTACAGATCCCAGAGAGACTCTATAATTTTCACAGTGAAAACTGACAACATATTCCTACACAGGTGATTCCAGCAGGCTCTGCAATGGACCCACAGCTGGCCAAAGCTGAGCCCCTCAGCCAAGCCCCTTAAGAAAGGGCAGAAATAGCAGACAGAGAGAGGAGGAGGGAGCAAAAAGAGTGAAAGAAACAGCAGAGGCAACATCAAGGTCAGAGGAGGAGGAGAAGATGCTCCAGGTGCTGGAGTAGATACTCTCTGCAGCTCATTGGAGGACCCACACCAGAGATGATTTTCCTGACAGGAATTACAGATTGTGGAGAGCCCACACTAGAACGGAGAAAAAGTGTGAGAAAGAAGTAGCGGTAGAGAGGAACTGCAGTGTACTGACTGTAACCCCCCATCCTCCTCTGTGCTGCTCAGGAGTGCAGAGAAGTCTGGAGGGCATGAGTGAAGCTGAGCCTGAAAAAGTGGGGAGGAAAGGTGTTTAATGTTTGTCTTTTTGTTTCCCACTACCTGAATTAGTAATTACATTTTTATTTCGATGAATAATAAATTAAGTTCATTTCCCCTCCAAGATGAGTCTGTTTTGCCTGCAATACTCATTAGTAAGCAATCGTCCGGTCTTTATCTCAACCCACATGCTTTCTCATTCCTGGGTTATCTCCCTGTTTTCACCCCAGTCCCGCTGAGGAGGGAGAGTGAGTGACTCTCTGGGTGGGATTTTGGCTGTTAGCCAAGGTTAACCTACCTCACTACCTTTGCTTTCACCTTATTACTCATTATTAATACATACAGGTAATTTTCTGAATGGAATTGCCTAGCAATTTAAATTTTTTATTTTTTTTTTTTTTTAAAAAAGCAGTTCTGATAAGTGACCTTGTTGAATGCAGACTGGAAATTTAAAAAAACCTCTCTGGTCTATATACACATACTCCTTTAGAAAAAGTTAATACATCTGTAAGGCACAAGTTTCTGTAAAAAAAAGTTCTTCTCTGTTATGTCATAGTTATTAATTTGTCCACTGGTTCTATTTTTTTAGAATAGATGTTTCATAACATGCTTAGTTGTGTTATTCTTTAATAATTTATAAGCTTTTGGCAAATATGAATTAGTAGATAGGAAGTTTTTACTTTCTATCTTGATTGTTTGGGGTTTTTTGTTCTAGAACTTCTTTCAGAACTTTGAAAAGTGTTGGAAATTTTGAATTTGAGATAGACCCTTTGAAATATTGAATGTAAAGAAAAATTCTGGTGAGCAAAACTCTTCAAGCTCTTCAACAGTGATTATGGATCTGAAAATTAATTTGGGGTTTTTTTGCAGTCTTTTGAGTGTTTCTTAATTCCTACAAGCTCTGTGTCATGCTCCCTGCTCCTCATCTAGTTGAAAAGGCATTTGTTATTGGATTTTCTGCCTTTTGCAAGTTATTCTTCAAACTTTTGGTCTTTCTTACTGTATTTTTGCACAAATGATCAGAATTTATGATTTTTTCCTATTTTACTCATTTGAATATAACTTCTTTTTGTGAAAGATAACTCCCTGTGTTATTCAGTTGGTCTCTCTGACTGTGCTGTGGTAGTCATAAGTTTTTCTTCGGTTTTTTGGTCCTTTTGATGGTGGTATTCATTTGCTCTGACAGTTAAATACAAGGCCTTTAGTTTCCTTAATGACTGCATGTATTCTACCCTTTTTGATGTCTCCTTTCATTTATTTTCCATAAAACTAATTTTTATATAGTTTACTGTTTTGAAATTAGTAACTTTTTGTTTGTTTGTTTCTGCAAAACTGTTAAAACTAAATATATGATGGTTGCTGTCATAGCGTAGCTCCTGGAAAGTAATGCTGTGAACTACATTCTTTGCACTGTATCGTCAAGAGAAGAATTACTTCTCCTTTTGGAGGTTTTGCCACTAGATACTTTAATCATTTACAGGAACTAAAAATTAAGTGTTATAATCATGCACTAATGTGACAGCCAGTTATCTACTGGAGATCAAAAATGGAGATCTTTATAATTTTCTGCCTTTGCATTCTCAGTTAATGTGTGGGTTCCTGATTTACATAACTTGTTTATCTGATTTAACTCTAAAACTTCTGTAACTTTTGACGATGAAACTCCACCAACACAATGAGTCTTTCCTATGTAATTTGGTGGTAATGTTCACTGATTTATCTTCTTCCATCAA
Organism: Balearica regulorum gibbericeps; assembly: GCF_011004875.1. Lineage (NCBI taxonomy): Eukaryota > Metazoa > Chordata > Aves > Gruiformes > Gruidae > Balearica > Balearica regulorum. The sequence continues at coordinate 44,674,769 of NC_046186.1, forward strand.
GTTTCTGATATAGCTATAAAGTACATTTCTTATGTGCATCTAAGTGTTTTAAATCCCTTATTTTTACTTTTCCAGCATTTGTATAGAAACATAGATGTTGTTTCACTTTCATGTTCTTCTGTACTCTATTGTGATTGTTCTTCACTTTTTCATTTAAATTTTACTCTTCTATTTCAGGTTTTGAGATTTTGTGAAGAAGTAGGGGTTTACACAGAGTTTTTAATGAAACAGTTCTTAAAATCTTGGATAGATAATCCCATTCTAGTTCTTTAATTAAAAAAAGCTCACCTAGTATGCAGTTTTCTGGAATGAACGAGTGCCCATCCCTCAGTTTCCTATACCTCTGCAAATATCGGGGCTGCCTAGTTATTCTGTGCTTCACCTAGCTTCTGAGAAACAGTATATAAATGAAGGCAGTCATGCAGCTGTTCTAATGAACACGAAATTTTGTAGGAGCCATCAGATATAGGGCACAAAAATGGCCTAAACCCATCTTCTTTCCCCTATTTTCATTTCTGTCCCTCTACTGAGATATTTGTAGTTACAGGTAGCACAGCAATATCTAGAATATTTTATGTAGTTCCTGCTGTTTCATGATTTATGATGATGTTCATCCCCATCAAGCTCACATTTATGTGCACTGTTCTTTACAATTAACTTGTTTAACAACAATAGCTTGGTTTCTGAGTTAATATAAAAGTATCATCCCTTAATAATGTAAGTAAAAGCTCCTAATTATATATGTTAACATTTTGTCTGACCAAATCTGTGTCACTAAGGATCATCAAACATGACAGTATTCCGAACATGGCTGCTGATAGTCCCTCAACATTTTTTCCCTTGATTGTCATGTAGTAGAATCCTCTTAAAGTATTATGCATGAAAATTAAACAATATTCCTGATTATCAAAACATAACAGAAAATGACAACATTTTAACAAAAAGCATTAATAATAATCTAACACTTTCTATACTGTTAGATATATGAAGGTAGGGGTAGGGTGAAGATAAATCACATACTATGATGCTGATAGTGAACACGAGTTAATACCTGTCACCTATGGGAAATAGGCATCAGGTGTATCATTTAAACGGAAATTTTGCTATTGTACACTCATTACTTTACTTCAGAATGCACTGCACTGATACTTCCGTGGCAATCATCCCAGGGAATGACATCATGTACGTTCTGGTATATATGATACCTCCAGTGCCATGTAATGGAGTATGTATGGTGCCAGTGAGATGACACTATTCAGAAGAAAAGTTTATGTATACAGTCATAATAACAAAGTGGTTTAGCAGGGGAAATCTAGGCTGAATAGACAACTGTTTTTATAAAATCCTATGCAACGTGGTCTATGACAGCTTCATTTTATACATTATTCTAGGTGGTACATACTGTTTTGTAGTTAAAAGTAGAAATGTGATTGTACTGTCACTGAGATATGATTTAATTTTGTTGTTGTTGCTGTATGGTACTGTAGTGCAGGAATACTGTATGACCTTAGAAGGAAGAGTGACTGCATTACTTCTTAGAAGAAAATATTACTAACGTAATTATATTTAAGCCTCTTTCTCTCATCTTTTCTTTCAGTTAAAACCAGAGACTTAGACTATTAGTTGACAAGTTCAATTATACCATCCTCAGACTGTGTCTCCATGAAACATAAAGACAGTTTTATTTGACATAACGTACGGTCTGCCTGTTTCTTTAATGCTTGTTCCCTTTCTGTGCATCTGTTGTTTGGGCTATGACACAGTAAGCATTAGAAAAATCTCTTCTATTTTTTTTTTTAAGAGATATAAGAATCTGTGAAAGTGAAAAGTATTGCAAAGTGAGTGTAAACATTTATTTAACAGCAGCATTATTGCAAACCTTCTCACAGTGACTTTGAAATATATACATCTAAATTTATATGCACCAATCAATAACACAGTACAGACAGGGTAAAAACCCCATATTTTCACTCTGAAAGACTCCCTCATTATATTATAATGTCTTTAAAGTAAGTCACATGTTAGATCTAACTACTTGACAGGTAGCCATTTTAAAGACATTTATGAATATAATCAATGGTAATTCTCGATAGTTATATTTCTAATAACCAATTTGCTGACTTCATGTTCTTGTCAAGATAATTTATACATATACACCATATGTTCTTGTGAAATTTTTCTTTGCCCAGGTGAGCATTTAATCTTCCTTTCTCCTAAAGGAATTACCCACATCCTGAAATCAGAGGATCCTCCACTTATTTTTCCCTTCTGTCAGACCTTCCAGCCTTAAGACCTGAAGTCGTAATGATCATCTTTTCAGCAGAGGGCAGCATATGGCATTCTCAGAGTCTATCAATTCCACTGTTTAATTGGCTGTAGAAATCACTGTTGAACTAAAGGTGATTTTGAAGCACTTCCAACTCTTCTTGACTCTTAGGCAAGATTCAGATTTTGGTATCCTTTCTGACTGTATAGAATATTTCTTAGGGGAATGATCTGTAGTAATGTCTCTATTAAATAAAATGAAAGTTGGTTTTCCTTTTTTTTATTGTTACAAGAAAGCAATACTTCTCTGGTTCGCCTTCTTACTAATGATAGTAAAGTTTGTAGAAAAGATTACTTTGCTCCAATAAATTGAATAGAAGCTAAAAAGTTGCATATCAGATAGTTTTTCCTTCTGGTAATCTTAGGCCTTTGTCTTCATAATAATGGTAAACCTATTAGGGGAGGAAAGGCTTGGCACACCATCTGCTATTGGGTATCAGACAGCCTAACACTCTGAGCTACTAATTCTGTTTTACAATCATTTCAAAAAGAGAAAACAGTTTATTTTGTAACACTTTTTTCCCTTGCATTTCTATAGAAGAAGAATGAGTTTACATCCAGTTTCATCATTATTCACTTTCTTGTTTGTTTTTTTTTATACTGTGTAGTTAATTTTCTAAATTATAGACAAATTATACAGTTCATACCCTAAGTAATCAGCTAATATCCTGCAGAAGCTTCAGGATGATCCTCACCTTTCTGATTTTTTTACAATCATGTTTTCAAGTATTCTGTATATTGAATCATTGTTTATTGATCAGACCAGATGCAAATTATGCTTCTAGTGTTTAAATATCTTTTGTTTTGATCAACTAGTTAGAACAGGTTCTTTATTAGTCTTAGGATATGACTTCATTACCTTGCTCATTAGATATAAAAAAAGGATCTTCCATGGAACGTCCAGTGAGATGATATTCATCATACTGATGGTGGTGCTAACATAAATTTGCTCTTTTTTTTCTTTTTTTTTTTTTTTTAAATAACAGTTATGCTTTCTGGTTTACATAAGTTCAAAAATTCTCAAAATGACAACTGATTCTTTCTGCATGCTGCAGAGGCTTCTCAATAGGCTAAGAAGTTTAACACAATTTTTACAATATCACACAGCCTCTGTTTTCTGGAAGCTATAGAATCATAGAATAGTTTGGGTTGGAAGGGACCTTTCAAGGTCATCTAGTCCAATCCCCCCTGCAGTGAGTAGGGACATCTTCAACTAGATCAGGTTGCTCAGAAGCCCATCCAAACCTGACCTGAATGTTGCCAGGGATGGGGCATATACACAGAACTGTGTGGGATGATTGATTCTTTTCACTTTGGTGGTGGAATAAAATAAAAGATATAAAAGTTTTAAAAGCTGCTCCAGATTTTTTTTCCTTGGTAACTGTGGGGGAATATATTGTTGTGTTAGTCTTCTTGAAGTTCTATTTTGGTGTTAATTGAAGTGTCTGTTGTTTTTCACAGAAGGGAAGAAAATTTGTAGATGTACTAGATTTTAATAAAACTTAATGACAGCAAGTGGCTTGGCAGAGACAATAAATGCCCAAAACTCAAAAGCAGAAATCATCTCTTGCTCTTATGTGTTATACTACCATGATCATTAACATGAAAGAGGTATTTCTGAGTTACTTTAAAAAAAAAAAAAGTAGTAATTTGCAACTATAACTAATTAAGCTGGCTCTGAGATGTTTGAGTCTTACTATAGAGAAGACTAAAAATCTTTTGATTCTCAAGTAGGAAAAGATATTCTAGAAATACATGGTTGACATTTAAGCCAAAACCTTGAAAGAGGCTTGGATTAGGTCACGGTGTTTGCAGGGCTGGATAGTTGATCTAATAGCAAGAGGATTTTGCTGTTGCTCTAAGTGCTTAAGTTGTTCATCTTAGACTGGGCATTAAGACTGCTGGCTTCATGAAAATACACTTTTTGAATATGATGGTTAAGTCTCTCGTGAAGTTTCTAGCCCCTTAAAAACACTTAAAGCATCACTCGGTCATTTAAGTGTTTTCTCATTGTTAATGTAATCCTTATTTGTACAGTTCCACTATGTCCTCCTGTTTATTCTATTTCTTTTTTCATATATATATAAATTTTCATATCTATTTTATATATATTAATGTGTAACATTAATTTGTCTGGATCCCCCTTTTTCAATTTTGTTTCTTGTTCTTATATCTTGAAGGAGCATAGTCAGGGGAAAAGCTGTTCTTTCTCCCCTTTGGTACCCCAGATATCTGTATCCTTTCATAAGAATTTTTGCAGCCTTATTACTGAATAGCTATGAAGAACACAGAAGTGAGTGTGACAGCCTATGTAATTTAGAACACTAATTTATCTATTATATCATCCATTGAGTGATAGCATAATTTGGGAAATTTAAGTGTGTGATAACCACCCAGCGAGTGGTTTAAACCTCTACAGTATAGCATGTCTGAGATATGGTTTGGCAGCTGGAATTTACTCTCTAAAAAACACCAGAAGATCTCTTGGAGGACTTCAACTTGGAATGCTTCCGTAGCACAAACAGTGTTGTAGTACTTCAGTAAAGAAATCTTGGAGCCTTCAAACTATTGTTTCAACATGTTTGAAGTGGTTATGCCTCTGCATACACTGGGGAAATGTTCTCCTAAGCCAAGTGTTTCTAGCCATTCCTCATCATTCCTGATGCTGAGGTTAATATGGATTCTGGAAGTCCTTTAGAACAAACTCAGGAGTTAACTGAAGTTGTGCTGGGTAAAAGATTGGCTCAAGATTTTTTCTTAGTTTTGTCAGAGCAGAGAGAAGCAAGTGCTTAATACTAGGTATAGGTTTTCCATTTTTTATAATGGCCCAATCACCATCACAGTTAAATAATTTTTGGCTATCATTTAAGACTGGTTATTTCACACTATTCTAGCAGTTGAAAATGGCTTAAGCAGGGGCTGTGCATTAGTTTTGTTTCTGGGAGTGAATACTCTTGGCAATTAAAGGGAACTTTGAAGTAAGATAGGTATACATGCCATATTGAATTTTGAATTCCAGCTTGCATAGCTATGTCACATTTGCTTTAATCCAGAACAGCCACTTCATCTGTGACCTCTCAGCCCTGCTGCACAAGGGAAACATACAAAATACCTTCAAAAGATAATTCTGGAACTAAAATTCATAACTCTACTGGGCACTAAAAACCATGGACTCAACAGAGACATTGGTTTTATGGCACATTATATTTTTTGCCACCCCAGGATAACCTTTCCAAGCTGCACAGACAATAAATTACTTGTGTGTCTCTTGCTCTCACTCCCTCTCTCGCTCTGTCCCATAGGAGCAAACAAATGTATTGTCTTTCCCTTTCTAATATTTCTCCGCCCCATATTTATGAACTATCTTATCTTTTAGTTAATTGAATTGGCAAGTTTGATTAAATTAAAATCAGAGCAATTGTTCTCAACTTTTGTTTACTTTGGAAGATTGCTAATTCTACTTTTGGTTCCAGAATTTTTATAGTAGTTCAGTCTTTTAATAAGCAGTTTGACCAGTCCAAACTCCTAGGTTGCTGTGTTTTGTATTTTAATATTTTCTATTCATAATTCTCATGTTATTGTGCATGTGGTTTGTAAAAGAAGAGGTCGATCTGACTGAGGAGTGGTGTTGTAATTGTCCTGTTGCTTATTTGCCAATAAAAATGGTAGCAACTAAAAGAACAAAACACACTTAGTAATAGATGTCCTTGTTTTCAAGATTAAGCACTATCTACAGAATTTGCTAATTTCAAGTTTTGGCTCTCAGTGATTGTCCTCTGAAAGTGTGGTAAACTCAAGCTGTATCAGTAACTGAACTCTATTCAGTTCTAGTACAGAAACACTGTCTAGTTGACAGTGCTTTGATAAAGCCGGAAATGCTGAAATGCTGACAGTTTCTAAGATAATCCTTTAAAAAGTGGTTGCCAGTACCATACATTTTAAAAGCAAAAAAACATTGCTCAGAAAAAAATGCAATAAATGATGTGTGCATTATTACATACTCTTCACTCAGTGATTCTTCAGTGAAAAAAACAAAATCAACAGCACACACTGTCTCGGCAGGTCTAAGACATCACAGGAGATGCTTCTGAATACACCCTCATGGTTTGGTGCTTATTCTTAGCTGGGAGAAACAATGCCATAAATTTGGATCTTGCCTCTGTCTCTGGTGTTATAAAACTTCAGTAAAATAAATGGAAGAAACAAAGAAGGTACAGTATCTGGACTCATGGCATTATGACATACCATCTGAGTAGACAACAGAAATAGCCTGCGGCATAGATCAACTTTAACTGTGGTCTTGTCACATTTCATAAACCGGAGCAAAACTGGGCTTGGTCAGCATATGATACAAAGCCTATAAGAAAACTGTTCATAATTCAGAAAGCAGTGCATGCAGTTCAGCTGTTTTGCAGTGTTTCCTCAAAAACTAAAGAATGGCTTGCTACAACTAAAAAGATCTTTTTTCTCAGTGAAGATGATACAGGAAGCAAGCCGATTCTTTTCATAAAAAAACCCCAAACCAACAAACACCCCCCGTGTTTCTTCTCTTTTTTTTTTAGTTAGATTTTGTTGTTTTGTAAAACAGCAGACACTTCTGACAAGAAATGAAAATTTACTATTGTTTTCATATGTAATTGGTTTTTTTTTCAACATTTGTGCAAATATTTCTGGTGGTAATCATTGTTTTTTACTGTTAAATATGATTGAACCATATTTAGCTTTAATCACCTTAAGAAGTTTAGGCTCACATCTGGCTAATTTTCTGTATGTGGCTGTAAACACCAATGTAGTCTGTTTTTAGTGTGTATGGGCCTACCTAGCAAAATTACAATTCAGAAACATAAGTGTGTATTGTATAATAACTTCAGGAAGTTGTAGGATTACTAATTTGTTGTAGGATTTATTATTCACATTTAGAATTTAAATTGAAATCTCTGATGTAACAAACCCAGAACACTCTCAAGACTAGTAATTGTAAAACATGATGCTCATCTGCTACTGACCCTGTAGAAAAGATTCAGTGTTATTTCAAAATACTCTTTGTTGTGACAAGCACTTAATGATAGAAACACTACTGCCATAGCATTGGTCTTAGTTGGTCTACTGAGTAAAGACCTGTTACAAATCCAGGATCAATCATCTACCCTTTTGATTAATACAGAAACTGTATATTTATTTATGTTTTTATTTGATCTTAATTACATCACATGTTATTAAAAGTAAGCTGTTGCGGTTTAACCCCAGCCAGCAACTAAGCCCCACATAGCCACTCGCTCACCCCCCACCAATGGGATGGGGGAGAGAATTGGAAGAGTAAAAGTGAGAAAACTCGTGGGTTGAAATAAAGACAGATTAATAGGTAAAACAAAAGCTGCGCACACAAGCAAAGCGAAACCAAGGAATTCATTCCCCCACTTCCCATGGGCAGGCAGGTGTTCAGCCATTTCCAGGAAACCAGGGCTCTGTCATGCCTAAACAGTTACTTGGTGAGACAAACGCCATCACTCTGAATGTCTCCCCCTCTTCCTTCTTCTTCCCCAGCTTTATATGCTGAGCATAACGTCATATGGTATGGCATATCCCTGTGGTCAGTTGGGGTCAGCTGTCCCGGCTGTGTCCCCTCCCAGCTTCTTGTGCGCCTCCAGCCTACTCATTGGTGGGGTGATGTGAGAAGCAGAAAAGGCCTTGGCTCTGTGTAAGCACTGCTCAGCAATAGCTAAGACATCCCTGTGTTATCAACACTGTTTTCAGCATAAATTCAAACCATAGCCCCATACTAGCTACTATGAAGAAAATTAATTTCATCACTGCCAAAACCAGGACATAAGCCTATTCTGTTCTTGCATATGTGTAGTTTAGAAAATTTGTAGGTTTTCATTCATTTTGAGGAATTTCAGTTGCACAATACTGCTGTATTTGTCACACCAAGAGGAAAAACTTAAATCCATCCTTTCCCTCCCCCCGGTAGAAATTAATAATATTATGAATCTTCTTTCTTGGTAGGTTAGGTGAAATCCTGTATTCTGAAATTAAATTGCTTTCCAGTGTCTATAAGTAAAATTTAATCTTTACTGTTGCAGCCAAACCATTTTCTTCAAAATTTGTTGCTGAAGAAACAGAAGATGAGGACAGGACAGGTTGAAGCACTGATCTGTATAGGATCTGTCCCCTCATATAACATTAATCATGAATGTCACTAGTTACTAGCCTCAAGAGCCCGCTTTAGGATATATTGTATTTACTGTGAAAGTTGAATAAAGGCAGATACTGAAGATATGTTGTATGTAATCAACCATATGTGAGTTTATTACTATGAATTGTGAATCCTGATTATTTTCAGGGCTTTAACTGCCCTTCTTCTTAGCCTCTAAAAATACCTTTCACCTTCTATTTACAATTTACATCAATAGTCCTTATTTGGAATTTTTAAATGTAGGATTAGCAAAATTTTACTAATGTAATGTGTTGTGTGTGTGATAAACTCATGCTTGGGTTTTCTTAGCAGGGTGATTAGAGTAGAAATGTGATCCTTTGGCAACTTACTAATATCCTCATGGAGATTTAAGTGGTGTTGGAATCCTTACATCCACAGCAGAGAATATTGCTGTTTGAAGGAACACGCACTCTCCAAAGTACCAGGTTTTAACTATCCCTGTGACTCAGTAGGTGGAATTAAGACACTTCATTCCTTTGTATTTTCCAGTTGCAGTTGAACAGAAAGATTTGGAAGTTAGGATTTGTTTTCAGGCTGTGGAGAAGAGCAAGTCCAAGTGTCCAAGAGTCTTCTCGTTTATTCTTTACAGCCTGGTTAAGTTTTCCTTGTTGCTTGTTCTTTCTCCTGCTTTCCTCTTTCAGAGCTAATATCCTTGTCCCAGGTCTCTGCCCAGATAATATTGATTGCACACTGGTGGTTCCTTGCTACATTTGTTTCTCTGCAGTCAGCTGCTCCTCAGCACTCCGTATTTCTTTCAGTTCTCCTCTTCTCTAATCTGTCCCTCCCTAAACCTCTCAGATTTCTTCATCTAATGTTGGACCTTTCCAGACTCGCTATCATTCCTGACTTTTTTCTAGTTCTGTGTAACCAACTGTACTTCGTCACTCGAACCACATAACTTCATGTCAACTGAGGTCCCAGTGAGTCCAGGACTGCAAATAATTTCTTTATTTCAGTCTCTCACTCAGTCTCTGGTATTGTGGTTCTTTTGTACCCTCTTTTGCTATCAGGCAATAGTTCTGCTGCCCTGGCACTCAGTCGTCCTCATCAGTCAACCCAAGGCCTCTAACATAAAACACCAGTTTCACTCATGCCCACAACAGCCATTCTCCCATTCTACTGCCACACAGATCCTCCTCTGTCCAATTTACCTCCGTTAGTACTGCCTTTGGAGAGTATAGTCTCTTTGTTCTCCCAATATATGGATTGGAACATAGGGAAAAACTGCATCATGGGAGAAATATAGGATCAATTGTGAGATGGGGATTACTTTGTGCAGGTAGAATCTTTCATGATTTCAATTTTCAACTGTTACATACCCCTCCTGGCCTTGTTGTGATTGCAGTTTTCAAAGCCTTATTATCTTGTCCAAGTTTGGGTAAATTTTGATCTCATGCTGAATTTAAGTCCCTATTCCACATTATGGGTGAGACCCAAAGGTTTCCATGAAGAAATAGATAGATTTTTTTGTAAAGGTAAAATAATGTATTTTCCCCACCTAGTTTGTTTTCAGGAGCTAATAATTGGGGTGAAACTACACTTATTCATAGAATCATAGAATGGTTTGGGTTGGAAGGGACCTTAAAGATCATCTAGTTACAACCCCCCTGCCATGGGCAGGGACACCCTCCACTAGACCACGTTGCCCAAAGCCTCATCCAACCTGGCCTTGAACACTTCCAGGGATGGGGCATCCACAACCTCTCTGGGCAACCTGTGCCAGTGCCTCACCACTCTAACAGTAAAGAATTTCTTTCTAACATCTAATCTAAATCGACCCTCCTTCAGCTTGAACCCATTACCCCTTGTCCTGTCACTACACTCCCTGATAAACAGTCCCTCACCATCTTTCCTGTAGGCCCCCTTCAGAAACTGGTAAGCCGCAATTAGGTCTCCCCAGAGCCTTCTTTTCTCCAGGCTGAACAATCCCAACTCTCTCAGCCTGTCTTCATAGGAGATGTGCTCCAGCCCTCTGATCAGCTTTGTGGCCCTCCTCTGGACTCACTCCAACAGCTCCATGTCTCTCCTGTACTGGGGCCCCCAGAGCTGGACGCAGTACTCCAGGTGGGGTCTCACAAGAGTGGAGTAGAGGGGCAGGATCACCTCCCTCGACCTGCTGGTCACGCCTCTTTTGATGCAGCCCAGGACATGGTTGGCTTTCTGGGCTGCAAGCGCACACTGCCAGCTCATGTTCAGCTTCTCATCAATCAATACCCCCAAGTCCTTCTCCTCGGGGCTGCTTTCAATCCATTCCCCGCCCAGCCTGTAGTTGTGCTTGGGATTGCGCCAACCCACGTGCAGGACCTTGCACCTGGCCTTGTTGAACTTCATGTGGTTCGCATGGGCCCACCTCTCCAGCCTGTCAAGGTCCCTCTGGATGGCATCCCTTCCCTCTAGCGTGTCGACCACACCACACAGCTTGGTGTCGTCGGCAAACTTGCTGAAGGTGCACTCAATCCCACTGTCCATGTCACCAACAAAGATGTTGAACGGTGCCGGTCTCAATACTGACCCCTGAGGAACGCCACTCGTCACTGTTCTCCACTTGGACATTGAGCCGTTGACCACAACCCTTTGAGTGCGACTGTCCAGCCAATTCCTTATCCACCGAGTGGTCCATCCATCAAATCCATGTCTCTCCAATTTAGAGACAAGGATGTTGTGTGGGACAGTGTCAAATGCCTTGCACAAGTCCAGGTAGATGATGTCAGTTGCCTTTCCCTTATCCACCGACGCTGTAACCCCATCATAGAAGGCCACCAAGTTTGTCAGGCACAATTTGCCCTTAGTGAAGCTGTGTTGGCTGTCACCATTCATGTCTTTATTTTCCATGTGCCTGAGCATAGTCTCCAGGAGGGTCTGCTCCATGATCTTGCCAGGCACAGAGATGAGACTGACCGGCCTGTAGTTCCCTGGGTCTTCCTTTTTACCCTTCTTAAAAATGGGGGTTATGTGGCCCCTTTTCCAGTCAGTGGGAACTTCACTGGACTGGCAGGACTTCTCAAATATGATGGCGAGTGGGCTGGCCACTTCATCCGCCAGTTCCCTCAAGACCCACGGATGCATCTTATCAGGTCCCATGGACCCTGGTATTCCTCCTAGGCTACCTGCCCTTGCTTCCACCCTCTGCAGGCTTCCTTTTTTTGTTTGACTTTGCCCAGGAGCTCCTTGTTCATCCATGGGGGCCTCCTGGTGTTTTTGCCTGACTTCCTCTTTGCTGGGATGCACTTGGTTTGGTTTGTTTCAGCATCATGATTATGAAGGTGTCCAATTATTACCTGTACCTATGAAATATTCTTTAAATTGTTGACTTTGCTTTTGAAAGTGTGTTTGAGTGTGTTTACCAACTCCACTTTCTAGGATGGAGTTGTAATTTCTTGGAGAGCAAGAATCCAGTCAATTGGTATTTTTGTGGAAAGGAAAATTATTAAATGTATAACTCTTCTGAGAAAGTATACATTTGCAGGATTACCATCTGTTTTCAGAAAGAGACATCTAAAATTTTACCAATTGTAAAGGGATTTTTCTCCAGTTTGTCAATCAAGTGTTTTTCTAAGTATCATCTTGATGTCACATATGGCGAATTTTATATTGGTGGTTGAAACTTCCTAATGTATGTATGAATAGAAGAAGCTTTCAGTGATTATTGCTTTTTATATTGTTTCCCATTTAATCTCCCAGCATTTTGTTTTCCAGTTCTAGTAACAGTTAGCATAAGCCAGTATATAAGAAATGCCTCTCAGACATGTTTGCATTGTATTGTCTGTAGAATTTTTTTCTGTGTTTTATTTCTTTTCTTTCCTTTTTTTTCCTCCCTGAAAATTCATTGGTAGTAAAAAAATTAATCTGCAGAATGACTCCATTCAGGTCAGGTCAAATTTGCCAAACCTATCAGCTTGAAAAAATGAGTAAGTTCTGCAGATCTCTATTTTAGTACTAGAAAAATAGTTTTATTTGAAAAGCAGTAAAGTCAGTGTCAAGGAATATAGTATCAGAGGAGAGAAGTATCTCCAAAAAACTTGTACCAATACCACAGTGGTGTCAGTCCCTTATTGAAAAATACGGTGCTCTTCCCATACATCTCTCTGCAGGGGTTGGAACCTGTATTTTCTTTTCCTAAAAGAATGCTCTGATAATCTCGGGCATTCTAGGTGGACTGATTTAGATCTTTTGTTCTGGAAATGTTTTATTCTGCGTTAATTATTCAGAATGGATCTATATTATAAATTTGTGCTTTTTTAAAAAAAAAAATTCTCTCTGCAGCACCAATTCCTCTGTACACTCCTCAGCCTTTGGCTTACTCTAAATATGGGCCAACTACATTGCCCTAAGCTGGCTGCAGAGATCAAAATGGCTCTAAACTGCATTAGAATTGATAGGAAGAGACCTTGGTTGAAATCCATTCTGAATTGTGTTTAGAGTAGACTGAGCTGTAATGTCTTTTTTTTTTTTTTTTTTTCTGATGCAATCACCATATAAGTAAATAGCCCATACAAAGTAGACCAGCATTAGCAGAAGGAACACCAAGCCAAATAACCTTTAGCCTTATGTATTGTCCTGGACAATACTTGATGAAATTTTCATCTTCTTACAGGTAGGAGCTGAAACTTAATCTTCCATAATCTTCATGGATTCCTTTCCATTGATTACTGGGCTTCATTTCATAGGGCTGTAATCTGATTGCTTAGCTAGACATCAGAAATAAACTGCAGTTCCCACTACCCCAATCCTTGGTGTTCCAAAGAACACCCTGTGGAAAACCGGTAGTGTCCTGACTACCTATTTAACTAAGATTTGAAAAGGAGCTTTAGAAATATAGACTTCATTTTTCTGCCTAAAAACATCTCCCACCTCTGCGAGGGTCTGTCTGTGCTTCAGATAGCAATCAGAATCCTGAAACACTCTTAATGTAATTAGTAGGGATTCAACGTGATGATAGGCTTTACTAGGCCTTTTCAGAAGTATCTAGCTGGTAGGATCTCATTCAAGATCTAATTTTTATCTTTAACTGTACAGATACCTTAAGTATATTTTTTCAGTCTGGCAGTGTTTATTAAAGATCATAGGTTTATATTACTGTGAACTGCAAGATATGAGATAAACTGTTTTTTCTTTTGCACCTTAATTTGCACCTAATATTAAAAAGAGCTCCTACTGGGTGTGGGGGTGGAATTCAGTCACTGGCCGCTTTGTGTTAATTCTTGGACTTCCAAGAAGGATGCAATTGAAAGCCATGGCTTAGGAAAGACAGATGTCTATCTTCAAAAATTGGATTGATTCAGTGGTTTATTTCTACATATTTGTATGGCCCTGCTGATAATTTATATCTAACTGCTGTTTTAAAAGACTATTTAAATAATTGCTGCAAACATTGAAAGCATATAAATGAATATGACTGTCTATAACATGCAAAATTATATTGTCCCATCCATTTCAAAATTAATTTTTAAATTCTGTTGTTGTACAGATCTTAACAGGTACCTAAAAGAATGGGAATGTAGATGGAAAAGTTAGTTGGATTTGTACCACTGTTTGCACCTAATAGCACATCTATTTAAAGGTACCCTTGTTTCATCACAGATGAAACACCAGGATGTCACTCAGGATGATTTTGTTACTACTGTCATATTTTTAAAGCCAGGATCTAGTGCCTAGGAGTTAGCATGTACAGAATCAATTTTCAGCCAGGTATGAATATTGCCTAATTAAGATACCTGTAGTACTTCTCATATGTATAATCTTGACTTTGTTATCTTTCTGTCATTCATTTTTCTAGGCAATACATGATTAGATCATAAGACTCTCTTTTAAACTGTTATATGATAAAATATATTACAGAAGGACTTAGAACAGATATACAGATATTTAGATTAGTGGTTGCTATTAAAATTACTATCCATTCAAGTGGTAATCTTCCATTTTGATATCAAACACTGAAATTTTTAGCAGAATGCCATTTGACCTTCAAGTCTAGTGAACAGCTTGACATTAGCAATCAATGAATAAAACTAGTGAAACTTATATAATAAACCAGGAGTGGATAAAGGAAATAATTGCATAACTAAAGCTGCAAAATAGTGTACATTTTTATCTTTGAATTTGTATTAATAAAATCCTATAACATAATATCACTTTGCTTTTAGATACTGTCAAACAGCGTAATACTCTTAGCTTCCAAAAATAACATGTTTTGGTTTGCTTTCTTCTTTTTAGTTTAATATTGCTACTAAATAAAAGATTGTAGGATTTTATTTTTTAACCAAAGAAGGGGAAAATAAAATACAGCCACCTCTGGGTAAATTCTTACCGTGAACAACAACAACAAAAGAAGATGCTTACACTTTTATCCCTCGTGGATTTCTTTTTAATATTTCAGAGCAATGAACATATGGCTGTTGCTATCAGCACTGGTGTATTTGCGGCGATGCCTATCAACATCCACCAGAGAGCAGGGCAGCTCCAAAACCCACATCTTTTTTGCTGTGGAAATTGATGGAGACAGCAACACAGCCAGCTTCTTGGCCAAACAACATGGAATGCAGTTCATTTCAAAGGTCAGCGCATATTTAAACTTGCTTCATTACTCCCACCTTTATGCTTGAGATTTTCATTTTTTTAAAATCAGTTTACCTAGAGGTTCCTTTAGAGACAGAAAAATGAAAGTGCTGAATCCTATTTTCATTTGGGGATATCAAGCTTTTTATCAAATTATAGAGGTGGCGTTTCAGAATATTTCATATCTGATCAGAAGGAAAATCCAAAAATAATTTTCTCTTTATTCAGGACTCTTTCAGGCACTGGGACTGTTTTATTTATTACTTAATATTGTGCTCCAGTCAATCATTTTGAATTCAGACAGGAAAATGGAATTTTTATTTTTAAAAGGAAAAAATCCTGAGAAAAAGTGCCATTGGAATAAAGCAGATTTTATTATTTAAAAAAATACAAATATGCCTTTTCTTCCTCTGCTAACTATTTTATTTTCCTTTCACCACAATGCATTAATATGAAGACATATATTAAACAAAGGATCTTATATAAAATCATTTATTAGTTAATTACAGGTATTTTGTTTCAGACCATTTCTATAACATGTATCATTGAGCTTGAGGAATTATGGCCTTGTAACACAACCAAGGAAAAATCTTTTTCTTTCTTTGCACTACATATTTTCTGTATGTGCACTGTGTATGTGCATATAAACATGAAGTATCTATTTATATTGCATTTAGCTTTATTTTAACTTTCCATCAGAAGAAGGTTATTCCTGAAGTGCATGTTAGTACTCCGGAACACAGCCCAAACAGAGGAAACACACAAATATCTTTCAGTTACAGTTACTGGTCTATAAAACTGGACATGTATACCAGTGACATAGTGTTAAATTTTCCTGTTGCTTCTAGTTTAGAAACATCTTGCATTGGTTAAAGTAGATCACAAATAAATTCTTAAAACTTTTATTATGTTAATCTGTAGCAGCCTCCATTCATTGACCTGAAAGTTCTTTGCCAATTTTAATGAATTAAGCCTTGAAGTGCTCCTGTTGCTTTTATCTCTACTTTTCAGATGTGAAAAGCAGAGGTAGAGTAAGTAAAACAATTTGTTCAAGATCCACACAGGAAGTCTGTGGCCCAGTGAGAAATGGAAAATCCATTTCTAAATTTTCAATTGTGTGCTCTTATCGTAAGAGAGAAAATGTAATCAGCTTATGAAGAAGAGGCAGTGCATTGTACATACCTCAACAGCCACTATGGTCTACCCTAGTCGTGAAAAGCACTGAAGGGTCCCAAGGAAAACTGCACCCAGTTTTCTGTTAGAAGAATGACAATGGCACAGCCTTCCCAATGTGTCAGCCTTAGTGTATAAATATTAAAACCACCACAGAGTGTTATAGTGAGGAAGTTAATTAAAAAAAACCCCAACAAACAACACTGAGGTATTAGACAGTAAGTATTTCTATAAAGGGTGACTTCAATCACAGGGTTGCCAGAACAGTTTCCTCAGGTTTTGAGAAGCACAGAGGTATTTTGTACAAGGGGAATAGATGACAGTTTCTGTTGCTATACAATCTGGGCACTATTTATAGCTAGGTTGATGGAAAAAAATTTGGTAGTATAACAGAGCCAATCACACTGCATTCTTTGGTCTGTAATATTTATCCAGGAAAATACCTTTTTATTACAGTGATTATGAACAAGACAAAGCAAAAGATGGAGAGAGAAATGCGGGAGAGAGAGGAAGGGTTTTTCTCCTGGCTTCTCTGTGAGTTTCTGGTTTACAACCTGTTGTATAAGCAGCAGATACCTTTCTTAGCATTCTCATTTCAAATATGAAAAAAAAGCTTCTATGGTATTTAAAGCTTATGGTCTTTAAGCCATGAGGAGCACTGGTAAAGTATTAAAGATTCAAATATGATTAAGCTTAATATTTTTTCAAACTTTTTGTTGTCTTGTAATAAGCTTACAGCGTGTACTACGTGATAAGACAAGATGATACTAAAACATTATTTGGAAAAATAAACCTGTAAAATGTGATAAAACTTGTTGTCACTAAAATTCCTAGGTAGTTAGGAGTATTAGAGTTATGCTCCTATTTTAGGTTCCCATATGACAAAGCATTTGAAACATATATTTAAGTTCAATCCTTTTTCAGAAAAAAAATCATAATCATGTACCTAAGTTCCTTTGAAATAAATGGGATCTAGGCATATGCTTAAGTGCTTTACTGGATAAGGCTGGGCTACTGAATGGGGCTCTTAGTGAAAAAACAGTTTTGTATGAGAAAAGTGACATCAAAGACTGAAAATGCTATCTTTTAAATATGCTACTGTCACCACAGGAAACAAGCTCCTGTAGGAATGGTAATTATGTGTAACTGTGACATCCTTGCTTCAGCATGTTAGTTGCAATTTAGAGTTGCAGTTTAAAGGCATAACTTCCCTTTGGCATAAGTGTACATTTTTACTATGATACAGTGAATAAAGACAGTGAGTTAAGGGTGTTACATTGGAGCGCTTCCTCTCATTAAATGCCGCTACTTACATTAATATGCAGATACTTGGCCACAAAGTAGGAAAATCATAACTATGAAGAAGGCTACCGATTAGGTATCACACTGGAATGCACTGCTTCAAAGTGCAACTCTTGAATGACATTTAGTGGTTATAGTCCAAAATGTTAAACTCTTGGTATTAATTGCAATACTATTTCATTTCACATTCTGTACCAGCTCACTTACCAATAGAAGCAGTGTAGATGAAGTGTTCTTTTAAAACTTACTGTTATGATTTCTCTTAAAACTACTGACTTAAAGTTTCTGTAATTAAAACACTCATTAAATATTGTGAAGATACCCCCAGCATGTAGGAGAGTCTCACCAGTTCTAACCTAACCAAAATATTTTGCAAAGAAATACTTTGGTTCTGAGTGTTGCATTCCTAGGTGATAGCATTGCATTCAATAAAGATTAGAGAAGACAGCAGATATTAAATATAGTTATGTATCAGAGGCATACATTAGAATCAAATGTATGTTAGGATTCTTTCATACAGGTGTATTTTGAGTCAGCTCAATTCCTTTTTTTTTATCACTATTGTAATGTAGACTGCACACGAGTCTTGCCTCTACTGCAAAAAGAACTTTTTATTGTACTGCTAGGTGGCAGAAATAGAGGATATAGTGCCAGTCACTTCAGTTTCATTCTCTTGTTTCCTTCCCCACTATTTAAGACAGAGGTTGTAGAGAAGATACAGACTTTATTGCATTTCTCTAGTCTCAGAGGGAAGGAGGTGGTAAAGAGTAAAACTTGAAAAGGAGTGCATGCACACCAACTGTGGGTCATCAAGAACAGTATCTTTTTTTGACTATATAATGCCTCATCCTTACCTCAGTGAAGTCAACAGAAGACCTTCCATTGACTTTCAAGGGAGTGTAGAAGAAGAAATGGTCCTATGTAGATGTATCCAGGGAGCAAATATCACTAGTACTTATTCTGTGTGAGACACTCATAGGAAACAGAGTGAAATAATTGCAGATTTGATCTCAGTCTTCCAACCTTCTAAAGCAGGATTTCTTGTATCCTATTGTACATTTTGCTCCTGTGTAGCAGACACAAAAACATGAAGAAACACTGGGGAAGCTATGCCTAAAATCAGTTATGCTCCGTTCATTTAAAGAAGCAAGGCTCTTGCACAAATAGTTTTAACTGACAGCTCTCTTAGCTGAGATTTTAAAGTGAGCACCAAGTTGCAATGGTTTTACAAGTCAGACAAAAGAAAAGCATCAAGTTTTGATATGTGTGGATTTTTTTTTTTAATTTGGATTAGTAAAAGTTTTGCATAATGGTGAATTTGAATCTCTGAGTGAAACTAGGAAAGCTGGATAGTGGTGGAAAACAAGTTCACTGACAATTATATTACTGATACATTAATTGCTGAAAAAACCCTGTTTAAGTGCTGAATCAGCTTTGGAGATTTTGATAAATACATACACATATATGTATGTATACACAAAAGTATGATACATATATGAGTGTATGCTTGGACACACACACCCAGTACGTACTTATTCAAGTGTATACATACAGGTATGTTACAAATTTAATTTACAACAAATTTTTCTAGCTATGTCAGGCATTTATTTTTCATTAGCAAAACTCTGAAAAATGTTATATAAAAGGTACATAGTGTTTGAGAGTTACATCTAAGAATTTGTTCTTGATAATGCAAACTGGGAACACATGCAATGAAGTTCAAGGTCTTGATATTACTAAATTTGTATAGAAACTCCAAACAGGTCTTGGATAAAAAAAAAAAAAAAATGAAATGAGGATTTGAAATGAATTATTCTGATCAAAAATGAAAAATTGATTGTATGTCTGTGTATAAATATATATTTAGAAGGCAAAGTCAAGCTGGGCAGCAAACCTCACTTTTAATAAAATGGGTTTAATAAGGTACTTTCTAGGAATGAAAACAAGATTGCTGAATGACATTTTGACTGTGAGTAAGGTTAGTTTCATATTCTTTCTGTCTCTCTCTCTTTCTCTTATTTTTTTCTCTCTTCTTTTTCCTTGCCCTTTCTTGTTCATTCTCTCTTTCGTTCTCTTCTTTGTTAATTTCCTTTTTCAGTCCAGAGAAATTTTTAGTGATTTCACGATCATTTCTATTTCCCAAAGTCTGCATTTTCTTTATGAAGCTTCTTCAGATATTTGGCATGTTGTAAGCGGAGCAGATATAACTTGATGTTTCTAACTGTATTTACTACTCTTATTTTATGATAAATCCCTTCAGTATTATTGTACCTTTAAAAATTGAAGTACACAAAATGTAAGGAAACTATGGAAATGCCTCTGGCTGAGCTGGACACAGACTTAACCAGATCCTATCCAAGAATGTCTGTTAACTACATCACCTCACTCTATGGGCAAGTGTTTTGAATCAATGACTTCCCTCTCAAGTTTTACAGCACATCTTTAGTGTGTTATATTTGCTGCAGAGTAAGTTCTGGGATGAGCATTTGTCCCTGTGTGGTTTTATTTTCTTTCTATTCTACTGCTTTTATTTATCTGGAAAAAATATCTTATGTTTAAATTACTATTTTAAAATTGTTTTTCTTCCTATGCAGTCTGTGGTTCTTATAGAAGATGACGTGATACACCAAGCCTTTAAAATTGGAGAAAAAAGGGTGTATGTTACGGGTTTTGATTATCAGTGGAGTTAATTCCTTTGCCTTGGACTGATTTGCAAGAAAATCTGGAGGTTTTTTAGAAGGGAGAGGTTTCTGGAATTGCAACAGATACTTACTTTGGTTATTTTTCCTTCTGCTTTCTGCCATCCTGTCAAGCTACCGGTGTCCAAAAAGATGTCCCTTGTGGCAAAGAAAGGAAATTTCCCTGCTTGACACTGGAGTCTGAAAATAGTAATGCCTGCATTTTGCTAAATCTGGAAAGGAAAAGCACACTTTACGTGGCACTATGTTTGTTAACACAGCTGGTGAATACTTGGCAATTTGAAAATACAGTCAAAAATTTTAACAAGGCATACTACAGTAAAAACTATCACTTTTTCATTTGTTTACATGTGTGATTTTATAACATGTTTTCCTTAGTATGGCAGTTACTGAATCACCTTATTTTTGTTAAAAACTAAGATTTTTCTCAAGTATTCTGCTTCTGGAGTCGTGTTTTCTTTCAAAGAAAGGCACATAAGTCTTTTTATAGCATAAAGTTAATATGCCATTAGGCCATTTATTGAAGATTGCAGTATTATTGTTTTGTACTACTGTAAAATAGCAGCATCTGTTCTTTTAATCTCAGCTAAAAATTCTTTTGCATTTCTTGAGCGTTGCAAGTTGTAGATTCAGGAGGACCGTTCCGTGTTTTTGGCTGTGCTGTGTAACACTATTCAGTTGCATAAGTGACAACAGCTTATGTACTCATCCTTCTACCAGGTGAATGCTCCTTATGCTTGAAAGGGCTCTTTACAAAAAGGCAGAGAATTATAAGAATTAGTTACTACCAGTTTATGCTAATGTACTAGGAAACTAATCATTTAATCGTTCTGATTGAAATGGTGGGCTGATCACAGGAGATGTAAATTGGTATAGCCCTATTTAAATCAATGAAACTATACTGATATATGCCAGCTGAGAATCAGGTCCCTCATTTTTAGTTGAATAATTTAATGGTAGGCTGTCCAGACCATTAGAGAATACAGTTAATAGAACAATCCTATATTGAAACTGGAAAGGAATATGGAAGCTAGTAGTGTTAGATTTTTTTTTAAATTTTTTTTTTCCCTCTCTATTGTCTTGGTGAGTAGACAAGTCTTAGGTAGATCAAGTTTAAACTTTGAAGTTGGTGGTATAATGGTACACTTAGGAAACAACCTCAGTGTGGAAATGTTTTTACAGTATTGTGCAAAACAACCCACTTTTTGATGACTGTGGAAAAAAAAAAAATCATTTTACCTCTGCAGCTGCTGCTATTATTCAGTGCTCTGTCTATCCTTAGACTTACCTAGTCTGGGGTTAAAATAGTAACTGAAGTGTAAAAGAAAGGTGAATTATAAAAAAGAAAATCACCGTGATTTATCTAAGTCTTGTTAATGAAGGAATGTTCCCTATTAAACCTATTTGTTTCAAATTCCGGTTGCCTGTCATTGTAAGGAAATAGTGTAAACATGGTTGCAAGTCTTTTATTTTTTTAAATGAAAGTAGCTTAAATAAGAGTTATGAAATTGCAAACTCTCTCTGGAACTACAACAAATGTTTCTTCTCATTTCATGCACCTCTGGGACTGGAAAATGGATGCAAAAACTCATAAATTTGCCAGATGCTTGGTACAGGGTTCTTGGCATACATTTAATGCCCACTATTTTTGTCCCTGAAAGGAGAAAAAAAAATCAAGATAAATTGGAATTTGGTTTAATTTAAAACATATTACTGAGTTAATATATGCATGTCTATTTTTGCAGTGATTGCCAGAGGTGTTTAGCAAACTGATGTCAATATATCATGTGTGCATATATTACATACATGGAATGGTATGGAGTGCATGGTGGGCCAAGTCATTTATTTCTATCAATTTACTATGGAAGGTCCTCTGTAGCAGGTGAAAGTGATGCCTCAAGAGGCAGTTCATGGTTTACTAAGAGCAGTTTGATTTTAAGAACTTTGATGCCAAACTTACGAAGTTATACAGTTTTCTACATATTTTAAGTTCTTCTGTGAGAAGTATTTTGCACCGCTGAGATCCAACTTAATTTGAGGATTCATTGATAGCTCTTTTACTTTGTGAGTTGATGTAATGACAAATTTAAGCTCTGGAATCTGGATTGTAAAAGAGAAGTGAGACTAGGAGAAGGAAGGATTGCTTCACTCGAACAATCATTCCAATGTTTTATAGTACTTCACTTAATTGTTTAACAATTATAGTACTTTTTATTTGTGTAGCACAGTTCATTCAAAACTATAAAGGTTCTTTAGCAATTTAAAGTTTCACAAAGCTTCTAAACCTGGATCAATATCACCAGAGCTGTGAGACATCATTTCAACAAATTCTACTCACAGGGATTTTTGAAGTAACTAAAAATATCTTCTATAACATCTTTGATTTTTGTTCAGAGAGTAATTTCAACCAAAACTAAGTTGGGAGAAGAGTAGGAGCTTTGCACAGTGTTGTCTTCAAAATGAAATATCCCAGCAAAACAAAAAATTAATATTCAAGGTGTAAACTTCTTGCTTTTTAATTTTAAAATGAAAACTAATAATATATAAAAAAAGAAATACCAAATATTAGACAGAAATTTCACATTTTGTCTGGGACAATTTTTTAAAAACTGTCACAGACTCACAGAATGTTTGAGGTTGGAAATAACTTCTGGAGGTGATCTGGTCCAACCCACTTGCTTAAGCAGGACCACCTAGACTGAGTTGCCCAGGACCATGTCCAGATGGCTCTTGAGTATCTCCAGGGAAAGAGATTCCACAACATCTCAGCGCAACCTGTGCCAGTGCTCAGTCACCCTCACAGTGAAAAAAGTGTTTCCTGATGTCCAGAGGGAGGGAACCTCCTGTGATTCAGTTTCATTACCTCTGGTCCTGTCACTGGGAGCCACTGAAAAGAGCCTGGCTCCCTTCCTTTTCATTCTCTCACTTCAGATAATTGTACACATTGGTAAGATCCTCCTGAGCCTTCTTTTCTCCTGGCTAAACAGCTCTCTCAGCCTTTCTTCATAGGAGAGATGCTCCAGTCCCTTCATCATCTTAGTGGCCCATCACTGCACTTTCTCCAGTTACTGGGGAGCCCAAAACTGAACACAGTACTTAAGGTGTGGCCTCACCAGTGTCCTTCCCAGAGTTCTCACCCTTTTTCTTCCTAATACTCTTCTTCTGACCACCAAACCAAAGTTTCTTGTTTTTTTCCAGCTCTGGTTGTCACAGCCATTTTAGATATTGATAAGATCAATTATTTCAAGGCCAGATTAATGCTTTAATAGCAGATTCTGGAATAAAGTCCCTAAATCCTATTTGCTACTGTTTATGGGGAGACAATGCTGGTGAAAATACAAATGAAAACAACATTTTAAAGCAGAAGTTCAGATGAAGTCCTTAATTGTCTGCCTTAAAAGCAATAGTACAATGCTGGGGAAAGATTGCAATGATCTGAGAGTATAATAACTCAGAAAAGTTAATGGCTTCTTTGGTAAATGTTGGTTGAAATAATAGTAGCATCAATGTGGTGAAACATTTTGTTTACCATTAAGCTACATGGTGCTAAGTAGAATTTACAATAATAAGACAGATCATTTTCTCACTGCTTTGACTTGTGTAGTCAGAGAGTTTTCTAGACATGGATCTCTCTTCCTTCCCATCAGAAAGGTTTCATACTGTCAGAGTCTGTGTAGACAAAAAGGAAGCAACAGACAACTGAGGATTTTGCAGGTAGGGGCACAATGATAGGTGAGGATAAAATTAATTCTGCATCAACTGATATGAAAATTTTCTAGAAAAGAAAACAGTAACAAATGGCATCTTCTACAACTTAAATGATCATCATCATAAATAAGGTTGTTTAAAGAACTTTCTTCCCCATAAAAGCTAGCAGCTGGGATTTTCCATCATTCTCAAGCCAGGGAAGAGATGGTTATGCATGTACCCAAAAAGTTAGGGTACTTGGAGACATTATTATTTTTTTCTCATGGACTATCATAAAAACAAGAACTCCTTTGCAACTGATGACTACGTGCCAGTGTGAATGGAGAGTCTGGCCCTGTAGGAATGTAGAAAGTAAATCCTGAACCAAGAAACCTGAACAGTTCTCTTTTGCACTGGTTTTCATATGCTGAAATCTTCATAGAGAGTCTCAACCGCTTTCAGCATCACCTGAGAAAGCCGTTTTGCAGTCAAGATCAAAACTATATATGTCTTTATCGGCATATGTTAGCATCTTCAAAGACTTGCCTCATTCCCAGTCTGAGAGGAGCATTTCTAATCAGTATGCCTGCGTGTGTGTATTATGGCATGCACACGCGTATGCACACACACACAAACACAAACAAGCACCTGTGTACACTTGTACTTGCACTTCTTTCGGGGACTAGCACAGCTTTGTGTGCCCTCTCTACGTGTAATTAAATATTAATTAGGCTTCTAATATAAGCAAGTGAGTTCACAGGCCCAAGTGCCACGTAAATAATACATGAGGTACCCGAAGGCTCAGCCCGAGAAGCTGATTGGCCACCTTGGATTTGTATAATTATGAAGTTTCATTATTAACAGTGGAAGCAGTGGAGAGATTTGCCTAGCTTGAGGGACTTTGAAAGCATAAGCTGTCTCATTAGGGAAAAAGGGAATAAGGCATAATATGCAAACTTGCTAGTAAAAAAAAAAAAAGGCAATAAAAATTAAGCATAGCTCTTTAACGGGAGTATTTTCTATGTATATACAAACATTTCTAAGTGTTTAAAAAGACTGAAATTCAAATAGGTGAGGTCTATACTACAGCTATTTAGCAGTTTTGTTTGCAAGAGGTCTTGCTTAAAAGCTTTTGTTCTCGGTATAAAACAATCTTTAATATTTTACATAAAAATCCACAGGTAGCTTAATGGGTTCTGCAAAGTGAGAGGTACGGAGGTGAAAGAGAATGAACACAGTCCAGGGTTCTTGCTAGAATGTGTGTTGTGCATGCAATTAAATCTCAAGGTCAAACAATTTACAGACAATTACTTTTCTAACATCTCCAGAAATGCCTGCTTACACGTCTTTAATTTTAAATGATACTGATATTCCAATTCTCCCCAAAGGTTAATGCTGACTAAATCCAGCTGTGACCTGACACGATGCGACAGCACAGTGCCTAATTATCCTCTGGATAGTCATTTACTTTAAACCATTAAAGAAATAGGCTGAGAGGAAGATTTAGGACCCAGAAAAAATGTTAGCCTGACTTCTTTCTTCTTGAGGATGGGATGGGCTGAAAAATAAAAATAAAATCTTGCTAAATGTTAGCCATTTGCTTTGATGGCAGAAAATTGTTCATCCCACTCTGTTTTTTTTACAGGTTAAATTGCTAACTAGTTCATTTTATCCATTGCCTACGGCTGGCGCTAAATGTCAGTGACAAATTTTGTACTTGTCTTGAAGAATGAATTAAGTTATGCACAAAAGCTATAGTGCTCTTTTTAAGATGAGTGAATTGCAGAGGGAAAAAAAAAGTTGCTCGTTTGAAAAAGGATTATTTCGATTAAAGGCCTTTTCTATTGTAGTGGAAGACAGGTAGTGGTTTAAGATAATTCCGACAGTTACCTCCCACAGAGGCTGCAGTCCTTGACTAGAAATTTCTTTAAGAGCACTTGTGTCAGATTATATGCTATGATTATTATCATAAGACCATTTGTGACAGTAAAGGGGGGGGGAACAATTACAGAAAATGGCAACTATTATTCATTAACTAAGGTAAAACTGGTCTTTCTTCAGTGAGGTCAGCATTCCATCACCGTCACACAAACCCTTCTATGGTTTGTAGCAGTGGCAATTAAAAACCTCCAAAGTATTCTCTGCCAAATGTTGGTAAGAAGGAACAGTTCATTCAGCGATTTATATTGAGAAGACCTGGCACAGACTTCACAATCCATCTGGTTTTTAGTTGTCTGGCTCTGGTAGCACCCCATCATCTCCAAGTGAATAAAGTATCTAAGAATGATTGCTACCATCATAGTGTTTGAAACTCTAAACTGGCTTACTATCCATAGGCTAAGCCTAAGGGAGCTCTGCATGTTCATATTTCACTTGGTTTTATTTTCATGTGCACTATATCCGTTTACTGAAAATCTAAGGAGAGCTTAAAGTTAAGACTAGACTTTACAGCTACATCTGCTACAGGGGGGCTTCATTAAAAAGTCAACATCTCTCACCCCACTGAGGTGGCATAACTGGTGCTCTGTTGTACTTATAGTGCCTAATTTGCTCTAAATATAATTACTACTACAGGGCAATAATTATTTTTACTTTATTTTTTTGGATTATGGAAGTGCCTGGTATTTCCAAGTGTAAGCAGAGTACCATTGTGCTGTGCACAGTACAAAAACAGAGATTTGAAAGAAATGTTGTTTTTAGTGGCACCCACAGGTTTTGGCAGATACTTTTCTCCTCTCACTGTGTGCATAAATATTTTCACTGATACCAGCTGTAGAAAGTGATATAGTAAATGCTAATCTCAGTACAGTCATAGCAGTCACAAATGGAAGTTAGATCTGTAATTTCAAGTTGAAAGCTGAAATGAAAAATCTAGTGATTATGCACTACTGCCCTAAGCTACCAAAAGATTCCCTCTTTCTTTCTTTCTCTCTACCCTCTCATACTCAGGCAAGGGGATAAGGTTTCTTCCCCAGGGGAAAGAAAAATACAGATTATCAGTTTTCTGGTGATAACACTGCAACTCCTGAAGACAGTCTGGCTCTAAAAAGTAATAGAGGCTGGGATACATCTCACCTAACTTTGGACATATAAAGCATAGCTATCTCAGTCTGAGCTAGTCATTTTTGCTGCTATTATAGTGAGAGGAGAGAAACAGGTATGACCACATGCATTCCATGTAATTTCAGGCTTCTATTTAGGGTGAGATGAGTTGTCCTCTGAAGGTGCTTGGTTCTTTCCGGTAACTTTGAAGAGAACCTAAACTCAGTTGTGGTCTTAGATTCCCACATTAGGGCACATGCATCATAGCACCAATAGTTTTCCTTTTCTTTAACTTTTCATCCCTGGCCTGTCTGAAGAATTCAGTTCCATTCCATATGCATGAAAAAATGTCCTTCAAAGTTTTTATGAAGTATATTTTAAGGTCTTTCTCTGATATATTTTTTTCCATTTGTAAATACCCACACTTTTGACCTTCCCTTTGATAAGCTAGTTGGAGCACCTTCAGTCCCATATTTCTTGCTTTTTTTTATAACCTTGCATCACTTATGTAGCGCTCATCCAAGTTTTCCACTTCACACATTCTTTGCAGTGTGAACAAGTGTTATAAGAGTGGTCTCACCAAAAGTTTGCGTAGGGAGAAACTCTTCCTTGCTTCTGTTTTGTGGTAACTGTTTTGTTAACTGTTAGTGCCGCAACATTGCATGAAGAAATTATACTGAGATAGATATTTGTATTTTCCTGTAATACTGCTTTTCAAAGGAAAGTATTTGGGTTTCTGCTCCCAGTTACCTATTTCCTTGCATTAAACTGCATAAATAACTCTTATTTATAACTGTACATTTTGCTGACTGCGACCATTCAGCTAGGTGGTCCTTTACAGCAGTTGCACTCAACTTACTGTTTATCATCCTATTGACCTCTCTGTGTTCTGATAACTCAGCTTCCTAAAAATGATCGTTGTTAAAAAGATTGTGACATTGGGCCAACAACTATTTTTGGCATCTACTAAAACCAGAATTGCATAATTTGATATATTTGATGACTTGAAATATTGATAAAGAAACTACTGCATTTTGGAACCTGTCAGTGAGTCAGATTTACTACTTTTAGTTACTCAAAGTAAATAAAAGTGGCTTACACAAATTTAAGCATTTTACCTAAGCCATGCAGGCAGGCAGGGGAGAGAGAGGCATCTTGAGAGGATAATCCATCTCACCGACTCCAGTGGAAAAGCACATCAAGATTTAAATGCAGCAAACAAATAACAAAAAAAGGCGAAACTAAACCAAAAATGTCTTTGCATATGTAACTCCTTCAGAAGAGAAAGAGGGCAGGAGAAAGCAGCTCATTGGTAACAGATCATAGTCATATTCCGCAGGCAGTGTACAAACTGCCTAGAACGGGCTTTTCAAACACTGGTGTGTTTCTCTTCACTGCCTGCTCAGTAGGTCTTGGAAACTTATCTTACACTAAATATTTTTTAGATGGATAAAATTACATGGCATGAATATCAACCTCTGCTTGCTCTTTGAAAATTTTTTTGTTTTACATTTACAGGTTTTTACATTTCCTGTTTTATTTGTTTGACAACTAGGAGAACGTTATTTAAGAAAATGTAATGGTCAAGTATGTTAAATATTATGTTCAGTTCTGCAGAGTAATAGAAACATTTCAGTTTCATGTTTATTCTTAGAACAGAATTCTGGAAACTGTATCTTTTCCTTATGGCCTTTTTTCACATCTTAATTATTGGATGGTCTGCTGATAAAGTCTATCTTTTACTAAAAGTTGTAATTATGTTCAGCTGAAACCTCCAGCTTGGGCTATAGAACTTTCTGCTGAAGCTTATTGTAATTCTCAGGACAAATCTGTACTGAATCATAGCTTCTGATCCAGAGACCCTGCCTCTCTGAGAGCACTTCCTGAAGCGGAAAAAGATATACTCGTCAAGAAAATGTTTCATCACTGTTATAGCTGTAGCTTTGAGAACTGCCTTCCTAGTAATATTACTTCAAAAAATAAAGAATTTGCAAAGGACTGAGTGTGAATATGCTTTGGTAGCTAAGAAGTCACTTAAAATATTTGAAATATTTCCAGTGGATAATTTTCAACTAATTTTTGTAAATGCTAGAGGAATGCATATATATATGTGTTTAGTACTAAGAAGTACAGAACATATGTCTGACTTGTTCTGTTTTCCTTTTAAAGCTAAATGCAAAAACTAATGCAGAAGTTCTGCTTTCACTAATTCTATTTAGTAATTTACTCTGTGACCATTTGGACTGAAATCAGGGGGAACTTGTGTGGAATAAGTTAGTACTTTTTGTAAAGATGGGTAAGAAAATGTGCTCTTCACAAACAATACCAAAAGGCAAACAAGATATGAATCTATATATCCAGGTTAAAATTAATAAAATGGGAACAATACAAGAATTTTGAGGGGAGGGGAAAGGGAGTGAAATTGAAATAATCAAAGTAAACCTGTTGATATCATGAGGTAGGTGTAATTATTTGTAGTGGGAATAAGTTGGGATATTAGAAATAACACACATGTTCCTGCCACAGGTTTTATTGTGTCTAGAGCATATTGGTGATCTGAGATTCCCATTTTTCATACTGGAACTCATTTCAGTGTAGTTCAATTTCTTTCCTGCAGTGCTGCCCTTCACTTGTTGAATCAAAGTGTAAGTGCCTGGTAGCTTAGAGTATCAGCAATTTTTCTTCCTCTTTTTCCAGGAATATGTTTCCTCTCAGTAATGAATTAATGGTATATCCAGGCAGAAAGAAATGCAGAAAGCAAAAAATTTCCCTTTGGTTGCAGGAGAGGAAGACCACTGTCCTCGCTGCAGGCTCAGCTCCTGCTGGCTGCTCCTGAGGACACACCTGGCGCCACAGGGCAGAGTCCTCTGGGTGAACAGCAGGCACAGACCTCCCCGAGCCGAACATGCCTAAGAGGTGCATTTGTGACAACATCTAGTTTGTTTAAAAATGATTGTAGGAAAGAGAAAAGATGCCGTGCTGTTTGTCTGGAGGGAGTCAATCTACTTGCTGCTGGCAGTAAGGTACTAGAAATCATACGATGTGCAACCATGGACGGAATAAAAGCTGATAAGTGAGGTTGTTACATTAATGACCAGTAATATGAAATAAATAGTAAAAACCTTGAACTCTAGTCCCTCCCCATACATAGGTTTGTGAAATCTGCATTTCTCAAATGCTGATTTGAATTCAAAACAGTGCATTTTGAGTTTGAGTTAATAATACAATCACGTTAATGTTTTACTTAAAACATTTCTATGCATAACAAGAATTCCTCTTACAGGATTTTTAAAGTGCCATAGTTATTGGTTATTCTAATGGACACTATGTTTTGGGTTTGGTTTTTTGGTTTGGGTTTTGGTTTTTTTGTTTGTTTGGTTGGGGTTTTTTTGAATGAGAAATATTCCATTTGCAACTGAAAATCCCTATCAACTGAAATTTTTCACTTGGTCATGTTGCCAAAAATCTGGTCCAGCCTCATTTTCCTCTTTCCTCCTTTCTAGCATATGCTTATTTCGGTCTTTTCTTAAGTGATGGTATCAGTCACTTTCAATCTTTTTTTCTGGATAATAATCATTAGTTTTACACTTTCAGAACATCTTTACTGAGGCTTCTTTGTCAGCCCACTTCCCCTCAGGATAGCTCAGGGTCCATTTGAAGAAGTTGCATCTTCCCTTGCCTGGGTCGTCTAAGGAAACTTAGTGTCTCCTTAATGATGACCCATAAAAAAAAAAATCCCCAGTTACCTCCAGTTCCAAAATAAGACAGCCAAGCCTACAGTAATTTAAAGCCTAATATTTATTGTTGTTCCAGTGATGTAAGGATCCCTGATTCCGGATAGGTTCTTTCACAATGAGAGATAATTCAGTTTTATTTCTAGTAGAAATTAAATTTTCATTCTTGCTTTATTTTTTTTAAAATTGTGTTACATAGATTTGCATATCTCAGACCTATGCCTGTGAAAAAAATAACAAGAAATTTATTTTGAAGTTGTTGGGTAACTCCAGCTTGAAGGATGATGAAAAGGGAGCCATTGTTGCCTTACTAGTTTTTTTTCCTTGTTATTTCAAATTCACTACAGCCAGGAAAGGACACATTTGGATGTTTGGCAGAGATTCCTAACGGTAACAGAAGCAGTATACAAGCAAGAACAAAGTCAGATTAGTTTAATTTTGCTTTTTAAAATACTGTCTTGGCATGTGAAATGTTCTGAAGCTAAAAGAGCATTGCATAAATAGAAACTGTATTATGCTATGGTGTTTGTCAAATGCTCCTCATCTACTGCGCCACCCCCATAAATTCACCACAGCTTTTATTATTCAGGGGTGGGAAGGTAGGCAGAATGGAGTGAAAGCTACAGAATGATTTAACACTGTGGGAACTTAATCAATAAGTCTGTTGCAGAGAACTCCCAGGAAAGAGTGTTGTTTTCCATCCAGATGATAATGAAGCAGACTAGCAGCAACCTCTGGAGGAGGAATGCTGGAGAAGAGAATCTATGGTACAGCTTTGCTAGTTGCTAATTAATAGTTTAAGGCCAAGGGGACACCTTTTTGCCCCTCTGCTACTTGTAGTTTCTTTGTGGCTTGTCCCACATGCTTCTTTCACTATTGGGGTCACTCTGTACTGACTTAGATTTTGGAAGTTTATCCAAATTTAACAACAGTGCTGAAAATCCAGGTTTACCTTTCTTCTCCCTCCTTTGTTCTTGGCATTATTAGTATATTTATATTATTATATAGCACTTAAACTTTCCCTATATTGCAAAAATAGTATTCTTGTCTACTCTCCTATTCCCTGTGCCTTGCATCCCAGTTTCAGACACCTGAACTTATTTTTGTGTTTGACATCTGTGGTCTGTTTGGAAAACATCAACAGAAGCCAAGCTGGGTAGCAGTTAAACATGACTAATATTTATGATGTGCAAATTGAAATAATTTTAAGTGGTGTGAGCTTGAAGAGGTTGAGAATACTTGTTTCATGATAGTTAAGTTCAGTATTGATTTTTCTCACTTTTGTCTTGAGCCCAAAACAGAGCAGGGATCCACTTTAACACAGCTAAAGCTCTGGGTGAATGGTGCCATTATATCTGTATCTTTGCATCATGTATTCTTGTAGCGTTTTGGTTCTTCAGACCTCCAAGGTAATGATATACAGAAGTATAGAAGTATAGAGGAAGCAAGTATCATCTCCATTGCCGGAGAAGAATTTAGGCAATGGAAATTAAATAATGATGTCAATTTTGGCCAAAAAGCAGATAGCCATAAAGCAATGTTGGGTGCTGCAGTCTAGTAGTTTATTGAATCCAGGTTTTCAAAGTACATTTTATGGTAGCATCTAAAAGCATGTCATAGGTTAGAATTAATTTGTGCATTGTTTTGCTAAAGCATAGCTAAAACCTACTACATTCACTATGAAATACAAGGCGACATTTGTTTTAACACAGTGAAAATGAGTAGTAGTCAACTGCAGTCCTTCCAGGTTTCCAGTCTAGTAGTATCACTTCTACATCATCTTACTTCCATATGATAATTTACTTCAAGATTCTTCAAAGATGTTCTTAAAATGTTTTCCTAAACCACCCTTGCCATAATTAATCAATGCTAAGAACAGAGCACATGAATAAAATTCTCTTTATTTATGATATGTAGTGGCTTTTGTTGCATTTTAGTTTTGGTTCAGGTCATTTTTTTCTAATTATTTTATTTTCCTGACTCTTGATTGTGTCATCTTTGTGCTAAGCTTGTCACTACTCTTGTAGTCATTTAAGGCACAGGTATAGTAGCAGAGAAAGCAGTGGAGTAACTACCTGTGTGCCAATGTATTTTTCCCAGTTTCACAACAAAAGGCCCCTGAGACTATGACTGCTCATTTGATTTTTGCTGATCTGAGAGGTGTGTGCCATCTTTGATAATGCACCACAGCAGATCAAGCTTTACATGGAAAATATTGCATTAACTAGAACTTACAAGTGTTAAACATTTTTAAAAGACATATTTAAGCTTTGGGGAGGTAATGCAGATTTTTTTTTTGCATTGAATTAAAAAAAATATATAATCACTTCATCTACTAATGAGTGAAGTGAATCACACTCAGTGCATTTACGTGGGTTCAGAAATATTTCTGATTTACCTAGAAATTCAACTGATGTATGCAAAATTATCTGGAAAACTTGATTTGGCTACAGAGCTCCTGCAGAAATTAGGCATTCATTCCCCTAGGCAACTTTCAGCATTTGAGCCTAAAAACAGCACATTCACAGTATAATTTGTAATTAATAAACCTGGCTGGTATTTAGAGACTACTGACTATTCCATTGATAGCGTTGTTTCCTTGCCTTTCCTATCTGTCCCTCAGTGCTAAGAGTTTCTGCTGGTCTTGTGCTCATAGTAAGCAGCTTGGGGCAGAGATCTTTGTTTGGATCAGTGTCTAGGGTAGCACCTAGTACTTTGCTTTCCCAATTCAGGGCTGGCATTGCAAGAGACATGTACGCCGTAAGTAAATGATTTAGTAGTTTAAGTGTCTGTCATCTAGTTCTTCAATGCTCATTCTCATCAGTGACTCATGCTGCAAAAAGGTTCGATGTCATGTTCATATGGGAGAGTTCGGTAACACTTTTTACAAAATAGATATCTTCATAACTGAAAGAAAACAGCAATGTTTTATTCATTGGTACACTGAAAATGGTAGCGCAAATACAGATTTAACTTGGATTTCAGCGGAGGGCTGTCGCAATGGCATATTGGCAGAAATAGCAGACGCCAGATCAGGAGTCATTTCTGTAGGCACCACAACAATATGTGCATGAGCACGTGTGCACACATATATACACACACTCCCTAAGTACAGTCTTTGCCGTAAATAGGTATCCATATATTGCTCATGATTTACAATGATTTTTATTTGTGAACCATTTGTATTTTCATTTCCTTTTGTGCTTTGACAGGGTATAATTATTTCTGAAATGTGTAATGGGATCAAAGCATATTTCATTATTAAAGAAATTATTGCATTATGTTAGTGCCATCCTGACTGCATGAAAATGTTAATCCAGTTTTGTTTTATTTTTTCAAATGAGAAGTTTTTTCTTATGAAAATTTTGTGAAATTAATTGTTTGCTTTCTCCAACCTCTGAGAGGTCTATAGCTTCAGAAGATATCAGATAAAGGATGATGACATGTAATGAGAGCAGGATTTAGCTATTAAACTTCCTTGACTCACTTTAAATATTGATTAGAGAAACACTTCTGGGCAAATATTTATATTGAGCAATAATATAATTCAGTGATTTTTTTTTAATTTTTTTTTTACTTTCTGAATATCATTATGTCTTCAGTAATTTAGCCTAGAAAAATACATTGTTAGCTATGGGTTATATGAAAAAAGTCCTAGATAGATGAGACCAAGAAAGAAAAGTAAAATTTTCCAGCAGTAAACCATCATTCATGAGATGCAAAAGCACTCTGTGTTGCTCAGCCTGTATCTGGCCTTTCCCAGGGTTTGGGACTATTTTACCTGGGATGTTGGCTTCATGCCATTTCTAATATAATGCTAATGTTGTGACAGATACTAATGAAACCATGCTGTTTCTAGATAAAGCTGATATTGAATACATAGGCAGAAGAGGTAATTTCCTTATTCACTTTCTTAATGAGCTCAAGGACAGAGGAACCTTCCTGCATCTCTGAATATTTCCTAGATTTTATAAGAGTTTTCAACAAGAATAAATGTTTTTGTTTACTGTATATATAGCCATAACAGCTGACCCTACTTGTTGTGTAACCGAATGATATTTCCTTTGTAGGGGGAAAAATATATGTTAAAAATTCTCATAAAAAACTTTGAAGAGTCTAAGCAACATCAGCATATTTGTGTTTTAAAATTCCCTCCTAGCTTTTACACGATCAAATACTGAAGAGTCCAACCTGCATACCAAACACAGAGGGACCAAATATGTATATTATACATATTATTTGAGTTTGATATGTAATGACTGGTTTTTATTTCTTTATGTTGAGCCTTTGGTTACTAAAGGCTCCAAACATTCACTGAAAGTTTGAGGCACCCAGGTTAGAGCGCGGTGTGGACCCTCCCCACCTCAAGGCAGCATGCTCTGCTCAGCTGTGGCATGCTGAATGTCTTGCTTGGCTTACTCGGTGTTTCTGGTCCAGACTGAGAACTGAGTCCTGCAGGGGGGCTAAAGAAGTACGTGCTTGCTATGGACATGACAGGATATAAATCTTGACAGAAGTAGCTGAGAAGGGAAAGGACAGTGTGAAGCCAGTTATCCGCACGTATCTGGCATATCCGTTGATCCTTGTATCAAAATTAGATCTCTGACAGACTTTTTTTTGCTTTAGGTGGGAAAACCAATACAATTTTAAAAGAGATTTTCAAGTATTTCCTGTTAATCAAAATTATTAAAAAGATAATTTTTTATTTAGAAAAAAATTTTACTTGGTCAGTGTTTCAGGTAGAGTCTGCATAGGGCATCCATGCTGCTACCTAGATTTCAAGAGAGCTGCTCTGATTTAGGAGAATTACAGGGTTTGGTCTATTGCCTGTAAATACTTTATGAAAGAGTCAGTTTAATCTTATTAGAGGTTGTAATACATATTTCACATGATTGTATTATGGATGTGTGCCATGACAAAAACTTGGCTTTATGTTGAAATGGTGTCTCTATGTCCATATTTCCATACATTTAGATTTTGTAAAGTTTAATCTGAATTTTGATCTAATGTTTAATAGTTGATTTTTGATTGTTTTCAAATAACAATTTTATATCAACTTTGCTGATGTGTAATGTTGAGATTCTTAAGTCTTACTTTCTTGTTGTAATATAGTTTCTTATTGCTGTAATTCATTTTGTCCTCTGTCAAGTAAGAAGTAATGCAACTTATTCTTCCAACGCAATTATTGAAAAGAAGGGGAGTGTGTACTGTTCTAATTGAGATTCAGGACCAAAACCCATATAGTGGTTTAAAACAGAGAGGAAAGAGAGTTCTAAATACTCTATAATTAAAAACTCCAAAAAGGAACCTAGGTTTCAGAATCTTTGAGTGGTAAACTAGGTGAATAGGTAAGTACTTGAAATGCTTTTTGTCATCTCAAAGGATGCAAAAACAGCTTCTTAGAAATATTATCTGCCTGCTAAAATATGGCAGCCAGCCTGAAGTAAGATTCTAGGACAGTACTTCCTGCTTTTGTCAAAGAAAGATCTGGCCTTAGAGATTAGTCCACAGTCTGGCTAAAGCAAGGCTTTCTCTCAAACCAGGGAAGCTATAAACAGCCAGGGGTGTGTAGGTGTGCAATAGCTACCATTGCAACTTAAAATTCTAAGGTTATACAGATGTCTGCAGAAAAAGACCAACCTCTGTATGAAATTAAAAGGAAAATATACTTCTAAATTGTCTCAGGAATTACATTGATTCTATTATAATTCATCAAAGAAGGTATCTGAAAACAAAGCAGGTGCATGTTATGTATAGTGTTTCTGATTCAGTGTGCAGGTTCATCCTATACCAGTGTAGCCAAATCAGTTTTTCTGATCATTCAGTTTCAGGCTACTCTAAAGTACAGTAAGACTTTTCTTCACTATATTATTGATTTCTAATTTTTTTCTCTTTAAATTATTTTTTTCTTTCTGAACAGATATTGTCCCAAATTTTTATGAATGTTACATTCTGAATGTGATGGTGAGTAAAGGCATATCTTATTCTAACAGATATGTAGCGTTTTTTTCCTCCTATGCTTTCTGTCAGTGTTTCTGACTTGCAGCATTCCTGCAATTCTGTTCCTACAGCAAGTTATTTCTTCACATACATAAGTTCCTAGATCTCTTTAATGTACAGTTGCATTTTTCTGATATCCAGAGTGACAGATTTTCAAAAATTTTTGATTGGTGTGAGACGGTCCTGGAGTCATTCTCTCCTCAGTTTCCTTTTTCATATTTTTAATTACAGGGGTCAGGCTATTTAATGTGAAAGTCAGGGTGCTAATTTAGTTGGTTCTTATCTTAATTATTTGTTGCCCTTCATGTTCAAAATATCATCTTCTTCAAATGTGCAATGTCCTCTTCCCCGGGTTAGTGACATACTTCAGTTAGGTTTCTCCTTCCAGCGTAGAAGCTGAGCAGCTTTCTTCCTCAGTGCTATGACGTTTTGCCTAAGCAGAGCTTTAAGTTTAGCTCTGCTCACTTTTGCTTATATTGTTGCCTATCTGGACAGTCTCCTTACTGACAGTCATTGTGTAAGGTCTTTTTGTTGTTGTTGTTATCTTGTCTTTGCTATCATCTACAAGTTTTTGGTCTCATCTGTGGGAAACTGTAGCTGTGAAAACCCATGGCAAGTTGTACTTTGTTAGTACAGAGTGTAGTACTAGTAGTATAGTAAAGAACAACTGCATTCAGATACCAATAATACAGACCTCTGTCAAACTCCATAGATCAGAATGTTTCTTGAAGAAGATGTAATACCACAAGAAAAATGAGATAAAATACCACAAGTAACTGAGAAATATCCTTGATGGAAAAAGAGAGTTGTTAAATCTCTACCCATTACAAATTCTCTGAAGATGTGTAGGACAACACAATAAGGTTTAAACATCACTTCCAGTAAGTAACTGCAAGAAATAGATACTTCAGAATGAAGACATTAAGTGGTAGTGTTGTTTCTTTTGATAGGATGATAATCACTTGATGTTTTCAGTAGTTCTCAGTTAAATCAGCTAAGAAAATTAGTTGTATTAGAAAAATTTGAAGAGTATTCCATTCCATATAAATATAAACCAGATGCTTTTTCTAAGCATTTTCTAAGTAAAGATGAAACTCTAAAAGTGTTCGGGAGTTATTTAAAGGCAAATTTAAATATTGCAGGTTGGGGAGTTAACTGAGTCCTTTCTCTGATACCCAAATAGGTCTGGGACTTTGGATAGAAAACTTTGGCAAGCTGGTGCTGACCAATCCGAATTTTAAAAGCCATTTACTTTGCTAAGTAGGACTAAAGTAAGACCAGAAAGATGCTCAGAGAGAGCAGGCAGTGCCCCAATGCTGTAGATATGGTAGAGGATCTGCAGTGCTGCAAAAAAGACATTAGTCAGAAAGGCATTAGAAGACCAAAAGAAGCACCACAACTGTAACCTCAATAAACATAAAAAAGTCCAGAAGAAGCCTGCCTTTTGAGGAAAAATTGCAAGAATTGAACTCCATCAATTTTCAGTTCCATTGAAAGTATTTTCAGGCTCTCACAGGACATCACTACATGAGTGCTGCTGCCTCAGAGAATGCCCTTCACAGGAGCAGTAGTGGACCCTGCAGTGAAAGATGACTAAACGGTCAGCTTGGAAGAAGCAGGACACAGAGTGATTTACATCTGAACAAAGAAATAATGAGATTCTGTAATATTAACACTATGGGAAAAACTGAATAGTAGGAAATGAAAGGGTTAAGCTGTATGCTTTTTTCATTCCAAGTGTATGTTAACATAGTGTATACTGTTCGCTAGAAAAAAAATAAGATCTGAAATGGAATCAGGGAAGAAATCCCATCATAAAATGAAAAATTTGGCAATCCTTTCAATTCATCTTTGAGTGTAAGTGTTGTCCTTGTAGAGGCAGGGAACTGATTAAGAAAGACTTTGAGCACAACTTCTAGGGAGTAATAAGCTCTCAGCAAACTCAAGTATGCTAACCTGACTTGCTTTTTCAGTAGTCTTGTCTAAGGTGAAATATGGACTAAAATTGTTAGTCATGCACACATTTTGCAGAGACTAATAAAAATCATCAGCACTTAGTACGTGAACCCCTCTTTTTTGTAGTCTCTGCTGTTGTTGAAGTCTCAGAACTGAATGGGATTATGTCTACACGCACTAAGATAGTGATGCTTAAATTATTATGGAAAAATATGGTCTTAAGAAGACAGAGATTACAAGTACAAAGTCCAAGAGAAAAAAATGATATCATGAATATCATGTTAAAGGTAACTGTTTCAGCCTCTTGCATATGTCAAAAATGAAGATCAAGTTGAAAGAAAGATTCTTGTTGATACAACCTTGAAAAGATCCTCCAAAGCTGGAATAGATTTGATGATATCGGCTAGTTCGTCTAGGCTAAGACTCTCACATTTCCAAGATTGCCCTTTGGAAGCTACTCTAGGTAAAAAAACCATTCATATATGCAAAATTTATTTTCTCTTGGCACATTAACATCTGATAATCACCCATAGTGTAGCAGGCATAAATTCACACATGTTATTAGATTAAATGTTCTGCTTATCACCTCGAAATGCATACGCTGATCTGAGGTGCTGGTTTAACAAAGGGAATGGAATCAGACTCTGATACACAAAGGATACAAACTGCAAAGGACCAAGCCCACCACCTTTACTTGCCCCTGGAAAGTTTGTTGGACTAGCTGTATATTTTACGACTTCATGTGCTTCATGCTGAGATCTGGGAGAGCTACCATATTCTATATTAATGGCAGTTTCCAAAAAAGGGGCCTTTAGATGTAACAATCAATTTTGGATTAGACATCTAGAATTTGGCAAACATGCTCAGCAGACATACAGAAGGAAATGGAAAAGTTTCACAGTCCCTAAACAAAAAGCCACGGACTGGGAGGAAATATATATCAGAAATGAGAAATTATCAAGCACTAGAAGTACTTAATTTCTTAGATTCTTATTGAATTGTATAGGGTCATTTCCAGTTAAAATGAAGAAACTGTTAGGAGCTGTATCTTAGGCTTTGTTGGGCAAAACCCCCCAACATTCTGTAATTTCTAAATCCTTAGACTCTATTTTTGATTGCCTAAACCAACAATTTTTCCAGCCTCTGATCATTCAGTTAAATAAAGCACAATGCTGTTGATTGTTATTTTAATTAAATACAGAAAACAAGCATTGAAAAATTAAAGAAAGTTAAGGATTTATTGCAGCGGTTTTATAAGTTTCACCTGTAAGAGCTGGGCAAGGATTTGGAGGTACGGCTGTGCATCAGCAGTGTCGTGAGTGCAGTGACAACCACACATGCCCATTGTTTTGCATCATTAGGACTGTATTGAATCTTTAGGAAAAAAAAAGAAAAAAGAAAATGCCCACTGCGAAATGTAGCCTCCAGAGTCCAGTCTTTTTTATTACTTCACTTTTTTTTCTCTTTTTTTCTTTATACAGCACCTAATTTAGGCCACAGACAAAAAGAAAATGTATCTTGAATATGCATCACGGGTTCCAAAAATGAAAAGAAATTGGATTTGGATAGCACTTACTCAATAGACAGATATGATACATGGTAAGAAGGTGCACTGTCTGCCCTGTGATAGATTAAACTACTTTGTAGGAAAATTACTGTGAGCCAGTCACCACCACCACCGTGGCTAAATCTTTAATAAAATTCTCTTCCATATTCAAGAGCGAGGTATGAAGTACACAATAAGCAGAGTGGAGTAGAGTGCCATTTATCAAACCACAGCTAGGTCTGTAATCTCCTGCTTTATCCTTTTTTAGTACTTTATTTGTCTTTATTGTTGCAAGGAAGCACATTTACCCAGGGCAGTGGGCTTTCGGTGCTGATAAACCTTTTGTTTTAAATTCTACCTGTGGGTTGTGGGGTTTTTTCTTTTCTTTTTTTTTTTTTTTTAAATCAGATAACCATCCTGTCACTCTATGGGAGTAATTAGTTTGTTTTGTTTTGGTGGTCCCTTACTTGTTACACGTTCTTTCACCCTTCCCTGCCTGACCTGACCCTACCTCTCTTGTCTCTGTGCTACAAAAAAGGATACCAAAGCCTCTAAGACATTTTTAAAGAATACTCAAGCCTGTGCAGAAGACGGTCTGGGATGTATTGCATAATGCTTTTTTGAGGCTATTTGGCAACATAGCAGTGTTGAACCATGTTGCAGTTGGCCCCTGGGTGGCACTACATGGCTAGACCTGGGACCAGCAAAAGCATTTTTGGAAAAAGGCAGAAAACATAATTGAAGCAGTTTTCTTTTTAAAAATTAAAGACAAATCCTTAAGCTAAATTTGTTGATATTTGCTGAGTTCAATACAAATGCGCAATAATATTAAACTGTGTTCCTCTTATTGAAGGAGATTCCAAAATGTTCTATCTTGACTACCTGATAATATCTGGATCACTTTTGGCAACATGCTGATATTAAGTACAGATGCAGTGGAAGGGTCCTATGGGTAGAAGTATGTGACTAGAACTGCTTTGTGCTGCCTGAATATGCATACTACCAGTCTGTGCTGCAGCCCTGGGGGTGATTTTTTTAGTACTATTATAACCCTTTTTATTGTTTGAATAGCAGTTTTATGACAAAACATTTATATTCAGCCTGCCTTTGTACTTGACTGAAAGAGAGCAATCACTGAGAATGATAAGGCAACAATGGTAATGATAACTGCATTTATGGAGGCTTACAGAATTTAAACGGGCATGCAAAAATAGAGTTACAATAGTGCTCTACCTGCATCTGAACTGGTTTGGGTATATTTCTTTTGCCTGGCCCATGTTTGCTTATTGATGGAGATGTTGCCTTTTCTCCTGTTTTTCTCCCTTATGGCATTTCTTCTGTATGAATCTTACATGTGTGTACATCAGGTTTATCTCACCATGGAAAGATGCTATAGTGAGATGAACATAACCATTTTTCAAAATCCACATCCCAGAAATTATTGCTCAACTTAAGTATCAAGTTTTCGGAGTTTGTGGTTATATGATCTTGCAGCAGAATGGCCATTACCTGTCTTTCGAGGTCCTACCTCTCATGAAAAATAGGCAATTCTTTCACTCTCCCTTGAAAGGAAGTGAAGGATAGTACTGGACATTGGAAAGTAATCCAAGAGTTTAAGAGCAGTCAATCTGTTGCCTGAATATTTTTAAGTCAAATCAATTCTACTTTTGTCTTCCTTTGCTATAGTGTTTTCTCCCCCTTAAGGTTTACACAGAGATATACAAACATGCGCGCACATACACACACATTTGTGTATTTCCTTAAATTTATTGCTTATAGAAAAAGGCAAGAAAACAACAATGAGAAACTTTAGTGTGTTTTGGGGGGAGGCAGATAGTTCCTGGTTCTCCAAGTTTTGTGTGAGGTCAACATAATTATGTCTAAGTCTGTTTATACTGTACATTTTAGTATAGATCATGAAGAAAGAAGATGTACAATACACATTGTTCTAGAGATATTTTAGGGCTAGATTCTTCACAGGCTGCTAAGTAGAGTTACCGATGTTAGAGGCTTTATTATTAGGGAAGAGACTGTCCTCATGAAGTTAGAATGACAGATTC
The DNA here is from genome assembly GCF_011004875.1 of Balearica regulorum gibbericeps. Classification (NCBI taxonomy): domain Eukaryota; kingdom Metazoa; phylum Chordata; class Aves; order Gruiformes; family Gruidae; genus Balearica; species Balearica regulorum. Next base: position 44,717,065 of record NC_046186.1, read on the forward strand.
AGCCTATATTTTTATAGGCTATTTTTCAGTATTTTAAAATAATTTTGTCACCAAGCCATTTTATATAAGAATCTCTGCGGACTGTTTCTTTTTATAAGCCAAACCAATGAATATTTTTATAAAAGCAAATGACCATTTTAAAGGCTTTTTAATTTTTGAGCCATATGTTAAGATTTTATTGATCTCGAGAGCTGGTAATCTCAATATACCTCAATTTCTTTCATATTATAGTTTTCCTGTTATTTTATTTCTTTATCCACCTATATTTTAATTTTCTGCACTTACCAATCCACTAGAAGTTGACAGTATACAAAAGCTGGGTGGTAACAATTTGCAAAAACTAAGTGATTCTAGAAATGTAGGAAGAGGAAAAAAATAGTTGTTAAAAACAAGAGGTATATTTTATTTTATTCATGTATGTTATTTTACTCATTCAAAAGCTCACTAACTACACTACATTTTTTAATGTATGTATATGATCATTACATGTTAACCTGTTCATGTGTTCCTGTCTGTGCTGTTCAGGCTTTAAATATGTTTAAATTAATAATTCAAATTCTTTTTTGCAAATGAAATATAAGTAATGCAAACATTAACTTGCTCTGCCTAAGTTCTTACAGTATTTTACTGGAATGCTGTATTCAAAGATATGTCATTTTCTACTAAATGTCTTTCTAATTCTTTTGTGCAAATGATACCTTTTCCCCAGGCCCAGCTACTTAGTGGATATTATTGAACAAGTGTCTTTTATAGGATCTAAAAAAGTGCAGCATTATGTGAAAGAAATTTTAAAAAATGTGCATGGACTATTTAGGAATATGCTTAGTGAATATTAAGCAAACACCTGAAGTTCCTGTGCTGCTGCCTAGAACCAGCACTTCATTACCTATTACGTGCAGTGACTTTGAATTTTTTATTAGGTACTGGTCTTTTAGCCTGTAAGGCTTGTGCATGATGTATATGAGAGCGATTTCCAGCAGAGCGAAGCTTATCACAGATCCACCTAAAAGGTAAGGATATTTTTTTAATTTTTAGTTCACATGCAGAACAGCTGCCTGCAGAACACCTGCACACGGAGCAGGAAAGAAATTTGGTTTAAGGGTTGATTATACATGTCTTACCCATATGCAGTACGTCCAGAAATAGGCGTGATGAACTTCAGATAAACCCAGAATATGTAAATGGAAAGAACAATACCAGAATATTTACCCCCTGATTTTATGCTACACTACATTTTTAGTGCATTTTTTTTTTTCAAGTTGGTGAGGACAAAGGAGAAAGGCTTAAATATGCTTCTGATTTATTTAGTTTCTCCCAAATCTGTAGTATTGATATACGTGGTTTAGACAAGATAATTTCTAAAAGCAAAGTTGAACTGTGAATCTGGCAGGTAATGTATGCAAAAGAATGAATCATTGCTATTGGCATTCCTCATATTTGTGAAGGAAAACAGTGTTAACAAGCGTTAATGAGTATTAGGAAAAAACAGAAAAGCAGGAGGAAATGGTGAAGGATTGAGAAAGGCAACTAATAAGAATGAGAGAAGGAGAGAAGGCACAACAGTCAAGTTAGAGGTGGTGAAGAAATGCAAAGATTACTTTTTTCACTGAAACTGGCTTAAATGGGCTTTTGAGAGTGAGGGACCTTATCACGTAGGTCATGAGTGATAACTCCTAAGAATATTAGTTTGAGTAATTCAGATTAGGTAATTCAGGAGATAAATGTGCCTTGAGAAAGCATGGGCTACATACAGAATGCGGTGATAAGCTGGTAGTTAAGATAATAGAATTTGACAAAAAAAATATAAGGGGTAAGAAATTTTGAAACCCAGGACCAACAGGGACATTCTTGGTCTCCGAGTTTCTTGTATTAGCATCGTAAACTTAGCAAACTGCATCTTAGAAAGTTTTTGCTTTTTCTGATAGAAATCTTTTCTTGGACTTTCTTTTAGAAACTTATTTACTTTTCCATTCTATTTTTTTAATTTCCAATTAATAAATACTTTCTGTGCCAAAATTTGTGTCTTGGTTGGTAACTGTTTTTCAGCCTGATGTTTTACCTTTCAGAACAGCTTATTGCCATTTCTTCTTTAGCCAATTCCTTATCCACCTTTCAATTTCACTGCTAGCCTATGTATTTTCAACTTTAACTAACCTTTTCACGTGTGGCGTTGTATGAAATACCTTGCTGAAAGCCAGATAGATATTTCATGGAGCATAACAGTTATCTTATTAAAAGAAAGCTATTGGTTTAGTTTGGCATGATCTTCCTGCAATTAGTTTACATTGTATATTAAAGCTGCAAGTGTCTCCTTTTCTTGTTCATATGAAAACAGGGCTGTTAGTGATAGTGTAGTGAAATCATTGCTCTTTCAAAGGGAAAGCCTTGTCTGCAACACTTTCTGAACAGTGAATTTGGGTCATGCCATTTAAAAAGAGGTTTCCTTGACAGCAGTCTGGCTTTGATAATGGGGCCTTGATCCATTCCCCAATCAGACTGAGCATGCATATCATGACAAATCTTTCCTCCATTAAAATCATTTACTATCCTAAAAATGAATTAGCTGAATCAATATGCTCCTCCTGACGTTTCCCTGAGGAGACAGGAGCAGCTGCTTGAGCAGCAAGTGCTGCCTGACACCTCACCTGACGTAGGCAACGAGGCCACCACTGATGTCACCAGGGAGCAAGAAACAGAACCTTGTGGGGAACCAGGGAAGAGGGTTACTCATGGGTGCAATGGTTTTGCTTAGGCAAAACCAAAAATCAGATCTGACTATCAGGACAGGTAAAGCTGCACAATCCTGAAAATGTATAATAGTAATAATAATACAAACCCCAAGAAAGCCAGATGAGAAAGAAGACAGGTATTGTTTCCTATGTGTCATGCTCCTCTAATTACTTGAACTTCTTGTGTAGAGATGTAGCTCCAATTAATTCATTAGATTAATTTGTTTTCAAGGATAGTTTCTCTAAAATTTCTTATTATTTGGTTTCTTATGGTATCTTGGTATAGAAATCCAGATATGTAATGCTTAAGGTATTTAATAATGAGCATATTCTCCAGTTTTCGACTTTTCTTCAAAAAAACTGCAATGCTTCAGAAAATAGGAAAAATAGGGGCAAAAAGTCAGATATAAGTAAGTTGAAAAATTTGAGCTGGATGCTTTCAAAAGGTTTAGTGTGCACAAATTAACGGATGTAGAATTTCTACAGAGGAAATTTCTACTGATTTTTCAAGATTTTTTTCTAAGTGGAAATATAAAAAAAGGAAAAATAATGCCATGGAACAAGTATTACTGAGACCTCTTTATGGCTTAGTATTTTTCTTCTTTTTCTATGAGAATTAATACCTTTTTAAAGAAAGACAGTATTAACACATTGAGCTATAAAATTAAAGTTTATTCTCAACCTCAGAGGAGCTGATGGTAGAACTTGGTTTGGAATTCTCCATCAAAATTATTTTTCAATAGAAATAATTCATGCTTTGAAATTAGAAGTGGCATTAGTATGAGTCAATAGTAGAAGATCCCTAATTTAATTTGAAAAATGAAGTCTTGACATTTTTGCAATTAGATAATTGAAATTTTTAAAAGTTGAAGGGATTTTTTGAAGTGTAGCTTTAAAAAACTTTAGGTAATAATATTAGTTAATTTGTACTAAAAAATGCAAAATCAATATAAAAGCATTTGGAGTGTTCTAAAATTACTGAATACAGGTATATGAATTTTTCATATTATGAGTAAATTAAGTCAGGTGTTTTCTGATTTTTTCAATAGGATGATATTTTGAAATTTTGCCTGTCTGCCCCTAAAATGTTTCCTAGCGATGTTTGGTTGATGTACACTGTCAGCTGATCTTTCAACACATCTCCTTAACCACAGTGATTATTAGTGTTTACATCAACCTTTAATTCAGCAGAAAGAGCTGAAGTTATTTCTGTTTGTATGGCACGAGTACGTACTCATAGCCAAGTTGCAGATTTGTATATTATGAAATGACTGAAGCTGGTTATGAAAATCTTGGTCGTTGGACTTCTGATCATTGCCTTCATCAGCAAATAATATAATTTTCAGTATATGACACTGATTCCTTCTTCTGCATTTTTTTTCAATATCAAACTGAGGGTACAGTTAAATATGAAGGCTATATTGCTTTTTTAGCATTGTGCTTTTATAACAATTGGGTCTTTTCCTAAAATCTCTTTCTTTGTTCAGCATAACTTTAATATGTTGGGCATGTCTCCTTTCATCACAGCAGGGGACACTGTGTATTTGCAGGATAAACTAGTTCCATATTAGCAATGTGAAATCTGTTTGAACTTGTTTGCATATGTATGCCAGTTGATAGTGCCTTTCGAGGTGGTAAGTGTTGGGGAATTGTGTCAGCAATAATATTTTTTTTTCCCTCAATAGTTAATTTATATCCTGTAAATATGCTGTTCCAATTACATGTAAATGCTATTTTTATTGTCTCTGAATATAGGAGATATTGATAATAGCACATCAATAAACACATCTAAATTAACGGCTGGTATTAATGAGTGAAATGCAAATGCTATAACTAAGTTTGCTACTTTAAAGAAAATCTCCCAAGGTTGCCGTGTTGAAAGCTTTTAAGATTGTTTTGAATATGTGTATATAAGAGTTTGTTCAGGGAGCCGGAGCGGTAAAAGAACTTGGATTAAATGAGTCTCTGTGTTGCATGCTCAAAGTTTCATACATGGAGAACTTGAGTGGGAATCTGTGTCACAGTGGGTCAGGTGCCAAGGCTCCCTGTGCAATGCATCGGTAGGGAGCTCGTATGCTCCAGCAAAGACACGTGAGGGAACTGCTTACTCTGAGCATCTCAGTCAGGTTTAGGTATTGAGCCCCTCTGCCTTGATTTATCTGGTGTAGTTTTGGACACGTGCAGAAGCAGAGCACTAGGCAACTTGGGAATATTAGTGATAAAAGCTTATGTGTTTATGTATGTCTTTTTATGTCTTCAATTTACATACCAGTATTCAATCAAAGTCCTACTTCAGATGCCTCACTCGGTTTGTAAATCTTACTCTTTCCTTTTTATTTTATCTAAATATGCTTGCTGACATAAATTATCACTTTAAATTACTTTTTATTTAGCATAAGAACAACCTTGGCTGCTTTCCTTATGAATGGTCCACTGTGCACATTAGAGGTGGTAGAGATGAGAGTGGATGTCTGGTTTGTTATTTAGGTAGAAAAATATCTTATTTGATTTGTAATCCTGCCTAAAGAAAGCTGTACCCATCCTGTTCCATTACAAACTCCTCTTGATTTCATGGTTTTTTTAAGGTTCATCTTGTTCTTAACTATTAAAAAAAAAAATAATTGATCTCAGACTCATTTTTGTCTGGGAAGGACAAGAGTGACTGTGCAGGGAGACTGTTTAGAACCTACACATTCTGTGCTAAAGACCAGCAAAGAAATAACTCACTTTTTTTTTTTTTTTAACAAACCTGCCAGAAAGCTTTTCCCTTACTATAGGACTCACATTTAAACTATTTTTAATGTTGGCTTCTGGCAAACAATGTATCTTTCTCCTATGATGGAAAGAAACAGCTCAGTAATAAAGAATACTAATTTCTGTGTCTTTCACGTTCATGTCTGGGAAGAGGTGTAATTTATAGAAGAAAATTACAAATCACATTATGAACTGCTTAAGAATTTCAGGAAAGAAAAAAAACTTCTGGAAGAAAATATGAAAAAAGAATATAGTGACTAATATTTTTTTCAGAAGCTTAGACATGAAATTTCCTTTATTGAAATGGACATATTAAAAATGTATTGAAACATCTATGATATCTCATAGAAAGGATTTTAAAATGGAATGACTATTTCCATCATGAAAACAGAAGGAAGTTTTCTGAGACAGTCAAAAGGTGCTGTGAATATTTCCCATTTGGGCTATTTGAAGGAAAGTCTACCCTCTTGAAACTGAGACCGCATCCAAACTGTTACTAACCTAAATACAAATTCACTTACACATTTGCATCATAAAGTATGTGATTTAATCACATTAATAAAGTATATTGGTGTGGAATTCTGAGTAAACTGATATGAACTGGTCTTTCTTATAGCATGACTATATTGCCGTCACTGGGCTTTGAAGTGACTGTGCCTGAGCTTTCTGAAGTATGGTTGGGAAATGCTCCTTTGAAGCACAAGGTTCATAGCATGGGAAAAAATATTCAAGAGATCAATTATTGCTCCTGGCTCACAGTGTGTTCAAGCTGTCTTTATTACTTGTCATTGAGACAATAATTTGATTTGACAGGCAGATTGGATGTTATTAAAATTAAAGGATTTCAGTTGCTTTACTGCACATGTGAGGTGTTGTTACAAAGATATTCTTCGTGAAGAGAACCAAGAAGACTGTGTCACTGGTTTGGTCTGCAGGTAAAGGAGTTGGAAAATTGCCCAGTTTTGTAATTGGTTAGTGAATTAATTGTATGTAGTTGTCCATGGTAAGCATTTACTAATGGCATGCATCTCAGGTTATTAAAGTTGATACAATGCACCTTTTTCAAGGAAAACAGGATTAGCAGGTTAAAGTGAGGGCTCTGTCATGTTACTGGTGTTACTGCTCTTTTTATTATCTAGTATGAAACTACCATTTGGACCCCATTTTACTGGATACTGTATATTCATATATACAACAACAAGCCTATGTAAAATTATAAAAACAAAAGAGAAAAAGATTAAAAACCAGGCAGATATAGGAGAGTAGAAAAGGCAAATCGTGTACGATTGCAGCATGCTTCCAGGTAAAGTGTGTAAGCTTTTTATGAATGAAGAAAGCAGAAGAAAATCTTATTTGGGGTTCACTGGAAATGTTGCTGGAAAAAGATTACTTCATTATTATTTCCACTTTGGAAAAAAAAAAAGCAAGTAGTGATCTGTTCATGAGCGCGTATAGAATTATCCAGTTTAGTGATTTTTAAACGTACTCTGTTACTCCTGTTTCATTAAGTTGTAACTGGCGAAATTGGTACAAATATATCAGCTCTTTTTATAGGAGAGGTTGCCACTTTTATATAACTCCTGTGAGTTTAGGTGTATTTAATGAGATTTTTTTCAGCCTTTTGGTGAATGATCTTTTATTTCTGCCAAAATAAATTGGTGAGGGGTAGCACACTCCACTAAGAGCTTATGTTCTGGGCATTTTACACCAGTCCAATTTTAAAATACCCATTTTCAGACATCTGAGAGTGACAGTTTAGAAAATGTCTGATCCTTGAAAGTCCTTGCATAAACATCCACCACCAGTTGATAAACTATTTACATCTCTTAAGCTGCTCCTTTGAATTTTTAGAAATATATGAAGTAGTAAGAAGCACACATTACTAGGATTTTGTAATATGTTTTTTCGTATCAAAGAACATATTTCTATTGTGCTCTAATGCTAACACTTAACGTGGTTTGTTTTGTTTCCTTTTTTTTTTTTTTAAAGGAGAGCAAATGTTAGTAAACGTACAGGTAAACCTACCAATTAATTAAGTCTACATGTAATTAAGTAAATGTAAATTGCCATATGCTCGGTGCATTTCATAACCCTGAAGATAATAATTACCATATCCGGCTCATAATGGCCTTACTTTCAAAGCAGGTGGGATATTCTCTGTCTCTTTGCTTTTTCTTAGTTATAGTTTTTGACAAATACTAAATGCAGTTACGAAATATAACTGAGAGCAGAACTGTTTGTTTAAATTTAGGAATGCAGACTTAAAAAATTCTAAGTTCCTGTCCTTGCAGTAAAGGGTAAACAAAGAACTGATTTTCAATCCATCACATGCAGACTGCAAATCTGAAAGTGAGGCAATTAAAAAAAAAGTTTCCTCACCTTTTGAATTGCACTCAAATGAAATTTTGCAAAGGGAATAAAGAAAATAATTAATAAATTGACACTGAAACTTCACTTTCTGGAAGATGCCATTTCTCTCTTATTCTATCAGACAATACTGTAATGTCTGAAGGGCAAATTATATAAAAATGTGAATGTGCTTGAAAAAATAGAATTTTAAAAGGAAAGCGAAAGGAAATTTTTTAGAATCTAGCCAGTCATTAAAGATGACTCATCAGACTGTGCATGTCAAAACACTTTCATCTTTGTTTTTGACATGCCCTTAGTCATTCTATGATTTTCCTCAGTTTCATCATGGTTATTAAATACTGAAATATTGCAAAATGTAGTATAAACTATATATGTATATTGATAATATTTTGTAATCCATATTATGAACACTGAGAATAGTCAGTTGTTCTTGCTAAATTGTTATATTCTTTTACTTATAATGAATTTTACTCATTATGTTCATATAACTGATTCATGTCTGTGTTGTCCACCATTCTTTATGATTCTGATGGATGGAAGTAAATGATTCACCTAGTCATCCACATTTTGGCTGAACTTTCTCAGTGGCTTCTTTTAAACTGCGTGTATCAGTATTAAGCAGCTACTTAAGACTACCATAGTTAAAGATTGTTCCATGTGTAGTCGTATATCCTACAGCACTCCATCAATAGCTACCCTCCCTGAGAAGTAAAAATATAAATGCATAAAGTACTACCAAGTAAGAAAGGGTTTTCCAAACTGCATGCCACTAGTGATACAGAAGCCATTTCAAAATAGTATGAAACCTTTCACAGGCCTCCCACCAATTGTAATTGCTATGGTTCTCATCAATACAACTGATGGTACCAAGCAATTAGATTTTCTGAAAATCTGGTCGAAGAAGAGCTATGTATAGATGTACGGTATGCATTTAGGACTGTGAATATTCCCTTCAGCCTGAGGAAGAACTCCGTTCATTTGAATTAGAAGGAGGTAGGAAGGAGACTGAGCTGCTGATCTGGTTGTTTTGTAGTTTAGCTGCTGAAGTAAAAGGAAATACAGAATAGCAGTTATAAGGAATTTATTAGGGCAATTATTAATATTTTCTTATAAATTCATTCCAAATAAAAAATATTTTGTAGAGTGACTCCTTTATAAAGGAGAAGAAGAACCCTTTGGAAAATATTGAAAGAAGGTGGGTTATCCATGTGAAAGACTCACAAACACCTTTAATTCTTAATCTTTACCTTCACCCTCTCTGATTCTTTTGACCTACTATTTTCCCAGTTTTTAGATGACAGTTTCTACCAATGCTGATAATAACAAAAAAGAAACACAACAAGAACCTGAATGTCAACAAGAAGATTCACAGAGGAATGCAATCAAAAATGATGTTGCAAATCAAGCCTAGAATCAGACCATCAAAAATTCAAAAACTTTCAGCTATTTGCAATTATGGTGGTAATTGCTATTTTAAAATGTTTTCCTTCTTCCAAAGAAACTCCATGTTGTTAGCGGAAATTCTACGTATTTTAAATCACAGAAAATCTTTTTGCAGCTGATGAAGACTAAATATTATAGGCAATCAAAACAACATATTATCTACATATTTTAGCTGATTAAAAAAAAAGTAGCTTTTGGAACTTCTTTAAAAAATCATTTTACTATGTAGCACTAGCTAATTACAGCATACTTCTTCACAGACCAAAACATTAGCATTATCTGTTTTAAAGTGAGAGATGGTGGATTTTTAAATTCTTTTTAAGGAAATGACATCTGAGGTCTTTGCTATGAAATTTTAGTCCATGTAATCATTCCTTTTCTTTCTGTTGTGAATCAGTGTTTGCAGTGAAGTTTTGATTAATGTATGTAAACAACACATATAATACATAAAATTAAGGTTTCCTTAAAAATACTGTAATTTAAAGATTGATGTATCAACATTACATAATATGAGGCCATTAAATAAAAGTAAATGGCTGAAAGTTATATAGAAAGTGCAGGAAAATGCTCTTGAATAATAATGTAAGAATAATTTTGGTTCAAGAGCAATTATTATAAAGGGCAACTAAATTCTGAGGTTTTGCTCAAGACTCGTGTACTAAATTACATTTTGAATATAAGAAACTGCATTTATTTTTATTCTCTGACAGTAATAATAAACTATGATCTTGTTTCTTTTGTTCAGAGGCTTGTTTAATTCACAATTTTTGAAGGATAGGTTCCATAAAGAAAGGGAAAATTCTCAGTTTCATTTTTGAAACTTCCTAATTATAATTTTTCTAATAAATCTATTAAAAAGTCAATTAATTATTATTAAAAGTCAATAATATGTTAGGATTTTTAATGAAGTAAAAGTTCGTAAGCATTCTGCTAGATGTTTTAGCAACATTTCATTAGGTATTAGCTTGATGTCTGAAGAACGTATATTAGCAAATGGTTTACCTTAGGAATCTCTTACAAAGGTAATGTTGTACAACGTAAAATTGGTCTATATGACCAATGCCTGGCATATTTACACAATTTGGTTATGAAGAAATGTTTAGGAAAAAAGCAACTGAATGCTTTTCTAACAGTTGTTTTTATACGCACTATGTCTGCGTGAAGCAAATGCAAAGGATTGACAGGGAAGTGATGACACAGCACTGATTCAGCTGCAGTAGGATCAATGAAGCTGGCAGAGCCCTGGGTGGAATTTTTTGAACTTAGAGGCAAATTTTTAGGGGAGGATCCTGACTTCCAGACCTCTTTTACAAAACAGTCAGAATGAGCAACTGTATTAAAGTACTCTGTAATTGTCTGCGGTGATTTTTTTTGTTGTTGTTTTTGTTTGTTGGTTTGGTTTTTTGCCTGGGCTTGCAACAAGAGTGGAACTGGAAAGTGTCTGGAAGTTTAGGAGAAAGGAAAGTCTTTAAACATCAAAATAACTGCAGCTAAGTGTTGGTATGAAATGCAGACTTTGATTAATCTGTTAAATATCTAATTTTGTACTCACTGATTCATACCATTGAGGCCAAGAACTTCATAAATATTTAGCATCTTTAGTAAGCTTGTGTGACAAGTTGAGGCAAAATGAAGCCAATAACCTTAAAAAGAGAGCAAAAAGGGTTCACAGGTTGAAACCACTCAGTGTTGTTTAATCTGCAGTACTAAATTATTAAATCCTTCAAGGAAGAGAAATCTCATACTATTGAAAGAGTATTTGGGGAAATGACTTTTAAACATGAAAGTAAATCTGCTAAGTTTGAAAATACGATTTTAATCAGGGCATGAATGTTGGGGATTTTGTACAAATAAGCTACTTCTGTGAATCATTGCATAGGGTCACTTGATATTTATTTTTAGAAGGTGCAAGATACAGGCAAGTTAGGGAGAAAGAAACCTATCATGGCATTTTGAGTTTTAAGTGTATGTTACTTTTCTGAGTTCATAAGCAGCTTACTTTTTTCATAATTAAAGTGCATGCTAGAAAACAACCAAAAATATAGTTGGATCACATTTGTAATATGGCTACATATTTAAAAACAGACCTCTCATACATGGTTTTATGCATTAGAAAGAAAGGTATTTGAGCAGAGGTCTTTGTAACTATAAACCTGAACTTTATTATGAAAGAGATACCATGGAGGTTTTTCCTTCTTACAAGATGTCTCTAAATCTGGTATGACATGATGCTGTATGAATGATAAAGCAGTTGTGATTTCAGATATAAAAAGCCTGAAAGTAAATGTGTAGTATTGCAACCATACTGAGGAAAAGCACCAGTCATTTTATTCTGTAGAATTCCTGAGCCAGCTGATAGATGAATCACTTTTGACAGTAACTCACTTTTTGACCTATGTGGCAGGGAGAATGTCACAGCAGTAGGAGAGGTTCTGTGATAATTGGAAAGTGAAGAGGACTTGGTGGTGCAGTAGGTTAGTGCATTAGCCTTTCCCCTCTGGAGACCTTGGTTCATATTCTGCCTTAGGGTCACTAGTGAAAATTCATGCTTTGGTGTCCTACTTCTATTTGTACATATGGCAAAAGAGACCCATATTTGGAAAAAAATGTTGTCTTTCTTCACTATAAAACACTGTTTTGGCAAGGATCTTAGGACCGATGTACATTGGCAGAGAGCTTAAACAGCCTTTATTCCTGCCATACATGGACTATCAAGTCCACTTTCCCCAAAAGAGCATTCACTCAATGTGTTACTGAAAGGGAAAAAAGGAAAAACTTCTCAGTTGATATGCATGAAAATAATGCAAATAATGAAGGAAAGTCATCCATAATACAAAAGCTCCACTGATAAATTGCCCATTTTTAACTTAGAATTAACTCCTGCTAATCCGTCTTGCACCGAAGTTATATTTCTCTTAAGCTGTTTTACTTGAACCTCTTTCTGCCTAAGATTTTTAAGTGCCAGAGAACTGCTGTTTCATATGCAGTAGAGTGGAGCAGTGATGACATGCAGTGATTAATTAGTTCAAAAAGTACACATTCCCTAAGGGTGTCCTGGGAGCCACTTTCCAGGCCTGTTTAAAAGAAACATATTGCTTGCATTTACAGGTGGTGGTAAGCTGAATATAGATTGGCTATCAACGATGTACTCTTTTATTACATCTGTATTGTTTACTCCTATTGCCTTGTAACAAGGGTGGTGCAACTAATTGTGCTTAATGATCCAATGCAAAGAGCCTGAATTTTGTCTTATGTACTCATCCTATGTTTATCTTTTCATCTCCTTCAAAATGTACAACTTCCAAGTTACATTAGGGATTTGCAGCAATGTGAGAACGCCTTAACTTTCAGATCCCCATAAAAATGTTAGTTCTGTTTACAACTGTGAGAGAGCTTCCCTCTTTAAATATGAATTAAATATTCAGAATGGGTCCAGCCTGAGAACCTTGGTGACTAAAGCAGTCTGTTCAAGAATGAAAAAGGCATCAGGGAAGTAAGACCCACAATTTTATACCCTTCATCTAGGCAATAGGCAATCACAATTATGGCTCCATCTCCAGAGCAGATGATGACAAGAATTATCAGGTAACCACAGTATCCAGTCTCTATCCCTTTTTGATGATAATTTTCCTTTAACTTGTGGGAAATATGGAGTAGAGATTAAAACTTACTTTCTTTTTTTTTCCCTTCAATAATAACAAAAAAAGATAGAGAGAGGTAAACAGAGAAGAAGCAAAGGATTAAAGGATAAAGACAGGACAGAGGAAGCTTGAACAGAAAGCAGCAGACAAGAACAAAGCTGTCATTTGACTGATAAATCATTCTTTTAATCAACTGTGCCAGCCAAAGAAGGCCTGAGTAAGCAGCTACAAATGAAAAAGCTTTAACTGACTTTTTTGGTTTCCACTCCTCCAACACATACCTAGTAATTTAAATTTATACTTTAAATTGTACTAGTTTCTAATGGGATGATAGGAGCCTTGGCTTGAGACTTTTCCTTTTCTTTGCATGAAAAAACTTCCTAGAATTGTGAAAACCTTTAAGCAGCTTCTATACTACATAAAGATCTCCTTTAAGTGCACTAGATGTCTTTGAGTAGTTAGATTTCTTCACTGGTTAAGTTTTGTTGTTGCTGTTTGTTTTTTTCATCAAAGACCATGGAGTTGATTTGAAGCCCTGAATAAGAAGCAGAAGCAAGACAGGATTGAACTGTGACTTTTCCGTACATTGTGATGTTCATATAAGGGAGTAAGCGAAGATAGGCTTTCTCTTGGTACACGTGCATCTTGCCATTCAGCAAGGTCACTCCCATTCACCCTTCACTCGCACCTCTCACCTCTAATTGCAGACCAAGATCAGGGATGCCTTTGGGACGTTGGTCTCATACCCTCTGAAGGTTGATGGTAACTCCTCCTCGCAGTCTGGGAGGAGGAAGAATACTTAGGAAGGTCCTTTTGCTTCCCTATTTCCAGGCAAAGGTGAAACTGAACTAGAAATGAGAGTTGAGGCTGAAATAAAAAAGAAAGATGAGACCTAGGTTGAGATGGAAGTGAAAATAGAGAAGTATGAGTTGTAACAGGGTTTGGGTAAATAAAAAACCCCTCAAACCTGAAATAGTCTTTGAACTGCTTAAAGAAGTTGGTTCTAAACATTACTTTTTAGTTTTTATTTTTATTGTATGTCTGATGTCTTAAACCAAGGGCCTTATGAACCACTCTTTTCATAAATAAAACTTCTGCATTATATACAGCACATTTTCATCATTTCTCATTTATGCTGTGCCACATTACAAATGAGGTTCTAAAAGAATTGAAAGTTGTCTAGTTTGAAGAAGCTCTGCTGATGTTAAAGTTATAGAAAGAGGAATAGCACTGTATTCTTATTCTGGAAGCCTACATGAACCTCCCAAAGAACTTTCTAGGACTGTTAGTTTTGCTTTGCCCTCTTTTCTCAGAATCCAGATAGTATTTTTACACATTTCAGTCTTTAATGTTCAACAATGTATCTCACTAATAATTGGCTATGGATTGTGAGACAATTGAAGTCTGTCTCTATTTATTACAATGTTATTGTAACTTCATAGGATTTAAACACACATAGTAAGTCTCATTTTTAGAGATTCTTTTAGCTTTTGTTTGTAATTATGGAAAATAAAAGGTAAAGGTAATGCAGCAATTGCAATGAAGTATTCAGATTTCTAGCTGCCAACAGAAATGTGTGTACTTCTGGATTTGATTTTGAGTTGAGAAAATAATCTGACAACTTATTTTTACACCACTTTAGTAGTGGTGTGGATTTTTTTTATTAAAGTTTCAGTGTTGTTAGGTATGATGTACAGAAGCAGGGTGAGAAAGTGATTTCATGCTCTATTTCTCCAGACGAAGTTTTGTGATTTGCTGACGAATACTGACATGTAAACCCAAATTGCAACTTCCCAGGTCTAACAATGGTAAATAAAAAAAAAATCTTCTTAGAAGTCATAGATAGACTTTTATAGGCCACACAAAACTTTTTAAATGAGTTGATCTCTTACCATGGCACAAGTTAGCTTGAAAAAATTAGTCTTTCTTGATTTTAGACTCCTAAGATAATGGCTGCTTTCTATGCTTTTTAAATAGATTGTTTGCTACCATATTTTTAATTACATTTTTAATTACATTGAAATGAAACTAAAGTTAAACAAAAGAAAAATTGGTGACCATGTTGGGGATTTCTTTTGGAATGGAATTTTCTTGATTGTCTCAAATCAAATAAGCTTACAGTACTTGGCAGGATATAAAAGGACAAAGTTATCTAATCCACGAATACCTTTACTTTTGAAATCTCAAGAGTAACTCTTTCATCTCTACTGCTTAACCCAGAATTTTACCACATAATTATTTTTCAGTTAAATTTTGTACAACAAGTTTCAATGATCAGGAGGTTATGGAATAAGAAAATTGTATATGCTACTTTGGTATCAGTTTCTTATCTCAGGGTTCTGCCTCGCAGAGGTGGGTGTTCATCTTGGGGTGATTCTTTTCATCTTTCGCTCCCACCTGTCCATTTTGTCTGTGTCTGTCCAGTCTCTGCTCCAGACCTGGGAAAATCGCTTATAGAATAGCTGCTCAGCTATTTCGTGCACGAAAACCTTGTGTGGGTTTATTTTAGTATCCAAGGCTTTATTTAAACCATGGAGGTTCTCCAGATGTTTCATGAACGTCACTGTCCTTCCTGCCTTGGGGACAGAGCAGATAAGAATGGAAATTTCTCTAGCCAGCCATTAGTCAATTGTAACCCATCCTCGCTTATTAATCATTAGTTTATTGTAGTTGGACTCTTCACTGGGTTGATACTTTTTCTACATGTAATTTAAGACAACATAGTTTCACTTGAGGTAAAACAAAAAAACAAATGCTGCATATTTTTACTGGGAAAAGACATCTTAAAAAATGTTTCATCCAGCTCCACTTGAAGTCATTTATGGCTGTGATTCTTGTTTCTGCTGCATAATCTCAAGAAAGATTGTCACCTAATAATATAGTAGAGCATTGTATTAAGCTGGTTGCATGTTATCTGTCCAGATATGTAATTCTCAGCTATTTCTAGAGTTTTATATTTATCTTTAAGATGTTTCCTAAGGTAGCTCTCTGAAGATAGAATTTGATCCTACCGAAAAAGTGAATACTGTGCATTGTATATTTAAGCCACAACTTTGGAGTATGAGAAAAAATGGTAGAGAATGAGAAAAATGAACAAATTTATCAATCTGATAATAGCAGCACAAAATGGTTAATAATGTATCAGGTAATATTTATCAAAAGGTTTACGTAGCTGCCTACATTCCTAATGACAAGCTCTGGGATAACAGCCATACTCACAGGTTTATGATAAAGTATCTGAGGCTTCAGACATTCAGTCCAACAAGCAGTAATATCATAATAGTGTATAAGTAGGTTTACTGAATAGTCATAAATGTAATTATGGCACTCTGATGTAAACTTGTTTCAGAGGCAAAATTGTTTCAATTAAGAATAATGGAATACTGCTAGATGAAGTAAAATTATGGCACTGTTCATTACATAAAACAACATACTGCAAATAAGAATATTAAAATTTAGACTGGAAATAATAGTTTTATATTCATCTCTTCAGGCTGGGTTCTTAGTTGCTGGGAATTTAGAAATGGAATAGCTGTGGGTGGGTAAGTAAGGGTCTATGGCTTTGAGCTGACTTTTTCATCCTACACCCTTAATAGACTCTGTGGCAAAATGTTCCCAGTCATAACTCTACTTGACATTAGGGTTGTAGCCAGATTATGTGCCTACAGCCAGGTGCTGTATACCCGACAGATTTCAAGAGGTATAGAAAAAGTGTTAAAGATGTGTCTCAGTTTTGTGAAGTCCGTATCAGGAAAAAACTTGGCTACCTCTGCAGGTATTCCTAGCTCTGTTTTGATTCAAACAAAAGTTGAAGCTTCAATCTTTCATGTACTTAGAACTTTTTAAAGGAATGATTCCTTCAAGATGACAACAACTCCTGAAAGGATAAAAGCTTAAGAAAATACATAACATACTGAAATATGCACACATATTGTACCTCATCTTGCCTAGTTCTCCATGAAATGTCAAAAGAACCTCCTACTGTGATATGTCTGTGAGCTCTGCAAGACTGATTAAATTTCTATATAATATCAATCGTTGCATCCTGTGAACCATAAATTATAAAATTTGTGTTCTATTTTATCACTCCATAAAAAGGCTTAAAACTTTTTTTCTTATCAGACATGAAGAATAAACTGTGACTTTCATTTTATTTGTGGCAATTTTATGCACATACAGAAACAGAGTGTAAATGTGGGGTATACTCTGTATATATGTGTGTGAAAGAAATAGATTAAGAAAGCATTTGCTACAATAAAATAAATAATATTATGATTTATTTCTCAATTTTGTAGCATCCCAAAATAAGGGAATAAAATAAGGTGTCCAAAGCCTAATATGTAAAGGACCCTTGAGAGCAGAATAGAGAATATTCAGGCTGTAAGAGGATGCAGTTTCCTCCCTTACATTTTTAACTAGTGGAGTAGCAAAATATAATCAGGAGATTGGTGTTAGAGAAGATTTGCTTTGTGACAGAAACTAGTGTTAAAAGGGCTTGTGGTCATTTCTCACACCACTTCAGGATGTGTGGTTTCTGTACAGAATCTCAACTTACACATTTAAATCGTATTCAATGTTTTTG
This sequence comes from Balearica regulorum gibbericeps, assembly GCF_011004875.1. Lineage (NCBI taxonomy): Eukaryota > Metazoa > Chordata > Aves > Gruiformes > Gruidae > Balearica > Balearica regulorum. Next base: position 44,734,584 of record NC_046186.1, read on the forward strand.
ACCTTTTGGCACCACACACCAAGAGGCTAATGTGAGGAATCTGTTCCTCTTGAATTGCTGACTGTAGTTTAAGTCCATTGTTCAGAGAATTTCAGGATTATGAATTTCAAACTAAGATGAAGGTAATAAAAATGTCTTTATTCTCATTCTCATCTCTGTCTCACACTCTCTCACCCTCTCTCACAGGGTTTCGTACTGCAGCTCATCACCATTGCATCTGAGTGCCTTCCAAATAAAATAAATAACAGTAGCAAAGCCTCTAGTGAACATCATGGGGAACATCAACATTGAGAGGCAGGGCTGATAAATCTGCATGCAACACAGTATGAACGTGCTTAGATTGCTTCCAGACCAGAGCTGGCTTACATCCAGCTTCTCGAGTATGTTGTACTTGAGTGACTTCAGGCCTATATTTACTGTATGGACTTGATCCTTGTCTCAGGGCAGGGCTAGAGTGGGAGAAAGGTGAGAGAGGAGAGTGTGTTTGACAGCTTTTGGTAGTTTGTCATAGTTGTGCACAAAGATTGTATTCAGATTGTAAGTCTCACTGTTATGAATACACCTGCGACTTCTTATGTTGTTCCTTAATGGAAATAAGCATAATATTAATAACAATGAAAAAATAGCAGTAGAATTAATTTGACTTTTTTTCATGTAAAACCATGTACTTCTCTTTTTCTTCAGTTTATTTTTGTAGTTTCTTCTATATTTAGTGTCATAGGTATCCTGAGCAATATGCCGTTAAATCAAGAACAAACATAAATTGATCATAATGGAATGGCTTTCAAAAATGCAATATTCATTTTGAGAATGAATCGTAAACGGAAGCCATTAGTGGGATTTCACAAGATATAATGAGTCTATGGCAAAATGTATGAATAAAAGTGGTAATTGCAAGAATTTTGGAATTTTGAGAGGCAAATGTTGTAACAATGAACTGTAAAGTAAACAGTTTCAAAATTCTTAAAATCTGAGTCACAGCAAACCAAGTGCTAGTAAAAAAAAGTAGCAAAACCTCTCCCCTTAATGAAAACATAGTTAGATTGTATGCATCCTAAGGCAGATCCTGTGGTTCATTTTCTGTGTAATCTAGTGGACTCTCTTTGTCGCGAAGGGATTTCATTCAAATCCATCCAGAAATTATCTTTATGAAACCACATCATATAGTTGCTACTTTGAAAAGCTGGCAAAGAAGCGGTTTGCTGAAATGTTTGAGCATCATCAAAAAGATATAGTAACAGTGAACTATTCATTACTAACCAGTTTTCTCTAACTGTTGATAAAAACTCTGGAGTTCAGATAACTTCTGAAAGGTTACTGGTTGCAACTAGGTTTTTTTGATTGAAATATGCAAGTGTAGAAATTGTGGTTCTAAAATTGGAGGTGTTGATGCAGTACTGTGCCTTCATTTTGGGCCTTCTGCTAGTTTTCTGAGGAAATACACTTTGTTCTGGGGGGAAAACACAAGTATGTAGGACTGTCAATGATTAAGCAGTTCATCTAAAGATCTATTTCAGTGCATCGTCACTTGGTCTATGTTCTTTGTATTTCTTGCCTAATTCATCTAGTCTATTTAAAACTGAAAATATTATCAGCCCTTGCAAAATGAGTAGTCATTTACCAGCTATTTTCAAATCTGCTGAAAGGCAAGAAAACCCTGGTATGAAAAATGCTGGTTTTGTGATACATTAGCATGATTTCCTCAAGAGGGATTCTGATACAAAGATTTTCCTGGACAGGGTCAGCAATGATACTTATACAACAAACAAACAATTAGGAGAAAGCTGTTGATTTCCTAACCTTAGAACAAAAGATAGAGACATTTAAACCTTAGAGCTCAAAGATTGCATAGATTTCCTTTAGATTTTTGCTGAATTGAGTTTTGTGCTTTCTATTCTTAAAGGATGCATTATTTACAAAAACAAGGGAGTATCCACTTCTGTGGTACATAAACTTGATGAGAATTTCATAAGCTAAATGAGCATGGCATGCGGATAACAGATTTCCTGGTGTTGAGGCAAATGTGAAGACAATATCTCTCAGTCTAAATTGTTAAAGGAATTAATAACTTGTGTTCTCTTCAGTAACCAGGGATATTAGAAAGGTTGTTTAGAAAGTAGAGTGATAGATCTGCTTTTGAAAATGTATCCAACAGATACATCTTTTACAGATAGTAAAAGAGAGATGTCATTGTGATCTTAAAAAAATGTAAAAGGAATTTAATTGGAATATGGAAAAAAAAATACCAGAATATAAATACATACGTATTTGTCCTAAATGATTGGAAAGCTGAATAACAGTCATTCTCTGAAGTCAGTAAGCTATTCCTATGTGTTCTGTAGGAGCCTTTGTAGACCATCTTTGGTGAGACTATTTTAGGAGAAATTGAGGAAAAGAATAATTCTCTTGTACAGCTTCTTTTTGATCATTAAAGGTAATTTTGACATCACAGGTTACTACTACATCTGATGAGGACAATATAAAATACTGAATTTGCTTGCAAATGTTTAGTTATATTTTTGTGGTATTTTGAAGGTGATTTATCTAGGTATTTAATATCCTGTATAATGAATTGATATTATTGTATTAATAATGTTTTATTTTATTTTATTTTATTTTATTTTATTTTATTTTATTTTATTTTATGTGGAAAATTAGAGTGAAGTGGCTGTAGAGCTAAGAACAGCAAAGGGGGGCATATATGCTTGAACTTCATGAGCTGCTGCTGTTGTTGTTGCTTAAGAGGCAATGTGAGTCTAGACTGACAGCTAAAAGAATGCAAAGGCTGAAGAGGGATATCTTGGCTGCAAGATAGCTTGCAATGATTCTGTGGCTGGATTTTGGAGGGGAGCAAGAAGATGCTTTGTTCTGGGTAGCGAGGCAAGAGGAGATGGATTAATAGCACTTTATCAGAATTCCTGGCAGAACTGAGCCTCTAGAATGTCAGCCAAAAGGGAGAAAAGTAATATAGGTAAAATTACTAAAATTTGAACTTCTTATTCTTTTTCAAGTGTTAAGATCCTTTCTAGAAACCTAATGAATTGATCTGAAATTCAAAAGGGTGTTGGTTTTTTGGGGGAGGGTGTTTTTTTGTTTCAAGGTTGTTGTGTTGTTTTTTTTTTTATTCTGCAGAAAGGTTCTATTTTAAAGCCTTCACATAAGACCTTAAATTTTAGGATTTGGGACAAAGCAATTTAAATTAGTAGATGCTTCACTAAGTCACATTCTGTCTTTTGAATCCATTGATTTTGATAAGAAATATGTCATTATTTTATTTTTTTTAAACCTTCCTTAAAAGTATCAACTTGTTTAAAAAATAAGTTCAGTAGAAAACATTAAAGCAACAGAAAACTTCATCCCTTTTTCTTCCATGGGGTCACAGATATAGAATTTAATTAAATTTGAGAATCACAAGTGACTAGATAGGGAAGTAAAAGGCCCAGAGGTATTGAAAATGACTGAGAAAGGTGAAGTCCTTTAAGGTATTCCCTAGTTAAAGAAAATAAATGAAGATGCCACCAATTTGAATCCTGGGAAGACTGCTTATCCCAGCAGAAAAATAGCTCTTATCACCTTAAATGAAGGAAGAATCACAGGCTTAGGAAGCAATTAATATGTTGAGTCAAAAAATATTACAAACAAAAAGGCAGGGATTTTATTTGGGAAAATCTGAAAAATACCCAGTGCTCTGGATGCAGTATATGAAAGCTCATGGATTTGCCACAGGAAGGGGCAGTATAGAAAGCAACAGCTAAAGCTTTTCAGCTTTGCATTGCCAATGTCTTTCATGTATTCTTCCTTTTTCAGGTAACGTATTTACTGCGGAGTACCTCCAATAATGGCATTAGTTGGGACAGAAGTTTGATAATGTAGATGTTGGCCTACTAGAACCTGGGTTTCAGTAACCACTGCATATCACACATGCTCTTAGACAGCTGCCAGGCAAAGATAAAGGTCCATAGTATTCAGAAATAATTACAAGGATGCAAATTTTGGGTGTCTGTTTTTATTTCTTACTCGAAAAATTCTAGTATCTTCAGTTTCTGCAATTATGTTTCTTGGTGGCGCAGCATAAGTCCTCCCTAAAAACTGAAGACTTCATGCCAGACCTTTGATCTAAAGACCCTAACAACAATTGAAATTGCAGCTCCCAGTCTTGTTCCTAGGTAGCAATGTTATATTTCAGTAAGTTAAATTACAAGAATGAGCAGAATTGAGAAGGGCAAAGGCATAGAAATAAACAGAGTGCTTTCTACCTTGCTAAAACTTTGTAACAAAAAAGAATAAAAATTACCTATATAAAATAATTTAACAACTAAAGTTCTATGAAACATCATTACTGAGAAGGTGATAGTGTTACTAATGTGTTTTGAGAGACATTGACACTAGTCTTATATCATAGGAACATATATAAGAATTCATTTCTGAGCAAGCTTACTATATAAATAGGCAAGATCAACAAAGAGTGAAGGAAATAAACACGTGGAAAGGTCAAATGACTTGCAGGATGGGAAGCAGTAAATTTGCCTATATCTCCCACATCCAGTCTGGATCTGTACCTATTAAACCAATAGCAGATGACAGTTCCTAAATAGGTCACAGAGGCATTTATATTGGGAGTGTGAGGTGATAATAGGTGAGATAATTACGAGGTGTAACTGTTTACCTCAGCTATCTAACTGCTAACTACCTATAATTAAGCAGCAGCTCTAGTGCTCTATGGTGGGTGAGTTAATGTAAAATACTTTCAGCTAGTCTTTAGCAGCCTTTGCTCTGCAGAAATTGAGCTGCTGCTGACTCAGAAAGTTTCATGAAGACTGGTGAGGCAAAAGGAGGTCATGCTTTTCTAGAAAGTATGAGAAATACTACATTAAGCTGCACCTTTTCTCAAATATTTTATTTGCCTTCTGATTTTACTTCACAAAGCTTGACATTTGTGGTTTGCTTTTACAGATCATAGGGTCTGTTCATACATTAACTCTGCCCATAATTAGGTGAGTGAAGATCGCAAACACAGCAAGAATTTCAGCTTTCTCCTCCGTGGCTGAAATTCGATTAATGGTAGTGTTCTCCTGCATGGTAGCTCAGGTATCCACTGTGAGGTGGTTCAACAGCTCTATTTTTAGTTTGTTGCTTACAATCTGGTTTTATCCCCCCTGTTACTTATGGAAGTCTATGACACTCAGTTTCATAGTGAATACTGGGAATGAGTCTCATGCTCTTGTTCTTTATAAAGAATTTATCTTTCTGTGAATATCCAGCCTTGTGTATTCAATTTGTCTGAGCCAGCTATTCAAGGAAAGCTTGGTACATGTAGTTAGTAAAGTATTGTTAGTAGGAAAGCTTTTGGGTTTGTATCAGTATATGTCTCCCCCATGGTCCCCTTCCTGGTTGCCTTTATTTTAAGTTTTTTCTGGAAGATGCTGGCTTGACTCGTTGTCTGTAATTTTGTAAGATCTCCTGATGTGGAATACAAGTGAATGCTGTCTCTTCTGATGTGTTGGTGTATATCCTCAAGAGAGCAAAAAAGAGACTGCAGTTTAGTTGAGCCTCTGTAGCAGTTGGCTCTCTTGTTCTCTGTAGGGAACTCTAGAATGGAAAAGGCAGCCAGTCATGCATGCTGTAATTTACATCTGATTGATGAAGGGGTTAGATTCACAGGAACAATTTGCACTGGGACTCCTGTGGGCCTAAAACTGAAATATTTTGCTACTGCTATCCAGCATTAATTTTTGTCTTGATCAGTCTCATATCTTCCCACGTCAAGTTCGTTCTCAGAGTTAACCCTTGAAGTTATACATTTAAATGATACTTGGTAGTCCTTGTTTCCTGTGTTAAATAATCAAGTAAGCTAAGTTGTAGCTGAAAACATTGCCTTTCTATTAATCAGATAAATAAATTTCATGGGGAAAAGTACACTATACAGTATTTTCTGTGCTTGAAACATGAATTAAACCTTTATTTTTAGAATAACCAAATATTTGCACAGTAATTCACTAAGATCTTCAGAAAAAGCACAATGTTTAAGCAAAAAAACCAGCATCAAATAAAAGTCTTAGCACATCTCAAAATGAACAAGAAATCAGTATTTATTAATGAAATGGAAATAGGCCAATAACTTATTATGACTAAGTTCTTGAACATACATACCAAATGAGATACTATCAAAACTTCCTATTTTGTAAAATATGCTTGTTACATAGTTTATATAACTGTCATAGCAAAAATACAGTTCTTGTTGCCCCAGGAATCCCTGCAACCACCACTAGGCAGGTTTTATTCTGACCTAGCATGTGCCACACTAAAGGTACATACACATCTAGAAGTTTCTTGAAGTTAAATAATTGAGGATAGTTGAGTTTGGTTTTTTTTTTTTTTCCCCTGAACTTCATTATTTTTGAAGTATCAGGCCACAGTGAGGGGAACGTGATGATGGATCTTTCTATGCAATGTAAGAATAATCAAATAATATTGTTTGCAAAGGTATAAAATAGTTTTTTAATTTAAATGTGCCTTCAAAATGAAACACCAGAAAATTCTCATTCCTTATGTATATTTCCAGACTAGCTAAACATGTAAATATATAAATTTGCCGTAAAACTTATTAATGGGCATTTGTTTACATATTTTTATCTCAATTATCTATGCCCATAGGACCCATTCAATCAATTTTTCACTAAGTAGTTTTCAAAATATAATTACTCTTATGGGTAGGTCTATGAACAGCAGTGTCATTTACACTATAGTTCACTAATTGCACTTCTAAGCCATTATAATGAATTATACTTGTACATTCTTCAAGAAGATCAGTTAATGCTAATCACTTCTATCACATATATCACTTAGAAGACATCCATCTATAACAGCCTTTTCATTTACAGCCTCATTCCCTTTTAATTTTTGTGCATTGTACGATATGGCCATAAATGGATAGTGTGTGCTCGCATAACCAGTTAGCCCTGCAAACTTAGTAATAAAAGTTGAGTTTTAAAATTTAGAAGATGTGTTTTTCTATTTTTGAATAAATTTAATATGGAAACAGTTAGGTTTGTGATTATTAGATGTACAGTTCTGGAACACCAGTTCAGGAATTAATAGCTATAGGAATAACAGAAATAAATAGTTCTAGTATGAAACAATACATTTATGAATGGGATGTATAGCGCAAATTACTTTCGATGTTGGGTGACCAGATTTGTTGACCCAGATGCTTTTCTAGCCCTATTTTTTGGTGCTTTAAGAAGACAGAGCAGTATGTACTGCAAAGTAAGGAGCTGAGTGCTTTTGTCTAACTAACCTATAGACTGAATGCCTAGATGCAGGAAATAAAAAGATTCCTTTGCAGGATGAAAGATGCCGAAATAATAATCTCATATTTGCATGAAATCCTTCTGACTAGTTTGACAAGGAAAGTGTAATTTCTTAAGATGTGGGAAACTTTGCTGGGGATTTAGGTACAAGAAGCCCAGGTGTCCCAAGTGTGAAAAAAGAGCTGCTACCTCTTCTGTCCTCATTATCATCACAGGATATTAAGACAATGTTTCACTAGTAGCTTCCTGGAATTTCTAAGAAGTTGTGGTAAAACGCGTATAGCAAGGATCTTAAAAATGAACCATGCATGAAACATGGGTTGTTGTACACATGCTATATCTAGTATAAACAATAAGCAGTTACTGATGTCATTAGCGTAGCTGTTGCGATTGGAATCCTCATAAAATTTCCATGATACCTAAGCTACTGGTGTCTTTACTCACATTTGAGTTTCTAAAGGGTAATAGTGAAAGGAGAGTATTTATGTATGAAAATATCAGAAATATGAAACAAGTGGTCTCTTTGTTAGGTTTCCAAGCTGAAGGAAGACATAGGGTGAAAAATACAAAATCGGTTTTTCAACTTCAAAGTTGCAGCTTACTATAAAATAAAAGTTAATGGTTAAAAAGAAGTCCCATGGTTCAAAAACATGCTTGAAAGGGTGTGAGGATTTCTTTGTGGGAAAATTACAATATAAGTAAATGCAACACAAAGGAGTTTTATAGTGTTTGAGTAACATAACTTGAGAGGAATCACACACATCAGTAACTGAACAAGCTTACTTTACTGGTGCAGAGAAAATAGGGAATAGTATTTTAAGATTCATTTTTTGTGTGTGCTTAATACCTCTAGTGGGAGGTGCCCACGAGACATTCTAAAGACAATTTTTTTCATGCTGCAATTCTGTTGACCAGTTTACTATATCAATTTTATGTATAGATGTTGACATACATTCAGTAAATTTTGGCATCTTAACGTAGGACTTCTTAGAGTTGTCTGTTCAGTAAAACTAGGGGATCATCACGCTGGCTGACTCCTAGACCACATTCTCTCCAACTCATGTGGAAGAGTAGAAGAGAATAATTAATAGGAAAGTCAGATAGCTGGTGAATTTCCTAGCCATAAAGAGAAGATAAAGTGATAAAGAGAGGGAAAATGAGAAAGCTAGTTTGCATAATAAGGGAGGGAGAGGCTATGTAAATAGACCATGAACTGCAGCTAGGAGATGAGGTAGGAAGCTGTACAGCAGACAAATCCCTGAAGGAAACCTGGTTGAGAGAGGTACTGCAAATCCCCCCGGAAACCAGGAAGAGTCAGTTTCACATAGCTGGAGTCTGCTTGCCAACAAGAATAAGGTGCCCTGGAAAAACTCGCAAAGAGCAGCTTTTCCATGAACTATCTTCCAGCTGCCAAACTATGAAATGTGGATCTTAAATTATAAATCAATTTTATGGGAGCAAGGAAAAATACACCATTATTCTTTATGTCAGGAGAAATCTATATAACATCAAATTCTTAGAATTTATACTAAGGTTTTGTCCTTGTGCATCTCATCTCATCTTTTTTTTTTTTTTTTTTTAGTTATAAGATATCCAAGTCTTTTTGTTTTCCTCAATATCAGCATCTTGGAACAAGTATTCTGATGAAAACATCTCAGCCAAATGATTCCAGTGGTTTGTGGTTTATTTTATTTATTTTATTTTTATTATTTGCTAAATGTTATTTCAAGTGTGAGTATGGAAGGGGTAGGAGAACATGCTGTCATATATACACTGCATTTCCATTAGTTTCTCTACCCCAGAGTTTGTAGCCACCAAATATGGATTATTATCAGGATAAGGCAAGGAAAACAATAGGAACATACCGAATTGCTCTGACTCTAGCATTTCCAGCAAACAGTGCTTTAGGGCTTGCATGAATGAGAGGTTGCGGTTGGACTGCTGTGTTTAAAAACTGCCAATGTACCTATTGTCCATCAACTAGTCTAGTCCTTCTCAGAAGACATTTACACTTTTGGCCTCTAGAGATTCAGAACAAAAAACTGCAGATCCACAACATATTATGCATTGTAAAAAGCAGTATTACTTTTTTGTAATTATTTTTTTTAAATGTACTGTTTGATGATGTCACTGAGTGTTCATAGTTTTAGTTTTATGAGACATAAGAATTTATTCCAACCTCCTGTTTTTCCTCTGTTTATGACTTTGGATTTCTATGGTACTGCCACTCAGTCATGCCCTCTATGTCGGGTCTTAGTCTGCTAAGTTTTTTCTCATTTGAAAGCACTACCATGCCTCTGACCGTTCTTGCCTTTTTCTACTTTTCTATTGCTCTTCTTTTATTTATTTCTAAAAAAAAAGGCAGATCAGAGTTACATGCTGTATGATAAAGTAGATGTATTTCTTGAATAGTGCACAGTGATGTTTTCTGTTTTACTGTACATTTCTTTCTTTTATTTCTCTACCTTCTTTATGACCACTGCTGATTGGTTCATGGAATTGACTGGGTACTCACAGGATAAAAAGAAACTTTGTAGGAAAGAGCCTGGGGGTCCTGGTGGACAAATTGAATATGAGTCAGCATGGTGCCTGGCAGCAATGAAGGCCAACTGCATAGTCAAAAAGGTGGTGCTGCTGGAGTACTGTGCCCAATTTTATGCTCCACTAAAGGACACATGACTTAGAAGGAGCAGCTGAGAGACGTGAGTTTATCTGGCCTTAAGGAAAGAAGGCCCAGGGAGAACCTTACCACTGGGACGTTACAGAGTAGACAGAGCCAGACTCTTCTCAGAGGCACACAGTGAAAGGATGAGAGCTGTGAAAAGGGAAATTCCAGTTAGACTATGAAAGGTTGTTTAGTTTTGTTTTGTTTTTTCCATCAAAGATGATCAACTGCTGGAACAGGTTGCAAAAAAGTTTGGAACTGTCATCCTTGGAGATATTAAAAATTCAGCCAGACAAGGCTATGATCAACCTGATCTGACTTCAAAATGGTGCTGCTTTAGGTGGGAGTAGGTGACCAACCGGTACAAATTATTTTCTAATTCTGTACTTTTTCTGTAACTGTAGTCAGCAGAAAATACACTCTGTGGAATAATGTTGGGTCATCCCATTGCTTTGTCACCTCAATACTTGCCTCATTTTTAAGATTAGGTTTATTTAAGATTAGGTAGCCTCTCTTGGAATATTGTTTGCTATGTTTTAATCAATAATGACTTTCTAAAAGTACCTTCTATTTTATTCCCCAATTTTTGTTGTTTGCTTTTTAAATCCTTTGGTGAGGAATATATATCCAAGACATCACCCATATCATACGTCTCAAAAACCTGTAATAGATTTGTGAAACATCGGTTGTCTTTACGAAAGTTCTGCTTTCTGGTACTGCATGTGTTTACAACATATTCATTATTTTAATCTGTAACAGTTTGTCTCCGAAAGAAGTCAGACTTTCTAGTCTTTAGTTCCCAGATCACCTCTGGAGACATTTTAATGAATTGCTATTATATATGCCATCTCCCTTTTCCTTGTACAAAAGCAGTTTAAAATGGTCATTTACATACCACTGTTAATAGACCAGCAATTTTATGTGTGAATTCTTTTAAAACTATAGGTGGTTATTTCCGACTCATGGTGATTCTTTACTACCCAAGTAATTAGTTTGTTCAAAACACTTCTACATTATTTCAATTTGCAATATTTTTTTAGACTCTTCCCTGGCAAAGAATGAATATGCTTGTTATGCAAGTTTCTCTAGTGAACATGAGATGTTGGATTCATGGGGTGAATGCGGATCACGCTGAAGTCAATCTGAGTTTTAATTTAAGGAATACAGAATTCAGCCTTGGTGTATATCCGCTGACAAATACTGTGTGCTTTGAATCCTTGATAGTTTACATTCAGGCTAGTTATATCTGAGCAGGAGTACAACAAAATGGGAGGCAAATTTCTTTAAGTACCAAATATATTGTTTAAGACGTGTGAGTAAAGCCCAATAACTACAAAAGTGCTGTTAGGTATTTAGAAGCCATAAATTTATGTTACAGGTGTGCCCCTGATGTAAACTGTCAGTGTAGGGAGTGAAAGTTACTTTAGAAAGCAGTGAGGACTGGGATGCTTTGCATATATTCTTTAAGACCATTAACACAGTTGAAAAACAAAGCCAGTGTATTCAGTGACTGAAGTATTAAAAGAAAAAAAAAAGAAAAAAAAAAGAAAGAATAATATAAGCAGAATCTAAATTAAGCCTAAATTTTGCATTGTGCCCTTTCTGCACAGTTATTATCAAGTAGCAAGCTGTGTAAAATATGGAAACAAGTTAGTAATGTACCAGCAAATAGCCTACAAAATAAAATGAGTAATTATAGGATGTACTTCAAAATAGAAAATAGGGTTATTTTAAAGTAATACTTGACACTGAATATTTGTAAGACCATGCAAAATAGAAGGAGATTAGTCAAGAGGAATTCTAGTAAATCAGTTTATTATGAAAGACAAAGGAAAGAAGTTGCTTGAAAATGAGGAAGAAACATTCATATGTGCAAGAATCCTACTGCAAGTGAAGGAGACAAGGGAATCAGGAGATCTGTATAATCTGTGCATCATTCAGCATGCAGGCTAGTACAGAAATAAAGGAGCATTAATTTAAGCATCTAGGAGAAATGTTAGGGTTTGTGTTTGGTTTCATCTTGTCTTTCTCAATCCAGTACTTTACCATCTCCTTCCCAAACTGCATACCATTAGCACTTCTGTATTCTAATCTCTCCCTTGCTGCTTAAAATTATCACTCCTTTATTTCAAATATGGCTTCTTATCCTCTGCTCCACTAATTGGCTTTATTACCCTCGACCCCTTCTTGCCTCCACTGCAGGCAGCTTGACATTTTTTCATCAACTAATCCCCACTTTTCACACCCCTCCTTTCTCCCCCCCCCCCCCCCCCCCATTTTGCTTCCCTTTCCTCTTTTGGTGTATTCAGAGCTGCAGAGAGCTTTTCAGCAGATATTCAAACCCCTGGAGAAATTCAAAGAGATCGAAACACAGCACAAGAGCTAGGGGTGTTTTCTTCTGGGCTGCCAAAAGCATAAGGTAACATTCAGAATGAGGTCACCGTACCGTGATCTCATTTTGAATTGGATTTGCTTATGGGGCGTAGGAAGCCTGGTAGGGAGAGTACATTGTTTTGCTAGTTAGTATTACATCAACAGACTGTGGAAAAAACTTAGACATTTACTTTCATTTCCTAATTTATAAATTTGTGTGTCAAGAGTTTTGAAAAAGTATGAGGAGATAATAGAACAGTGGCTTAAGCAAGGCATGGACTGGGCTTGCAGCAGCCAAGTGTAGCACACATGTACAGTTACCAGAACAAAATTAGATATTTGAGAAGAGTATTTTGCAGGATAACTGTAGATGCTTGAAAAGAATACCAATGATTGTGGTGCTATGGAAAGCAAGACAGAATTGGCAGGAGAGAGCACGACATGAGTCAATACTTCAGAAACTTTCCTGCGTAAGGTGCTGCCAACAAGCTATTTAGGAAGAATGCAGCATTCTGGTACTTGCCCTGATTTCTCTTTGTCACTTCTTAACAAATAAATGTATATTCTTCCCTATGAAAAGACAGAAATAGACATTTCATGCCCCAAAGAGCCTACACAATGTAAAGAACAGGGAAACGAGATGCACTGGAAGGCCATACCTGATATCAATTAAAACTTTTCTCTTTGAAAACATCATCATTAATCCTGCACCATTAATAGTATTTTGACATAGGGGAACTGGCAGGACTTAGCAGTGATTTGAACGAGAAGTTAAACAGCTGGTGTATTAACTTTGAAACTGGTATTGAAACACAAGGCAGACTGTGAAATAAAACGCGTGTAGGAGCAACAGAAGAAATAGCAGAGTGTGAAGAACTTTGCTGGTAACCTGACTAACTTGTGAGTGGGAAGAATTAAAAATCAGAGAGAGAGAGAAAGAAATCCAAGTGTAGGGAGAGAAAACACTCTGTTGAGCTTTAGAGGAAGAGCAATATTTGCAATGTACCTTTCAGAGCGGCTGAGTGATCCTCAGCTTCAGCGTGTGCAGAGCTAAACCCTGGCTGAGGCAACAGACTTGAACATAAGAGTATTTGCTCCTATGATTAAACATCATAATCATAAACACAGAGGAAGAAGCAGAGTTAGGGTTAGTTTTGTGGGGTTTTTGCAAGATCATTTTTTGCAAGTCTTTTACCATTATTTTTGGAGTGAATATGTAATCTCTGTTGACTACATGGGTTGAAAGCACACCAAGTGTTTGAATGTGTATTTTAGAAACTTCAGCTAATCAATTTTATTTTTATTTTATTATGTTAGAATTCTTTCATAAATATGCATTTTAAAGTATGTCTTTCTGTGCTGTACATTATCTTTCAATCTCAAAAAAAGATAGCTTGTGAAAATTTTCACTTGTGATTATGAGCTAGGACCATTGCTGTAAAGAAAACTACTCGGTATAGCAATGCAGGCTGCAAAAAAAAAGATCCAGCAAAACTCCCTTCTGCCTGAAATCAATAATAAAATAAGTTCATTTCATACAAACACACATCCAGAGCTTTCATGACAGTCTAAAAAATGTAAAAATGCCTGCAGAGGATATGAGTTTATTGAATTTTCTTACTTTACTGTTTCATAGACTCCATCCTAACCAGATGGTATAATCTGATTGTATCAACCTAGAAGTATATAGGATTTTATTTTAATGTTAAAAAGGTCAGTAGCTTTGGAACTTAAATTCTTTCTGTCTTCTATACTGCACTAGAGTCTCAGCAGTGAAGTATTACCAGATAACTTTAATAAAAAGAAGTTGAATTTTATAAACTAAAATTTACTTATTCATTTCCTATATATACAGTTAAATTCTTTAGATGAATGCTTCCTAAGTATATGGCAAAGCAATATATACTTTATTGAATGATGAGTGAAATTTATATTAATGTAGTTGATATAGATATAAGATTTCTTCCAAAGCATTTTTGCTGTATAACTGTTATTGAATATTACATCTTTTTATCACCTCAGATGATATTCCAACATTTTAGTGCCTTATTCCAGCACTGAAAATATTTTACTCTTCCCAAAGACATATTCTGCTAACTTCTGCATTGAACTACTTTTGGTTTGGAACACGAGTTAGATTTTAAAATTTGGTAACAGATATACCATTTGCTGAGCCGTGCCAGGGTTTTCAGTTGGTCTGCAGCATAGATTCTTTTTGAAAGTTTTTTTTAGACTGTCATGAACCTTCTTAAAATCTAGATCACATTAGACATAAAGGCTTAGGCATTTTCAGCACCATGGAAGAAGTTTGCAATCATTTTCTATAATACAAACGGGCTTATTTAGCACTCCTGTTATGGAAAAGATTCTACAATAATAATGCTACTATTATAATACCATTTCTGTAATAATAGCACTTCTGTTATAAAACACCATTATTATAGAAATGCTATTATAAGACAAGCTCTGTTATTTAGAATTGCTTCTGCAATAAAAGTGCTAAAAAAGTCTGCTTGTATTACAGAAAATTATTGCAAATTTTTCTTGCCTGGCAGTGAAATTTTTCATTCTGAATCTTGTCTGTCGCTGTTGGAAAGTCATTCTCATACGTACTCCGAAGCCTCCTTGAGTTACTCAATATTGTGTATTTAAAATAGCGAATTACTGAATAGGCAAATGGAAAAAAGGCCAGCCTTCATTTATCTGATTTCCCATGTTCCTAATTTGTCATTCAGTTTTTGTCATAGACCACAGCCGTTATTTGGAAAGTGCATGCAGGCCTGTAGTGCAGTTCTTACCATTGTGCATAAGGTAGAGGAGGGGGAAGAAATAAAAAGATATGGAGAAAGGGAACAACCCCCCTCCGGTTTTTGCATCCTGTTCATTTCTCCAAGTTTGAGCACAGTTCACAAGAAATTACTTCCAGTTTCTCCATTTGACTTTGTATTAAATTCTTATGCTCATAACATTCAACAAAGGTGAAATTCAGTCCACTGAGAAGGACCTCTATTAAACTCTTTGTACCACTTAAGCCATTAGGTTCAGATCTTCTTAATCAGTACTCAATCCAAGCACCAGCCTGCTCTGATTATCAGCCTCCATTTACTTCCACCACCAGTTCGTAGCTCTGAGTCTACACACCAGAGCCATAATGAGTAGCTGTCTTTTGGGAGAAAGGGAGCAAAAGGAAGACCCCCACAAATATAAATCCTCTAATTCTGCCCCAGCTTCCCCCATGTCCTGTGTTTTCTTTAAAAAAGTTTCTATTCCACTACTGTAGCTGTTATATTGATCTCTCTGCTCCTTTGTGTGCAACTGCCTATCCACCAGTGCTCATGCACATAGAGCAGAAATTCTCATTGGTAAAGAAGTATTAAAACAGAATAGCACCTATTTCTCAGCATAGGCCTCGGACAGTCTTTGCATAATGGGTTAACTTCAGCATGAGTGAGTTACCTAGAATTTCTGTGGAAAAGCTTGAGCCACAGTGTGAACTTTGTGGCAAGGACACAAAATAGTTAGTTCCCAGAAGTTCCTTTCAGATGTTCACATCCTCTCTGACACGAGGAGTCTCCTGTTTGGCTTTGCCATGCCCTTGCAATCTTCTAAATATATTACATGTTTCTTCTCCTTGACAAGGGTCATCTAGTAGGAAAATATTAAACCTGAATTGTATGGAGCTGCATCAATTGTATTTCAGTGGAAGATCCACCTTCTAGGTTTCTGATTTTTGTCATAACTGGTTTTTGCTGAAAGCAACGAATCTTAAAACTTGAATTAATCCTAAGATTCATCATAGTTTTGGGGTTTTTTTTTGCTTAAGCAGTGCTTCCTGTAACAAAAAAGTGTCATCACAATATGCATTGCTCTAGCCATATTTCCACTGAAACAGTACTTTCTTTTAAAAAACATGCAAACCCAATCTTGAGTTTTGTCTTGCAGTTTTCCAAGAATGTCACTGGGGGCATGAGTTTGGAGCCATTAAAGTTGACTGCTACATGACGGTTATTGGGGTAAAACTTCTCCATAGCATAAGGGGAATATTAAATCTTTCTCATTTAAAATTTCTTCTCACTGTCCTTTCCTAATTATATTTTTTAAAAATTGTAGCATGAGTGGTATCAGACTAGAATTTTCTTTTAAAAATGGTTTTTGATCAACAAATCAATTTTGTTATTTAGTGGAAGGAAAAAGATCTACTGGGTTTCAGTGCTCCTATGTACTCCTCTAAGTTGATAAAGGCTTTGTTTTTACACTGCTAAATACATTATTTAGTCCATAGAGTCGATTAGTGCCTTTGGGTACCATATTTTCTTGAAAATAGCATACACTTTTGTGCTTATTTGTATCTCCTAATGCTTAAGTGCTTGTACTATCTTTTGTGTGTTATTTTTCAGTTGATACTTACCAGTACTTATATTGGGTAACATCTGCTGTTTTGGTTCTTCATTGCAATAGCTCCCTTAAGACTTTTAGTATAGAACATCATTTTATTGTTAGCAGCTACAGTACCACAAAGACAATATTACAGTAGCAATGGAATGGTACTGATTCTGTTTCTTTGGCATAGCCAAGCAAAAGGCTCTTGACAATTAGTAATTTGCTCAAAAAGTTGAATTTTTGGTAAGTTAAATGATTTTTTGTAAGGTAGAATATGCCTCTCAGCTTCAGCTGAAAAAATTGTGAGCAGTTAAAAAAAAAAAGCAGATATTTATTTTTGAAATTTTTGCAACGAAAATGTTGTTAACAATGTCAAGAATAAGGCCACTTTTGATATTAAAAAATAAACCACATGTATTTTCTGTTTCAAGGATACATTCTTTATTTAAAATGAAGCTTAAACAAAAGAGATAAATAACCTCAGAGCAAAATACTTATTTTGGGTCTTAAAGTTTGAATATTTCAGGTTTTCTGTTTTGCTGAAAAAAAGAAGATAGATTGGTCAAAACAAAATTAGATTTTCCATTACTGTTTGTTTATCCATCAATTCTAAAAGGAAAAAAGCCCCTTTTTTCTGACTACACATAATGAACCCTTTAACATTATAGCTACGCTATAACCCAGTAGTTCTCAAGTCTACAAATGGAAGTGGTTTTTTGCTTTTATCCTTCATTCATTTTCTAAGTTATTTTGCCAAACAGTTTAGGCACTTCCATGCTGAAGGGTGCACTCCTTCAGACACCTAAGCCTCAGGGTGTTTCAGAGAGGTTTCTTTTCAGCACAGCTGAATTGTCGAAGTGCCTAAATTCAACTGGTCAGTAATTATGCTTCCTAAAGGTTTAACTACTTCTTATAATAACTTTGGCAGGTCAAATGCATGACATAAGTTTCCATGATGTCCTGTTTTTCCCATGAGTGCATCTTCCATGTACTCTGCTCTTTAAACAACAAGGTGGATAGATATTTCTGATCTAAACATCATGAAAATTCAGTACTAAACCTGCAAGGTCTCTGCTGAGTTAGACCTGGGTTTTTTCCCTTTTCTGCTGACAGATTTCAAATGGAAACATTTTACCTCACAGGAGGGTATCCTGCTTAACAGGCTGCTTGGTAGATTGGGTGATGTCATGCTCCACTCTCACACAGCATTTTAAGCTTAAGGCACAATGATGCACTAATATGGCCACGGGGCTTCTGAACCAATGTTGGCTATCGCCTGTCCCATTTGGTCTCTTCCTTAAGCAACTAAGTAAACGAGAAGCTTAAGATAAATATTTCACCAGCCCACCTATCTCTATAGCTTCTGACACCTTAGTCTGGTGTCCAGGTAGGTGGTTTGAAGTGAGAAGAAATATGGAGGATTTTTTTTTAAAAAAAGAGTTTTCTTTTGAAAAAGAAGATTACTCAGGGAAACCAAGCTGATACAGATGACTTTGGTAGATGACAGAATACATTTAATCTGCCTCTATTGTGTTAAATAAAACCTAAGCTTTTACATGGGATAAACATAAAGGTAAGACTGTATCTTGTTTTAAAAAGAATCCAGTCAAGTCACTTGGTGCCAATGATCACAGAATCTTAAGAGAAGAACAGCTGTCCAGAATTCAGCCTAACCCATTATTTTAATACAATTTTTACAGAGGTTCCGTAGCCCAACATCTAGCTTAAAAGCAGGACAATTATGAACCTAGCCCCAGAACAGGAGATGATCAAAGAAGATGCTCAAGCAAGCCAGAAAGAAAACAAGCAGGGAGCTGCCCTGATAACCATGACACAGGGCAATTTTCCTGATGAATCTGCCTATTCATTATATCATCCCTATCATTCTGAGATGTTGTTCCACAGGGGCACTGATAAGTAACAGCAGCCTCTTATCCAGTGCTCTGCACAAGAAGAATTGTATATTCACTTGCCATGGTCAGGTTACAGCTGTATTTCTTTGTCTCATAAAAACATAGCAAAGGAGTGACTGCTGACTTGCTTACCTTTTCCACAAGAAGGTAAATTTTGGCTAGGGATGCTTAACTCTTTAAGAAACCTTTTTGTTTCTTTGTTTTGGTTTTGGGGTTTTTTTTTGTTGAGATGACATAAACTGAAGGGAATAGGCAGACTTAACAAGGCTTAAATTAAATATGTTCATGTTCTTTGGATCCAGATTGTTTTACAATAGCCTTTTAAAGATCATCAGGTTGGTAAATACATACTTCACTGCAAATTGTTTCAAGTCCTCCCTAGTAAACTGTGGCCCAATGTTAAAGACTGTGTCAGATATTCTATGTCTAGCAAAAATACATTTGCATAATCACCTGCTTAGCTGCAGTACAATCTAGTAATGGTATCTCAGAAAAATTTAAATTATAGCCAAGGATTAATATATACATCTTCCTAGTCAGTTTAAGTAAATCGTGGACTACTTTACTCTAGGGGACAATTTATTCTGTCCCACCACATAGGTTTCATTTTTGCACATGACAAAGCCTAGATAAATTCTCCAATGGCACTATTCAGGACCAATAACAAACATCTGTAGCCTGTCTCTTGGATTTTTCAGTCCTTTGAATTATCTTTCAGTTATCCTTTTTAAGATAGTTTTGCAGTAACATTGTGAACTCACCATTCTGATAATTTTAAGTCCCTTGTATGAATTCAGGCCTTGATTTTGTTTGAAGGGCTTGAAATGTGCTGTTCCAGCTAGTCTGCGCTACTAACGATCGTATTCTCATCCAGAACTGCTGCAACCTATGCTTTTTCTGTAACGGGACAATGTTTAAAAATCAGTTTGGTAGTAACTCTAAGTTTGGATTTTATTCCAATGAAGTTTTATCAAATGCTCTAGAGAATTTTCATGCAGTCACCAAGTTTTCCTCAGCTTGCAATCAATTTGCAAATCATCAATTTGTAATTAAAAAATAATTGCCATACTTTCAGGGCAGTACTTGCTTAGCTGATTTTGGGTCTGTGCTACGTTGTTTACAGTTGATACTGGGCTCGGTTTTTGTCGGTGGCCAGACTCAGTAAAGCACTGATTTACAATTTTGACCATATTGCTTTATGAGAATTTTGCTAGTTCACTCCTTTGAACCATTTGTAATCAACTTATTTTTGCATTTTGATACTGTATTTACTCAGGTCTGCACCTCTGCATAGTAGTGAGTTTAAGATTTTGGTTCAAGAACCTGGTCTTCTATTTAAAAAAAAAAAAAAAAAAAAAAAAAGGAGTAAAGGAAATGAAACAAGA
Source organism: Balearica regulorum gibbericeps (assembly GCF_011004875.1). NCBI lineage: Eukaryota > Metazoa > Chordata > Aves > Gruiformes > Gruidae > Balearica > Balearica regulorum. The sequence goes on from NC_046186.1 coordinate 44,754,610, forward strand.
ATGCCTTGAATCTTTTACTCTTGGAGTTGACATTTTGCTATTTCATATATTTAAATTTAAGGAATAAGCACTTTTCTTTGGTTTTCTGAAGATTACTTGCAACATGTTCTTTTAGCTGATCTGGTTCCTTTTGCCTAAGTGGAACTTTTTAAGGAACCTGACCTGTTGGGTTTTCAGCTGCCATCTGTTCTTTAGAGCTACTCAATACCCAAGAAGTCTTCAAACTTTTCTTTGTCTGTTTTGACTCCTTAACCCTTCAGTAATACCACTCTCTTTATGAAGACAAGGTTTTGCGTCGGCAAATTACTGTTGCAAATATTTTCTTTGGCAGTTTACTGTTAGCTTCACCTTTATTTTGCATACATTTTTAATTGCATTTTGCTACCTCTTCTTTTAATGCCAGTAACACTGTATTTGACATCCCTCTGACTCAGTGTTCTAGTGCTCAACTTAAAGTTAATAAATGTCCCATTTACTTTCAGGTTGACAGTCTATTTATCTTCTGGTGCAATGATGGGCAATACTGCCACGAGAAATTTATCCAAGGAAGTCATGCTGCAGTTAGCTTCTCTACCTGTGCTGAGCATGCTTGACTGGTGCCTGCAAACTTTCATGCCCTCATATGAACCACTGCATGTCTTTAATCTTTTTTTCATCTGACAGATATTGTGCTATTTTTCATAGTCTGTGCAAGTTTGTGGTCTCTTCTGAAGTGGCTTTGATTTTGTGCTGTTATGCCTTAGGTATCTTTTCTGTAGTCTGGACTTTCAACCTTATTTATACTTTAAGATATTGTCCATTTCTGTAAGCATTATTCTTGAGGGAGAGATTCCTGCTGCTTGGCACATTCTGCTTATGATACTGGGTTAATTCTGGTCTCCCAGTTGTATCTGTTGGTACATCTATCCTAGTAAGCTATACAGGGTTGCGGCATGAACCTGAAGGCTGCCCTCTGCTCATTCCTACTGCTAAATGGTGAGCATGGTCTCAGTCCCACTGTAGAAGAGTGAGTAGCATGAGTTGAGGTCTGTTCTCAATAGCCAGTCTCCATGTGGCTGGTCTGGTTTTGAAGATAAGGTAGAGAAGCTGTATGGACACAAGTCACGCTTTGCCAGTCTACCATAGGGCCAGACAGCGGTCCCTGGTCCGCTGTAATTCCTGGCCTAAAACTAGCCTTGGAAGTCTTTTCTTCACCTCTTCTTTTCCTTGCCAGATTTTAATAACAATCTGGTCTTTATCAGGAACTGGGTTAAAGATTGACAATTGGATAAAATGCACATTCTTTACACTTTCTTTAGGTATCTTCAGATTTAGTATATTCCCCTCAGAAGACGGGATAGTATCCACATTTTTGCAATGTAGTTTTATAGTTTACATCTTTTTTCTGAACTAGCTGAAAATTATTGAGCACATGAAATGCATTAAAAACCGCTGTGGTCAGTAATCGGGTTATGATGATGGTTGTCTTTGGCATGGGCAGTTGACATTAATTGGAAATGCAGAGTGAGACAATTTGGTTCTCTTTGACAATTGTTTTGATTCAGTGACCTGTCAAAAACTGAACCTTCTTGACACACTTTTAATTCAGTAATAAATATTCTCTTCTCTAGAAATATCTCAAATTGTGTATCGGAGATCCTCAATTCTCCAATTGTGTCTTCTTCCACTAGTATTTACTCTTGTGCAATTTCTATTTACAATATGGTGCTCAGCAAGGGTCTCCAAGCACTGAGCATTGTAGTAGTCTGTTATTAGTTACAAATAATCTGCACAACAAATCTGTTCCCAAAGCCGAACCATTTAAAAGTACAGTTCCCAAATCATGCTACCTGTCTGGAATGTTTCCTGAAGGGAAATTATTCTAAAATATTTCCAGAAGGGAAATATTATAAGTACTGTAGTTAACCATACCATTTTACTTCACTACCCCAAACCAAACTGAGTATTATTCAACCCAAGTAGAGCTTGCTACCTGTAGGAGGAAAGACGTCACCAAATCCAGCCTTCCCAAGCATATCTGATGACAAGTGGTAAAGGGAAGGCAAGTGAGAAGATTCTACAGACTCATCTGTTTCCTTGGTGTTTCCTTTGGGACTAGGCTGAGTTTTAGACAGATGTCAAGATCTCCTAGTCATTGATACGCTGGGTAAACATTGTTTAGAAGAGTTCTACATAGGCATTTCACTGTATATTGATTTAGTTTTGTAGAATGTGAAATTTTATTCCTTACAGCTCCTTCTCTTCAATAACAAAATCTAAATAACTACCCTGCATGCTAATCTTTGTGACATACCATATTAAAGACTGAGTGAGGCTAATGTTCTTGTTTATTCTGTCTGTGAGTTTGTCAGAGCTCCTCCTGGAAATTTATGTTGTATCGGTCATTTAATGACTTACACTGTTTTCTGGATGTTTTGATTCACCTATGTGAGGGAGCTCTTGTCTTCTTTTTTAACAAACAAAAAAACCCCAAGCATCCCCCACCCATTATTATAGTGGAAGTCTCAAGAAACACATTAGAATATAATTGTTATTGATGCATGAACTAAAGATACGTGACCATAATTTCACTTCCCTGGAGAGGGTTGGTCAGTTCACTGAAGTATGGAGGATATGAGTGATTCATCACTCCTTGCCATCATGCGTGTGTTGTTATCAAACCAAATAAAGTGGTATTGCTATCTGGGGAGCGAAAGTTATAACATGTAGTTGCTAAGAGTTTGATATATGGTTATTGCTATGTGATTTATCTGTAATTGTAAATATGTTATTGCTTTTCATCTCTTTTTAACTATAATTGATGTATTGTGAAGTAACAAAACTAGTTTAGTCAATTACTTGGTTCAATAACAAATTTCCTTTTCTGAGTTTTCTTTCATGGAAAGTTGATTTTTCCAGTAGCACAAATGGATGTTTGAACTTTTTATTGATAGCTAAATTGTCATACATGTTGTGATCGTGTTACTTTCGCCAGTGCTGCAGCAACATCTGGTGGTATGGTGAAAACTGATGAAGTGAAGGTTTCCTGTCTTCTGAATTTTGATAAGTTTTTGAAACACCATCCTGCATCTCAGGAATGAGCTCTGCAGGGAGTTATGCAAAACTTTTTCATTTTTTTTTGCTCCTGCTGCTCTGCCATAGTCTCAAGTCATGTCATAGTAAATACATTTGTGCTATGTTTTTTGACTTGAAACAGTTCTTGTGTTTAGAGATGTTTACAGAGACGGTTTGATAAACTATGGATAGCCCTGAGCCCTTTTCTCCCCCAACAAACAAGTCATGTAATCTTTATGCCGTTTGAACTAGCATTATGAAGAAACTCTTTAGGAAAAACAATTACACTGACATATCCGAGTTCTCTTCCTTGACATTTTACATGATCATACCAGTCTTTCTAAGCTGTGTGTGACTTCAGAGACCACTGTGGCTCATCCTTTATGGTTAGTTAGGTTGAAAATGATTATACATGATTGTATCCCAAGGTTGCCTAATGTTTGAGAGCTCTTCTACATTGTTTAAACATTCTTTTTCCTTTTTAGCTTCCTCCCTACTAGAAAAGCTAGATTTTTTTTTATTTTTTTTTTTTTTAAATGATAGTTAAAGGTTTTAAAATGAAGTATCTAGACCAGTGCTGATTCTGGAGCTATTTATTTCTCTAGTTCAAAGCTCATTTGATTAAAATATTTGTATATATGAAATAGTAAATGGAACATTGTGAGTACACCAGACAGTATAAAATCCTAACATGAAAAGTTTTCATGATGAGTGCTTATTATAAATTCAGGTTTACTTATCGTAGAAGATCCACACATAAAATATATTTTGAAGTCATTACGTAACTGTCTTCTGTTTTTACACCAACAAAATTCACTGATTTTAATGGAATTATTCCTGGTTTATGCTCGCGTAATTGAAAGTGGAATAAGTCTCATAGACTTCTAGTAGTAAAAAAACGATGAGGCACTAAATTGCATGTAGTAATTAGAAGAACAAATGAAAATGTTTTTAGCATGTTTTAAGCAATGCTAAGCATATTCAAGGTCTATATCTTTTCAAGGGAGTAATCCAATAGAGCCACTAAAAGTTAATGTGTACCTCTTAACTCTGCTTGATTACTGAGGACTTAGATATGAAAGAACTTTAATGAAATCTGAAGGAAGTCAACCAACAATGTGAGGCACACGGGAGATGTACACATCACCCACCTTGGGCTGCAGTTCTGCAAGCAGCTCAGCAAGGCAGCAGGATCTTGCTTCCTTCCTTTCCACTGCCCTTACTAGTGGCAAGGTGGCCCCTGACTCCTTTCGGTGGTGAAAGCGCTGGTGCTTGCTGAATGTTGAATTGAGGCAATTCAATATACTAACTCTAAAGAAAACCATCAGGTTTGTTTTGTTTCTGATTTAGTTGCATTTATGTTAATGAGTCGTATCAGTTCCCTGAAAGGTCCAGTAGTCAGATGATCAGTGGTATCTCACTTCTGTGCAAAACTGCTTTCCCATTTCTGCAGGAGCTGGCGTTGGAACATGTTGCCTTATACAGAGCAACTTTGCTGTCTGTCTGTCTGTCTGTGAAGTGACATCACTTGCTGAGTTTTGGCTGGTTGTAACTTGCTGCACTCCAGCGATGAGAAGATAACAGCAAAAGTGAGGAGATTCTGTCTTTCTTAGAAGAAAGATAATACTGACTGACTTGCCTCTCTGTGTGGATTAGCACCTTACTCTTTGGCCAGAAATACAAAGCTTTTTAGAGTTTTAAAGATAGTTTTCCTCATTTATTTTCTTCTTTTAAATAAATAAGTATTAATAATAAGTAGGTAAATAAAGTGATAGTAGACATGTGGTAGCACAGTGGTTCCAACCTTTTGGCAGCCAGAAAACAGGCACTAATCTGTGCCCAGTGAGCCCAGCTCTTCACACTTTGGCCAGAAACACTTGCCATGCATCTCTACCATCATCCTCTTGCCTTGGTAGGGCTGCAGGTCTGCCACTAATTTCTCACTTTTGCTCTCACACTCTTCAGAAAATTAAAAGGCCAAGCTAATGAGCACCTGGCTGCATTGCACATCCTGGCATTGCTACTTCTAAAAGCGTGGTGCCAGTGCCTGGGCTGGCTCTTCCCAGGCTGGCAGAGTTTCTTTGCCTGGGCTCCATGCTGTGTCTCATTTGTGTGGTCCTTCACTTCAGAGCACGGTGCACAAGGAGAACCATGAGATACTGTATAGCTTCAGTGTGTTCAGTGGTTGCTTCAGGTTCAAGAGGCAAGTAGCACCAAGATTTTTACACCTGGCTTAGGGAATTATGAGAATCAGAGAAGTTAGTGGAAAAGTTTTTAACATTGCGCAATGACATAGTTTATTATGTATTCATGCACTGCTACTTTGTTGTGCTTTATTTCTTGTATGTTTTAGCTCTTCATGACATGTACAAGTATTCTTGATACCTTCTATGACATAAAATGTATTATGAGGAGGATACTGGTTACTGAGGTACAGGGATTCAAGAACTTGAATTTCAAGTCCTGTCTGTGCTGCAGACTCAGTGTATGACCTTGAACTAGTTATTCACTATATATCTTGGTTTTCATTTCTGAAAACAGCATACCAATTGTAGCAGAAATATTGTATTTTTTAGTATTATGAAGTGTGTTTTTTCCCCTGTGGATGTTAAGAATAGTCATAATAATAGCAACAATTAATTATCAAACTAGGAAATGGATAGTGCTTTCAGACTTCCAAGGGAGTTCATATGAACTAAAGATACACAGAAATGTCTTACACAACTGCATTCATTGTTGCTAATTTATTTTAGACAAAGGACTGTAATCCCATTTCTTGGACTCATCAAAGATGCATCAGGTGTTAGTCAGCATGCAAAATACAAACCTTTACTACAAACCCTGAGATACTTGAAGGTGGTGCCAATAATAGACTATTGTAACGAGAATAATCAAAGCTTTCCTTTCTCTAGATCCTTCTTCAAATAGTAGTTGTGTTGGGAAACAAAATATTGAGGGAAAGGGATTCTAGGATCAAAAAATAATTGGAACACTGGATTATAATTAATATGTTATCAATAAAACTTTGTGATACAGAGTAAGTTGTCATTTTTTTCTAAATAAACCTTGGACTTTAAATATTAATTTGTTGAAGTATTTGCCACTGTACTTTCAGTTCTACAGTAGATATTTTCTTTTTTACTAATTTTGTCTTAATAGTTCTAATACACTGTAACTATTTAAAATTTTTCCATGGCCTGACGCATTCTAGGTGATCTGTTTGTAGCTGTAAAAAGGGAGCGTTTTTCAGGGAAAGGAGATTGTTTCAAAACTGTTGGATGAAATGCTTCCATGGTGCTGGAGATTTACTATGCCATAATCAATGAATAATTATTCCTTTCTGGGAATAATTTTTGGGTCTGATGAGAGTAGGGTGGATGTGATTCTTTGTCCCTTTTGAGGTTGCCAACAAACTATAGAAATATTAAACATAAATTAATTGCTTAACATTTGAGATGTGTCTCTAAGAGCATATTCAGGGCCTTTTGCAGACTGAGAGGAGTAACAAACCAAGCATGTGGTCCAATTAACACTGGAAAGTATGTTGTAGTTGAAATTCATAGAAAGACTAGTTCTACTGTTCCTTAAAAGAGCATTGTAAATATATTTATCTAGCTTTTGAAGGTAAACACATCTCAAAATAGAATTTCAGAGATCTCTGAGTTGGGAGGAAAATGCTTTTACTTTGAATCTTGTTTATTTTTGTATGGTATTTTTTTTCCAGGGCTGCAGATACCTGTATTGCACATGAATTGGAAGATGACGATTTTCACAGAGTAAGGGAAAATTGGCTCACTTCATCCAAGGAAAACAATTTAAGTAACATTCTTTCTTAATAAACAGTGGCAACACAGGGCAGTGGTCTGTCTTCTCTCCATCTATTTTTTGGACCTGTTTGTAGTATTCTGCAGGCTGTGCTTTGCATGCCAAAATATGTGTATTTTTATCTGAGTTGGAAAAAGTTAAATGGCTTTCATTCATTCATAAAAATAGAAGCTAACCAGAAAGGAACACACCTGTATGATAAAAATTTTGATCTGGAAAAATTAGATTTGGGCTGCAGTGTGAGCTTATCTAGGAAGACAGAAATCTTTCAGTAAATCCAGGGGCAGATCCAAAAAAAGACAGAAGGAATTTTGATACCCAGCTCTAAAGTGAATTTACATACCCAAGTCTAAAACTGAAAATCCATAGGTTGCAGCCATCTAACCATGGGGTTAAGTAGGAAGATGTAGATGTCTTATTTGTTAAGTTAAAATTCCTTGGGTGCATAGAATTGCACCTGTGAGCTTTTTTGGAACCATACCAATCCTGACTATGCTGAACATGTGGGAATCTACACCAGGTACAAGCCAGTTGATGTCCAGAAACAGTTGTATTTAATGTATAATTCTAAGAAACTCAATCAGTTGGCTGTGTCAGCATGTGCCTCACACATGGTAACTGCAGTAGACTCCTATCAAAATGTGGCTATTGACTTAATATCAGACTCAGACTCCTAAAATAAGTCCATAGAAGAACAATTCACCCTTTTATAGAATGACTACATTTTTTAAAAAAATTCTTTAATATCTTAAAACTTGTGCTCAGTTTCTTCCTCTGGCTGAGCAGGTTCAAATCTACACTGTTCAAAATCTGTTTTATGCTGTTAGATGCAAGGCTACTTTGGGTGGAAATCACGCTCTCCAGTTTTGCTGTTGAAACTCTGCCAAAACTGAGATTCACTGTGTCAAAGAGAGAGAGACACCAGAAGTCTGAGAAGGGAGAACACGGTAAGAAAGTTTAAGGTTCTGGTCCCCTGTAGACAGAGGTACTGCTTCAGTTCTTGAGTTAGGAGGGTTGGGAATATAGGTAAAGAGCTGGTCTTTAGCAGTTCCCAAAATGCATTGTAGGCAGTTGCTTGCTGAATATAATCATTTTAGGTAACTCACAGCTCAGGGCATCAGTGGCTCCTTCTAAAATACCTCATTTTCCCCACGTATTTATTAAGGAACCTGGGAACTGAACAAGAGATTTTTTTATTTCACCCCAAGAATCAGAAACCTAAAAATTATCTCATTTTGGCAGCTAACTTTTAAACACTGAACTTTCTTCCTGGTCATGATCTTGTTGCTGATGCATGACAGCAAACTTAGAAATACCAGAATGCCAGATCTTTTTTGAGGATTATATTTTTTTTCTTGGATAGTCACAGCATCTGTTGAAAGAGTACAGCAAAGACCCCAGGATTTAAACCCTGACCTGAATTTGTTTGAAGGACAATCTTTAAATTCGCATGTTCATTGAAGAAAACAGTACTGGTTTGTTTGTACAAAACCTTACATAACATCATAACTTGGTGCTGCTTGTAGGTCACACAAATATCCAGAAAGTGTTGTACAATGTACCCGTACTATTTATCCATGAATTATGTAACTTGCAGCTCTTTAGTACAGTTCTTTCTTGGCTTGTTTTATCTGTGGCCTTTCCCAAGCAGAGATTATTAATAATATTGAATGTAGCCCAACAGTATGCTAGCATTGAAAAATTGGTGGTTCTTTTCTGAGACTGTCTAGTATGGATACAGTGAGTTTATTTTATTTAATAATTATTATTTTATGGTATTTTAATACACTATGTCAATTCTCAGAGTGTATTTTTTTAACTTGATCAAATGTATTGTTTAGGTTTTTTTGAGCACTATATATGCATTGTATAGAATCCTAGAATGGTTTGGGTTGGAAGGGACCTCAAAGATCATCTAGTTCCAACCCCCCTGCCATGGGCAGGGACACCCTCCACTAGACCAGGTTGTGTGTTTTCACATAGTGGCTACTTTTCTTTTCCTTTTGTTGGCTCTAAAAATTGTGTGTATCCGTTCTGATCCTGCACTAGGTTTGTTACCTATCTGCAAGGGAAGGAGTGAGGGAGTGTTGGCACTTGCTTGTGGACATGACTTGAGTAAATGCAATAAGATCTTACAGAAAGATTTATAAGGCCTAAATATTGTATTATCTACTATTTTTACACACAATCAATCAGCTATCATAGTTATAATACCCTTTTCTGTTTCCATCTGTAAAAGGGAATGAGAAGCATTAATTAGTAAAGAAAGATTTAATAATGGGAAAAAACAAGATCAGAAGCAGCTTCTACAAATAGGAGATGGTTTTCCTCCCTGCTTCACTTCTAAAGAATTTTCCAAGGAGATTACTATCATTAGGCAGGAATCACCCTGCATCAAGATATATTGGCTGTGAAATGAAGAGAGGGAGAAAATTAAACCTGTAGCCTGCAAGTCACTGAAATCCTGAAAAGCAGACTGTGAACCCCCCTGCCACACACACACACATGCACACGCACACACACGCACTCCTACAAACCACTCTCACCAACTCAGTATTACTTGGGAAGCTGTGGCTTGTGAGAAATGGCCACTAATGGAAGACAGGAATTCAACGCTACAAACCCCATGTTTTCCCTGGCTTTACTGGAGAGGGTAAATCCATTTGAACGTATTCAGGTTGCTGAAACTCTCTCCTGCGAAACTTCTGTGAAGACTACTACATTGCTACAAAAATATTGTAGGATTTTAAAAGATAAAAGTTTCTTCTAGGATCCACGTGAAAGGAGATCTGCTTGGTTTGGGAGTGAGATTTCGAGACAAGCAGTCGCTGAGCATCAGACCATTAATAGCAGAATTTTGCTTTAAAAGGTTTAAATGACTGCTTCAAATCAGGTCACAAGAAAAACTATAGTTCCACACAAGGGCCTTCAGCCACTAAATTAATGCTGAGCCGTTTGAAAAATTATTGTTCGATAAATGCAGCAAACTTGCATGATCTACGAGGAGAGTTTATATAGTTTTAAGTCGTAATGCAAGGATACAGTACTTCCCTCTGCTGTTTCAGACTTGCCAACATGGCTATCGTTGCTGACAGCTTGACATGATGTTAGTTATTTTAAGTGTCAGATGAGAGTGGCTGATGCCATGGTACTGCAGTGCTCACATTTGTTGGAAAATTAGATGGTGATTTTTTTTTTTAAAAGGCCTAAAAACCCCCAACAACCCAGCTGCTTAAGCCTCTGACTGCCTAGGTTTTTTTCTGTGCTGGGTGTATAATTTGAGTGAGCAGTAGTGAACATGCCTGAGGTGTTAAGAGAATGATGCGTTTTCTGTAGGCATGAATACTCTTATATAAAACAGGAACACCTTCCTGTCATTTGTTGTCTTCCAGAGAGATTTTTTAAAAGGAAACGGAAGCCAATTAGCCCGGAAGTTTAACCTCTTTTAGCTTAGCTTCTTTTATGGGAGCTTTTTAACCTTTTAAATAAATCATTTTCTTTCTTTTCTTCCCTCCCCTTTGAATCAGTTACTAGCATTTCTCATGCTAGGCCCAAGGAGCAGGCTGCTTAAATTCAAGAATGATTTTGAGGGGATAAAGTGTACAAGATTTTGAATTCTTGCCATAAGTCCCTGGCAGACAGCCAGGAAACCTCAGAGGAATAGGGCTAATGAAGGGAGGGTAAAGGAGATCTGGAGAGTGTGGCTGGTAATGCAGTATTCATTTAATTGGGAGCAGGTATCGGTGCAAACTTCTCCATTTTAATTGGAAAGAGAAGGGGGGTGTTAAGGAAGATGGAGAAAAATAAGAATGCATAAAGTTTTCAAGCTGAGGAGCCAAAGGCAGGCCTGTATATGGCAGAGAAAGAACTCAATTTAGGGCAATTTGCTCTGCAAGCTGGGCTGCAATCTCCCCTGGGGATAGGGATGAGGAAGAAAATGAAACCAAAAGAGAACTTGATAAAATCACCTAGCACAGACAATCTCAGTAGAATAGGTTTTACTGAGTTAAATCTGCCCCAATCAATGTGATTCTTTTCATATAAGTTACAAATAAAAAGCCACAAGATTACAATAAAAATCGAGGATGTACTGCTGCTGATGTAGCACATGGGAGTCTTAAGGACTTGTTGTGGAATACAGGTTTTTTGCAACCATCATGTTTGGTTTTTTCTTTTTACCTAGCTAGGAGAAAAAAAACCCACCCTCATCTCTGCCTCCTCCCTAACCTTTTATTATCTTTAAACTAAGGTTAGTGTAATGGGTGAACCTTACAGAGCTTAATTTTCAATGCACTGCGAAGCTGAACATGCTTTAGTCCTGAAAGTTGCTAAACCTGAGCTCAGCCTTGATTTCTTGTTAAAAGAACTGAGGCTTTTTCAGATATTCTTTTTGCCTTTATACATGACAGAAGTTAAAAAAAAGATACTTCCTGCCACTTTCCACCCATTCCTACAGCTGGGCATATATGAAGGTGAGAGTAAGTGCCTGCATTTTCATGATGCGTAGGAAAAGCATTATTTTGTTGTTTTCTATAGTATATGCGCGCAGTGTCTTTCTCAGTACAGATGCTAAAAGAGTTGGTGTACCAAGTGCCGAACAGCTGTTTGTTCTACATCTGAGAGCAAGCCTGAGTGTATTTTCCTTTTGTCCTCAGTAGTGGGTTAACTTAAATATTTTGTGTTTAAGGACCTCCTTGGAAATGGTACTGGTATGAGCTGTGAGTGTCCGAGGTGGACAGCTGCTCTTTTGTCTGCACTGTCACAAAGCTGAAAAAGATGAAGTGGTTCCTGCAGGGTCATTAGTTGCGGGGGGAGGTTTGCACCAGAAGAGAGATAGCGTGAGATCACAGCTCTGAGCGTTGGGAAGAAAGAGCAAGAATTGGGGTAGGAAAAATGCAGGACTAGGCAATAACAAGGTGACAACTTGCAGTTGCAAGGAATCAGCTGAGATCTGTAGCTGAAATGTTTTTCCTCGTTGTGCTGCTGCAGCACTAATTTTCTCTGATAAACTCTCTTCTTGATGATTGTCTACACTGGTAAAGGGAAAGGCATGAACGAAGAGTATAAACAGGAACATCATTGCTACCTAAAACATGCACAGTCCCTGGAATTTGTGGTCCTGCTGGTTTTACCTTTGTTTCCTAAGGCTGCTTTCCATCAGCTCACTGCTAAGTAGTCTGTCCAGCTGTTGGACATTTTGGTGAAGGACTGGAAACCTTAAAAGTTGGAGGTTTCTACAAGTTTTGTGAAAACAGACAGCTAAGTAAAGAGGAGAGACTCAACCTGAATGTCCCTGTGAGACGGTTACAGCTCACTCTCAGTCCTTGAGGCAATGGCCATCACGAGCCAGTCAGCGGAAACCAACCCCTACACAGGTTGCGGATTGATGGGCAGCAGAGCAGGGCAAAGGAGAGGAACTGATGGCAAAGAGATGGCACCAGGCAGGAAGAGGCTGGGAACTGCCCTCTGCCTTGAGGATAGGGATGTTAAGGAGGCACTGGACACTCATAGCTCACAAAGCTTCGTTAGGGCTGTCGCTGTGAAACATCATAGACAACGTGCTCAGCTGTGCTTGCCTAGAGCTGCCTTACACACTGATTTCCAAAGCCATCTTACGCCAAGCTCTGCTTCTGAATCTGTATGAATATGTGCATGCATTTTTGAGCTGTGGCCGAATGGGATAAGGAGCTTTTGGCACAACAATGAAGAATGACAATGGAATTAAGGGGATTTTCAAAAGAAGAAATAAAGCATTTTTGTATCTAATATATGTATATGGTTATGAAAGCTTGAAAGATCAAATGGAAACACAGCATTTGCATCCCTTATGTATGAATTTCATATAGGTCCATCCAAATGTACATAGAGAACTTAGGTGTAGAAATTTATATGATGATGCATATAAAACAGTATATTTCAGTACTAAAAAGGCTACATTCTAACCAAGTGTAAAGTTCTTTTGAAATGTGTGTACAGAAGTATGTACATGTGTCAATAGCCTTTGTATATATACATATATTAATTTTATATAAATAAATTTTATATTACATTGAGTACTCAAACATTATTTCCTTTCCATTAAAAAAAATAAATCTAAACTCTCAGGCAATATGAACACTCTAACTTTTGTATAGGACTTTCAGCACTTGCATTACACTGTGACATTTGCAGGGATATTTAAGGGAACTAATACATCATATGTAGCCAAAAAGACTATTTAAAGTTACAGTAGAAAGATGGGAGGGAAATCCTGTATTCTGTTCATGATGATAGAAGTAACAGTGGAAGAAATTTTATTCCCTTCTGATTGTATTACTTAAAAATTCACAATTAATCTGTGATAGTAGGCTAGATTCTGATTTTGTGTAAATGACTACAGCTCTGTCAGAGGTAGCTACGTTGATATGATCTGACATGCTGTCTTTTTTTTTTTTAAAACACAGTACTTAATGAAAAGACTGGGAGCAAAATTCTTGTCTTGGAGACAGCAAAGAAACTTTACTCAAGTCTCATTTCACTAGTGTAAGTGAAAGGAAAATTTGACCCAAGGCTTACTAAGGAGTAATTATGGAAAATAATTTTGACATAAGCTGAAAGATAGTCATACAGCTGCATTTCCCAACATGTGTGGAAGGTTTTGAAACTAATTGGAATTTATTGAGAGACAAATTCTGAAATTCCATCCATATCTTTCGTTTACATTAACAGACTGTATGGTTCACTAACTGAAAACTTCCACCACAGATATTAAAAAGAGTAAAATATTTTGTATCTGCAAAGTACCTGTGTAACACCTTTGAGTTCTGTGAACCCAAGAGTGACTCTGAAGATGAATTTGGTGTCTGTTCTGTTATGAAAAGAGAGATTGGTATTTGAAATGATAACATTTTTTAAATTCATATCTCACTCTTCTTGCCTTGTTTTGTTTTGCTTTGCACATAGGCAGTTTAGTTTAATAGTACAAAATATTATCCATAATTACAGGAAGACCTTTCTCTGCTGTTTTTCTAGTATATTGACATTTCTCTCAGCTTTAGAACCTCCCTCTAATTTGTTGCACTATTTATTGACTGTTCCCTCCTTCCAAATGAGGGAATTTAAGGGCTTCCTTCTTTGTTTGGACAGTATGCATTCTTTCTGATCTCTTAAGTCCATTTCTGAATTAGTAGAAATTGTCTCGCACTAAGTGTAAGGTGCTTTATCAACTCACATATCATTCCTGTTGTTGATAGGAATGATACCACTTTTGTCTTGACACTACTGCCATCCAGAATAGGATTTGCTAGTTGTATTTACAAGTCTATATAAATTTGCTTTTTATATAACCATGCATATGATTGCATCGACATTCAAACGATTGCTTTTCCTGTGGGTGATTTTCCATATGTATCTTCCTGTTGTGGGTGTGAATGAGCCTCTTTGCTTTAGCATTACCCATCTGGTGCAGCTATGCCCATGCCTCTTCAATGGTCAGAACACATGGTAAAAGGGGGAACACATGGTTAATGCAGCTTGGGTTTAAACCGTGTCCTACTCTTTCTTGGTCTTGCATTTATCCTGTAAAGCTTTTTCTGGATTGTTTTAAATCTTCTTTTGCCTGTGTCTCTCTCTTTTTTTTCTTTTTTTTTTTTAATTTTTATTCCTTTCATGGTTTTCTTGATGGATTTCTCAAACTGCCTCATAAATGGTGGGAAGTTCTATCTTTATCAGATGGTAATATTAGAAGTCTACATTATGTCAGAGAGATGCTTCTCTTTGGGAAGTGCTTAGGGATCTAAATCCCATTAAGAGAGGCAGAAGAGGTAAATCTGTTAGATCTGTCTCAGATCTGAGTAGCTTTGAGCATTTGGGTGGTGCCCAGCCTTGCCTTTTTCTTCCAGCCAGAAAAAGGGTGTATTACAGCTCAGTGACTAGGGTAAGAGATCAAGCCCCCATGCACAGCCTCACGAAGGCAGTTTCTCTAATATCATATTCTTTGCATTCTTTGAACTTCCATCCTCAAGGGGATGAGGAGTACAGAGAGTCTCAAGAAACCTACTTTTGAATTTTCTTCTGGCTGTGATACAGTTTGATGAGAAGGCAGAGGACAAGAAAAGCTTGGACCTGTTACTTCACCAAATAATTCAATTCCTTTGAATTTTCAAAATACAGCTTTTTTTTTTTTTTTTTTTTTTTTTGGATGGTCTTCCATTTCTAGAATATCCTGTTTCCTAGTACGAGCTCATTATGTTGCATGGAGCCCAGACATTTCTCCTGATTTGCCACCAATTTTATCTGTGCCTTCAGCCACAGTTAGCTGGCTGTCGGAAGTTACTCTGACAGCTTTGCCCACACCTTTATTATTTCTGTTAAGATGTGTAAATCTACTTTTCACCTGGAGTCCTATTAAGTAGTTTTCCTTTTTTTTTTTTTTCCCCTTGAAATTTATACCTTCAGCTACTTAGGCAACTTACTAGCTGCTGGGAAACGAGGTATCAGAACTCATACAAATTGCAATTTTCCTTTGATTGGTAACAAGATGAGTAGCACAGACTGTTTTTCCTCCTTCATATTTTGATCTGGCAATTCAGGCAGGATGCTTATCCATATATGTCGAGGTCACAAAGCAGCCAGTCTACTAAAGACACTTACCCTTTGACATCTTCAATTGCTCTTTCTTTGCAGAATAAAACACAGCAGGCCCCTCCAAATCTTGATCCAAGACTTCAGGGTTCTTTTTGGCTTGTCAGATTCTATTCGTGCTCCTACTCTTAAAAGCCTAGACAGAAATTAAGTACAGTCATTGACAACTTCAGTGCAAATGAAATCCTACAACTCTAGCTTCTATTCATTTGGTGCCTTCTAATCGGTACCTTTGAAGGTGTGCCAGAAGCTGTGACTCCATCTTTACTGACTCAGTCCTCTCTGTCCAAGCGTGGGAGTTATTTAGCAAAGCAAATGAGACATTGTCAGGATGTTGGATACTGTGTGCCCTGAAGTTTTGTAATTGCTGACTTCTCACCATCTTAATCAAGGAAATGTTATACTCTGTCATAAATATCTGCTTCAGCGGGTGGTGGCTTCTCTTTTGATTCTGAGGGGCAGAGAGACCTCTCCATGTTTTGAGAGGAAAAAGGTTTTATGACAGCTACAAAAACAACAACAACAAAAGAATAGAAGCTCCTCTGGGCCTTATGAAAGCTGAAAGTCTTAATTTGCTTATTTGCCTGCCTTGCATCAGGAGACAGTAAGTCTGAAGAAATGGTTTAAGTGGCACCACATTAGCTTATCAATGTTTTATCTGCTAGAAGATCCACTCGGATGGCTTAAACCATTTCAGCCAATTTGATCAAGAGTAGGAAATTCAGGACCATATTCTTAAAGTGATTTTCTGCAATATTGGGCAGTGTTGTTCCTGCAATCCGGGGGGAGGAAAGGTGTAAAAGACCTTGAGAAATGTTACCTTCCAAAGCCAAACTATTTCTGGGTCTCTACTCCGAAAGAGTCTTATTAGATAACTTTTTGTACTAGGGTGTACAAAAAGTAATAGATAACTTTTTGTACTTAGGGCGTTGGCTCTGTCAGAGCTAAGAAGAAAACACCTGCTGTGGTTTGGTTAGGCTCTTAGGTATCATTGAAGAAGTTCTCATTTTGTTGCCTGTAGAGTTGTTGTATGGACTTCTGTCTATGACCTTTGGTTTGGACAGTTGCCAGTTCCTCTCTTTCCTTTTGTCTCTGAGTCTTCCTCTGATGATCCGTGGGAATTACAAGATGCTGCAATACGACAGCAGGAATGTCCAGGATAACAATACGTTGCGGAAAAAGGCAATTGTGCTTAACAATAACTAGATATTCTTTGAGATACACTGCCTCAAGATGCATCAACACCTACTCCCCTTGCCCACTTCATTGGAGTCCTGCTATTATTTTAACTGAAAGAAACAGAGGTATATCCTACTCCTTTATTTCTCATGCACTATGCACAGGAGTAGAGAGCAGGAGTGCAACTTAAAAATTAGGTATATGTACTTTCAGCCACATGCGCATACAGACAACATATGTTGCAAAATACCCTTTACTGTTAAATAAGTTGTCTAAACAATATTTGCATAAATGGTAAGCTGTTACTCTGCTTTCAGAAGGCTTCTCCTAACCAAAGGGACTTATGGAGTCATAATCCGTTCTTCTACTCTTAGAAACAACTGGAATATTTAATTCTTTCTATGACTTTAAAAAGACTGATTTTACTGGGAAACTGCTGTTGGAACTTTAATCCACGTGAAATTTTTTTTCCCCAGTTTCCAACTTGACCTTATTTGTGGCTGGTGTATTTTCCTTTGCTCTTGTACCTTCATCTTAGGTGCTGTTTTGTCTTTTCAGGTATATTCCTTCCTAATGAGACCAGTTATTGCCCTTCAGACTCCATTGTTCTACTTAAAAAAAATTCAGGTTGTAGTTTTCTCTCTTAAGACCTGTACTATTCTGATCAAGTAGGAGCTGTTCTCAGCAACTCTGTTATTACAGAGTCTCCATCTTGCTTAAGTATACATGACTAGAACCAAATGCTCTATTCAAGAATGTGGTCCAGTTAACTCACCAGTGCCTCTTGGCACTTTTGGTTTGTTGGTTTTTGGGTTTGTTTTTGAGTTTTGGTTTGTTTTTTGCTTTTTTCTTTCATAGCCATGTTGTACTGCTCCTCATTGTTAAATTAATTGTTCAAAAGATGACAACGTATTTTTCTTCCTACGTTGTTGCCATCTGATGAGCTCCAAATCTAATGCAAAATTTCATATTAATCTGTTAGTGATTGACCTTGCACTCTGAACAGTTAAATGTCACCCCATTTCCATTATTCCAATCCTAGAGGTCTTCTATTTTTTCTTGCATTATAATTCTTTGTATTGAAAAATACCTCACAACATTGTCATCTGCATATTTCATTAAGCAGTTCTGATTTTTTTTGATTAAACAAGATGGGTCTCGAGAATGAGCTGTGAAAAATTTTAGCAGTAGCCTCCCAGACAAGAGACAAATCTGTAACTATAACCTGTTTCTGTCTTGTATAACTAGTTCCTTTCCTCCTGTACAGCTTTCCTTCTAATTCCCACCTTCTCCAACTTCATCAGTAATTTTCTGTGGCACTCTGCCAGTTCCTTCACTAGTCCAGATGAGAAAGAACTACTCTTTTTTTTTCTTCCAGAAAAATCAGATATCTTAAGATAGCTGTCAATTTAAGACTGCATTAGCTACCCTTGGTAGCTGGCTATATTTTATTCTATATTCCATTTTCAAAATTTCTTGTGATCCTTGCATACTGTAGAGGTTTCCTTCTTAAACATAGAGGGGAAGGCAGGGAAATAATCTCAGCTATGACGTAGGCACTTTCATGCCTCTTAATAGATATTTTACAGTGTAAGTATATTGAGATCTTAGGAACTGAAGATCCCAACTACATAAACGTCACCGTAATGTCTAAGTTAGAAGCCTAGTTAACCGAGATGCCTTTGAGGCAATGGAGAAAAGGCGATGTCTCTCAGTCTTTAAGCAATAATGAAAAAGGTCCATCAAGACAAGACCTACTGTATTAAGTTTTGTATAAACTTGCTCTTACGAGATTTTTCAGTGGTCTTCTCAAGAGTGATTTTCCAGCACAAACTCAGTTCGAGGTTTGTCAGTTCCAGATGGTTATTGGAATCTCCTTGACTGGCCTATGGCATTTCACCTTCCTAACACACCCATAAGCCATCTGCCAATGATAAGTCTTCAGGCATTTGGATAGTTTTGACTTCTACTCTTAGCAGCAGACAATGCAAGGCCCTTTCCTGCAAATGGTTGGAAGGGACTCATATTCTATAATCTTAGGCCTTAAAATTTTGGAAATTTAGGGTAAAATAGTT
The DNA here is from genome assembly GCF_011004875.1 of Balearica regulorum gibbericeps. Classification (NCBI taxonomy): domain Eukaryota; kingdom Metazoa; phylum Chordata; class Aves; order Gruiformes; family Gruidae; genus Balearica; species Balearica regulorum. The sequence continues at coordinate 44,773,365 of NC_046186.1, forward strand.
GTTGTTGAGAGAGGACAATTCAACCCATTAGCTTAAGACCGGATAATATTTCTTTGGGAAAGTGCTATTGACTGTATGGGGACTCTAGTAAGCATCTTACATTTAATACCATTCACAAGCTTGTTTATTGGGATAAATCTTGGCATTTGAGTTCAAAACTTCAATTCTGATAATCCATTCTCATTTAATCGTTCATATCATACAGTCACTGAAAAGATTCTGGAAACTGTCAACTGCAGCTGAACTTGGTTTGGTTGAGTCATAACTGACATGTCCCAAACATGTCATTTTAACACCAACTAATTTCTGATTTATTTTTTCTTTTGTAAAAGAAACTTCCAATTTATAAAATTTGTGTGTTTCACTTTTTTTAGAAAGTGATATTACCAAGTGTATATAATTGCCATATACTTTTTTCCCCATATATATTATCAAAATGCTATTTTTAGGAAAGTGTGTATTTCTTTGTGTTGTCCACAAAATTATAATATATTGAATTGAAGTTAAATGTTGTTACAATCCCATTTAATAGTGATATAGTAAACAATAACAATTTAACATAGGTTTCCCTATGATTTTTAAACAATTTTAGATCTTTCAGGTCACTTTAAGACTGAGAAAACTCTTTTTCCTACTTTAAAAGAGAAAATAATCTCTGATTAAATCTCTGATTAATCTCTGCTTTTAAATGAAGTTTCTTATGAATTATTCCAAATATGGGACATAAAATCACCCCATTTTATCAATGTTAACACATTTTACTCTAGAGAAAATTTAATTTAAGCTTTTTTAGGGCCTCTTTAGCACTGAAGCTTTCCAGCAAGCCAGTTTATTACAACCACAAAGCAGATTCCAAATTGGGAAGCAAGTATTTCCCCAAACTGGGAAAAAATATTTTACCGTGTAACCGAGGATTTAGGTAGAAGTCATAAAAATGCTATGCAAGAATCCAGGCAGAGACTCAACCCTTGTTTCTCAGAAAATTTATCTCATCCATTCTTGTGACAGTTTCTGGTTAGTGAAGGGTATATATGGCAGGGGTGTGTGTCTGGGTTTTTTTGAATCTTTTTAAATATGGGAATGTATGAATCAAATTCACTACCTTAGCAAACACACACTCTGAGGCACGCGACCATTTGAAACCCAGTATCACTTGTAGTCCTCCAGACTGTGAGAGGGATAAGCAATACTGCCCAATTCAAAGTATTGCCAGAGTACTGTGGTAGGATCAACAGGCAGAAAACGAACTGAGGCGTAGTGAGGGAGGAATGCTGAAGAGGAATCCAACCACTCACTCAGTGCATTTGTTTGACAAAAGTTATATTGAATTCTGTGTCAGTCTTTCTCAGGCTTAAAAAATAGCAGGATGTAATCAGATTTTTTTGTGGCATATCTATGTGCAGCAGATTCTACCCTCCTAACTGTTCATTCCTGTCTTTTACCTCCTTCTTTCCCTGTTCATCCCCTTACCTCCACTTCTCTCCCTTCAAAGTAGCACTGCATTAATGAATCGCTCCATGGTTCCCATCTGCTTCGGTGTAAAACCTGCTGGCTTGTGTTAAACTGCTTCTCAAGATGACTGGGTAACTGTGTCTGTACTTATACAAATGCAGCAGTCCAACAGACGTGGTGAAACACTGGCTCATCTCTAGCCCAGCTTTCAGGTGATTTGCTTGGGATGTGGGCATCCCAGTTTTGACAACTGATTCTGCCGCTGTCCCACTTCCATGTAAATTCTTGGCCTGCTCCCAGCTTAACTGTCCTGGGTGAAAGAATCCTGCCTTTTCCAGAAAAAAACCACCACCCATAAAGGTCATTTTGTAGCCTGAGACGGAGGTACCTGCTGATGTACAGAGCAGCAGAAGAAAGCAGTGTTAATCCACAGCCATTTCCAACTTCCAGTCCTGTGCTTTTATCATTAGACATTTTTTGTCTGACAATTATGGCTTAGTTTTGACCTTGGGTCACTGACATCAGTAGAAGATATATGTCAGTATCTTAAGGCAAAATCAAGCCTTGATGGTTGTTCACCGTTTTTCATCGTTCTGTCGTCAGTTATATGAATCATGCCAAGAAAAAACGTTTCCCCTGTTCGCTGAGAAAAGCATGGGATACATGAAAAGATGGATTTTAAGACTGGTTGAAGCATTATAAGGATCTAAAATTTCAAAGCCAAGGGGGCCACTTGTGTTTATTTATGTTTTTTCTTTTAACAAATGGATTCAGTTAAAATCTGGTAATATACTCTGCCATAATCACTTAAATACTTCTCCAGTAAGAAGATTTTAATTTTTGTCTTGTTCAGATTGTATTAAAACTATCCTTCTGTCTCTTAAAGGTATTGCTAAATTTCTACAACTCTGAAGTCCTCTTAAACTTTCCCTTGGAAGAAATATGGCATGACAACTACAATTTATCTCTATGGTATAGATTTAGCATATTTAAGATACAGAATACAGGACAATATTAATAAATTACACAGAAGAAGAAAACAAGATATTGTCAGGTCAGTAAAATGTAAACATTAAGAAGCAAAAGAGGACTGAAAGAAAAAACCCTAAACAAATCAGTCCCCACCCAAGCCTCCCTAGTAATCCTCTATAATATTTTAATGGAAAAGAGCTAAGTTCAAAGTACGCTTCGGATAGTCTTAGAGATGGTGTGGAAGCTAAGGCTGCACAGCGAGATAATATGTACCTGGGAGACCGTGAATTCTTTTAAAAGTAGTGTTTTATACTCTGGTACTGTGAAACCCCAGAAAAGACATGCATAGCCCACACGTCCTCGTACAGCTCCATAAATAGGCACTGTATCTTTTGTTGCAAATCCTCAGCTCTATACACTTGGGACAAGCAAGCGCCCAGTGGCAAACAGTTCAGAGAAACAGCACGGAGGAACTGAATGTGGTAATTGCTCCAAACTCATTGTTACCCACTTGATTTCATACAGTCATGGCCAAATCTTCCATCTGTCTCTGCCCTCCAACAATGATTTCAGGACACTTGGAGCTGAAACCAAACTGTGGGGTTTCTTCTTTTATTCTTTTTCTTTTTCTTTTTTTTTTTTTTTTTTTTTTTGGTGTCTGGGCTCTCACCATCACAGCCCTTGATTAAATGACAGGTTTTTGTTTTCATTGTCTTACCTTCTTTTCTCATTCAGTTCTTGACAGCCTTCCCTCTCAGCTGAATACTGTTATCACTTCTTTATTCTAATCCTCTCCCTAGCTGCCTATATTATCACCCCTCTGTTTCAGAACTTGGATACTTACCCTTTAATCCATTAATTGGCTTTTTACCCTCAGATCTCTTTGCCTCCTCTGAGTGCAACCTGACTCTCCCAGCCACCACACACCCTGGCTGTTCTCTGCCCGTCCCTCCCTTGCACCTCCTGGCTCTCCCTACATTTTGGTGCTGGTTTCTCTTCTTTCCAGATAATCTCGTGCTTTATTTCTTTTCACAAAGGAGGGCTCTCTAGTTTAATATCACTTTCAGTGTTGCTTCTGTTTCCTCCCCGTGTTTACGTATCGCCTTTCTTCTTTGTTTCTTAACGAGGGTAGATGTATATAGCAGGAATAATCTCCGCAGCAGATATCTGTGTTGCCCCCAGAATAGGTCCATCTCCTTATCGGGGTTCAGAAGTGTTGGGCAACTTAATAAAATATGGGTTGTTACACAGCAAATGTATTCACTTAAACGAGATTATCTTTTGATTGAGTTAGGTTTCTATTGGTGTTTGCATGCAGTGGAAGTGTACATTTCTTAACTTTTTTTTTTTTTTAATCATGTACTCTTTGTGTGTAAAACCTGTTTGTATTAAAAGGAAATACTTGATCTGGTGCCACTGTTTAGTCCAGGAATAATATTGCCATATTTTAAGAAATCCTGCCTACTTATTATTTTTTTCTTAGTCAACATTCGAAAATATACTGCAAAGAGGCATGCTAGCCTTTTTGTTTTGTTATCTCTGATATTTTCTTTATATAGTATGTATGAATACACACATTTGATATTTAGCAAAATAGGGAAAATTATCCTGGTGCTAATGTACACAGAGCTATTACACCCAGTCATGGTTAATAGCACTAAATGGATTTAGAGTGAGGAGTCTAGACTGCAATCCTGTCAGCATCTGCCCCTTCCCCAGTAATTTATTTGGGTTTTGCACCTGCAGATGCTGAACCGGGACTGAATTCATACAGAATTTTTTATTTGGATAGCAGGCACTGAAATAGTAACATTTAAGAAGAGCACTAAATAAAAGTGACTGTGTTACCATTAACTTTCCCTCCTTTGTTGTCAATACTGAAAACAATAGAATCCTGATTATCCAGGCTCTTACCATGAGGATCTCCTTCTCTAATTAACTCCCTAATCTATTGGCACCCTGATTATTAGACATATCTTGTGCTGCCTGGTGCCTTTGAATGGTTGGAAAGCTTTCATAAAATATTTCAGTTTCAGCTCATTCATTGCCACAGTGTATCTTTAATATTCCATGCAAACATAGTGATGGTCCTTTCCTTTGTGTGATATAATCTCCATGCTCTGGAGCAATACAAGCCTTTCTGAAAAGGTAGTAGATATGCAGAGGCCATGAGAAGAGCAGAACTGCAAAGGTAATTGTGCAGAGGTGAGTAAAAGCCCCCTCTTTGCCTGCCTCTCTGTTCCTGCACCCCATGCATGTGGTAAGTCACAGCTGAAAATCACTTTTTCCTCCAGTTTTTATGATATGCATATGTACCTGCAGGCATCTCCAAAGGTGAAAGGTTCTAACCCATTGTACCATGCAGCCATGGCAATGGGAGTTTGGTTACAACTTGTAGAACAAAAAGGTTTTCCTTTAGAGCCATGTATATGCAGGCTTGTTTGTATCAGACATGTGTGTCTCAAATTCTTCAATCTCTAATATAGGAAAAATAAATTAAATTCCCCTCCCCTCATAATAATCCCTTCAAAACCAGAGGACACCTAATTCAGGGAATCAAACTAGCATACCCAGGCAGATCTTTTCCTTCTTTTCACTTGGAAGAGCTGCAATCCTGTGGGAAACAAGAGAATGAAAACCAGTTTAAAAGCCTTCTCATCAAAAATCCTGCACCTAACTCTTGGCTGTATACATTTTAAGTTTCGAACATACCCCATTGCTTATTTGAGTAATGTTTTAGTTTTGTTAAATGATAGACTCCTCATTGTTTTTTTCCCCAAATATTCTTGGTATTGGACTATTCCCTTTTTTGTTTCATTCTATGGAGTATCAGCATTTGCAGTTCTTTTATAAGAGGATGTTAGTTGTACAGGTTGAAGTCTGTCATCAGTACACAATCTTGTAAAGATCTATGATGTGCCTCTTGTCCTACACCTAGAAATGTGCATTGGTGTGGTAGCTTTCAAGCAGTTGCACATCAGCGTGTAGATTCTGTTCAACGTGTTCAGCCTGGATCTGTCATTCATTCATGTGTGTGTGTGTGTGTGCAGTTCACCAATGGATGTGGTGGCCTTTTTGTGGTCTGTGAAGTCTGTATTTTGTATGCATGGAGCCTTGCACTAGTCCTGTTCATGTGTGAAGATAAAGGAATGGAATCCGTTTTCATGTGTCTCTCTCCAGAATCTCCCTCCAGTATTGACAGGAGTCTATGTATTTTTAACATCAGAAGGCAGAGCACCCTAAAAACTATGTACCAATCATGTAGTGCAAAAGAACCAGCAAAACAGAAAAGAATAAGAGAGACAGTAGAAATAAATGTGTACAGTAGGAAACCTTTCTCCACTGCATGCAATATTTTAATTCAATTCATAGTAACCTTAAGTTACCATTGGGGATGCTAAAAAGCTTTGTAAAGACACAAGTGTTTTTCATGAAACGAATTGATAATCTTTGAAATATGTAATCTTTCCTTCCCCCCCAGCTGCTACCTATAACAGCCTGTGTAATTCAAGACTAATTTTTTACTTAGTTCTCCATAATGCTATTTATTTCTCATCCATTCCTTCCTTATTTTGTAACTATCTCTGAATTTCAGGGGCCTCTCATAAAACACTGTAATGCTAGTGCTAAGGGTAATTTTTTAAGGTGCTTCAAAAATGTAGATGTTTAATATGCAGCTGCTCTTTAAAGGGGCAAAAGGTTTCTTTCTGCCAATTTTTTCAGATTCTATATTAAAAATCTTTTTTTTCCTCTCAACTGTCAATATTTAAGGAAGTACCCTTTCATGTTTTTTGTAATCCTGTTAAAAATATTAGGTATATTCTATATCAGTGGCTAGACATAAAGCATGGTGCAAAATAATCTAAACACTCCAGGTTTGTTTGCAGGTTTGCTCTAATGAAAAAGGCTCAAGTTATATAATGAGACAGCCCCTCTGATACAGTTAATCAGTATCCACACAAGTTGATCCCTTGAATGCATTACATGATTCATACGAAATTGCTTAGTACCTAAGAAATTAAGATGGAATAATATTTGCTGATGTCTTATTTTTCAGCTAAGAAATCTAACACTTTTAATGATAAAGAGGGGTAAGAGGTCCTCACTTATGTTCCTCTGCTCTCTGCAAAGTAGGATAGTTTCAGAGACAGCTATATTGAAAAAAAAAAAAAAAAAATCCAAGTACTGATTAGAAAGGGTTCTTTCATTCAGTTGAACATCATGGGAGTATGGTACCATGCCTAAATTGTAAAAATATTTTGATTCCAAAATATGTTTAATAGGTCACACTTTCACAATCACAGCTTAGAGTTAATTACTATGTCTAGTCTCAAAACAGGTCCATGGTAATAAGTGTCTCACTAAATCATTGTCTTCACTGTGTCTAAACTGTCAGGGTGGGGATTTTTAAAGGTGCCTAATCAACGTGCAAACACAAATCCTGTAAAACTCTCCATGGCAGTGGTGAACAGTTATGTGCTTTAGAAAGCAGTTGTTCTTTGATCCAGGTCCTGTTTCATTTTGCATGGGAATAATTGGTGAAAGAAAGGAAAGAAAGGAGACCATGTCCTCAAATGTATTTGGACGACAGTAGGTCAGGATAGCTAGCTAATGGGGATGAAAGATGCTCAGACCTGCAGTGAACGGCATAGGCAAATCCTTTTTCACGGGTAGTGGGTGTTTATTGCAGAACATGCCACCTCTGGCAGGGTGGCTGTGGTAAGCGTGTTCAGCCAGAAATGATTGCTTTGCTCCATCACTGTAGCAAATTTCTAAAGCAGAAATTATGATGACAAAATTGGGGGGGGTGGGGGGGTGGGGTGGTGTTGGTTTTCTGAAGGAATGAAATTTGGAAAAGGAAGAGTTAAAGAAGTTACTGCTGCTGTAATATACATACCAGGCTCTTTCGGTCTTTTAAGTCTTCACAGCTCTCTTACAACAGGTTCTCTTCATGTCTAGAAAATGCAAATCTCTGGGCTCCTAAGAGCAACTGAATAGGGATATGTATTTCATCTTAAAACAAAGAGCAAAGAAAAAGAAAAAAAAAAGAAAAAGTTATTCAAAGGATTTTGGAAACAGGTGTTCTAAATCAACATTAATTGGATTTCAGTTAATTATTCCTTATACTTTGGGGATTATAGGAAAGGAATATAGGGGGGAAAAAGCAAGAACAACTTCTCTGACACCGTAATTGCTCTAATATTATTTAAGCTAAGCAGCCTGTCATTGCTTTCATCCCCACCCAAAATAAATTGGCCTCCAGATGACTGTTACAGAAACTAGGTTGTAAGAATGAAGTAAAAAAGCAAGATGCAATCCTTGAAAGCCACCTTTACTTGGGAGGGTGGTTACATATTAGTCCACTATGTGTACTATCCTCTGCCTGTAACTACTAAGACAACTGCTAAAAAGCTGTTATAGATTGATTTTGGACACCACATTTCTAGTATGAAGCTTACCTACGTGATTCCGCTGATATTTTACCCCTGTGCTTTATGCACATACTTTCGACTCGGTCAAGAATGTTTCTCCAGGTCTGGCAGAGGAAGGCTGGGTGGAAGACAGGACATTATTAAGGACTGTATTTTGGCTTTTGGCTTCCTGTTCTAATTCCTATTGGAATGAGTCCACTTTTTGCCCAATATTGGAGCTAGTATAGCATTTGACATGAAAAATCATATATGGAAAGTTTTAGTTTGCCTCTGAAAACCGACTGATTCCAAATTTTAAAAGAAGTGGGAGAGGGGGTGAGTGAGACAAGATCTAATGAGATTTTAAATATGTTTATAAAATGAAGTGGTCTAAAGAAATGAGTTTTTTAAATTGAACTGAAAGTAGGGTGGGTTGTTTGTTTGTTTTTTCATTTGAGTTTGATCTTTAATGTTATGCAAACATTTGTGCTGATCCCTCTTAGTGTTAAGTTGATGAGAGTGAGAGCAGGCAGCAACACTTGCTAGTCTCTTCTCACTGTCCAGCCTAAGAGAAGTGATACCTGTGATAAAAGTAACAGATTTTCAAAGTTATTTTTAAACTTTAATATGATACAATAATCAGAGCTTCTAGTAACAACCAAGATAATGCTTTACATATTTCGTACCTTAACAATGTCTCTTTGAAGAACTCCCCCCCATATGTTTGAAGTATGACATGAAACATGTCGCTTTTGAACAGGAGGTATTGTCAAGTTATATGTGAAATTATTTACACAGCAAATTTTAAAAGATTTTGGAAAGCCTAATGAAACTTGCCTGAGGGCAGCTAGAATTTGCATTCCAGCCTCCTGCATGTGTGACAATTTGCTCAGCATCTCAGTTAAAAAAAATTGGAAGGGGACTTCCCACATTCAGTAGTTCTCATCTATAACTGAGGCACATTGCTAAGGAGATACACCTATGCCAACTGTATGCGTCAGCGTATTTACCGTCCTTACAAACAGATGTGAACATAATTACATCACATCTGCACAGTCACTTATTTACCTGACTTCTGTACATATTTGCATAAGGTCCTAACAGGGACTTTAAAGATCTGAGATTTTTACAGACCTTATGAAAATATTAATCTTAATTTAAACTGATCTGTTATAACCCAAATTTCCACCACATCTGGATGAAATTCTTAAGAACACACACTTTAGCTGCTGCTGTGAAAGCACAGCAGAAAGTAGTAGCGAAAAGAGCAAGACTTCATGTGCCGGTACCTTTCAGAGACCAGGCCAAATAGGTATCATCTGTGTTGTTGCGGCTGCTCTTATGTATCTCCTTACCTCATAGCATTTGGGTGGCATCATTGCTCATATCGTGCAGATGCTGGTACTGCATTCTGTAGGAAGAAAGTATTTCTCTGTCAAATGTCACTATTTCTAACTGACAGTGAAGTACAAAAAATATCTTTAAAGTTTTATTGAATACCTGTAAAAAATCCCAGTATAAACATATGAAGATAAGCACATAAACATATGAAGATAAATTATGAAAATACACCTAAGCTATATATGCATGCATATTTAACTCTTGATTTCCCAAATGTGGCAGTTCATAGCTTTTCTCTTGGTCATCAGTGCTTTTTTTTTTAAGCCACTTCTTCAAAATTCTGTTTCAGTCATTTTTTTTCCAAATCAATTCCATCAGTATCAGCTTGCAGGAAAATATATTTCAAATTAAATTTGTAATTCATATCCTAGATGTGTTTTGTGCTTTTTTACACTATGTACAGCATCTCAGCACTAGCAGTGTTTTAATGCTCAGGAGTTCGGTTGGTTTTTTATCTCTACCTCGCTTTTTTTCCTTTGCTCCCCCTTCTGACCTTTGCTAAAATCTTCACCATGGTGTATAGGTGATAATTGACTGCCTTTGAAAAGATACTTTTTGTACCAGCCAAGTGCTTTCTTGTTTGAGATGTGAACATATTTTATGGACAGACTCAAAGCCTGGTTGTGCTCAGTCATATGTGCAAAAAAAAAAATACATTGTTAGTCGTTTGTAATCCCCAGCCCATGGTGGTTCTCTCCAGTTTCTGTGTGGGAAGAGATGTGCTTATTTAATCACAGACCAGATGCGGGGCCTAAGGGCCTGACCCAAAGCCCATTGAAATCAGTTGGAATCCTACCGTAGATTTTAATGGCCCTACATGTTTAGATAAGTATATCTGACTCTCACGCACTATGCTCTCCTCACTCCTTTCCCATTTTCCTTAGGAGGAAAATCCCCTCCCGTACTCTAAATGCAATGAAAACAATTTTAAAAAAAAAAAAGACAACTATTCTGTTAAGCAAGTGTTATAATAGGAAGCTGGAACATGGCTTTATAGTACTGGGGTGGCTATGGCACCTTTTTGCACTACAAACATTTCTGATAATACTTTGAACGGAAAGGTTGACGTGCTTGCGCAGAAAAATAGTTTATATACAGAATGGACTTGGGGCTACACGGTAAAAATCTCCGTATAGTCAATGTAGTCTATTTGTGAAATATAGCAGGGGAAAATATTTATGAGCACCACAGGACGTGAAGCTCAAAGTGCAGTCATTTCTAAATGAAAATTATGTGACAGTTCATCAGTATTTAATGCTAACATTGCTTGATCTAGACATAAAGAATTTAGCAGCCATTTATCATAACATACAGTACTGTTCATTTCCTGATTTGCTTCGAATACATTGGTGTTTTAATCTCAACACGAGCCACAGGTCTAATTTTAGATATTTAATGAAAGGAAAACCCGGCGAGAGACAGATTTTTCACATGGCTATTAGAAGCCTACTCCCACAACTTGAATTGGTTGGTCTTTTTAATGCGTGCTCCCAGAAGCCACCGCTTGGTCCCTGCACCAGATGCAGGTGTTCCCTTGTGCTGTCAGCCAGGAATGATTAATGAGGATTTGCCCCTACTGAAAGCAGTCTTTGGAGCATTGTTCAGGGCATCTGTGGAACTGTCGGGGGAGACAAGGACACAAGTGAACAACCAATTATTTGGCCATCACGGAGGCAGCATGAAAAAGACATCAAATTGGACAGAGGAGCAAAGCTTTTGTTTCATGATCATATTTTTAGGTGTTAATAGTAACAGAGGAATTCTACCTGTTTTGTTTTGCTGCTTTTTTTTTTTTTATTATTATTCTTTTCTTTTTCTTTTCAGGGGAGACGGGAATGGCTCAGATACCGCTGTAAAGCTAGGAAAGAATGTGTAAAAGAAACAGAGGCAGAAAACTGATCACGGTCCTTTAAAAGTGTAAAAGGGAGGAAAACACACAGAATTGATTTCTTGGCGGCTGCACTGTGTGTATAAAGATATACCGTTTTGCTCGGCTAACATTAGGGAACGAGGGCTAAGAATTCTGTGAGGAGGAGGATTTCTCATGCAGGGAGCTGCTTAATTGCTGGCCAAATACAACAGTTCGGGAGCCGGGGCTTTAACAAGTGATAGCACAGGGAAGTGTTACATTAGGATTCTGAAAAAGAAAATGTGAGGGAGCAAAACCAGAAAACATTTGCAAGATTGTATTCAGCATTCAGCCTGCATCCCTCTTTCTGTCTCAAAGAAAATACTCTTAGGTGCAGGAGAGTGAGGGGAAAAAGAGGAACAGAACTAAAACCACTCTGCTCAGGCTTAGGCTTCTGCATTTTTATATTTACCAAGATTTGTGATTATAAATACTAATTTTAAACCGGAGGGAAAGGATTATATTTTCAGAACAATCCAATTACAGAATGGATTGTTTGTAAAATACATTTTATGCTCCATCCTGTCAAGCCTCTTTTTAACACAGTATTAAGAATAAAAAAGTTAATTATACAGCTTAATTCTAATGAGGAAAATAATGTTATATTGCCTAATAACATATAGTATAATTTCTATTGAAGTAATGTAATTAATATTTGCAGTGGCTAATTCCCTAACCTCAGAAGTTCCTCTGTCCCCACACATACATGGAAGAAAAGGAGTTCAGATCCTGAAACAATTACAAATCATAATTCAAAACTATTGCTTAACCAAGGAGAAATCTATATTTCTAAATTAACAGTTTAATTATATCTGACAACCTGGATTTAGTTTGTTTTTCAAATTATTTATCCATTGATGACTGCATTTTATCAAGGAGGACTCATGGCCTGTGATTTCTCATCTGCAAAATTATGTGAATGCCCATATAGAAGGGCCTGTTTCCTTACCTCAACTGGTTTGTATGAAGTTTTTGTAAGCAAAAAAGGGTTTGCATGCTTCATGTTTAGAATGAGTTGCTGCAGATAACACTTTGGCTTATGATATCTAGATTTTCAGGATTTGTCATCTCAGTGTCAAATGTCTGGGTCTGAAACCTGAACAGTCAACTACTGTCTCCGTTTACTATAGGATGATTGTTTTGTTAGAAAATAAAAATGTAAAAATAAAAAATCCTTGGAATTTAATAACCATTTAATCATAAAGAAGGAAAAAAACAAAGCAGTACACATGTAAATCAAGTCTTTATATTCTAAGAATATCACATAATATTTCTTTATACCATCCAAATGAAAGTCTTGATCACAAGGAAATCACTAAACAATGTAAGAATCCTTAGAATATTCCAGCATTTCTGGTAACTTTACATTGGGAATAACCTCAATACCAGCTCTTGAACTGCAGCACTGATGTGTTCGGTTCTGCAGGTCTGTCCTTTTCCAGCAGTGCAGCCCTCGGTTACTCTCTGCAAAGAACTCTGACATTTGAAACTGAGCTTTGTCCCCTCTTGCATTCAGTATATGTGCTGGAACTTTAAATTACTTTGTTAGAAATTATACAATCCGTGTACAGACACACTCAACTCTGTTTCCTTCTTGTCAGGAAGAGACAATGGCATCAGCAACATGCCCCTGTGTCTGAAAGATGGAAGAACAGTCTAACAGACTCCTCCTGGCCATGGTGGAAGTGATGCCGGTGAGGAAGATAAATATTTCCAGGAACTGAAGGAATGATTATAGCATCTCTAAAGAGGACATTTGCCTGTGACTATCAAAAAGTGCTGAATTGAGTTTCCTAATCCTAGATAAATAACTAGAAAGAAAGCTTTCTGCTACTGTAAGCTGTGCTGAAGACTGCACCTTTTCTCGCCAAGTATGGACTTTGCTACAGTAATTCAAGGCTTGTTTATCACTCTGCTGGATTACGTCAGACTCTTCTACTTGGAGTTGTCAGCTGAAGAGCATAGAAACATCAGATGCTGAAGCTTGATAAAATTTCTAAGTAACATAAAGAAGAGCACAGCCTGATATTTAGATGTGTCAGCAGCATACAGCATGGAAATATCTTCAATGACATGGTTATTCTCTCCAAGTCTCCTGGTGGGTGAGCACCTTTGGGGTGGAGACCCTGTGAGCCCCCATGGAGGGTCCCATGGGACAAAGATCAGGACAGTACTTTAAAGCAAGGATTGAATCCTTTTAGTGGAGGTTCTTTGGCCTGAAAATAGGGATGGGATTTGCCAGCTAGTGCACGAAATGGGAACGCCGCCAGGACAGTGGCATCTCTTCCATCCATTACATTCCTCTGCAATCCACATGCTTTTCAAAAATAATTATGTTTCTACCAGTATTTGTGCCTGGTTTTCAGTATGATACACGTTGTATTATGATGCTTTCCCTGTAAATTCTTATGTGTGTATGTATTTTCATGATACTTCAATAAAAACATCAAAATTGAAATTCAAAGCAAAACAAAACCAAAATGGGCAAGAACATATGGAAAGGGATAAATCCATTAACATCTTTATTATGAGTGTTGTTTGCTAAAAACATCAGCTTTGATTTAGCTTTATGAGGTAAATCCACTGGAGATGATTTATTTTACAAAATTTTAAAAAAATTCTGAAACTGTCACTTATGTTTTTACAAGGATCTCTAATACTCTACAGACTGCATAAGACTACGAAGTAGTGGATTAGTATGAGGGGAAGGTGGTTACTACCTGTGAGATGACAGCCTTCCACTACCTGAAGGGGTCTACAGGAAAGATGGTGAGGGACTGTTTATCTGGTAGTGTAGTGACAGGACAAGGGGTAATGGGTTTAAACTAAAAGAGGGTCAATTTAGATTAGATGTTAGGAAGAAAGTTTTCCCTGTGAGGGTGTTGAGGCACTGGAACAGGTTGCCCAGAGAAGCTGTGGAGGCCCCATCCCTGGAAGTGTTGAAGGCCAGGTTGGATGGGGCTTTGGGCAACGTGGTCTAGTGGAGGGTGTCCCTGCCCATGGCAGGGGGGTTGGAACTAGATGATCTTTAAGGTCCCTTCCAACCCAAACCATTCTAGGATTCTATGATTTATGGTGCTATGTAGCTAAACAATAGATGTGTTCTATTCTAAGTCACAACATACTCTTATGGATCTTTGCAATTCTTTTTGATGAAAATATGTTTCTTTGTCTGTAAATAGCATGCCTACTGTAATAAATTGTTAGGAAAAAAGAGAAAAATAGTGAAAGCTCAAATAAATATTTTTGTGGTTTTTAATATGTAATATTTAACTTTTATTTCATGCTGGAAAGAATGAAGGTTATTAGAATCACGTTATGATTCAGGGTGAGCGCTATTTCTCTTATTTATGGTAAGTAAAATCTAGCAACAACAAGCTCAAGAATTCAGGAGTTGTCTTTTATAAAACTTTTGACTATCAAGATTTCTCTCTTTGTCCCTCCTCCTACCAGTATAACACAGCGTGATGGTTCTGGTCACTACAGCCAGTGTACGTCTGCTGATGGTGACCATGATGAAACTCCTAAGACTTCTGTGCCTCCGTTATTGCCTCCAGGCCTGAAATGAGATGAGGCTGCAGAAAACTGGGGTAACGTCATTAGGATCTCATCCAAACTAGTTGTTAATGAACCAGTTGATAAAGCAAAAGGAATTCTCTCTGCTGCTTGCACTGACAACAGAAAAAAAGGGCAAGGGAAAAGGTTTGGATGTAAAAATATTCCCCCTTGCAGGAACAGCATGAATCAGCTGCAGTTTGTTTTGTTATCACATACACGTTCTGGTATAGGGGGAGGCAGGGCAGGCAGGGATTTTGCAGATGACATTTCTATATCGATTTTTTTATAATAATGCTGTACATGCTTGGTTTAAGCTGCAAAACTTGGAGTTTGAACTACTTAAGTTCTGGCTCTTTAGCAGTAGAGAACTGTGAGGCTAAAATAAACTTCAGTTCCTTTACCCTTGATAGCTGGTTTTTGCACCTGAAATCCCAGAGCTAGGAGTTCAGTAAGTTTGTGCTTACACATAGGTATGTATTTACTTATGAAATCTATTTTTTCTCCAAAACCCCAGCCTACATCTATAGAAAACTGTCTACAGATTTTATAAACATCATTGGCTTACTCAGCTTTTATTTTTCTTCTGTGCTTAAGAGTAGGTCACACTTAGGACTGACGTGTGATGCCAAAAGGCTTTTCTTTTTCTATAGCCCCCAGCTTGTTTTTTCACCAGCATAATTTCCCACCATTTCTGGATTTCATTTTCTTCTTTCTAGTCCCTCTCATCTTCATGTGGGGTTTTTCTGACTGTTAATACCATATATTTTTTTCCCTTTTCTTCCCCACCCTTCATTCACACATTTTCTTTGCTTCCTATTTCAGTTCATACACGTTTCCCCATCTCTTTTCCACACCTTTGTTTGTTCTTCCTCCATTTATACTACAACTGGGGAAATGATGTTCTCCACACCTTGGGAAGCAGAGGTTTCACTATGTATATTCACGTGCTGGAAATAACAACACAGTTAAGTGTCGCTGACTGTTTTTCTAGGGAGAGGATCTTTAAAGTAAGAGGCTTTCATTAATGTTCTTTGTAATGTAAAATGATTTAGCTTCAAATTACTCAGTATCTGAATATGAGTTAGGCAAAATACTTGTCAGTATTTGGATGGATTATGAAGTCTCACTTTATATATCTTAATTTTCAGAATTTTGTTTGGATTTGCCAAGCTTTATAATTTGTGCGTATCTACTTCAGTATTAAATTCTTGACTGCCTCAACTTATTTTATTGCCCTTCATGGCGCCAGGTTAATGATAAGCATAACAACACCAGGTGCAATTAGTTGTTCGAATGAATACTACCCATCAACTCATCCTTATTTAAACCTTATTTTAGCATATTTTTGGAAGCTTTAAAAATGCAGATGATGTTCCAAATTCGATTAGAATTAAACAACAGATTATCAGAGTATTTTGGTCAAATAAGAAAGTGGAATCCTTTAGTGGAAAGAAAGAGACATAACATCCACACTGGGGTGTAGATGGTTAGAAGAAGTGGTGGTCTGTAAGCACTAATAGAAAATAAATAGTACAGAAATATTATTTCTTATGAACTACCAGAGCCTAGCGTATGGTATAAACCATAATCTTGACTGCAAGTCTTGAATAGTAATGAAATAATGATTGTAAGAATACCAAGGCAAAAAATATTTGAAATAATAATTTATGAGGTTTGTGTTGCCCCATTCCACCTAGCAGCCAATAGGAAGTCAAAGGACATTTTAAGAAAAGTTTATTAAAATCCATTGCATTTGAAAAGACTTAGATCTACATTTCTGGTATCAGAGGCCGCTTCAGGTTCTTCCCCTATGGATACAGATTATGTTTGTTTTCAGAATTGCTGAAGCCAGAAATTCAGTCTGTGAGTTTGAGTGAACTTTCTTCACCTAATTTCAAATCTGCTTGAACTTAGTGACTTTGTATATTTGATTTCAGCTTCTTTGAGTTTGCACTCAATAAAGGAGAAGAGTATAGGTGAAGGGAGAAGACAATCCAATACAGACATATCAAGAAAAAAAAAGTTTTTTATATATGCCAAATGTGAATTACTTGTTTCTCTTTTAGTATCTTTTGTGTTTTGCAGCATAGAAGCTCTCCTTAGCAAAAAGAAAAAAAAAAAAAAAAAAAAGAAAACCCAAACCAAAACCACACACATTGCCATTTTTATTTTTAATATAATCATGCACAAAGTGTTTTTACTTCATCACCTGCAGCCCTAGCAGACAAATAGATATTATGGTTTATTTGTGTCCAACTATACAATGTATTATTCCAAAAGCAAATCATGATATGCGAGAAGACATGTGAAATGGAGTAATTTGTGTTGCTCTCCTCCTATTGTCTGCTAGAAAGTGTGCCCATCCCTGATCTTAAGTACGTCCACTTAGTGGTCAAGCTAATTCACTCTGCTGGCTAGATAATCTAGTTCAGTGTCCACTGCTGTTATTACAGACTTGAGGTCAAATCTTTTATCTGTTTTCTCCAAACTCGGTTGGACACTGTTTCTTGCTGGGAGTCTTTGGAAGAAGGCGATAAATTTTATTGCTAATATCCCAGGAGGTAGTAATATGTCTTCCTGCAGGCATATCTTCAGGATTTTTCCAGGCTCTGTGAACTTAAATAAAAACTTTTGAAAATCCTGTAGTTTTATTTTGTTTGTTTTATTTTTATATCTGTGATACAAGTTTCTCCAGTTACTCAAAACTGAATTGTGAATTGTCAGCAGAGTCTTCCGAGACTTTGTCTTCATTTTTATGTCCCTAAACAGAAATATGATTGAACCCCACAATCAACATTATGACTACCTGTGTGTACAGGTAGTCTTTTGCAGCATAACCAGTTTATATTGCTTTTTATAGTCTGGATATGTGCCAGAACCTCCCCCCCCCGAAACACAGTGCACATGGATTTCGGGAATGCTCACTATGGAGAACTCCTTTTGCCTAACAGTAATTCCTGGCTGGTGAAGAGCAGTGATTTTCTACCTAAGGTCTACAGAGATCAGTACATCACTTCTGAGTTGTCTGCAAAAGTCAGATTGAAAGAAGTTTATACGTTACACTGTGGTTTATGTTAAATTCGGCATTTATGAGTCAAAAAAAAAAAGTCTTTTGTGTACAACTGTAAAAGGGCTTACGCTTTGCTTTGTCTCCAAGTGATAAGTTAAGACACAGGGTTGGCATTGCCTAGAGCCTGTGTGGATACCATGAAAACCTGCTTCATTTTTTTGCTGTTAGGGAGCTGCCAGCCAGGTTAAATGCTGATTGTAAACTTCTTTCCCTCTCCCTGCTACTGCACTAAATGCATCCTGGTCAAATGAAATTACATGCGTTTATAATAGAGGTAAATTTATAACATAACTTATTATAGTATATTTATATTATATAAAAATGTATAAAACTTATAATGTAAATTTATTATGATAAAAGGCATTGCAAGGGTAAAGGTATTTTAAAAGAAAGGTTTCATTGTGCCATTGTCATAGCGTTAGAAACCTGGTGATCCCCATGCAGGTCACAGTTGGGCTAGCCTGCCCACATAATGCTCATTGTACTGTGCAGACTAACCAGCTCTGGTCTATCTAATTCATTGCATTTAGTCGCAGTGGGTTTAGCGATCCTTAGCATTTTTCTGACTCTGGTTACTATGCAGTCAGCACTGAAGGTCATCCCAGTTCTCTCAGTTTTTTCTTGCCACAAGTGTTGCATCTCCTTCTGTGTCTACATATGTCTGTAGGTGTCACCTTCCCATTCTCCATACAGATGCTCCTCTTGCACTGGTTGTGTTTTCCATTCCTAGCGTCTTCTCTGCTTCCACCAACACTACAAGACCAAGAATTACATTCCACCACTCTGTCCACATTTGACAATTCATGATGACTCTTTTTCACATCGACTGCAATATCCTTGGAATATCTTTCGAAGAAAGTAGATACAAGCGACGAGCTAGGGTTGCTATCATAATTCTTTTAGGTCAAAATCAGGAATAGGCATTGTGTTTGGGATTAATCCCCGAAATGGAGGAATTTTTTTCATGCTTTTTCTTTTGGCAAAGGAGTAGTTGGTATAAGGTGACATATACTTTCCAAAAATAAAAAGGTAGCCAAAGTTCTGTTTCTCCTCTGATGTGGAACCAGCCTGCATGGTGGACAACAAGCAATATGTGGCTGCTCCAGTTGCCACATTTTTTTTGACTGACTCCAGAAAGGTTGTTTTTTTTTTTTTCCTTGACTCTGTTCCATAACTGAAAAGTGAAAAACAATATGTCTCTCTGTCCTATCTTTTCTATAACTCTTCAAAGGAGTTCAGAGTGCAGTGTGGAGAATGGTCACTGCACTGTATCCCAAGCAGCAGTTAGCTTTAAGAAAGAACTGTAACCACGAAGTACACATTTGAGGCATACAGTGTTTTTTCTAAATTATTCTTTATTATGATAGAATTGCTTGCATCATTTTGAATTTGCATTAGCATAAGATGAGAAACTTCGAAGAGACTGCTGTACTGTGTGTTGATTTTACTCTATGAATTCATGTTGAGACAAGTATCAAAACATATTTCATACAAATACACATTTACTCTATGTATGTGCTCATATAAATCCTGGAAACCAAGTGTTCTCAAACTTTTTATATTATAGACTGAAAAGTACTTGAAAGGATGCTTTCTGGAATATGTGCTCTTTTTTTCTTCACCAACCAAATGGTTTTGCATTATGTGAATTTGCTGTTTGGTTTGGGTTTTTTTATGAAGTTGGTAGTGGTATGTTACAACTTTTAAAGGTGTCTTTTTGACAATGGAAGTACAGTATCAAGTGTATTTCAAACCGTGGGTATATTTTATCTCAGTTACTTTATGGCTTTAACTGCAATGGCAGTGAGAGAGATGTCCCAGCTCTGCTGCAGACAGATTTTGTGACCTTGGTGAAACTGCTTAAAGTCTCTGAGTGAAATCCTACCCCCCACTAAAGTCAAGAGGATATTTGCCATTTATTTGAATGGGGCAAAGATATCACATTTGAATTCTGAATTGTTAATAAGAACAGGATAACAGGTATCTAACTCTCACCGCTCTTGTGAAGCTAATTAATCAGCAGAGTACTTTGGGATCCTCAGAAGTATAATAGAAGCTGCAAGTACTATTATTTATTTGTCGCGTAATTGGAAACCAGCAAGGTAAAAAGTCATTGATAAAAATCCATATCACAAGGTCATTTCTTTCAATGTTGCAAATCTCTTCTTCAATCAAGAGCTTTGTAACTGATGAAAAGTACAGCCTAATCATAACATTATCAAGTCAATTTAATTGGTGCTCTGGCAGCACATGAGATCATAATGAAGTCATTTGTGCTAGTTACAGGCTTAAAAATATTTTTATAGCACCCTTCATCCTAGTGGAAACTTTAAAGGCCTCACAGACAGGATTAAGATTTTCTGCCTCTGTTGTACAACTGCCTTTGTGTGGCAGATACCAGCTGTTTTAATCACATCTAAAAAAATTACTGGTAAGCATGATATTACTGTGTTTATACTTATCCTTTATACCTATTACATAGTTTGCAGCTCTAAAATTAATGTTCAGATACGTCAAGGCACAGAGGTAGCACTTTTGGATTAGAGGGGTTCTGATGTTTTCGGGGTTGAACACTGATAGTTGTCACTGTTGCTGAACCACAGTTTTTAAATACGCTCTGTGTCAGCGAAAATCCCATTCTTGCCAACAGAAATGTCTGCATGTTTTTGCACAAAAGTTTGGCGGAAACTTAAGGGCCAAAAACCAAGATGGGATTTACGCTGTCCCAGGTGACATTTGGAGTACGAGCGGTTAGGTTTCTATCAGCACACCCTGTTACATTGAGTGGATCGCTTAATTTACTGTGGTGTAAGCTTCTGTATTGCAACAGGTGGAAATCACGTCATTTATCTTTTCTTTGCCGTGGCTCTTTCATAGCTGGAGTGCCTGAGAGCTGGTGTGCCAGTGGCAGGACCCTCCTGCTTCTCACACCTGCCATTGCTCCCCTCCTCAAGGACCAGGGTGCCGTGGCCACAAGTCCCCGTGGTGAGCTCCTGCCACCAACCACGCGTCGCCCGCCACGGCTCACGGCCAGTGAAGAGCAGGCTGTGACTCTCACTTCGCTCTTGTCATTTGCTCCTTCAGCAGGCACCCGATCAAAAGCCCAATTTAAAATGCAGCCTTCGGAATAAGCGGCAAATGCAAAGTGACCCAAGGGCTACACCTTATGGCTCAAGAAGCAATGAAGTTCATGAGGAAGAGAGTTTAAAATTAGCACCTTTCCCTCCTAGTTTTCCATTTCCATCTTCCTCCCTCCCTTCTCTGTGGACTCCTCTTGGTCTTTGTCATTGCCCAGTCTCCATAGCACGCTTTTCATCAGATGTGCCTGAACGTGTCTCAGGTACTGACAAACTGAAGTTTCCTTTCCACTTTGATGGAAAGCGGGGAGCTGCAGCCTCCTCCCTCAGCCAGGCTGTGGCACTCAGCAGGGTCTAAGCAAGGCTGCTTTCCAGGGCAGCTTAATCTGAGGGAGGTGAGAAAGAGCAACTGGCAAAGGAGACAAGGTCCTGTGGCCTTTTACCTGTTTTACAGGTGCTTACGGGTGCTCTGTCTCTATGGGCAAAACCTCATATGTAAAGAGGGAAAAATGCTGCAAGAGCCCTGGTGGACAAGGCTAAGGACTGACATAGGAAATAAAATAATGAGAGACAGACAACATTTTCTTCCTTTCCCATTGTTTAGCACTACAGCCACATTCTTACTCATACTGAAGTCCATCACACCGCACTGGCAGCGTAAAGGGACACTAAAGCAAGTGCTTTCCAGGCACAATGGCTTAAAGGATCCTTCCTCGTAACAGCTGCAAAGCAGTGGGTATGGTGCTTGTTTTCATCGGTGTGTTCCCTAAGCACCAGCAACGTGGCAGTCTTGCTGTAGAAGTGCCCCACACCCGTCAGACCCTGGTTTATCACAACCAATGCCTCAAGTTGTCCACCAACACAACCAGGATTTCCAATTCCTCTCTCCCCAAAAGCTGCTGGGGAAGCAGAGGACATACCACCTCTCAAGCTGGGACAGATCTTTGCTTTAGATGCTCCTGGATAATACCTGAGAAAGGGTACGTACTTTAAGAATTAATGCCTGCAGTGTATACAGTACATATGTTTATTCCCAGCTGCAATATATACCTTTAAAAAGTCACTAATGCTTCTAACTTGGACATTTTGACATTTAGTCTTTGAATATTGAATATTATGAAGAAAATATATGACAACCAGTGCACATGAATTTCATCTGAAGGCACTATAAACATCCTGCATGTGTTTGTAGGGGACTGCATCTCCAGCGCTCCCGAAGGCCCCCAGCTGCTGGGCTGGGTGCCTGCAACTGCTGCATACACTTTTGACAAGTCTTTCACTGCCCCTCACTCTTTGCAACGATAAATTTTACCTGATTTTAGTCTTAAGCTTATGTGAGGTAGAGCTCATTGTGCTGTAAGACATACAACCTGGGATATAATCATTTGTCATCTAAAGTTTAGGATTGACATTAGCAAATTCCTATCTTCAAATTTCAGTTCAGGCCTCTTAAAAGCTTCATTGTGATGACGTGCTACGCCAGTGAATTTTGCAATGAGCTTAGGTTTCCTTTTTACCACAATCCACCTCACAGGCAATCAGTTTAGCTTGTCAGTAATCTTTCTGGTTAACGTGCAGAGGAAGTACCAAGTTCATTATAGGTACAGCCTGAGCAGTTGTGGTCCTCGCTGGGTGATCTGGGGCAGGTGAGATGTGGTGCTGTGCTTGCAAGCATATTTAGGAATGAACTGAAAGTCTGGTCATTTATGCACAGGAAGACAAAAAAAAAAAAGACAAATTTGGATCATCTTAGTT